>NW_024429191.1:75294044-75894044 GCF_017639785.1 Mesocricetus auratus | reverse complement strand
TAGAGGAGAGTTCTTCTCAGTCTGTTAGCCTTCCCTACTTTAAAGCCAGGGCTCTTCAGCTCCACCTTCCTGTGTGTCCCCTACCTTGTGAGCATCCAAGGCTCAGCTGTGACCATGTTCTCCTTATGGCATTCATTCCTTTTATTTGGTAATGACTTATGCTTTGACTTCACCTTTTGACTTGGGTTGTAAGGGTTGTAAAGCATGGTCTTTGGTCAGTGGTTAGCAGTTGCTAAATAGAGTGGCTGCCATCCTGATTTCCTTCTGCATGCCCCAGGGGCCTGTGCGAGGAGACTGGCAGCTTCGTGCATATGGCATAGGACAAGCCTGTTTGCTCATCAAATTTCTAAAGCTATTGAAATCTGCAGAGACCTACATGAAAAACAAAATATTTACTTCAGCAACAGATGAACTGAAATAGAGTATTTACCTCCATTTCCTTTGTTTTCTAGGAGCAGGCTGCCCTCTGTGGGTAAGCAGTGTGCTATCAAGAAGGCTTTTAATGCAATTGTCATTAATATAAACTGTTACAGAATAAAAGATTGCTTTCTTAAATTCATGCTGTTTCATGAACCAAGACCTAACTTTCTTTTCAATTTGTTCTTTTAATAGAATATTAGAAGTGGCCAGATGTTCTCAGTTAACAGATGTGGGCTTCACTACTCTGGCCAGGGTAAGTGTTTCTCTAGGCTCTGTAGTTGACTTTTATAGATTTTTTTGGGGATTGATGAAGCAACAAGAGAAACTTAGCATGGCAGCAGAAATAGGTGTGAGACAGGAGGATCTCCTCTATGACTATCTGAGCCTTCTTATGCAAGAGCTATAAGCCTGATGCTCAGAAAAGGCAACTGACTCTTGAAGTACAGACATGTTGGAGAACATGCGCTCCCTGACAAACCTTGAATTCTCCACAGTTTCATTAAGACGCTTCTGGTACTTCATAAAACTCTTGGTTTATGTGATTGAATAAAAATAATGTTCAAGAAGATATAGGCCTGATTAGTAATACACAAGTCAATAGAGACATACATTTCCAGAGAATTTTAATATTAAAGAATAAGAGGGTGCAGCTAAGGAGATGGCTCGGGTTAAGAGCACTGGCTGCTCTATTAGGGCTCAAGGGTTCAACCCTCAGCATCCACATGGCAGTTCCAAGGGATCCAACACTCTCATACAGACATATGTGCAGGCAAAACACCAATGTACGTGAAATAAAGATAAAGTTTAAAAAAATGGGGAATGTAATTTGCTTTTAGGCCAATCCATAAAGTACTGATACAGTGAAAACCAGCATACCTGGCTAAAAGATGGAACAAAAACATCCTCTCTTCCAAAGAAACAATTTTTATTGAGTTATTTTTTTAGTTATAAACGATCTCATTGGGCAGGCATAGATTTGAGTTCAAGGCCAGCCTAGTCTACAGAGTGAGTTCCAGGATAGTCAGAGCTGTTACGCAGAGATACCCTGACTTGAAAAAAAACCCACCCCCCAAAAAAAAGATCTCTTTGTTAACTGTGTATTAATTTTTTGAAAAATTACTTATTTAGACTTATATAATGTTCAGTGTTTAAGTATGAAATAATTGAGATATTTTACTGTGACCAAAGCCTTTTAAAATTTATTAAATTTTAGACTTACTGAGGGATGATGATGCACATTTATAATTAGTCACAGCCCTTGGGAAACTGAGATCATCTTTATGTGAGCTGTTTCTGTTTAGAACTGGATCAATCTTATATAGATCTGGTTGGCCTTGGACTCACAGAGATCCATCTACCTCTTAATCCCGAGTCCTAGGATTAAAGGTGTATATAGCAATACTATTAAAAATAAAATTTAAAAAGGGGGATGAGTGTATCACCACTGCCTGATCTCTATAGCTTGAGGCTGACTTTGCTTTCTGAATCGTCAGGCAAGCTTTAATCATAAATAATAGATCATCACAGAGGCAGGTCAATCTTGGCTTTGAGGACAACCTGGGCCACTGAGTAAAACCCTGTCTCAGAAAAGATGGAGATGTGACTCAGAGGTTAAGAGCACTGGTTGTTCTTCCAGAGGTCCTGAGTTCAATTCCCAGCTACCACATGATGGCTCACAGCCATCTATCAAGATCTGGTGCCCTCTTCTGGCCTGCAGACATCCTTGCCTATAAGTATTTATTTTATTATTCATAAAAAGTAAATATTTAAAAAATATAATAAAAAAGTGGTACTAGACTAACACCAAGATTTGATCGGTACATTTAATATAGTTCTTAGTTTTGTTTTTAGGGTTTGGCTTTTTTGTTTTTATACTTTGCCAATGCTTTAAAAGTTTGTACTGAATTATATGGCATTATACTTTGTAGAACTGCCATGAGCTTGAAAAGATGGACCTAGAAGAATGTGTTCAGGTAAGCATGTGTCTTGTTCAAAGGGGCATTGTGATAGAGATAGTGTGTGTCTGACAATGTCCCTGATTCTCCATTTCCTGGGTATCTTCCAAGCCCACCAGATACTATATAATAGCCACTGTTCATTAGTGAATTAATATCTCCCTATCCATTCACCTCTTGCTCATGCCTCAGTGACTTCTGTGTCTTTGATAGTGTTAGTCCCTCTAAATCAATAATCTGCCCTCCATACTCATCAGTTCAAGCTGTGTGTAATAGAAACAAAGGTAGGAGAGGAGTTTGAGAAGAGGCAAACTTATGGTTTATTTGTCCTAAGATCACTGAAACATATCCCCCTTGCTTTTTTTTGTTTTGTTTTGTTTTTTTGTTTTTTTGTTTTGTTTTTCGAGACAGGGTTTCTCTGTGGCTTTGGAGGCTGTCCTGGAACTCGCTTGGTAGTTCAGGCTGGTCTCGAACTCACAGAGATCCGCCTGCCTCTGCCTCCCAAGTGCTGGGATTAAGGGGCGTGGGCCACCACCGCCCGGCAACATTTCCTCCTTGTAACATTCATATGCCACCTGGGGCTCCAGAAGTGACTTCATTTGTCCTATGTGGTGGTTTGCCTTAAGGAGGTGGGGAGGGGGGAAGATACCTAACATTTAAAGGGTGCTTTGACTTTAATTTTTCATGGATCATATACTATGGTTTTTCCCTCTACTTTTCCAAAGAAAGGATGGACATCAAGAAGTCAAGTGAACAGAAGTTTTAAGAGGACAGATTTTGCCGGGCGGTGGTGGCACACGCCTTTAATCCCAGCACTCGGAAGGCAGAGGCAGACGGATCTCTGGGAGTTCGAGGCCAGGCTGGATCGATAGCCTCAAACAATACAGAGAAACCCTGTCTCGTAAAACCAAAAATAAAAAAACAAAAACAAAAGAGGACAGATTTTGATTTAGTGTAAAATACCAGGTGTAAATGGAGAGATGGCTAATTTAATTAAAATATAGCAGAATTTTTTAAAAAAAGCAAAACTTGGGGCTGGAGAGATGGCTCAGAGGTTAAGAACACTGACTACTCTTCCAGAGGTCCTGAGTTCAATTCCCAGTAACTACATGGTGGCTCTGGCCTGCAGGCATACGTGCAGACATAATAAATAAATAAATCTTTAATCCCAGCACTCAGGAGGCAGAAGCAGGTGAATCTCTGAGTTCCCGGACAGCCTCCAAAGCCACAGAGAAACCCTGTCTCAAAAAAAGAAAGAAAAAAAACCAAAATAAACAGAATTTTAAACAATGAAGGCTTAAAACCCAGACAAGGTTCTTAGAGGCATGGCAGTTTAGGCAAATCTTAGATAAATACTTTTTCAAAAGCAAGAAGATGTCTTGAGTTTAGACCCTAAAGATGCCAACCCCATAATAGCATCAAACACCTTTGGAGTTTGATGTCTGTAGTGTGTGTGCGCACGTGCAACTGTGTGTGCATGTGTGAGTGGAGCGCATGGGCATCTCACCCACAGAGGCCAGAAGAGGGCATATTAGATTCCTGTGAGCTGCCTAACCTCCGGTTTTTGGGATAGAGTCAGCCTCCAGAGGCACCTGATCACTGTATGTTAAAGATAATGTTTGAAAAGCAAATGTTTGTGTCTATAATTCTTTTAGGGAGAATTTTAAATAAAGATGGAGATTAGAAAGGTCTGGGTGTGTTTGTGCATCCTTTGAGTGTTTTGTTACCAGCTCTTGTAGCTTGGGGGACACAAAGCTTGAGAATGTGTTATTTAATGACTACTGACCTGGAGCATAGCTGTGTAGAGCATAATCATGAATTGTGTCTAAACAGATAAAACTTTATCCGCAACAAACTCACTTGTTTCTAGATCACAGACAGTACATTGATCCAGCTCTCTATACACTGTCCTCGGCTTCAAGTGTTGGTGAGTGTTTTAAATTTATTTATTCAAAAAATTAAATTTATTTACTTTACTTTATGTATATGGGTGTTTTGCCTACACACATGTGTATGCATCACTTACATTTGTTCCTATCAGATCCCCTGGAACTGGGGTTGTGAGTGGTTGTAAGCCACCATGTGGGTGCTAGGAATTGAACTCAGGCTCCCTTGAATCTGTAATATTGTGTGTGTGTGCTCTGATGCACATGTGAAGGTCAGAGAAATTTTTTCTGGAGTTAATTCCCTCCTGCCTACTCTACATGGGTTCCTGGGATCAAGCACAGATCATCAGGCTTGGAAACAAGTTCTTTTACCTACCAAGCCATCTCACTATTCCCATTTTAAGATGTTTAATGACTAGGCAGTATTGGTACACACCAGCACTCAAGAGGCAGAGGCAGGCAGATCTCTGAGTTCAAGGCCAGTCTGTTCTACGGAGTTGAGTTCCAGGACAGCCAAAGCTACATGGAGACACCTTGTCTTAAAAAAACAAAACCAAACAAACAAAAAAGAATGTTTTATCTGTTATTGTATCTAATCAGTTATATTGCTAACCAGGTGTAATGTTGTGTGCTATAATCCAGACTCAGGAGACTGGGGCAGAAGGATCACCTAGAGTTTGAGGCCAGCCTGGGTTATATAGTAATGTGCATTACAAAACAGAAACCCAGAACTGACAAGGCCCTCTGTGGCTCATGCTTTGGTTAAATCTATAGGAGTCATTTTGGTAGATGTTCTGTATCCAGAACAGAATACAGAACATAGGCTGTCTTACTTTGGTGAGCCAGTAATATCTAAAATTGGATTGCCTGCTCTGAGTTTCCCAGAATTGAAGCACCATGGTCTCACTGTGTAGCCATGTAGCCCTGGCTATCCTGGAATTTGCTATGTAGACCAGGCTAGCCTTGAACTCACAAAGATCCTCCTGAGTCTGCTGGAATTAAGGGGATTGTGCCACCACACCTGGTGGGGATGGGTAATTTTTTAAGAATGGTTTGCATTCTTGTTTCATCATGAATGGCTCTAGATAGCTTTGTAGGCTCAACCACAAGGGTCTGGGTTGGAATTTGACAGCGTGTGGCGGGAGAACCTGGTTGTCCACCTTTGCTCTCTGGTTGCAGAGTCTTTCTCACTGCGAGCTGATCACAGACGATGGCATCCGTCACCTAGGCAATGGGGCCTGTGCCCATGACCAGCTGGAGGTGATTGAGCTGGACAACTGCCCGCTGATCACTGACGCATCCCTGGAACACTTGAAGAGCTGTCATAGCCTTGAGCGGATAGAACTCTATGACTGCCAGCAAATCACTCGGGCTGGAATCAAGAGACTCAGGGTAAAGCTGCACCGATCTCCCCCCCCTCCTTTTCTTGTCTTGCCTGTTCTTGTCTGTTTTTCAGACTTAAGAGTCTCATGGTTTTTAATTTATGTGGATATTTAGCAAGGGAGGAAAGACTTAACAACCAGAAAAGACCTCATGCCAGAATTTGGCCCTGAAGAAAAGAGGAATGACACAGGCAGTATCTGGCAGGGCAAGGCTTGCATCCTGGTAATCAGAGGGCTGAGAGGAGAGTCGAGTGCAGTGCCATTCTGGCCTGTAGGGTGAGCTCAGCATCCACATGGACTATTCAGTGAGAGCCTGTGAGACTGTAGTTTAGGGGGAGAGAGCTTGCCTAGCATGTACAGGAAGAGGTGAACATGGAGCAAGATGGGGTAGATACGGGAGATTGGGGCATCTCCACACTTAGCTTAGGAGAACACATAGAGACCACAGCTCCTCTCTCAAAAGAAAGAGAGGTAGTCACAGGCTAGCTAGAGCAGTGTTCCCTGGTATTTTGAGATTGTATTATGTAGCACAGGCTGGCTTTTAATTCAGTGTGTAGTAGATGACCTTGAACTCATAATTTTCCTGCCTCTTCCCCTTGAATGCTCAGATTATAGGTGTGCACCCCAAGCCTGGCTTATAGCCTCTGCTAGAGGATACTGTGTATGGTGCCCTGGTCTAACCATCTAACGCCCTCTCTGAGTCTTCAGGAGATTGATTTGAGTCATATAGCAGTTTTCCTGTTTACTGAGCTGAGGGGTGTGTCTAGAGATGATTAGGGCCTGAGGGATGAGATCCCCATCTTTGTACCCTCTCACTTAACAAGGAGCATACTGCCTTAAACTATGTATTCAGACATAGTAAAGAAAGTAATTGTTTTAATTTGTCTAGCGTCTTCCAGCTATGGGATTCTAACTGTGAATCCCTTTGGGACAAGATGAAAAATTAGAATTGTTTTCATTCCCATCCTTCTCTACAGAACAGAGTGGAGCCCGGCCTCCTCACATCCTAAGTAGTGCTTAGCCAGTTCTGCTGTCCCGTCCTTCAGCCCCTTGGCTTCTCTGAGAAAGAGCGTTGCTCCTTCTAAGCTCTGTCTTAATAATGTTTCTGTCTTGTTTCAGACCCATTTACCCAATATTAAAGTCCACGCCTACTTCGCACCTGTCACTCCACCCCCATCAGTAGGGGGCAGCAGACAGCGCTTCTGCAGGTGCTGCATCATCCTATGACAATGGAGGTGGTCAACCTTGGTGACTGAGTATTTAATGACACTTCTAGACTTACCATGGAGTCTCTCCAGTGGAAGCAACCCCAGCATTCTGGGCAAGGGTTACAAAGCGAGGGCAGCGTCCAGATCCCCAGAGCCACACATTCACAGGGACTCGCCCTCACCCCCATCTGCTGCAGTTCTGTGACCATGGCACTGAAGTTCATACTGGCTGTAACAAGTGGATTGGTAAAACTTAACCATTCCTGTTGGACATGCCCAGAAGAAATCTTAGGCCGTGATAGAGGGAGGGGACATTCCAGCAAAACCCAGTGTTACTGCTACTATGGTTTCTTTATTTTATTAAGGGGTTTCTGTGGGGATTTTGAAGCAGTAACTGCAATCTTCCAGAGTGAAAAGTAGCATGGAGAAAATACATGATGTATCCAGGGACCAGAAAAAATTTCTTTGCATCCAGAAATGGTATCTATCCATTGGGAGATGCTTACACAACTTCTGTGCTTCCTTGTTTCCATGCCAACATGCTGAGCATGCTCACAAAGAAGGCTTGTCCATTCATCTGATGTTTTAATATTTGGCCCAGAGGTTTCCTTAGCAGCTATATTGAAATTGCTGGGGTCCAAATATGATTACTGTTACTTATCTGCTCAGTTGTCACTCTGTCACTGTGCACCCATCTCCCATTCTCTTACTCACTGCTGCACTCTGGCTCAGCCTGTTCCCAGTCGTAGTCTGCTGCTCACACTCAGTTGTTACTCCTTCACTGTTGTGTTTACAGTTTGCATTTTGGATGATTAGTTGGGATTACCAAACATTTTTAAAAGAAACATCAATAAATATTTTTTTAATCTAAATTTCACCATTAGGGGACCCTGCCTGAGTCTTTACCAGTCTGGAAACTGTAACAGAAGCAGGAAAGTTAGGGTGAGAAAGAGTTGAGTCATTTTGGTGGAAAGAAGCTTTGCCTTTTGGTTTTCTTGTATCTTTTGCTGTACTCTCATTTGCACGGTGTGCTCAGTGTCCCCTGCACATTCCCTCTTCTAAACTGTGAGAAGTCATTATTAGTATGAAGTGGATGGCAAGTCCCAAACCCCAAACTAAGCCCAGACGTCCCCACTGCCCAAGTTCAAGCACAAAGGCCCTGCCTTGTCCTGTACTGACAGGAACGTGCTGTGATCTCTGCCTGTCTGCGGAGTTACTTGAGTTACTTGCTTCACAGCAGTTGCTTGGGGGTGGGGGAATGGTTAGTTTATTGAGCCCCACCCCCATCTTATCCCATCAGGGGTACAGGAAGAGCCCTGTAACAGCCAGATGCCTGTGTCAGTGTTAGCAGGATTGTGTCAAATGTTGGCACCTCAGAAGACCAGAACATAACAGTGCTCATGTACTCTCTCTCTCTCTCAATCTCTCTCTGTCTCTGTCTCTGTCTGACTCTGTCTCTGTCTGTCTGTCTCTCTCTCTCTTTCTCTCTCTCTCTCCTTCCTATGAGTGGGGTATGAAATCAGACAGACGGACAGGCGGGAGTCCTGAGAGGGAGTAAGGGGCTCAGTATCTATATCAAGCCTGGAACCTGTCCCATCCCATCCCCCACCACCCCACCCAAGAGGAAAAAAGGTTAGTACCTATGGCTCAAAGTCAAGCCTCTTCAAAAAACCCCACAGAAAATGTGAGATTGAGTTTAAAGTATGTTTGTTTCTGAACTTGGATGTTGGAGGCCATGTGTGATGTTTAATAGGGTGTTGGGGTAAAGGCTTTTAGGATGTTGATGTGCAAGCCAGTATGATCCCTGGATGCTAAAAGGGCTGTTTTAGTGCTATAGGTACTGGTTCTACCAGAATATATAAGAATAAAGTCTGATTTATTTCTCCATTAATGTAGAAAACAATCAGATGAAAGGTCCTAGAGTTCTATACTACCAGATTTATTTATCATATTAAACTTATTTAAAATCTTCTCTTTTGAAAGCTAAATTACTTGTGTTTTTTTATTCCTTCTCCCCCTTATGTTCAGATTACCTTGCACAAAATTTCTTTTCCTCCAAGACCATTTGGTCTTGGCACCTGGCCTCCAGTTCCCCTCCACCTCAGCCAGCACCCTGAGTAAATGGGATTGCCATGGTTTATACTGCTTTACCTGGCAGGAATTATACTTTTAAATTAGACTCTCAGTGCATACGTAAGCATACTTCGAAAATGTATTTAGAATTTTTCCCCCTAAGTGCCTAACAAGTTGACAGTAAACCCTGAATGCTAGTGGGTAGTGGACTTGCCCAAGTGTAAGCCATTCCCGCACGTCTCTTTTTCCCATTAACGTTTGAATGAGTCTGTTATTCACCAGTATGTCAAAAGTCTTGAATGCTGTGTTTCTTCTCAGAGTGTATTGACTAATGCAGGCTCATTGAATTTGTCTTGATAACCTCTGCTGTTAAGGCAAATTCCAACCTTTCTGGACCAAAAACACAAATCAAAAGGAGGAGGTCAATGGGTGTACAGCTCTGGCTTTGTGTGGTAGGCAGGACACATGTTCCTCTCTCAAGTAACATGAGGCACATCATGCATGTTGGACAGTAGTAGATGTCTTTTCAAATGTTGGTATGAACCCTGTACCAGCTTATTTGTCACACTAAGACTCCATGGTGTCGCTCAGGTGGAGAGAGCTCTGACACCCCAATGTAAATGCTTCCTCTCTGCATGTGCAGGATACTTCTATGAATTCAGTAGGGTTTTTGTTTGATTGGTTGGATTTGGGGGTTGTTTTGGGGGCCATGAATGGAACCCAGGACCCTTGCATGTTCTACCACTGAGCTGCAGTTCCAGCCCTAGTAAAGTTTAACATGGAAAATTCCCATTTGGAAAAGCTGTTGGGGGCTGCCAGGATGACCTGGAAGTGCTTGCCTTGCAATCCTAATAATGGAGTTGGACCTCCAGAACCCACATAAAAGATCTGAATGTAGTGTGCTTCCATAATCCCTCACTCGTGTAACCAAGTGGAAGATGGAGATAGGACAGACCAGAGGCTAAAAGAGAGCCAGCAGCCTGGAGCACATAGCACTGGCAGAAACAAGAGACCTGCCTGAAGAAGATGTGGAAGGAGAGAACGACTCCAGAAAGTTGTCCTTGACCTTCACGCAAGCTGTGGCATGCATGTGCCTGTACTCCCACAATAAACATAAAGAAAATCAAAGCCCCGGGAGCCAGGTGTGGTCTAGTGTAGTTGTGATCCCAACAAAAGAAAGACGCAGGAGGATCGCTGCAAGTTCCAGGCCAGGATGGGAAAATAGCAAGGGACTGTGTCTAGAAGGGAGAAAAGAAGCCTTTAGGTTCATTTTCTACCCACTCCAGAATACGCCTCTTATAATTAAAAAAAAAAAGTCAACCGCAGAAAGGTGTAGAATAAAATAGTTGACATGGCACCTACAATCTCAGAGCTAAGATGGAAAAGCTCTTGCGTTTGAGGTTGACCTCAGCTGCATAGTGACATTCTGTTTCAATATGCCAAAACCTCAGGGTGGCCAGGAGGAGTTGTGGAGAAAGTTCTTGATTACACAGATAATCACTTTGTAAGCAGTGTCCCCGTGTCATCTGTCCTATTCCTCCGCCCATCGCTGCTGCATCTCTATTGGCCCTACTAAGGTGGTGTCCCTTTTCACCAGGTCTTCCAGCACCCACCCTAGGCTCCTGCTTAAACACCTTTATTGTGGGATGTGTTCAGTCTACCCTAGCATCTTGGGATCCCTTTCCCTGGTCAAAGCAAGCTGTCAAGGGCAACACTGAATCCAGTACCTGCCGAGTGGAAGTGGCTCAGGTCATTGCTTACTTGGTGGTCCTTAATGTTTGGTTTTGGCTTTGAGTTAAATTTGAGGTCAACCATCCCTGGAAGACTAAAGGGACCTAACTTCCATCTCCCCCAGTATTTGGAATATGAAATACATTATGCTTAATATTTTAAAAATGTGTTTTATTACTCATACTCACTCTGACCTTTACACCTTTTCTGGATATAAAAGTATCCCTCAGGTAGTTTTTGTAGTTTCTGATCAGATTTCTATGTCTAAGTTGATTTAGCCAAGTCAGCAATGGTGGTGTGAGCATTTTCAAGGTAAACTTAGTGATAAGTTACTATGTTCTCTTTGGGGTGTTCTATACTGTTTGGAATGTTTGTTGTAATTCATTATTTGAATTAATTCTGTAGCCACTGAAGTCCAGTCTGGACTGTTTGTAGCTGGAGGCCCCTGAAGCCCATTTGATTTTTCAGTTATCTTATAAAATATGTTAAAACATGCCTTGAGCTGACATGGCTAGGAAGTGTGAGAGTTTTCACTGGAAAGAGGAGAGTGACACCCTGCCTGTCTGTGTGAGCAACCTCTTAGGTGACTAGAATTGCTCATAGATCATGATCTTTGACTGCTGAGGTGGCTCAGCAGGCGTTTGCAGGACACTCTGGCACCGAGTTGTGACAGTAAAAGGAGAGAACAGACTACTGAAGGTTGTCCTCTGACGTCAGTATGTACACCACGGAATGCACACATACATGCATACTCGATATAATGCTTTAACAGCCCTGGCTGTCCTGGAACTCACTTTGTAGACCAGGCTAGCCTCGAACTCCGAGATCAGCCTGCTTCCACCCCCTGAGTGCTGGGATTAAAGGTGTGCACCACCATCACCCAGCAATAAACAAAATTCCTTCCCTTTTTTTTTTAAAGATTTATTTATTTTGTATTCAGTGTTCTGCCTCCATATCAGAAGAGGACAACAGATCTCATTACAGATGGTTGTGAGCCACCATGTGGTTGCTGGGAATTGAACTCAAGACCTCTGGAAGAGCAGTCTGAGCCATCTCCTCAGCCCCCCCCCCCCCTTTTTTTTTTTAGAGTACTCTGTAAACTCTTGTGAACTGCTGTGTAGGTGCTAGGAATTGAACCTGGGTCCTGTGGAAGAATAGCCAGTGCTCTTAACTACTGAGCCATCTCCAGGCCCAATAAATCAAATTCTTTAAAAATAAAGCTTATTGCTTTTAAAGTCAAGCAGCTCATCTAGTTGCTTCAGTGAGAGGGTAGACAAGGAAAGGGTCCTGTTGGGCTTTTTCTTCCTTGTACAGATGGGCTTCTATCTTGTGGGCCCTGCTGACAGACCAGGGACAAGCCCAGCCTTGTCTGAGAACGCTGGAGAATGGTTGGTTGGAGGTCTTGAAGCAGAAACCCTTAAATGACCTGATGACAAAAAATTCTAAATCAGAAGGATGAGGGGGAGTAAGAATCTCACTTCCTCACCTTTATTTTTATCTTAAATTTGCATTGGAAGATGCAGAAAGCTATAGATCAGTAGGGTGTGATTAGCTCTGCTGGTTTGAGAATAAAGTTTGGCTGTAAATGCTGTATCCAGACTTTACATCTTCATTCTCCAGCAGACAATATATGCTGCTTAAGCAGCAGCTGCTGCAACCCTGCCTTATTTTTACTTCTGGAAACTACCATGGAGGGCAGGTGAGTTTTATATGAAGAGCTCCTGCAGCTTCCCATTCGAGCCAAGTCTAGCTGTGTTGTCCATTTTGGTTTTTGCATCCCTGGAAGTCAGTTTACTAGCCTCTCATTTGAGTCTCAGTGAATCAGGAGGAAGAGGCATTTGTTATACAAACCCCATGTGGGATGATGGAGAGCATCCATTTGCAGTTCTTGGGTCCCTGCCCCACTATTATTTGGTCTAAGACTTTGTGGAGTTAGTTTGCATGTGATTGTGTGACTCATAGAACAAGAACTCCAAGCAGGCAGAAACCTAGTGACCCTTCCTGTTGTGTGTTTCCCGGTATCTTTTTAAGAGCTGGCATGCAGAAATAGTAAGCAAGGCTGATGGGAGAGGATTATTCTAGAACTGCAGTGCTTTGCCTCAGGAAGAGCATGTGTCCTGAGCTCATAGGACTGTTGCTTCCTATGTGACAAGTTCACTGTGTCATCTGCCTCTCTGGTGGCAAGAAGGGCCTCCCTGCCAGAGGGAGTGTGGGACAGTGAATAACAGTCTTCACTCTAGGAAGATAATGGCAGAGGCGTGTCTCCTATCAGACCCCCAGAACCAGGAGCTCTAAGACCTTCGAAGTGTTGTCTCTCTGCTCCACTAACTGCCCGTGCTAATGCAGATCTGCCCTGAGTTGCTGTTTCTGTGTGTTTCTTCCCTTGGCCTAACATTTCTCAGCTCCTGAAAACACTCATCCACTCATTTTTAGTGTCACTAAAGAATGAGGACCTCTAAAGTCTTAGAAAATCTACTTGAAAACGACTGAGTGGTTTGTGGTTAGCTTGCTGCTCTCCCAAGACACAACTTGCCCAGTACTGCAGCAGGACTTGAATAAGTGGACCTGCGCTGTGCTCCCCAGGGTCACATAGAAGGTTTGTCTCTTTGTATCCGAAGGATCATTTCTTTCCTATTTCTGATGACTGTTAATTTGTAACCCTGAGTACAGGAGGGGGTGAGCCTGATATCTTTGGCCACCCCCTCCTTACCACACCCACACATGACACTGACTCCTAAATTCTATCGGCACGTGTAGCAGAAGCTTTAGGCCAGCTCTTCTTCCCTGTGACCCCAAGAATCAGTGGTCTCTACTTCAAAGGGTGTTTGGAAGAGGCTTCAATTTGTCTTTCTCCTCCGTTCCTATTTTATCCACTCTGGCCGCCTCCTGTCCCCTCCCAGGCATTATTTCCAGTTACTATTTCCTGGTGGTTCTGCTCTCCTTACCCACCTTCCAGTGACCCTGAGAGCACTGTGCCGACTGCCCCCTTCCTGTCAGACTGCTCAGGGACAGATGGATGGGTGCCTGGTGCTGTCTGAGGAACTCTGTCATCTTCACTCCACCCTACTTCCTGAGGGGTAGCAGGGCAGTCACAACGTTGTAAACCCTGTGCCCCAGCTGCTGGGCCTGACCTGGATTTTTGTATGGGAGCTGCTGCTTGCTTGTTTCTCACCAAGCCTGCGCCAACATCCAGCCGCTCCTCAGGCCCTGCCCAGCTCCCCAGTGGGGACCTACCAGGTTCCATTAGCTAAGTGACTGTACGTACAAAACTTCCAGCACCCAAGGATGTGGGGGTGGGGAGGATTGTTTTAAATAAATAAAATCCAAGATGGCAGTAGACGATTCTTTTTGCTTTAAAATCTTTGGACTAAAGACATGTTTTATATATATATAAATATATAAATTGTTATGTAACTATTATTGTTTCGTGTATGTTCTAATTTTGTTTTATGATGTAATTAAAGGAAATAAGCTGTGGAGACTTATCATTTTCATGTGGGAGCAGCCTGAATTCTAGCTGTGATTCCTAGTGTGGCCCCTAGAACTGCAGAGGCCCTTGGGGATGCACGAAGGAACTTCTGGTGCAGCATCCTTGCCTTTTAAATACTCCTTACTGTCTTTATTTCAATATCATTAATTCACTTCATAGCCTTGGTCAGCACTCTGCTAACAACTGTTATTTAATGCCCCAACTCTGAAACTTCAAGAAACATGAAGGACATGGTATAAATCAAAGCTGCCTTCTTTAGGTTCACCCAAGGGCTCAGCAGTTCAAAGCACTGGCTGCCCTTGCAAAGAACCAGGGGTCAGTTCACACAACCTCCATCAGCTCACAACTGCCTGATAACTCCAGTTCCAGGGACTCTGGTGCACTCCACAGGACCATGAGCGTGTCTTGTCCTGGATAGGTGTGAGACAAATAGTCTGATGTGGAGCCTCTGAGAAGCAACATGTGCTCCTAACCTCAGACCCATCTTTCCAGCTCCACCCACCCACCTGCCCCACCCCCTTTTCGACACAGTCTCTCATAGCCTTTACTGTCCTGGAACTTAATGTGTAGGCCAGGCTGGCTTCAAACTCAAAAGATCTGCCCACCTCTGCCTCCTGAACTCTTGAGATTAAAGGCCTGAGCCACTATGCCTGGCCTTAATAACCCTCCAGGTGAACCCTGAAATAGGGGCAGGATGCTCACTGTCAGGGTGCTTGTATATGTGCCTGGCTTCCACTCCCAGCACCGCCCCTTGAAAAAGAGACCCTTAACCTGAATCCCTGACTTCTGTCTAGGACTTGCCTTTTCCCGTTGAAGGGGTGAGTTCAGTGGAGTGAGTGCAGAGAATTCTAGATTCTGTAGCATACACCACCAGTGTGACTCCAGACAACTGTCTCCACTAGCAGTACCGAATACAGATCTGGGAATTAATTAGCTTTTTAAAAAAAAAAACTTAATTTGTGTGCATCGATGTTAATTGCTTTTATTGGCCTCTTATTAACCAATATTTCAATATCCAACCTATGTTTAAGGTCTAAGGGATACAAAAAGGTATTTTTTGTATCACTGGCAGATGAGCAAGAGTCGCATTTGCTCATGGCTTGGCACAGTAATACATTCCTCTAATCCCAACACTTGGCATTTTGGGTCCCAAGGCCAGCCTAAGCTGTATGGTGAGTCCCTGCCTTCAAACAACAAGCGGCTGGGAGCTGGAGGCATGCTTGGTCCATGCCTGAGTACTTGCTGCTCTTCAGTACCCCTTTGGCTCCCAGCACCCATATCAAGTGTCTCACAACCACCTGTAGCTTCAGCTGCAGCCACCTCCAACAGTCCAGATGTCCCTCCTGTCCTCTGCTGACAGTAGGTTTGTGATGCGTAAACAAAAATGCAAGAACTAACATACACATGGAAGGCAAAAATCAATCTTTTAAAAAACTGGCTGGAGAGCTGGCTTGGGTTAAGAGCACCTGCTATTTTAGAAGACAGGTTCCGTTCCTAGCACCCACGTGGTGACTCAAGACAGTCAGCACCTGACGCCTGGTCCCCTTTAGCACAGGCATGCATGTGGAGCACAGACATTTCTTTTTCAATCTTTTCAAGTTATGTTTTATGAGTTTTATTTTTTGAGACAGTTTTTGCTACGTAGCTCCGGCTGCCCTAGAACTAAATTCCAGAATGGCCTGGAATCTAGCTATTCTTCTGCCTTGTAATTGGGCAGGCACCACCACACCCAACTAAGAGTTAATTCAAAACTTTTTGGATTTTTTGAGACAGGGTTTCTCTTTGGCTTTGGAAGCTGTCCTGGAACTAGCTCTTGTACACCAGGCTGGCCTCAAACTCACAGAGATCCGCCTGCCTCTAATTCAAGACTTGTTTTGTTTTGTTTTGTTTTTCGAGACAGGGTTTCTCTGTATTGTTTTGGAGGCTGGCCTCGAATTCACAGAGATGAGCCTGCCTCTGCCTCCCGAGTGCTGGGATCAAAGGCGTGCGCCACCACCGCCCGGCTTCATAAGACTTTTTACAAGGAAGTAGTAAGTAAAATGTTTAGTTAATACAGTGTTGAGCAACCAACACTGCTCACGCAAAACACTGTTGCCAGGTGTTTCTTGCCTCTTCATCTCGGACAGCTCGGAGTGGCAAGGGAGGCTGTGTCCAGCCCTCAGCAGTTGCTCCTGCACAGAAAGCAAAAGGGAACTAGAGGCTTTGTTTCTTCCCCAGGATTGAAGCAGAGTGATCTGACCCTTTACCTGGTACCTCGGGGCCAGCTGGACATCTGCAGCTGGACCCACAGAGCCAGGCTGGCAGCAATCCTGGATTTAGGTCAGAATCCAGTACTAGTCATCTGAATCCTACACTAAAAATAGCGCTCTGCCATCCAAGCATGCTGCCTGTGACAGAGCCGGATGCACTCGCAGCCAGATGTTTTTGCAGACTCATGGCAGAGTCACATCATTCTGACCACCCTCGCCTGTGCTGTGCTGGCCCAGCAGAAGGCATCCTCACAGCCAGGTTGCCTGTGACTAGTGTTGGAGAGGGCTACAGGGACCCAGCCTCAGCTTCCCTGTATCATCTAATAGGCAGAACCTGCGCGAAATGGCTGTCACCCTCTAAAACCTATTTTCATTTTCAAAACAGCTTCACCGTGCACCCCAGACTGACTGTGAGCTCAGGGTCCTTCTACCCAGCCAGGTGTGTGTGTTCTGGATTTGGACCAATTGGAGGGCCACTTTCCTTTACCACAGCCACACCTGAGCGAAGAGAAAAGGGGACACATCTGTCTTTAGCGCCAAATGGAAGCTGAGCCGGAGTCAGCCACTCGTCAGGACCTCCCTGGGAGTTCGTAGCTGCCACCTGCCCTTTTAACTGCTTTCTGAGAACAAGGATGCCCCCAGGGCTCTAGTTAAAAAGGCGGTGGATCTGATTGGCTAGGAAGGCCAGGCACTCAGCCAATTTCCTAGTCAGTTCTACAGCACTGAGTTCATCCAGGGAGACCTCTGGATAGAAGCCTGGGGGGGGGGGATGGGCAGCACAAGGGGGGAGGGAGGGGTTCACCAGGAGGGTGGTTATCCCTGCAGGAAGGTGTCAAGGTGACCAGCTCGTGGACTAAGAGGGAAGTGAAAGGATAAATGAACGGAGAAACAAAGAAGGAAAACACTTTGATGGCGAGTTTAAAGAGAGGACACTGACCTGGGAATGGTGGTGAGTGACAGAGACCAGGCGCAGTAAGATTGTGTCCCCACTAACAATGACAGTCACAGGAGTAACGCAGTCTGTCACAATGGAGGGAACCCAAGAGAGGACCGGAAGGGGTCAACTTAGTGTCAGGGCATGTCATCCACCTCTTCCAACCCAGAAGGGGATTCTGGAAGCCTTGCCTGATTGTATTCTGTAAGGAGAAGAGAACCTCACCTGAATTAGGTGGCTTTGGAGCCTGTTCTCTCGCCAAGGGGCCTAGAAAGCCAGCATGGTCAGGTGGGCACGGGCCAGAAAAGGCCATCAGCCCTTCAAAACAGAATGACAGCGTGTCCACCTCAGCTGCCATCCCTAAGAAAGGCTGCCTCCCAGGTCACTACAGAAGGAGCTTACCGAGGGTTTCCTGGGGTGGTGAATGCTGGACCTGGGATGTAGGAAAATAAGAAAGACCTGTCCCTGAGTGATGCCAGTGGCGTGGCTAGAGGAAAGAGAGAGGAAAGGGAAATCACAGCATCCTTGTATTTCCTTTGTTGGAGGTAAAACCCTGGGCCTCATGAATATGCTGAGCATGCACTCTGCTCTTGAACTGAATATAGAGCCCCAAGCTAAGTTTTCAGCCCATCCCTGCCAGCCATGCTCTGTAGCTTTGGACCTGTATTTCATCTAGAAAGACAAAGCAGAAAGCTTTTAACACTGTAATCCCAAGACTAGGGAACTAGGAGGATCGGGAATTCAAAGCCATCCTGTCTACATACTGAGTTTGAGGTCAGCCTGAGCTACATGAGACTGTCAGGGAGATGGGCATGATGGAGAGGGCCATTAAGGTATCTTCAGGCTCAAGCATTTTATGAAACACCTGCTAGCCTAGATGGCAGCGGCCACTCCAGTGGGAAGGGGACCTTGGTTGGCAGTGTCCAGCTCCTGGCTCTAAGTACTGAAAAGGTGGGTCCCATCAGCAACCCCACAGATCTGGAAAAGGTCCTAGCAAGTGAGCTTCAGAGTCAGACAGGACCAGGTTGCGAGGAGGAATCTGTGGTTGCAAAGTCCATTACCCTACAGACATCCCTAACATGCCCAGACAAGAGAGTGAGCTGTAGCTCCAAAACCAGGCTCAACCACTTTTATCTGTATGTCCCTGAGCAAGTTAGTTAGTATTTCTGTACCCTGTCCCCAAATACACAGACAGAAATCTGGGCACAGCAGTGCCGAGTAACTATTGGTCCTTGGTAAAGGTTAGTGGAAGGACACAGTGGGCCAAGATGGAAGGCTCTTATTCCTGAGTGCCCACCCTCAGTGGCTCATAGTTCTGGTCCCTGCCAGATGCCAGCCCCACCAATAAAGCTGGCCAGCATCCCACAGCACCTGAAGAAACAATACCGATGCTGTCACAGCTTCATCTCTGGAGTCTCTGGGGCTCAGGTCCTGAAGCATGAAGATGGATGAGTTAACCCCAGGAGCCTGGGGGATTAATGATGACTGTGGGCAGGAGACTGATTTTCCCCACCCCATCCCACCCCCGCTTGGAGCCCCACAAGCTGAGAGGAGTACATTTGGTACAGTCTGTGGCTGTACCGTAGTTGACCACCAGGAGGCAGAGACAACCTGTTCTGGAGAAAGAAGATGCCTTGAGGCTTTAGGATAGGGTCTGGGAAATTGGAAGGACGACAATTCAACTGGCTATACAAGGATCCAAATGCGTCTCGGAAGAACAGAGCCAGTGAAGGGGAGCTGAGTCTCAGGGCTTTGTGCAGTAGTGTGGCCAGGCAGGTCCTCAAGGTGCCCCTGGCTCCATCAGGTGTCAGTGGATACTGTTCCTGCCTTCCCCTATGCCAGCCTCCATTCTCACACCCCAGGGCCTGACCTAGGCACATCACAGCTTGTAAGTCAGCAAGAGGGCCGGGCCTTACAGGCACAGAAAGCTGTGGGTGGAAAATCTCAGGGAGAGGGTCTGGGGCTTTTCAAGGACAGTGGTGGGGTCTGCAAAGGCTATTAAGGGGCCAAGTGAGGTCCCTGTGTGGAAGAAAGATGTTGATAAGGTCAAAGTTTATCAGGAAAATGTTGCTGGCAATTCTTGTGTCCCACCAGGTCCTGCTGCCCTTATCAGCCCCAAATAAACACACAGACGCTATATTAACTATAAAACTGTTGGCCGATGGCTAGGGCTGCTTATTGGCTAGTTCTGTCTTAATTATTAACCCATAACTACTAATCTTTGTATTTCTACATCTTACCAGAGAACACCTGGCGCATCCTATCCTCCCCGCCCTCCATGGTGTCCTCTTGTTCGCCCTCCCTGCCTTCCTTTCCCAGAAGTCTCGTCTCCTAGTCCCACCTATCTTCCTGCCTCTATGGCCAAACGGTCTTATTCTCAACCAATAAGAGAAACATGTATCTAGAAGGACATCCCCCATCAGGAAAAGCCAGCCTGTTACAGGTGTAGGGTGGAGAAGGGGATAAGACGTGGCAGCAGACAAGGAGTGGCTGGGCACAGGACTGGCCGCCAGCCCCCCGCCCGCAGGCTCGGCTGCTGGAAGCCGTGGGAAACAGGATGGTGACTGTCCTCTGCTAGAATAGTGCAGCCGTGGGTGAAGGGTGAGGGTGGTGAGGGAAGTCACACGGAGAGAGAGGAGTCCTCTGACAGATCCAAGTCTCTGTCTGGGGCCTCAGTGTCAGGCGGGGGCCTTTGCCCTGCTCTTGCACTAGGAACACCTCTAAGAAGACCCAGTGCTGTCAGGCTGTGTGACACTTGTCTTCAGGCAAGGGCTATTTCCCAAAGCACTCCAGGTCAGTCAGCTCCTGTGGGTTCTAAGAGAGTGATGAAGTCTTACAGGTCCCTCTTGGCCTGCCCACCTTCTCCTTAGGGGCCTCTGATGGATGGGCACTAAGAAATAGGGCAAGCATCCCACAGCAGCAGGCTGAGAGCCTGCACCAAGGCATGGCTAGAGCCCTCATAGCCAGCAAGGCATAGAGGAAGAGTGGCCCAGTGTTGCCTGTGCCCGAGTGTCTTGACAAGACAGGGCCAGAATGCAGATGCTCAAGTGGCTTACCCTCGCCCCTGGCTGGTAACTGTTAGTCTGGAGGCAAAAGGGACCCTTTCAGCCAGGCGGTGGTGGCGCGCATATT
This sequence comes from Mesocricetus auratus, assembly GCF_017639785.1. Taxonomy (NCBI): domain Eukaryota; kingdom Metazoa; phylum Chordata; class Mammalia; order Rodentia; family Cricetidae; genus Mesocricetus; species Mesocricetus auratus. Next base: position 75,873,584 of record NW_024429191.1, on the reverse strand, counting down.
TAATGCCGGCACTCAGGACGCAGAAGCAGGCGGATCTCTGTGAATCCGAGGCACAGCTGCTCTCTGTGTACATGTGTGGGCACACACTTGTGCTTGTGGAAGTCATAGGTTGGCTGCAAATTTGAGGCCAGCCTGGACTACATAGTGAGTTCCTAGTCAGGGCTAATTAACAAGATCCTGTCTCACAACAAACAAGCAATGTGGGTTTGTCTTCCTTAATCACTCGTAGCCTTCTAGTTGGGATACCATCTCTCACTGGAACTCTCACCAATTAATCTAGTCCAGCTAGCTTGGCCCATCTCTTCCTCCAGAGTGCTGGGAATTACAGGTGGGCCCACACACCCACCAGTGACTACCTGGGTCCTGGGATCCAAATTCCTATCCTCCTCATACTTGTTCAGCAGTCACTCACTGAGCCATCTCCCCAGCCTCAGATCTTTGAGTCTCTTGTCTCGGCCTCCCAAGTGCTGGAATTTGGAATTACAGATATCACCACACCCACTTACACCATTCTCCCCACCCCCACAGGGTTTCTCTGTATTGTTTTGGAGGCTGTAGACCAGGCTGGCCTCGAACTCACAGAGATCCGCCTGCCTCTGCCTCCTGAGTGCTGGGATTAAAGGCGTGTGTCACCAACGCCTGGCCTACACCATTCTTTTTTAAAAAATACTTTATTTAACTTTATTTTATGTGCACTGGTGTCAGGAACCCTGGGCCTCTGGAAGAGCAGCCGGTGTTTTTTAACTGCTGAGCTATCTCTCCAGCCCCCACTTACATCATTCTTATTTGTTTTTTATCTGTCTGTCTATTTGGTCTGTTTGCTTGTTTTGAGACAGAGTCTTGATAATTAACCCGGTTTGACATGGAACTCACTGGGTAGTCCAAGCTGGCATCATACTTACAGCCATCCTCCTGCCTCTACCTCCCGAGTGCTAGAAGTACAGGCTTTCCACACCACACTCAGCCTTTCAAACCTTTTTAAGATTTTTCTTTTTGGTTATATGCATATGTGCAGGTGTGTTCATATGAGCTCAGGTACCTGAGGAGTTAAGGATGTTGGACCCCCTGTAGCTAGAGTTACAGATGGTTGTGAGCGGTCCAACATGGATTCTGTGAACAGAAATCTGACCCTCTGCAAGAACAGAAAACTTTTTTTAATATTTATTTATTTTATATATATGAGTGCTCTATTTGCATATGCACCTTTATGCCAAAAGAGGGCATCAGATCCCACTATAGATGGCTGTGAGCCACCGTGCAGTTTCTGGGAATTGAACTCAGGACCTCTGGAAGAGGTAGCCAGTGCCCTTAACTGCTGAGCCATCTCTCCAGCCCTCTTGGTCTACAGTCTTTTTGTTTTGTTTGAAGCAGGGTTTCTCTGTGCAGTCTTGACTGTCCTGGAACTCATCCTGCCCCAGTGTTGAGGCTCAGTAAGCAAGTCTTTGTTAGTCAAAGCACTTTGTTTGGGTAGCATTCTCTTATCCTCACCCAGCCCTGCCCAGCCCCTCCCTGCTGTCCCCTCTCTGGCCGCAGCCTTCTCCTGGTCCTGCCTTCAGACTCACCTGCAGGAACAGGGACATCCTCTTGGTAGAGTCTCTGTGAAATACCACCAAATCCTGTCACTCTCACAGACAGTTACACATCTGCAGGCACAGGGTGACAGGCAAGGGACCAGGGTTCAGCCCTCCCTGTCCACAAAGATTTGCAAGCCAGAAAACAGGACCGGTCCTCTTTTTTTTTTTTTTTTTTTTTTTTTTTTGGTTTTTACGAGACAGGGTTTCTCTGTATTGTTTCGGAGGCTATCGGTCCAGCCCGACCTCGAACTCACAGAGATCCGCCTGCCTCTGCCTCCCGAGTGCTGGGATTAAAGGCGTGCGCCACCACCGCCCTGCAGGACGGGTCCTCTTAACCGACATCCAGGACAAGGTCTTGTGCTGGTATCACCTCCACCCACACGGCCAATGTTGTGGGCTTCTATCAAGGAAGAATGTTCTATCAAGTCACCATGTTCTGCAGGTGCAGGAGGCAGTGGCCTGAAGGTGACTGGTGCCAGGGCACTTGGGAAACATTCTCCACATCTGTTAGGCCAACCTTCCCACCTCCCCCCACCATTGACCCTGTCACTGATACCCATGTTTAGATATAAGCTGTGATACTGGGGGTGTGACCTGGACCCCGTGAGTGTCCATGTCCTCTGTCAAATGGAGGTGTTGATGCCCTCCACACTATTTATTATCTTGCCTCTCTCTTTGCACGATGTCCCACTCTTGTCCCTGCATCCAATTCATGGGGTTACTCATCTGTCTTTATAGAGAGCAGGCCTCCTGAGGATAGAACTTAATACCTCTTTGGGACCCCATCCCTCATCACAGAGCAATGGGCGTGACACAGAATGGCGGCTAACTAGGTCATCTGTTGAGCAGAGTTCATGTGTGAGCATAACTCTGTGTCAGCATATTTCCACATCTCAGCTCTGCTACTGTGACCTTGAAAAAATCCTCAACACTTCTGGGCTGGTTCCTTAACAGCTCCCACCCTCCCACCCGGTTCTGAGCTGCAGTGAGGGTCAAATTAAATAACGACTCCAGAGAGTTCTACTTCACAATGACATCACAGTGGTGACATTGGCTTCCTGCCCAGAGGAACAGTCATACTCAGTCTTTGCCAAATCTAGGGAGGGAGTGCTACCTACAGCAGCTGGGGGCACTCAGTGGCATCACCCAACTTGGAGTGGTGGATTTCATAACCATGAAGCCCCTGCTGAGCGGCACAGTGGTCGGCCTTTCTAGCACACCCTGAGCCTTTCCCCGAGTTTAAGTCCCTTTCCTCTCCCCCAGAGCAGCTTAGCCTGGTTCAGGAAGGTGAGGGCCTCCATCTGCTTTGTGGTGAGCCAGATAGATAGGCGCATACTGGAACACTGGGCAGAGAGACTTCGTGAGGAACTGTGGACAAGCATGGACCCCTGCATGAGGAACTATGGACAGCTCTTCCTGCTTCAAGTAGAGCAGGGACTCCATCCCAGGGAGAGGTCACCACTTCTCTGCACATCCATCCCATCCCCTGAGGGTCTCTGTGTCTTTGTCTCTCTCTGTGTCTCTGCCTCTGTCTCTCTGTTTCTCTCTGTGTCCCTCCCTCTCTCTCTCTGTCTCTCTGTCTCTGTCTCTGTCTCTGTCTCTGTCTCTCTCTCTCCCCCAAAGCATCCCACGAGCCACCAGGGTCAGAGGGTCCTCCTCCTCCAGCTCCATGCTAATCTCAGTATGTAGCTGTCTCACTCAACAAAGGCCATTTATTCCCTGCTTTTGTTATTCTTAAGACTTTCTGTTAACACCCAGCCAAACCCACCAATGACCCAGGAGAGTGGGAGGAGTGTGTGTGTGTGTGTATATGTGTGTATGTACATTGGACCACTTTCCAAAAAAAACCCAAAGCAGGAAGCCTGTTCCCTTGGCTTGAGAACAAAGTCTTGAAGACCTAGCTTTACCTGCGCAGACTGCAGGGATGCCACACACAGCTCCCCAAGACTAGGTCCCAGCTCTTGTACCAAAACAACTTTGAAAGAGAGCTCAGCACAGGGCTGGGCTGGACCACTGTTCCTCCCTCCAGCCCTTATTTATTTATTTATTTTTGGTTTTACGAGACAGGGTTTCTCTGTATTGTTTTGGAGGCTGTCGGTCCAGCCCGGCCTCGAACTCCCAAGTGCTGGGATTTAAGGCGTGCGCTGCCACCGCCCGGCTTCCCTCCAGCCTTTATACAGCCGCAAACCCACAAGAGAGTGAGACACGGCCTCTTTTTTGCTGGATACTCAGGACTCTTGGCGATGAAGACCCGCTGGGATAGCCCAGGTTGGTGTCTCCAGGATTAATCATTGACTGTAAGGGGAAATGATCTCCCAGTCTCCTAGTGGTCCTAAGAGGCTCAAGGAGTAAGGGACACCTATTTAGCACCAAATCCACATGTCATCCAGAGTTCTGAACTTCTCTGGCCTTGGGACACTCACATGACCTCACAGAAAGTACCTCTTCATTCTAAGAGACAGAACAAGTAGACATAAAATCACATGAGCCCCCAAAAGGATCTTTGCTTCTAAATGTCCATCCTTTCTATGGGAACACACACACACACACACACACACACACACACACACACACACACACACACACACACACACACTGCCCCACCCTCAGAGGAGGGGCTGCCTCCTAGAAAAATGTGTCTGAAACTCTGGATATCGGTGCACAGAATGGCCACCTCAGGGTTCCCCAAGGCAGAGCATCTGCTTGTGAGAACCCCTCTGCTTCATAGGGCCCTCTGCTCCTGCTTCTGATGCAGTGCCTCCTAAAGCTTCCTCCAGCCCAGCTGGTTCCTGCTTCTGTTCTCCAAGCCCTGCCTGTGCACTGCAGGGTACTATAGACACCCACACACACACCACAGACACACATCTCACACCACACACACACACACACACACACACCATACACAGTTGTCTCTTTTTTTTTCTCAAGACAGGGTTTCTCTGTGGCTTTGGAGGCTGTCCTGGAACTCGATCTGTAGACCAGGCTGGACTTGAACTCACAGAGATCACCTGCCTCTGCCTCCCAAATGCTGAGATTTAAAAGTGTGGTCCACCACACTTTTATTTTTTTGGTTTTTTGAGACACGGTTTCTCTGTATTGTTTTGACCCACCTGCCTCTGCCTCCCGAGTGCTGGGATTAAAGGCTTGAGCCACCAATGCCCTGCAATGATTTGTTTTCTTTTTTCTTTCTTTCTTTTTTGTTTTGTTTTTGAGCCAGTCAGCTTCTTTTTTTTAAGATTTTATTTATTTATTTATTAATATGTATACAATGTTCTGTCACCAGATCTCATTACAGATGGTTGTGAGCCACCATATGGTTGCTGGGAATTGAACTCGGGACCTCTGGAAGAGCAGCCAGTGCTCTTAACCTCTGAGCCATCTCTCCAGCCCTGCCAGTCAGCTTCTTTATTAAGCCAGTCACAGAGACAAATCTTCATAGTGTATAAAGATTATTCCAGAGTAATAGACCAGGCTAGCCTCAAACTCCGAGATCTACTTGCTTCTGCCTCCTGGCTGCACCACAAGCTAGGTCAGAGGTATCAGGAAAAGAGAGACAAGACGTCCACTTGTTTGTACTAAGAGAATGCATGTGCTGCCTTTATTGCCAGGAGAGTGTGTGTCTTCATTGCAAGTGCTAAGAGGTCTCTCTCTTCTGTAAGAGGGAGGAGCTTTATATACAGGTTTACAGCACAGTGGAAAAACCCCAGGTAGAAGAGATCGTTGTTTTCCTCCTGCTAGATGTTGATGTCAGAGGGTCAAGGCCAGGGCAGTAAGCCAAGACTAGAAAACAGAATGCACTTGGACTGGAAAACAAGTTGCAGTTGTAGGCTGACCAGCAACTCACAGAGACCCCATGGGGCTGGGGCCCAACAGCTGGGATTTTTTTTTTTTTTTGGTTTTACGAGACAGGGTTTCTCTGTATTGTTTTGGAGGCTGTCGGTCCAGCCTGGCCTACGAACTCACAGAGATCCGCCTGCCTCTGCCTCCCGAGTGCTGGGATTAAAGGTGTGCGCTACCACCGCCCGTCCGGGTGCTGGGATTTTTAAAGGTGTGCTCCACCATTGCCCACTCCTTCGGTTGTTTTCAATTTGTGTGTGTGTGTATGTGTGTGTGTACGTGTGTGCACGCACGTGTATGTGTGTATGTATGTGTGTGTATGTATGTGTATGTGTGTGTGCATGCGTGTGTATGTGTGTGCGTGTGTGTGCGTGTGTATGTGTGTATGTGTGTGTGAGTGTGTGTATGTGTGTATGTGAGTATGCGTGTGTGTATGTGTATGTGTGTGAGTGTGTGTATGTGTGTATGTGTGTGCGTGTGTGTGCGTGTGTGAGTGTGAGTGTGTATGTGTGTGAGTGTGTGTGCACGCATGTGTGTATGTGTGTGTGCACGTGTGTGTGCATGTGTGTGTGTATACTTGTGTGCAGATATGAAGGGCAGAGGACAACTTTCAGAAATTGATTCTCTCACTTCACCAAGTGGGTCCCAAGGATTGAACTCAGGTCCTTAGGTTTGGAGGCAAATTCCTTTATGCACTGAGTCATCTCATTAGGTTGTGAATTTTGAGATAGGGTTTCATGAGTCTCAAGCTGACTTCAAACTCAGTATGTAGTGTAGGAGTTCTGGGATCCTAGGTGTGCATCACCATCCCAGAAAGAAAGGTGCACTCTAGAGCCGGGGAGTTGGCTCAGGAGGGAAAGTGTTCACTATGCAAGCATGAAGCCCAGAGGTTGAATGTCGCGTCTGCTGCTCGGCCTGTGTCCGAGAACGTGCGGAGGGTGTCAGGGATTGACAACACAGAGACTTGTTCAACGATGTAAAGAAAACTTTAAACAGGCTCCAAAAAGGTTCAAGAAAACTTCCTAAGAAAGGCTCCCACCAGAGAAGCTTCTGCTCTCTCCTCTCCCCTGGCTGGTTCTGCTCTGACCCCAGAAACTGATCTGGGCGTGGCAGAAGAGGCGGTTAGTCTTTGGACAAGGTCGAGGTCAGGGCGGTTTCTGTGGGTAGGCCTTTTCCAGGAACGTATTGCCCCGGGCATTGTATTGTTTTTTGTAAACATGTTTTTAGTAAGCATTGTCTTACAGCTGCCTACTCCCAGGCAGAAGGGGAAGTGGGTCTCTGCTCAAGGTCTGGTATTCCCACAATTCACCCCTTTTTATTTTTAAATGAGGCACTCCTGGCTTAGGTCAAGTAGGGTCACCCTCCCTTTCCCGTCCTTGGGGGACCTTGAACCCCTGTCTTAGGCGGGAGGGGTCTTCCCCACAGGTTGTCCGTCATCAGAGCACCCCAACTTTAAATCATCTGTAACCAACCTTCATGGCTATCGGGATTGCCATGGGCTAGGCTAAGCAATACTTGGTTACGGATCTCTTGCCTCTGGAACAAGGCACGTTTGAGCTCAGCATAAAGCCAGAAGGCCTACCGCCACTGCCACCATTTCCAGGACCCCCATTGACATAGCGCCTCTCCATCACCGTACCCATCACCAGATCTGGGCCATAACATTCTACCAGCCTTCGTCTGTTACAAGGGTAACCCACACGTGATTTACATTCTGTTACAAGGGTAACCCGCATGTGATTTACATTTACAAGTTGATAAAGTTTACAATTGTTCCAAGATCTGCTCAGGAAAGCATTTAGAAAGTGCACTTGCACAGATACAGTAGGTACAATCATTGATGTTACACATGTAGCATTATGAAAAATATGAACAATAGACTTGTTGCACTATCCACAGAGCACCAATTTGTTCCTGTGGTGATGCAGTTTGTTGATTTAACGTCAGCTAATTATGCGACTTGAGTCAAAGTCTCCTTTTTGTCACATTAGGACAAGTTGCGTTTCTCCAGAAAAATACACTGGCCTAGGCACGATTCCAGAAACAGGAACCACCAAGTCTGATATTTCAAGTGACCATGTCCTGTTCAATTACTGAAAAGAGGCTTTTGCCCCTCATCACAGTCCATACGAATGTCCAAATGTTTTAAATGGGTCCTTTTTTCTCTATTGGCTTCACGATGAAAACTCATGGGTCCGGAAGGTTGATGCAGCAGGTCTGTTGAGAAACTGGAAATCTGGAACCGACTGTTTTCTTTCTTTCTTGGGCTCTAGATTCGATGACATCAAGGGTCAGGAACACTAATTTAGGAGATCTCACTCAAACTGGCTTAGGTAGGCTCCCATGGTCTCAGGTCCAGTTTTTCTCTGCTCCATGCCGAAGCTTTTATTCTTTTCCTACAAGAAAACACAAACATGCCCTCGACCCCAAATTAGGGTCTTCTCCACTGTCTAGTGCATGGATGTCTCCATTTGACCTGAGCAATGGTTGCTCAAATTCCATCATGCCAGAATCTGTCTGAAGCTCACTGGCATTCACATTATAAAATTTTTAAATGAGGAGTGTATTATTTGATGAGTCATATGGGGACTGGGGACATTATTCCCCCTTTTTTATTTTCTAAAAAAAATTTTTTTTTGAACTGTTGAAGCTGGACCATAATAGTAGAAGGATTTGTCTACCCTCCTTGGTTGACTATCTAGGTAAATTGGGATTACTACTTAGATTTTTTGTAGATGCCCATTAAAAGGGACATATCCATTAAATATTTCCCAAAAACTTCTGAAAATCACTCAAAGATTGTAAACTATACTGTGTCCAAATAACTTTTGAAAATTATTTGAAGTCTGTGAGCAGTCTTTTCCAATCTAACCTGTAGAGCTCTCACTAGCTGACAAGGCCTCATTTGCATCTTAAATTTTTCTGTTAAAACATTAACAGACTGGCTGGATGTTCCTTTTGGCTATATTTAAAGCAATCTAGGTAGCTTCTTAACTATTTTGAAGGGATTTAAGTATCCTTTTAATCATATAAGCAGTTCACAGTCACGCATTCACAATCACATTTCATACATTCAGAACATATATGCATCTTTTAGTCATCCTTTTTCCCTAGGTCATGATTAGTCTGTTGTAATGAAGCTTCCTTAATTGAAATCTATGTAAAAGAACAACTCCAGCCAATCCTTGAACTAAAAGGGTTAAAAAGTCCTGTATGTTCTTTATCATTCCTCCATTTGAGCTATAGTCATGGGGTACAGCCGTACCTACTCCTTGTAACTCTGTAGATGCAAGGTGGAGAGGCCAGGCTTTTGGCCAAAAGTTTTTAGAGATGACTCACAAAATAGAACTTAAATGTAAACAAAATCTTTAATTCCATATACCTTTGTCTTTTTTTTTCAACGATGTAAAGAAAACTTTAAACAGGCTCCAAAAATGTTCAAGAAAACTTCCTAAGAAAGGCTCCCACCAGAGAAGCTTCTGCTCTCTCCTCTCCCCTGGCTGGTTCTGCTCTGACCCCAGAAACTGATCTGGGCGTGGCAGAAGAGGCGGTTAGTCTTTGGACAAGGTCGAGGTCAGGGCGGTTTCTGTGGGTAGGCCTTTTCCAGGAACGTATTGCCCCGGGCATTGTATTGTTTTTAGTAAACATGTTTTTAGTAAACATTGTCTTACAGCTGCCTACTCCCAGGCAGAAGGGGAAGTGGGTCTCTGCTCAAGGTCTGGTGTTCCCACAGTTGGATCCTCAGTATTACACAAAATCCAGTAACCCCAGTGCTATAGGAGCAGAGACCATAGGAACTGGCAGGTAGCAGATTCCAGATGCTCACTTATCAGCTGGTTCAATGGATGAGCTCTGGGTATATGGAAAGACTTTTTCCCAAAAAATAAGGTAGAAAGCAATTAAAGAGGTACTTGGTGTCTTCTGGAGTCCAATTGCATACACATGCACATTCCCACACACACATACTTCAGCATACATGAACATGTATATATACATACACCATGCATTTTTTAAAAAGGAAAGAAGAGGGCTGGAAAGATGGCTCAGAGGTTAAGAGCACTGCTCTTCAAGAGGTCCTGAGTTCAATTCCCAGCAACCACATGGTGGTTCACAACCATCTGTAATGAAATCTGGTGCCCTCTTCTGGCCTGCAGGCATACATGAAGTGCTATATACATAATAAATAAAATCTTTAAAAAAAAAAAAGGAAAGAAGAAAAAGAGGGAGGAGGGGGCATGTTGATCAAAGCTAAGAGTATGTTTTCTATGACACTATGGTTCAAGCACAACTCCTTGGGTGAATCTCTTAAGCCTACCTGAGCCCTATGCTGCACCTATAAGAGAAGGGTGTTGAGAATCTCTGGACCATAGCTAAAACATTAGGGAACCTTCCATGTCAGTCTTTTTGTTTTTATTTTTCTGATATAGAATATCACTATGTAGCTCTGGCTGTCCTGGAGCTCACTGTGTAGGCCAGGTTGGCCTAGAATTCACAGAAATCCTCCTGTCTCTGCCTCCCACCTTTGTGTAGTCTTTTTATCCACTGTATTCAGAGCCTAATACATCATAGAATTATGAACACTTAAAAACATAGGTTTGAGCCTGGTGTTTTGTGGCCCATCCCTTTAATCCTAGCACTGAGGAGGCAGAGGCAGGGGGATCTCTGTGAGTTTGAGACCAGCCTGGTCTAAAAGAGTCAATTCCAGGACAGCCTCCAAAACCACAGAGAAATCCTGTCTCGAAAAACAAAACAAAACAAACAACAACAACCCCATAGGTTTGAGGGACTGGAGATGGCTCAGAGGTTAAGAGCACTGGTTGTTCTTCCAAAGGACCTGGGTTTAATTCCCAGAACCCACATGGCAGCTCATAAGTGTCTGTGACTCCTGTTCCAGAGAATTGGACACCCTTACACAGACATGTAGGAAGGCAAAACACCAATGCACATAATACATACACATACATATGTATATAGGTTTATGGTCAGGAGGTGAAGGCAGAAGGATCCCAGTTTAAGGCTAGCCTTTGTTACACAGCAAGACCCACTTTCAAGAAATGTGTGTGTGAATTTCTCCAGCTCTCTGCAAGGGTCTGTTTAGGTAATAAGCAAGTCTTCCCTGGTTGCTGGATAGAACTTCACAGTGCTTTTCAAACATTCTCTCTCATGTGACAGACACTTTCTCCCCCTCCTTATTCACTTAAACCCCCATTCCACAGACGGGGAAACTGGGGTTCCAGAGTAAGTAAGTAACTAGCTCAAGGTCATGTAGTCAGGAGAAACAAGATTTGAGTTACAGTCCCTGCTTCTAGACCCTTCCCTCTGCCCGACTCTGCCAGACAGTTACAAGTGTGTCTTTGAAGCCAGTCCCAGGCAATTTGCCAACTTGAAGAGCTGGAGAGGGGACAGGAGGAGTTCTCACACACTCCCTGGCTCACTCACACTCCTCCCTCCCCCTCCCTCCCTTTCTCACTCATTCATTCCCTTGCTCCTTCCCTCAATCACTCATTCCCTTTCTCACTCATTCATTCCCTACTCCCTCCCCCACTCACTCATCCACTCTCCCGTCTGTAACTCACTAACTCACATTCACTCCCTGGGTCACTCATTCACCCACTCACTCATCCACTCCTCTCTCCCCCTTAGCTCACTCCCTCAATCACTCATTCATTCAAAAATTCATAAAGAACCATCAGACTCATTGACAGCAGCCCCTGGGGAACCCACCAAGAGTCAGCCTCATTTTGCTCCTGGCCTGTGAGCCCTAGCACTGAGTAACGTAGGATAGTGGCTGGCTGCCGTTACCGTGGGAGATGACGATGACACAGGGATCCAGATTTGCATAGTTTCCTAGTGGCTGGGTGGGGTTACCTGAGAACTCCCTCAGGATGTAGGAAGGGGAGACATGGGGGGGCTGGCAAGGGGAGCAGGGAGCCCTCAGAGTGTCAGCTTATACCATCTTGGAACAAATACAGACTCAGTGTATTTGTTCAACGAATCAGTGGGGTAGGGCAGTCAAACAAGGTGTCCAAGGTCACAAGCTAGTGACAAGACTGCCCACATCAATGAGAAGACTCCACTGTGGCCTCTAGTCGCTCGGCACCATTTGCTCTATGATACAGTTTACCACCCACTATCCTGCCTCTCCATTTGGTAGGTAGGACCTCCTAGCTTAGATATCCTGCACTGCCTGGGTGTGGGGAGAGCCTCATCAGCACTGAGATGCTGCCCTGGGGCCTAGACTCTGCCCACCAAGCCGGGAACCCTTCCTGTGAAGGGAGGCTGCCTGAGGAGGAGTGAAAACAGGCCACACCTCTGTCTCAGCATCTCAGCATCTCAGCATAACACACTATGCCTCTCCCCCACAGCTGGCTAGAGCCCCCTCACCTCTAACACACGTCTGGGCCCACACGTCACTCGCCTTTCTTTTGCTCCACTTGAAGTGAAGGCCCCCAGCCCACTTCAGCACAAGATGACCCTCAAAGACTTAGGGGTTCACAGTGCTTATCACCCCAGATTCTAACTCCTAGCTCTCCCCTTGCAGAGGACTCTATTGCCTCACTACCCCCAAACTGATGACATTGCTGTTACCTTGGTAACAGATGCTTTGTGGGTGGGTGGGGGAAATGGAGAAAGAAGGCTGTGGTCTGAGACACTCAGCGGCAGAGCCACCGGGGCAGCATCCCAGCACAGGGCTAGGGGAGGGCTGCTAGGACAGTGACCCCACGCAACTCCATCAGCCTGTATCCCCAGCGTCAGGAGAAACATAACAGAAGGAGCATCTGGGGAGAGAGGGGGCTGCTTCCTTGAGAAGGAAATGTCCCCACCTCCATGTCCCCTCACACAGAACATGTCTCCTGGGGTTACAGCAAGTGTGGGGGCAGCAGGGAGGAGGATGGGAGGGATCGCACACCGTGGAGCTCATGCTGTTCCCTTCAGGATGCCTGGGGCACATGGGGCCCACAGACAGCTCACTCACACCAGGTTAGGGACAGTGCCACAGGCAGTAGGCAGGCAGCTCTGAGCCAGCATCCCGAGTGCCAGAGGCTGGTGGCGGCAGGGGCCCTCCTCCAGCCCCTGGGGACCTGGCTGTCCCAGATGCCACAGCCGGGAAGTGTGTCAGGTACTTGCGTAAGAGCCTTCTGTGTTTCCATAAAATCATAATTACTGCTGCCTGCCATGGGCCTTAGCTCATGACAGTGATATGTGCCTCTGGGGTCCCAGGCCAGCTGGTGGGGAAGGCAGGAGAGATTAGGGTGAGGCCCAGCCTTGCTCCACATAGCACACTGTCTGTTCCCCAGCTGGGAGATACGATTTCAGACTCTCCTCCCAACCAGGACAGACCCCCTCCAGCTCAGACACTCCATTCAAAAACTGGAGGGAAAGACCAGATGATCCTGCTGTCACTTGAGCTGTCCTTGGCCGCAAGATTCAGAGGCCCCTTGGAGGGAGCTGCACCAGGGGCATTTTTTTTTAGATGGTCATCCTACATAGCACTGGTTGTCCTGGAACTCACTCTGTAGACCAGGCTGGCCTTGAACTCACAGAGATCCAACTGCGTCTGCCTTCCAAGTGCTGGGATTAAAGGCGTTCGATACCACACCTCACCTGGCTCTTGTCACGTAATTCCTAGTCTTTCAAGGATCTCAGATTCTCCCAGGAGCAGGTGGGATGCTCTGGACTCCCCAAAGGAGACAGACCACCTGCTGTCTATTTTGTGTTTTTCCTTCCAGACCATGTTTACTAAAACCTTACCCAGCTTCAAGAGGTTCACAGACACCCCAGAGCTCAACCATCACCCAAGGCTACAGGTTCCCAAGGACAGTAACACCCATTGATCATGTTTTCCTTTAACCAGTGTCTTACTCATTTCATCCTCAAGATGTGGGGGGGAGGGGCAGGAGACTTGGTGGATAACAGCAGTGTCTGCCAAGCCTGAAGACCCAATATTGACCCCTAGGTTCCACATGGTAGAAGAAGTTGCCCTCTGACCTCCACTATGCGGCACACACCATATGAGCGTGTGTGCGTGCGTGCGTGCGTGCGTGCGAGCGAGCGTGCGTGCGTGCGTGCGTGTGTGTGTGTGTGTGTGTGTGTGTGTGTGTGTGTGTGTGTGTGTGCCAGTCATGGTGGTACACATCTATAACCTCAGGCCTGAAGGGATGAGGCAGGAGGATCGTCACGAGTTAGGGTCCTGGCTGGGATATATTATCAGCTTGAGCTAGCCCGGCCTACAATATAAAACCTGTCTCAAAACAAAATTTCGTAAAAGAATGCCAAGATACACAACGTTATCACCCCTTATTGATCTTTTTTGTGAGTGTGAGGGCAAAGTTTGAGAAAAGTTCTCACTCCGTATCCTCAGCTGTCCTAGAACTCGCTCTATGACATTTTAGTTTGCTTTTTGTTGCTGCGATGAATACCATGACCAACAGAAACATGGGGGAGGAGAGGGTTTATTTCATCTCACACTCAGCAGGCCATCGTGGAAGGAACTTAGGGCAGGAACTGAAGTAGAGAGCATGGAGAAGCATTACTAACTGATTTGGTCCCTGCTTCTGCTCTGCAAGCTTCCGTAGGTAGTCCTGGAGCATATCCCAGGGGTAGCACCGCCCACAGGGCTAGACCCTGCTCCACCAATCAGCAATCAAGAAAATGCCATACAGACATGGCCACAGGCCAGTCTGACGGCAGCAGTTCCTCGGTTGAGGTTCCCTCCTTCCAGATGTGTCAAGCTGGCAGCTAAGACTAGTCATCACAATAACCCAGGCTAGACTCAGACTTAGAGCAGTTTCCCTGCCTCTGCTTCCCCGTCAGAGTCCTGGGAATGCAAGTATGGACCACCACCCTCAGTTTATGACCCCTATTTCAACCCAACTCATTCTGACCTAATCAAATCTAATTCAGCCATTCTAGAAAGAAAACCAAAGTTGTTTGCAAATTAAGGCTCTATCTGGCCTTAAACAGGAAATAAAGTTTAGACAGGAATAAGAATGGGTCTCTTGGGGCTGGGTTCCGTGGCTGAGAACACTAGCTTCTCTTCCAGAGGTCCTAAGTTCAATTCCCACTAACCGTAGTGGCTCACAGTCATCTGTAATGAAATCTGGCGCCCTCTTCTGGTGTTCAGGGATACATGCAGGCAAAACACTGCATACATAATAAATCTTTTTTAAAAAGTCTCTTGGGGCTGGATGTTGCTGCATCCTTACTTGAATCTGGCCACCACCCATGTCTTAGGTCTCCCAAGTGTTTCTGTCACTCGAACAGCACTGCTTTCTCCCCCTAGGAAGCAGTCATCAACCCCCCTCCCGAGGGGGCCCTTCAAGTGTGTAACTGCTGGTTACCCTGCCAGGCACCTGACTCTGCCCTGCCTACCCCACATCTGAGGAGGACAGTGGTCCCCCTCCTTAGGAGAAGCAGACGTGGCTGCCTCGGCTCTGTCCCTGAGCTACTGCAGTGGGAGTAATCGGCTCTGAAAGCAATGACTCACACTTGGTTCATGAAAGACTGCTCCAAAACACAAAAGCTGCAGCCAGGAAGGACATCCAGAGGTCATGGGATCCAGCCCCCTGCCTCCTCCAGAGGTCATGGGATCCAGCCCCCTGCCTCCTCCACTGCGGCCGCACAAATGCCTAGACCAGAAACGCCCTGGCAGGAATGGGGGGGGTCCACCGACTTCCAGGTTCCCTGGAATTTTTTGGTGACTGGTACCACCTGCTCCCCTGGGAGTTCTTCCCTATGGTTAGTCAGAATCTCTGCTGTGGATAGTCACTTCTTGGTCACTTTCCCCGCAGACTAGAATACCAGGCTTCAAATGGCCAAGGAGACTGCATTCTTCCTGCTCCCTTGGGGAAAGTACTGGAAAAGCACATATCTCCCAAAAGACAAGAGAAAAAGGAGGCTTCCTTGCTGGATTTGCCTGTTCTAAGTGGCATTCTGATCACTCATATTCTCCAACAGAAATGTAAAGTGGCAGACCGTGGCACCGTTACCATCTTTCATCATTACTACATTTATTTACTCCATATTTGTACGTGTTCTGTGTGTGTGTGTGTGTGCATATGCGCACACGTGCATGTGTGCCATGGAATGTATGTGGAGGTCAGAGGGTCAGAGGTCAATTTGTGGATTTTCTTTTTCTCTTTCTCACCCCTGCCCCCAGACAGGGTTTATGGATGCAGTGTGTAGCACTGGCTGTCCTGAAACTAACTCTGTAGACCAGACTGGCTTTGAACTCAAAGATCTGCCTGGACTGGGATTGAAGGTATGTGCCACCTTCACTCAGCTTGAAGTCAGTTCTTAGGAGTCCATTCTCTCCTCCTGCCCTGTGGGACCTGAGAATCAAATTCAAGTTACCAGACTTGGGGGCAAGCACCTTTATTAACTGAATTACCTTACCAGTCCCCTCCCCCATCCAATCTCCTCGACTTTGTGTCAGAGTCCCATGTAGCACAGGATGGGCTCCATATGTAAGGGGGGATAGCTTAGAACTCCTGATCCTCTTGCATCTACCTCTCAACAGGTGATATCATAGGCATGTCCAACCCCCCAGTTTATGTGATATTGGTCTTCTACATTCTAAGCTGACACTGTCAATTAAGCTACTCATTCAGCTCCACCATTGCCATCTTGCAGGTGAAGAAATCAATGAACTATAAGACTTAGTTTCATGCCCAAGGTCTTCCCACTAGTTATTGACTATACAGGTAATAGAGACCTCCAATGCTGGTACTGGAAAGATGGCTCAGTGGTTCAGAGCACTGGCTGCTTTTCAAAGGACCCAGGTTTTATTCCCAGCACCCACATGGTGGCTTCCAAATATCTGTAACTTCAGTCCCAAGGGATCCAATGCCCTCTTCTGGCCTCTATGGGCATCACACACACATGGTATATAGACATATATGCAGGTAAAACATCCATACACATAGGATAAAACAGAATGATTTTTTTTTCGAGACAGGGTTTCTCTCTGGCTTTGGAGGCTGTCCTGGAACTCGCTCTGTAGACCAGGCTAGCCTTGAACTCACAGAGATCTGCCTGCCTCTGCCTCCCGAGTGCTGGGATTAAAGGTGTGCATCACCAATGCCCGGCTAAACAGAATGATTTTGAAGGGCCTGGAGAGATGGCTCAGTAGTTAAAAGGACTGGCTGTTCTTGCAGAGGACCATGTTCCATTCACAGCTTCAGGCCTCCACAGGCACCAGATTTGAGTTTAGTTTGAGGCCAGTCTGGTCTAAATATTGAGTTACAAGCAAGCCAGGACTACATAGACTCGTGTGTGTGTGTGTGTGTGTGTGTGTGTGTGTGTGTGTGAGAGAGAGAGAGAGAGAGAGAGAGAGAGAGAGAGAGAGAGAGAGAGAGAGAGAGAGAGAGAGAGAAGACCTGTTTATTCTAGAACAGGAAAGATGCACATGTTTTGTAGTACTGAGAAATGAATTCTGAGCTTTGTGTATACTAGACACGTAGTATTCTACTACCAAACTAGAACCCATCCCTAGTTTTCCGATTCTCATTAAGGAATAGTGTCTCCAGAGGAGGGTTCTAACTCTCTTCAATGCAGACAGGCCTTAAGCTTGTGGTTTTTCTTCCTCAGCGTCCTGAAAGCTGGGATGACAGCTATGCACCATCACATGTAGTCTAGCCCTGGGCTGCTGGAGAACCTGCTGACTCTGAGGGTCCTGAGTATCCCAAGTCTAGAGCGGCCTGGAGAAGGGAAATCCAATGAGCAAAGGGTTCAATTCTCAGCTATAGGAGGGTCTTCAGGGGCTGGTACTGGGTGTGCCTGTGGGGAGACAGGTTTGAGGGCTGAGCTCAGTATCCACCTTGGCTCTTTCCAGGAGAGCCAGGAGCCAGAGGAGAGCTGGAAGGGAGGGGATTAAGCCCGAACCCACCATACCTGTCCCTGTCCTATTTCTGCCACTGGCAAACGGATCTCTATTCCTGGACACAATAACCTGAGCGGTGCTCCAAGGGTGATCTCATCCTTAAGAGGCTGGCCACTCTGCCCTTCAGGCCTCACAGGAAGCTGGATGCTGTCATCACCGGGGTCCTTGAGTGCCTCCACCACCAACAGAGGAAGGAGCATGGGTAAACCCAGAATTCTCTCCATCCACACATAGCATCTCCCTTTTTTTGATCAGGTCAAGAGATGAAGTTAGACTCAGAGCCAGGAGGGTACAGGAAGGCACAGGAAAATCGGTCCCAGTTTATGGCCATATATTAGAAGAAGCTCCTTCAGATTGGTGTGGGGGAGAGCACCAAGCCGTATGCTTGACTAAACTCCAGCACTGCAGGGTTTTAGAGGGCCTATTTTAGATTGATTGGGGGACTTCCTGAATGAGGATGACGTCCATTCTGCTGGTCTAGACAGGAAGACGAGAACGGACCATAGTTGCCTGACTCTCCATCTACAAGGAAGAGCTGTCTGCCTTGGGTTTTTATTTTTATTTTTTCCTTTTGAGACAGGGTCTCACTATGTAAGACCTGACTGTTCTAAACTTATTATGTAAATGAAACTGGGCGTCAACTCACGAGACATTCTTTCCTCTGGCTCCTAATTGCTGGTACCACTATGCCTGGTTTGGCTTGGGCGTTGACCCGTTAAGATGCCTTCAGAATGGGACTAGAGAGACGGCTCTTGGGTGAAGAGCACTGACTGCCCATAGGACCCAGGTTCAATTCCCAGCACCCACAAGCAGCTCACAGCTGTCTGTAACTGCAATTCCAGGAAATCCAACACCCTCACAGATGTACATGCAAGCAAAATACAAATTCACATAAAAATACATTTTTAAATTTTTATTTATTTGGTTTCATCAAGACAGGATTTCTCTGTATAGTTCTGGCTGTCCTGGGACTCACTTTGTAGACCAGGCTGGCCTTGAACTCAGAGTCCTGCCTCTGCCTCCCAGTCAAGGGCTGGGATTAAGGGTGCCCACCACCACAACACGAGTAAGAATACATCTTTTTTCTCTTTAAAAATATTTTTTTAAAAAAAGGTGTCTTCAGGGCCAGCAGTTAGGAGCACTGGCTGTTCTTCCAGAGAACCCAGGTTCAATCCCCAGCACCCACATGGCAGCTCAAAGCCAGGGGGATCCAACACCCTCATACAGACATACATGCAAGCAAAAACACCAATGCACGTGAAATAAAAATAAATAAAATTTAAAAAATAAAAAGTGTCTTCAGTCTATAATCCTGACATTAGGGAGATTAAGGCAGGAAGATAAGGCTACATAGTGAATTCCAGGCTAGCCTGATCTACACAGAAAGACCTTGTCTCAAAAATAAAAAACAGAGACTTCTAAGATAGTTCAGAGGTAGAGTGTCTGTCATTCAAGGGCCTGACTTTAATCCCCAGCATCTGTTTAAAAAAGGCCAAACCCACAGCACTAGGAAGGTAGAGAGAGGGGGCTTCTGGGGCTCCAGGGCCAGTCTAGGCAAATTAGCTTACAATGAGAGACCCTGACTCAGACTCGTGGCTCCTGAGGAATGCCACCCAAAACTGACCTCCATCAACTACTCTTCACACATGTGCCACTCGTGTGCCCCACATGCACACACTTAGATGTACACGCATGCTAATCATACACACGTCAAGCAACAGCCTGTTATCTGCTTCAGGAAACGCCTTAAGTCTAGTACTGCTGCTGTGTGTATTTGGTGAGGTCCTTTCCTGGACAGAAAGGCGTTAATGGGTGAACGAACCGGTCCTGTCTATTCCTCTGCCAAGGTGCAGCCTCTTCTAATCCGCACTATCAGAACGCTGTAACTTTTCCCTCTCGGCTGTTCTGCTGCAGCCCCGGATTATTCGTATTTCCAGACGCTACCATGCTCGTCCCAGCCCTTCTTCAATTTTTGTTCCGCACCCCCTTCCAGGTTTTCAGTGTCAAACTACCCCTCTACTTATTTACCCTCCAAACCCCTCCCCATCTGGTCGAGCCCCCCAAGACTCCACCCAGCTGGCCCTCCTAGCCACCTCCGCAGCCAATAGCTGAAAACCTTGATTTGCATAGCTGCGCGGGGGCGCGGCGGAGGGAAGGGGGAGGGACCAGGCGACCTCCTAAATCAAAGTTGGGAGGCTAGGACTGGGCGGAGGGGCCGCCGGGTGCAAGGCTGGGGCCGGCGCGGGGAGGGGGAGGGAAATGGGGGGCGGGCGCAGAGGACGGCGGAGCCGGCCGGACTCGGACAGCTCCGTCGCTCCCTCGCTCTGCTCATCCGCGCATCCCCACTTCCCTCCTCCTCTCGCAGAGCGCAGCATCCTCTGCAGACCCTTGATCCTCACGCCCAGGGTCGTCCCGCTCCCGTGGCTCCTGGTAATTGCCTCCCTCTCCCCCGCCACCCAGACAACTTTCTCCTCTGGTGCCTGGGGCTAGGGGGCTGCTTTGCCTGGGAGGGTTGCTCCTGAGGGTCACTGGAGAGCAGCCACTGGAAAAAGCCTTGAGAGTCCCAAAGAGACGCCCGACACCCACAGTCTGCCCTCGGCGGGCCTGCCGTCGGGTCTCCGCACCCTTTCTTCTTTTATACCCCAACCATGACCGAAATGAGCGAGAAGGAAAATGAGCCGGATGACGCGGCCACCCATACCCCCCCAGGGACTGTCTCCACCCTCCAAGAAACCAAGGTAAGTCGGGGGGCGAGAGGCCTGGCCCCGCCCGGTCACGGCTGACTCGGTGCGCTGGTCACCGTGGCGGGGGTCCCCTTGGGGTCACGGACGCTAAACGGGGCCCGCGTGATTCCTAAGGCTGCGCGCCATGCCCGGGAGGGAGGGAGAGGGTTCGCGATGAGGGGACCCAAGAAGCCGATCACACGACCACGACCCTCGGTACGCGCGAGGCGCCGACGCGCTCCGGCTCCCTCCTGGGCGGTTGTAACTCGGCTTTGTTGGAGGGAATCGGCGCGGCGGAGGCGCGGGGCGTGTGTGGCCGTGTGTAGCGAGCGGGTGTGAGCCGGTGTACGCGCGCGTGTGTGCGTGCGAGGCGCACCCCTCCCGTGGCCGCCAGATCGGTGTCTGCGGCTCCCCGGTCCCCCTCTCTCCTGTCTCTCTGAATCCCTTTCCACAACCGTCTCCTCTCTCTGGTCCTCTCCGATTCCCTACGTGCTTCTGTGTGTCTCCGGCGTCCCTCTCTGACCACCGCAGCCTGCATCCACCTCGCGGACGGGTTGGGCTGGGAGCGCTGGAGGCCGCGGCCCCGGGTGCGCAGCTTTCGAGCCGGCGCTGGGGGCTGCGGCAGCACGGTCAGCACCGGCCGTCGGTGGCGGGCGGGGACCCGGAGTGTTGCGGCTCCAGAGCCGGAGGCGGCCCCACCCCCCACTCGGAGAGCCTGGAGAGGGGAGGAGAGAGGGCAGAATCAAAAGAAGTCATCGTAATTAATGAATGTCATAATTAACCCTAATTATGTATGATTGTTACTCTTGTGGGAGTCACAATGAATAAATTATTCTCCTATGAAGGCAGGCGGAGCCCAGACTGCGGGAACTGAAAGGGATGGGGGAGGCCGGTGCTCACATTTCATCTCCCTACCCCAATACCCCCCTCCCCAACTTCTAGGTGTTCATAAAGTTCTGTGGGAAGCTACCTGAGCGTCCCGGAATGGGAAGAGAAGGGACTGTAGGAGGAGCCCTCACCCCTCCCTACACTTCAGACCAGGACTCCCTCTTTTTTCCCTTGCACCCTGGTGTTTGTTACCATCCTGTGACCAGGAGAGGTGTGGTGAGAACCAGAAATGGGTGGTGTCTTGGGCCCCCCTGGGGTCACAAACTCCTACACAGCTCTTCCCACGACTCCCTTCCACCTCGGTCCCTCTGGACCACCCTTCAGAATGTGAGGTTAATTCAAGGTCAAGGTCATTACCGCAGTGAGCACGGGGGAGCTGAACAGGGAGGGTGGCGTCTGCCTGAAGCTCTCCAGGTAGCTACCCGGCTCCTGCACCTGGGGACCCTGCTGCTCTCCAAGTTCAAGTCTCTTAGCTTTTTGAGACAAGGTCCTGCTAAGCATCCTTGGCTGGCCTCTACCTCCGAGAACTAAAATTACAGCGCTGAGCCTCCATACCTGGGTCCCTCAGTCCAAATTCAGTACACACTCGGCCTTCTGCTTCCTTCTGAGAGCGAGACTCTGGCTCCTGGTCCGCACTTTAGACCCCTTAGGGTGCCAAAATCTCTCCTGGAAAGGAATGCAATGGGAGGGTGTCGCTTGGGTTATCTCTCATACAAAGGGGACAGTGGGAGCTGAGTCCCGGCTCCTCCACATTCTCACCTGCCCTGTCGTCACCCGGCAGATGTACAGTGGCCCCTGCTGTCTTCCTAGAGAATGGAGGGGCTCGCAATGCCTGCGGCTTGAGAAGCTGCCTGCTCCTACCCCTCCTTAGGGGCTCCCCGAGGCAAGCAGGAGCCTGGAGTGTCTCAGCCGTCCCACAGGCTGCTCACTCAGCTGTGTGGGGGCGGGGTGGGGGTCAGACCTGGCAGGGCTGTGTCTCCCTCCTCCATCCCAAGGACCCTCCAATGTCGTCTGCTCTGGATCTGAGCCACAGAAGTCTGGAGGAGTAGAGGAGGGGCGTGCCCACCTAGCTCAGCGTGAGGCTCAACAGCTGGCCCACTCTGTTCCAGGCCTTCTGGGCCTCCAGCCTGGCCCCCCTTGCATGTGAAGGACTCTGAAATGACCTCATAGAGACAGGAGTGGGGAGTGTCTATGAGGTCATCCCACAGCCCCCTTCCATCTGTGAACTCAGGGCTTTTGTCAGCCCCCTTCCAATCCTTTGCCAAAGCAGCTGTTCCTGTGGACTCCAAGGAAGGAAAGGTAGAAAAGAGCAGTGCTGCCCACCTAGCTCAGCGTGAGGCTCAACAAGGGCCGGGTGCCCACCTAGCTCAGCGAGAGGCTCAACAAGGGCCGGGTGCCCACCTAACTCGGTGTGAGGCAGGCTCAACAAGAGCCGGGTGCCCACCTAGCTCAGCGTGAGGCAGGCTCAACAAGGGCCGGGTGCCCACTTAGCTCAGCGTGAGGCAGGCTCAACAAGGGCCGGGTGCCCACCTAACTCGGTGTGAGGCAGGCTCAACAAGGGCCGGGTGCCCACCTAGCTCAGCGTGAGGCAGGCTCAACAAGGGCCGGGTGCCCAGAAGCCAACCCTCTGTTCTGAGTCATCAGCTTGGTGCCCCTAGGGGTTTCCTGCTCAGTCTGTGGCGGGGTCTCAGGCCTGTACACAGCCTACTGGGCAGTCTTCTAGGGAGGTCCACCGTCTCTAGGGTTCTCATTCATCCTGTATTACTTGCCACCCTCTTCGGAATCATCCCAGAAGACCCCACCATGCCTGCTTTGCCATCTGAGTCATCTGTCACCACACCCGACACCACCCACTGCCAGCTGCCTAGTACTGTTTCAGGAGATGGCATGGGAAACTGAGGAAAAAAGGAGGCTCCGGAGAGTTCCAGGGAGAGGATACTAGTCGGTCAGGCTCCTGCTCCGAGGAGTTCAGAAGAGACTTGGTGACCTGGGCCGCATGCCAGACAGTCTGCAGGTGCACTGGGGAGGAACTGGATCCAAGTGAAGCAGCTTACTAAGGTCATGCAGAAATGGGTCCCTGTCAGTGGAGACACCAAGATAGCTGGTAAGGTTTGGTAAAATGCTTATCGGGAGTCTTAGTCAGTGTGCTAAGGTTTGGTAAAATGCTTATCAGGTGTCTTAGTCAGTGTGCTAAGGTTTGGTAAAATGCTTATCGGGAGTCTTAGTCAGTGTGCTAAGGTTTGGTAAAATGCTTATCGGGAGTCTTAGTCAGTGTGCTAAGGTTTGGTAAAATGCTTATCGGGAGTCTTAGTCAGTGTGCTATTGCTGTGAAGAGACACCATGACCATGTACTCTTTTTTAAAATAATTTTATGAGCATTGGTGTGAGGGTCTTGGACCCCCTGGAACTGGAGTTATAGACAGTTGTGATCTGGCATGTGAGTTCTGGGAATTGAACCCGGGTCCTTTGGGAGAGCAACCAGTGCTCTTAACCAGCCTCCCATGGCAACTCTTTTAAAGGAAACCATTTAACTGGGCCTGGCTTGCAGTCCCGAGGCTTAGTCCATTAACATCTTCAGGGGAAGCATGGCAGCGTGCAGGCAGACATGGTGCTGCAGAGGCAGGTGAGAGCTGTACATCTGCATTGTCAGGCAGCAGGAAGAGAGAGTGACACCGGGCCTGGCTTGAGCTTGTGAAACCTCAAAGTCCACCTCATGGCACACTTCCTCCAACAAGGCCACACCTCCAACAAGGCCACACCTTTGAAAATTCCACTCCCTAATGAGTCTGGGAGGGCTTTTTTTTTTTTCTAGACAGTGTTTCTCTGTGTAGCTTTGGAGCCTGTCCTGAAATTTGCTCTTTAGACCAAGTTGGCCTCAAACTCATAGATATCCACCTGCCTCTGCCTCCTGCATGCTGGCATTAAAGGAGTGCACCACCACTGGCCGGCCTATGGGGCCATTTTAATAAAACTACCATATCAGGTAAGGGTGTTTACAGCAATCCTGATGGCTTGAGTTCAATCCCCAGAAACCACCAATATGGTAGAGAGAACCAGCTCCCACAAGTTGTCTTCTAACCTCCCCATATGTGTCATGGAATGTGCATGATCATATATGCACATCTATACACACACCAGTGAGAAAAAATGTAAAGTGGTGGGGATAGCTGCAGGGCCAGGAGTCTAAGGAGCTGGGACGCCTAGCCTGGCAGAGTCGCCAACCTAGCATCTCTGGAGCAAGCAGGCATCAGCCATTTGACAGCTATGTCCTACCTTGCACTCTGGCCAAAGTCCTTGTCATCTGCCTAGGTGGCAATCCCATTTTCCCCTCTTTTCTGCCCTCCCGGGATCTGGGACTCACAGCTGAGTTAGGAAATCATCAGGCAGAGTGGAGGCTACCATGATCCCCGGGGACATTGTGTTCCAGATGCCTCTGGTACCCTTGCAGAGGTGACTGTTGGCACCGAGTCCCAGGGAGGGGGTATACCAATAAAGGGTGCAGACTTGACTTTGGGGGAGGGACTTAGATTTACAGGGGTCACTCAGGAATTAATGGCCTCTGGATGGGGGACATGTCTGATACTTTCACATATTGGAATGTCTGATGTGGCTAGGAGGGAATAGCCTGGCCCGAGCCAAGAGAGAAATGGGGACTGATAGGCAAACGTTACAGGGAGGTGGTTTCCAGCACTATATAGGGAAGCACTTCCTAGCTATTGCAGTTGCCCAAAGATGGGATAACTATCCCATGAGGGAGTGTGCTTCCCATCCCAAGAGGAGCCCAAGAGCCACTCATTCAGAGACAATGCGACCAGAGCTATGGTGAGGTGGGGTAGAGACTAATTTAGGTCCCTTCTAACCCTGAATTCCTTGATGGACATAATGGACAAGCCCATGGGACAGCTGAGGGAAGGGAGGGGACCATGGCAGTGAGATATTCCTGGTTGTCTGAGCCGAGCAGCCTGAGCCACCCTGAGTCTGGTACTTGCCAGCTAAGGTCTCAGAGGGGGAGTGATTTCACTCCTCAGCTGAATCATGGGACAATGACTGTCCCCCCAGAGGGTATCACTGGAGCCTGGGGCAGACTGTGTATCAGGTGCTAGCCCAGACCCAGAGTTCTAGCGCTGAAAACCCTTTATGGAGCTAAATTTCTGCCTGAGTGAGTGATCTGTTTGGACCCAGAGCTTTGTACTGCCCAGTGTTGCCTCCTCCTCCTTGGATGTAGGGAAACCGAGGCTCTGAGAAAGGAAGGGAAGTGATTTCCCCTCAGATAACGGGTTAATTTTGCCCTGTCCCAAGCATATCTCTGCAATTTTGCCTCCTGTGTGTTCTGTGCCTTGAGGTCCCTGAGCAGGACATTGATGTCAGGGAGTGAGGTCAGGGAGGGTGGCAGTGGTGTTCACTTTCCTTTTGGACCCTATCAAAGCCCTGTTTGGCACTGGCAGCCACAGCCTGACCTGAGCTGATCTGTGTCGTCTGGTTCTTCATGGTTCTGGCTTGCTTGACACCTCTGCTTTTGGGCACAGGCATCTGGGGCCCCAGGCCTCACTTCTCATAGATGTACAAAGAAGCCCACAGTGCTGTCCAGGAAGCTGAGTTTGGAAGCAAATGAACAACTCAATGTGCCAGACACCCCAGGGCTCCGGCCTCCCAGCTGGCACTCCAGAGTTTGCTTTGTGCCCAAATATCCCCTCTACTTCTCCCAACATTTTGTGGCCTGCTGGCCTTTGGGAGGCTGGAAAGGCCACTATGTCCTTCCCTTTGGCATACACGGGTGCTAGGCAGACAGCCACAGCACACAGGCTGCCTAGCATGCCAGTTGGGAACCCTGGCCAAGACTCCCTGCCTGGAGCCTGATCAAGCCCCCTTCTTCCCCCCCTTTTCTATTGCTGGTGGAAAGGAATGGGCAGGAACAAGGTAACTCTCCACAGGAAGAGAGGGGCAAGTCTCTGGATAAAGGAGTCACCATTCCTTGCTCTAAGCAGACTCGGTGAGGGTGTGTTTGAGTGAGGGGTGCGAAGAACTCCAGCCTCAGAGCAGAACTGGCCCTGGCTCCACAAAGTTGGTGATGTATTTGGCAGAAGCACAGTGACTGAGTACCTACTGTGTGTTGGGCCCTTGGCCTCTGATTCAGTCTCAGATGGGGTTAGAAGTTGGCAAGAGGAGCAGAGTGGTGGTGGCGGCAGTGTTGGTGGCGCACGCCTTTAATCCCAGCACTCAGGAGGCAGGAGCAGGTGGATCACTATGAGTTCTAGGCCAGCCTGGTCTACAGAGTGAGTTCCAGGATAGCAGAGGCTACCCAGAGAAACCCTATCTTTTTTTGGTGGGGGGGGAGTTCAAGACAGGGTTTCTCTATATTGCTTTGGAGACTGTTCTGGAACTCGCTCTGGAGACCAGGCTGGCCTCGAACTCACAGAGATCCGCCTGCCTCTGCCTCCCGAGTGCTGGGATTAAAGGCGTGCGCCACCAACACCCGGCGAGAAACCCTATCTTGAAAACAAAACAAAACAAAAAAGTTGACAAAAGGAACCTGAGCTGATGTGGTTCTGTCCTAGGGCAGGCCCAGGGTGAACCTATAACAAGTCTTTGTTCCCAAATAATGACATGGAGACTTATTAATTATGAAAGCTCAACCTATAATTTAGGCTTCTTCGAACTAGTTTTATAACTAAATTAATCCATTTATATTACTGTGCATTTTGCCACACGGCTTGTGGCTGTTACCTCTCCTCCTGTACATCCTTCTTGCTCAGCATCTCCTGGTGTGTCACTTGTCTTCTTCCCAGAGTCCTTTAAGTCCTGGCAAATCTGGTCTCTATACCCCCTACATGGGTATTGACCATTCAGCTTTGTATTACACCAATCACAGCAACACATCTTTATACAGTGTACAAATATTCCATAAGTACCAGAGGAGGAAATGGGTCTACTGATGAACTTGTGGGATATTTGTGTGCTGTGAAAAAAAATGCATTTCTGCGGGGCATTGGTGGCTCACACGTTTAATTCCAGCACTCAGGAGGCAGAGGCAGGCGGATCTCTGTGAGTTCGAGACCAGCCTGGTCTACTAGAGCTAGTTCCAGGACAGCCTCCAAAACCACAGAGAAACCCTGTCTAAAAAAAAACAAAGAACAAAAAGATGCATTTCTGTGATTGGTGTAATAAAAAGCTGAGTGTCCAATAGCTAGGCAGGAGGTACAAACAGGATTTCTGGGGAGAGAAAGGAGGAGGAGAAGGAATCAAGGCATGCAGGAGACACCAACGAGACATGAAGGGAGCTGGACATACGGATGAAAGAAAGGTTAAAAGTCTTACGGTAGGGGACTGGAGAGATGGCTCAGAGGTTAAGAGCACTGGCTGCTCTTCCAGAGGTCCTGAGTTAAATTCCCAGCATCCACATAGTGACTCACAACCATCTGTAATGAGATCTGGTGCCCTCTTCTGGCCTGCAGGGATACATGCAGACAGAATACTGCATACACAATAAATACAAGTCTTTTTTTAAAAAGCCTCATGGTAAAACAAATTAATAAAAGCTATAAGAGCTAGTGAGACAAGCCTAAGATAAGGCCATGATTTCATAATTAATAAGTCTCCCTGTCATTATTTGTGAGCTGGCAGTCCAAAGAAAAATTTCACTACATATGGTATCAAATGTGGAGACTCAATTATCTAAACATAGGACCTGAGAGCCAGGCGTTGGTGGCACACGCCTTTAATCCCAGCACTCGGGAGGCAGAGGCAGGCAGATCTCTGTGAGTTCGAGGCCAACCTGGTCTACAGAAGGAGTTCCAGGACAGCCTCCAAAACAATACAGAGAAACCCTGTCTCGAAAACAAGAACAAACAAAAGACAACAACAAAAAACAAAACTGCTAGCTGAGATGGTCCAGACTCAGATTACTCCAGCCAGGACTCCAGATAAGACCTGAAGTTTTCCGTCACACAGAGACTTGGCAACAAATGATAACAGCTAGCTCTCCCAGGACTTGCCCATTATCTCAATTTTCTCAGGATACCCTAAAGATGCTGTTGCCCCCTGACAACAGTAAGCAGTCTAGAGAATATGACGTCTATATTCTCAAGAGGTGGGGTGGGTAGCTTTTTGGTCATTCAGTGGGTTATGGTTGTTTATCATTGTTTGGGGAGTTAGTTGCAAGATATTAGTAATGGTCAGAAAAAAGCGCTGAACAAAGGAGATTAAATTCAGGGATCTCTTTTTGAAAGAAAAAAGGGGATATAGAAATGACAGGATAAAAGGGTAAATTATGAAACCTACTTTTAACCTAGAAAAAGCAACTATTAGTCTTAAATATTTTACACTGGTATAAATTTAGATATTGATAGAAATTTAAGGTTATTTTTGTTATACTCTATATGTTTCTACTCTTGTTTAAGATATTATACCTATGCAGCTCATTTAAAAATGTGATGTGCTGGGCATTGGTTGTGCATGCCTTTAATCCCAGCACTTGTGAGGCAGAGGCAGGTGGATCTTTGTGAGTTCCAGAGCAGCCTGGTCTACAAGAGCTAGTTTCAGGACAGCCTCCAAAGCCACAGAGAAACCCTGTCTCGAAAAAACAAATAAAGAAATAAATAAAAATATGATGTATAATTAAGAAATACAGGTTAGTAGTTGTCTATGACAATCAAACTTGTAGTCACATTAGGTATATTTTCACAGTTAAACCAATATTTTGTAGATAAACACATCAAACACTTCAGAGACCTACGGAATATGGCATTTAACATGCTTTTTTTAATAACCTAAAGCTTTTCATGACAGTGAGGCACTTCTGTTTCTGACAGTACCAATCTACTTCAAAAAAGGATGATGGGCATCAAAGAACCTCCATATGGGGTTTGCTTTTATTATAACAAAGTTGGCCCCTGGGCAGGAAACTGCCATTGCCTTGACTGTTGACAGTATGGTGTCCAGATTGGACAAACAGAACACAAAAGAAGGGGACTGCAAAACTTTGCCAAGATAAGGTAGGACAGCCCTTCAAAATTCCTGCTTTACAAAAAAGTCTGCCAGATATTTTAGGTCTGATGGGGGATTTCCATCTGTATATATGTTTCTCTTATTGGTTGACTAATAAAACACCATTTGGCCAATGAGGCAGGAAGATTAGCAGGACTAGGAGATGAGGAGAATTCTGGGAAAGATAGGCAGAGGGAGACGGCCAAACAGTCACCATGTAGACCACAAAGGAGGAACAGGCCAGGATATTCTCCGATAAGCCAAGACCGTGTAGAAATACATAGATTAGGGCTGGAGAGATGGCTCAGTGGTTAAGAACACCGACTGCTCGTCTAGAAGACCTGGGTTCAATTCCCAGCACCCACATGGCAGCTCACAACTGTCTTAATTCCAGTTCCATGGGACCTGACACCCTTGGCAAAACATCGATACATGTAAAATAAATATAAATAAGTTGAAAAAATACATAGATTAGTAGTTATGGGTTAATAATTAAGAGAGAGCTAGCCAATGAGAAACCCTAGCCATTAGCCAACAATTTAATAATATAGCATCTGTGTGTTTATTTGGGGCTTAAGTGGCAGCAGGACCTGGTGGGACAAGAAGCATTGAGTAACATAGGCCTATAGGCCAAAAATTGATTCCCCAATGTTGTGGAGGAGCCTTGAGTCCAGGTATTTCTATAGTTTTGGAAGTTGTTTTTCTACAATTCCTGTTTGCTCAGGTAATATTTATATCCTTCTTAGGTCTGATGGTGTTAAAGACTAGATAGTCATAGTTTTATAATTTTCCTTGTTACCAAATTCAAGAAAGAAACTTACATAAGAGATATAAATTTTATAAGGTTGAGAAACAAAAAATTTAGTTTATCTAAGAAAATGATTTAAGGTCTAAAAAGATATTTTTAGGATGGTAATACATTTATGACAAAAAAATGGTTTAGGTATAAAAATTTGGACTCACTGGGCAGTGGTGGTGCACGCTTTTAGTCCCAGCATTCAGGAGGCAGAGGCAGGCAGATCTCTATGAATTCAAGGCCAGGCCTGTCTACAGAGCAAGTACCAGGATGGGCTCCAAAGCTACACAGGGAAACACTGTCTAAAAAAAAAAAAACCTTTGGCTTCAACAAGGTAAGATAGATAATAGTTTCTCCAATTTGACAAATACAAATGGACTAGACACTGTGAGTGTACTTCTTATCTGATAATTGTTTTGTTTTGTTTTTTTGGTTTTTTTGAGACAGGGTTTCTCTGTGGCTTTGGAGGCTGTCCTGGCACTCGCTCTTGTAGACCAGGCTGGTCTCGAACTCACAGAGATCCACCTGCCTCTGTCTCCCGAGTGCCTGGCTAGATTTTATTTTCTAGTTATGTGCATGAACGTGGGGTATGTACCTGGGAGTTCAGGTGCCTCAAAGAGCCCAGAAGGAGGTGTGGATCCCCCAAAGCTGGAGTTACAGGGGTTGTGAGCCACCCTCCTTCATGGGTGCTGGGAACTGAACCTGGGTCCTCTGTAAGAGCAGCAAATGCTCTTAACCACTGAGTCATCTCTTCCACCCACAGAAAAAGTTTCTTAGCAAGCTCAGGGGTCGTGGCCTGGGATCTGGGCCAGGAGGTTACAGCCCTGAACCAGGCTTCGGGTATCAGACATCGATGGTGATAAGGCTGCAAGGGGTGGAGATACGGTCTGGGGAGGGAATTAGCCTTGAGAATACAGAGCGACTTTCCTGCCTGCACCCCAACTGTTGGAGAATACAGCAACATCTTTTCTCAAACAAATGATGAAACTAGGTTTTTACAGGGTGTAATGAAGCCTTTAATTGTAGCACTCAGGAGGTAAAGGCAAGTGAATATGAGTTCAAGGCCAGCCAGGGCTACATAGTGAGACCCTGTTTCAATATAAAACAAAATAAAAGGAGACTTGTTTTTCTTCTGGAGATGATGTCTCATGTATCTCAGACTGGCTTCAAACTCATGCATCCAAGGAAGATGACCTTGAATTTCTGATTTTCCTGTATCTACCTTCTTATCCTGTTGTTGGCAAACCAAAAGGTTCTGGTGTGTTTTGCTTTTGTTTTTGTTTTTCAAGACAGGGTTTCTCTGTGCAGCTATGGAGCCTGTCCTGGAACCAGATCTTGTAGACCAGGCTGGCCTCAAACTCACAGAGATCCACCTGCCTCTGTCTCCCAAGTGCTGGGATCAAAGGCATGCACCACCACCACAACCCAGCTCCTGGTATGTTTTGTATGTGTGGTTGGCTTTCATGTATATCTGTGCAGCATGTGCGTGTCTCTTGGGACTAGAGTAACAGACATGAGTACAGACAGCTGGGGGTTGCCGTGTGAGTGTTGAGAATCGAACCCAGGTCCTCCTCAAGAACAGTAAGTGTTCTTAACTACTGAGCCAATTCTCTGGGGCCCCACCCCCTCCAGTGTTTTTTGTTTGGCCCCAGAGATTGATTGCGTTTATTTATTTGCTGTGTAACCCAGGCTGGCCTCAAACTTCTGACCTTCCTGTCTCCATTTCCTGACTGCTGGCATAACTGAAGTATGTCACCACATCCAGCCAAAAGTCTAGATTTTTTTGGAAAGAGTGTGGGGATCTGGCTTCTTTGGGTCAGCCTTAACTGGCTGGAGGAGACCAGCAGCTGCTCGTGGCCACCTGGCCTCATTACTCTCCACTACTTCTAAGCCTGTGCCCGCACAGCTAGACGGCCGGTAAACTTCCCTGCCAGTTCCCTGTGGGCTCTGGGAGGCTGGATGGTCTGAGCAGGAGACACAGGAAGCCTTCCTTGGCCAGCCCTCCAGCCTTGCACCCACAGCTCGCTCCTTCTTCTCCCAGCTCCAGCGATTTAAGCGCTCCCTCTCCCTCAAAACCATCCTCCGAAGTAAGAGCGTGGAGAACTTCTTCCTCCGCTCAGGCTCTGAGCTGAAGTGCCCCACAGAGGTGCTGCTGACGCCACCAACGCCACTGCCGCCTCCTTCACCACCACCTGCCTCCACAGACGGGGGTCTACCCACCCCGGCGCCCTCCCCATGCCCAGTCCCACGCCCCTTGGCACCACTCAAACCAGTGAGGCTGCACAGCTTCCAGGAACACGTCTTCAAGAGAGCCAGCCCTTGCGAGCTGTGCCACCAGCTCATTGTAGGTAGGTACCTGGGTTCCGTGGCAGGCCGGGGCAAGGGCTGGTGGGCGCTTGGGAGTAAGCCATGGAACTGTCTCATGTTGGAGTAATGCAATGCAGATCACGCCTCTTTCCCTGGGGAGACAAGTGAGTGTGGGGCGGGGCTGGACTTTAGCTAATTGCTACAGTACTGACCTACCATGTATTGGGCCTTGGATTCCGTGTCGCCTACGCTAGGAACGAGCAATGGAGTCATGGGTACCCACTGTTGCTCCAAGCTCACTTACAAGCTGCTTTGCCACCACTTCAGGTCTCCACTGTAGGTGGGAGGGTGCCAGGCCCTGAAGCTCAGCTCAGGACTCAAGCATTGACCTTTTCCCCATGCCCTCAACTGGTTGGTTATTTTGTTTCTTGTTTGGTTTTTGGCTTTTTAAGACAGGGTCTCAGCAGGGTGGGCGATGGTGGCGCACGCCTTTAATCACAGCACGTGGGAGGCAGAGTCAGGCGGATCTCTGTGAGTTTGAGGCCGGGCTGGACCGACTTGGTGGCGCACGCCTTTAATCACAGCACGTGGGAGGCAGAGTCAGGCGGATCTCTGTGAGTTTGAGGCCGGGCTGGACCGACAGCCTCAAAAACAATACAGAGAAACCTTGTCTCGTAAAAACCAAAAAAAAAAAAAAAAAAAAAAAAGACAGGGTCTCTCTGTGTAGCCCTGGTTATCTTGGAACTCACTCTGTAGACCAGGCTAGCCCTGCACTCAGAGATTTGCCGCCCTCTTCTGTTTCCAGAGTGCTGGGACTGAGGGCGTGCATGCGCTACCAGGCTCTCTGTTGTTGTTTGTCCATGGTGTCCTGTCTTGGCCACCTCCTCTTACTGAGCCCACATCTCCTAGGAAACTCCAAGCAGGGCTTGCGATGTAAAGCATGCAAAGTCAGCGTCCACCTCTGGTGCTCTGAGGAGATCTCCCACCAGCAATGTCCAGGCAAGACAGTGAGTGAGACTCGGCATGTGACAGAATGAGCGACTGAACCCCTCAAGGCTGGCTCCTCCCGTAGGGTGGCCTGGGCTTGGGCAGGGGCAATCTCTCCAGGGGTCACCACATCTCTGTGTTCTCTCTACGCCTCCTTTTGCCTCAGTCCACCTCTTTCCGACGCAACTTCAGCTCCCCTCTCCTGGTGCATGAGCCGCCACCAGCCTGTGCCGTGAACAGAGAGTCCCCACCTGCTGGTAAGCGCCCTACACCCCATGGCCCCACCTCAGAGGTCCTGTAAGAATCGCCACACGTTTCTCAGTTCCATGCCTGAACTGCACTGGTACTGCCTGGTGCTCCCTGCTTCTCTTCTCTGGATGCTGAAAGTAGGCTCAATTTATTCATTTGTTCATTCATCCCTCAACCACAATTTATCGATCATCTACTTAGTGTGAGGCCCTGTGCCAGACATTGAGAGACAGCACCGAAGAGGGTGGGATTGAGTTGGGTGTGGTGTTCCATGGCAGGCATTCTAGCATTCAGAAGGCAGAGGAAGGGAGATAAGCAGTTCAAAGCCATCATGGCTACCTATAGAGTCTAGGAAATCAGGCTGGGCTACATGAGACACTGCCTTATAAACCAAGTAATAATAATAAATTACTTTTAAGAGCACTGGCTGCTCTTCCAGAGGACCTGAGTTCAATTCCAAGCAACCACATGGTGGCTCACAGCCATCCGTAATGAGATCTGGCGCCCTTTTCTGGCATGCAGGCGTGCATGCAGGCAGAACACTATATATAATAAATAAATAAATAAATCTTAAAAGAAAAAAAAGTAAAGGCACTTGCCACCAAACCTCATGATGTGAGTTCTAGCCCCGGGACCCACCTGGTGGAGCTTCAGAGTGAGTCCAGGCTGGCAGCCAGGTGCCAGGCACTAAAGGTGGATGCTTAGCAGGGACCGTCGGGAAGGTGGACCCAGTTTATGAGACCCTGCGCTATGGTACTTCCCTGGCACTGATGAACCGTTCCAGCTTCAGCAGCACGTCTGAGTCCCCCACGCGGAGCCTGGTATGCCCGGCACAGAAGGGAGCCCTTGGGGAGGGTGTCTGAGTATGACTGTGGGCCCAGACGCTGATCCTCCTCCTGATCCTCCTCCTGATCCTCCTCCTGCGACCCCAGAGTGAACGTGATGAGCTAACGGAAGATGGAGAGGGCAGCATCCGCAGCTCAGAAGAGGGGCCTGGTGACAGTGGTGAGCCAGAGCGACATGGCCCCAGGGACTGGAAGAGGGTGGGTGGGAAGGTACTTCTTGAAGCTTCACACGCTGGTCTCACCTTGGTGTCCTCAGTATTCATAGCCCCAGCAGAAAGCGAAGGGTCTGGAGCAGAGGAGAAGAGCCCTGGACAGCAGGTGAGCCTGGTGCCCACAGGCCAGAGTGGGAAGCAGTGCCACTTCTTGTCACTGATCAGCATGTACATAGAGCACTCACTCGTCCTCCCTCGGGTGTCCTCCATCCCTGGGGAGAGGCAACAGTCAAGACGAGAGGCATGGGAGGTGGGAGGGGTCTCCAAAGTCTGTTGCTCCACTCCTGCTCTCCCAAGGGCAGGCAGTTCCCCAGTGCAGCAGACAAGGCTGTCCTCCCTCTGTATCAGCCCCATGCCTGCCCCATGATTAGCAAGACACATTAGTCCAGAGATTCACGGGGCCCTACCTCACAGTGTCCTCGTCCTACCCCAGGGCAGTAAGCAGACAGTGGGTAGACCAACGAGGTGACCCACCATCACTGACCCAGCCTTTTCCCACAGCCCCCAAAGCCATCCCTGCGGAAGGATGTGGGACCCATGTACTCCTATGTTGCACTCTACAAGTTCCTGCCACAAGAAAACAACGACCTGGCCCTGCAGTAAGTCCTTCCTGTGGTCTAGCCCCCTACTGGCCTTAGAATGTAGGATGGTGAAGACCTCCAGGAATTTTCTTCTTGCACATTTAAATATACTCTGTCCACAGAGAGCCTGGAGCTGCCCAGTTTGAGGGGTGTAGTCTCCTGTCTTCTGCCCCAATTCTGGGCCTTCTCAGGGAGCCTGCTGTATCTGTGATCTCAATGGCCTCAAAGGGCACTGAGAATCCTCTCCCGGCAGAGAGGGCTATCAGGGACCCGAGGTACCCGCATGCTGCCCCAGCTCTCTCTTTTCCAGGCCCGGAGATCGAATCATGCTGGTGGATGACTCTAATGAAGACTGGTGGAAGGTGACTGGCAGGGTGGGATCTGGGCAGACTCTCATAAGTACTGTTGGGCCTTCCCTTCAGGCCCCAAGGACCTCCCTTCCTCCCATGGCATGCCCAGCCAACCCTTGGCTCTTACTGTCTGTTCACCGTCCGTACATCAGTTCCCTCTGCCCACCTCATGGCCTTCCAAGGCCACCACCAGCTGGGGGCTGGAGTAACAAGAGCCCAAGGTCTGGAGGATGCTGGTACTGGCTCTGAGTAGGAACTAGGTCTAGAGAAGGGTGGGGGTGAGGCTGCTTCTTGGGCTCACTGCCAACCTCATCCCCAGGGCAAGATCGGCGACCGGATTGGCTTCTTCCCAGCCAATTTCGTGCAGCGGGTGAGGCCAGGCGAGAACGTTTGGCGCTGCTGTCAGCCCTTCTGTGGGAACAAGGAACAGGGCTACATGAGCCTCAAGGAGAACCAGGTGGGTTCCAGGGCCCTGCTGGGGTTGAAGCACGGGGGGGTGTGTACTGAGTGGGGGCGTCAAGTGCCTCGAGGAGGACCTGAAACCTGGTCCGGGTGAGGAAGCTGGTTAGAAGTAAAGCCCTGGGAGCTGGAGCTGGAGCTGGAGCTGAGGACCTGAAACCTGGTCCGGGTGAGGAAGCTGGTTAGAAGTAAAGCCCTGGGAGCTGGAGCTGAGCTGGTACAGGGCTTGCTCTGGGTTCCATGCCCAGCACATGAACTGAGTGTGATGGCATACTTCTGGAACCTGGCTAAGGCAGGAGGATCACCCTGGGTTTAAGCCTATGTAGCAAGTACCAAGGCTACATAGTGAGACCTCGTCTCAAAAGGACCAAAAGCAAACAAAGGGATAGGATAGTAAGATCCTCCCAGGGCGCTTGAGCTGACAAAAGGCTGCTTGATGTCAGAGGCAGTCAGAATAAAACATGAGCACTAAATTATGAATCTGGAGGCTTCGCTGTTTTCTGTTTGTTTGTTTTTAATTTATTTATGTGTATGGGTGTTTTGTCTGCATGTATTTCTGTGCACCATGTGCATGCCTGCTGCCCACAGAAGCCAAAAGAGGTTGTTGGATCCCATAAGACTGGAGTTACAGATGGTTGTGAGCCCATGTGGGTGGTGAGAATTAAAACCAAATCCTCTGGAAGAGTAACCAGTGCTCTTAACCACTGAGTCATCTCTCCAGCCCCTGCTTTTTGTTGTTGTTGTTTTGTTTTGTTTTTGGTTGGTTGGTTGGTTGGGTTTTTTTGGACAGTCCTGGCTGTCCTGGAACTTGATCTGTAGACCAGGCTAGTCTGGAACTCACAGAGTTTGGCCTGCCTCTGCTTCCTGAGTGCTGGGATTAAAAGTGTGTGGACTATGAACAGCTGCTTTTTGTTTTTATTAGATAGTATTTTGCTATGTAGCCCTAGCCCTAACTGGCCTGGAACTCACTATGTAGGCTAGGCTAGCCTTGAACTCACAGACATCTGCCTACCTCTGCCTCCCCAGTGCTAGGATTTAGGGCGCCCCTAACCAGGTTTAAACACTAACTGTGTCCTCTGGCTTTCTGCATAATCTTGCACAAGCCCTTTTCCCTCTGCCACCTCCTCTACGAGATGGGATTCGGAAGGGGCAATGGTTTAGCCGATCACCAGGCCTGCTGCTGACATCCTGCTTGCTATGCCCTAGGTCCTGGTCATGCTGCTGATCTCTCATAGGATCTGCTGCATCAGCTCCATCCACGCCAGACACGCCAACCCCACCCTTCTCTGGGGCGTGTCCTCTGGAGCTATCAGCAGTGCTCATTCCAGACCTCATCTCTCTATGTATCCACGCAGATCTGTGTCGGCGTGGGCAGAAGCAAGGATGTTGAAGGCTTCATCCGAGTCAGCAGTGGCAAGAAGCGGGGCTTGGTGCCAGCCGACTCCCTGGCAGAGATCTGACAGAAACCAAGAGAACCTAGATGCTACCCCTGCCCGTGCCTGGCCCTCGCTTCTGGCCTGAGAAGGAAGCCGGCATCCTGGCCAACCCTTCCTCTCCCTGTCTCTCCTAAGCATCACCCACCCCCACTTGGGAGCCTTCTGCACTGAGGAAGGTTTTCTGTCTTGGGTGGGGTATCCTGAATGGGGTGATCTTCTGGGACTTGGGGAAGGGAGTTAAAAGTGGGAAGACACGAGGAAGCCACAGGTAGCCCACCCAGTGCCCAGGTACCACCTAATCAAGTTGCCACAATGAGTCCCACCCTAGGAGTCTCCCGCGGTCTTCAGAGACTTTACCTGCCCACACTGCCCATGCATGCCTGACGCCTTTGCCCACAGCCTTTGCTTGGGTCTGTGTGTCCACCCCTTTGCAAATAGGGCCTTGTGAGAGGGCCTTTTGCTGTTCCTCAGCTCGCCACTCTGGACTGAGAGGGGACTGAGGACCGTGGTAGAGCCCTGAAGTCACCACCTGTCACTCCTTCAATTCTCAGGAAAGTTCAGGAATCTTTTCCATTACTTGAAACTCATTCCGACAGAGCAGGGGCAGTACTGAGGTCTGGAGGGGATGGGAAATGTAGGAAACTGGTCTGTTAAAGATGGTGGCACACGCCTTTAATCCCAGCACTCCGGAAGCAGAGGCAGGTGGATCTCTGTGAGTTCGAGGCCAGGCTGATCTACAGAGCAAGTTCCAGGACAGGCTCCAAAGCTGCACAGAGAAACCCTGTCTTGGAAACCCTCCCACCCCCAAAAAAAGGGATGGTCCCCACAGAGCCGCCTCATCCTACCTTTGTCTACTAGAAATTGGTGTCCAAGAGCAGCTTGGACACAGACCCAGCTGAGAACAAGACACTGACCCCTGTTTGGTCAAAACATTTCTCGGTTAGGATTCTAGAAATCCCCGTTACCAGAAGCAGCCAGTCAGGGTAGTCTGTGGTTATGAGTTCTGGTCTCTCTAAAAGCTCTGCCCTCAGATGGACCAAACTTACCCTTCTCACCAGGCTCTACAGGGCCCGTCTCTGGGAGGAATATCTTGAGAGACAGAGAAAGGATATGGAAAGTTCGTTTTGGCCACCAGGAAGGGGTCTAGGAACCCCTGGCCCTTGTGGGCAGGATGAAGGACCTCTCAAAGGCTGCTTTTTACCCCCTGGTACCAGCCCCCGCCCTCCAAGCTCAGAGCCTTCCTTTTGTGCCCTGATCACGTCAGCCAATGCCACGCCCATTTCTGGGCACAGTCATGCCCCCCATACAGTGAAGGGACACAGATTCTCCTGCCCAACACACCTTGCCCCACCTTCCCCACTAAGAGGGGACTAAAGCCACACTGCCCTTGTTTGCTGCCATGAGCCCCCCCCCCAGCAAAATCCCCGGGGCGGGCCCAACCCACTGTACATGAGGCTGCATGACGGGTCTGCGGGGGAATTGCTGAGCCCCCAGCCCAAAATTAAATGTTTGTTGTCTCGGTTTGACTGCTCTGTGTATCTGATTGGGATAGAAAAAGCGGGCAGCGAGATGGGGGCGGGGGAGGCGGAGCTAAGGATAGAAGGATAGAAGAGGTCATTGATCTCAGAGAGGACGGGTATCGGAGTGGGAACCGCAGAAAGATGCGGGAAGGACCAGAGGAAGGAAGGAAACAGACAGGCGGGGAGGTTGGGGCTGAGGTCACGTCTGGGTTCCGTGCGCACCACAGTCGCGCAGGGGGCGGATCCACAGTGCAGCTGTTGACGCAGCCCGCGTGCTTCGGCCTCGGAGGGTGCTGTAGCGCAGGGCATCAGCCTCTCCCTGCAGCCCGCAAGCCCAAGATTTAAACATGGTGGAGGGGACAGTGGCGGACGGACGCTGGGGGCTAGAGATGACTCAGCAGCGTCCGTCATCGGGAGCCCGGCGCGGGGAGAGGGGGCTCGCGCGCGCCCCTCTGCCGCCCACCTGCTCCAGCCTAGCGGCCGCCTTCCCGCGCCTGCCCGGCCACGTCACTCGCAGGGCTCGCGTGTCCTGGACTATTTATAGGCTCAGGGGGGAGCAAGCGAGCCCGAGGCTGCTGCGGGGGTGATAGGGCAGCGGCAGTGCTGACAGACCACAGAAGGTGGGAATCTGCTGAGTCTGGGTCCCGCCTCCACCTTCTAGGTAGGCGAGGTGGGACCAGACTGTGGCGTCTTCTCCCTGATCATCCTTTGGGCCCCTCCGTCCAGTGAAAGCCATAGAGATTGAGGGTGGGAGGGGAAGACGGGCAGCCCTCTCCTAGAATCCTGCACCCTGGAACTGCAAGGGAGTTTCACCCCCAAGTCTGAAGGCTTTCTTTTCTTTGAAACACGGTCTTGTTTTGAAACCAATAATCTCCCTGCTTCAGCCTCTGAAGTGCTGGGGTTGTAAATATGAGGCACCACGCCTGGCTCTGAAGGCTATAGAGAGAATTATGTAACTCAGGCAGGCCACCTCCTGAGATTACAAGTGTGCACCGCCATGCCTGCCTCGAGAGGAGTTCACATAATTAAACCCCGGGTGTGGCCCACACAGCACGCCGGGAACTTCACGCTATGGTCCTCTACCTGATCTAAACCATACTGAACCCTTTGACAGATGAGGACAATGTGGTGGAGATGGTAGTGGTCTACCGAAGGTCACACACTTTATACAGCATGAGCCCATCCCTTTCTCACTTAGGAAAACTAATGCCCAGAGAAGGCTAATTACTTGTCCCGATTATCAAGCAGTCAGTGGCCCAGACATCTTACTGTCCTGACCTCTGAACCTCAGTGCCTTAGGCCGCTAAGATGGAGGACAGCCTGAGATGCTCCAGAAATAGATGCTCCCACCTCACTGGAGACAAGTGGGAATGTTGAACTCAAGCCTTGTGTATACCCAGTGTCTGCCACCAGCCAGCAGCTGGCCTGGAGCCCCCCCTCACCCCCCAATCTGTTTGCCGCACTGCTGAACACAGCAGCTTTTTTCCGGTGGCTGAACCGCTGACAGCAGGCCTACAGCCTAGGGGCAGGGAACAGCTGGTGTCCCCACTGTGGCCTCTGCCCTCCTCTGTGCCTGTTCTTGGGGAATCTGGCTGGACCAGCATCATTACTGGCCTGGGGATCCCCAGAAATCTGCTGCCAGTACCATCTCTGACCTACACACACCCTTCTTCCTGAGCTAACCTGGTACACCCCGCCAGGGCTCAAGGGAGATGCAGAAAGAAAAATCTAGGAGCCAGAGATGGGGAGGCCTAGAGGGACAAGGGAGTAAATGCTGGAGATGGGGAGGACTCATGAAGACAGTGAGGTTTTCTGTGTAATTCCCACCGCAATGCTAGCCCATTCCCCTCTCTTCAGCCTTCCTCATGCCCCAGTCTCCAAGGGGCCTACGTAGACTTAGTCTGCTGAGACACACAAGGAAGGCAGCCACACACACGTAGACTTAGTCTGCTGAGACACACAAGGAAGGCAGCCACACACACGTAGACTTAGTCTCTTGTGCTTTATAGGAGATGGCCTAGCTTGCCCCTCTGTCAGCTTCACCAGTGCCACCAGGGAGGAGGCCAAAGCCAGCCCCACCTCCTCAGCCCTTTTCCAGCTCCCAGCCTACATCAGTGGCTCTGCTCTGTGTCTATGCACATGGTAGTTCACTGCATCATACTAACAACTGGGAGCCCAGCGCCAGATTTGCATGGAACTAGTAACTAGGCAATGCTGAGGTTCTGGGAAGTCACTGGACCTCGGTTTCCTTATCTAGAGAATAAGTCGGGTAGCCAGGCAATGATGGTTCATGATTTTAATCCCAGCACTCAGGAGGCAGAGGCAGGCAGATCTCTTAGTTTGGGGCCAGCCTGGTCTACAAAGTGAGTTCCAGGACAGCCAGAACTGTAACACAGAGAAACCCTGTCTTGAAAAATCAATCAATAAATAAATATAAAAATAAAATAAGGCTTCCAGCAGCATCAGGTAAACAGGCCGGCTTCCCGGCCTGTGCTCCAGTGCCTGCAGATCGCCTGGGACCTGCACAGAGCTCCCAATCCCAGCGGGAGCCAAGCACCCCAGACTCCGGATCTTCGCTCACACCAACGAGACCAGGAAAGGAGAGGAGGCTGGGAGTCCAGGGAAGCGGCGGTTCTTCCAGCAGCATCAGGTAAACAGGCCGGCTTCCCGGCCTGTGCTCCAGTGCCTGCAGATCTCCTGGGACCTGCACAGAGCTCCCAATCCTGGCGGGAGCCAAGCACCCAGACCCCAGGTCTTCTCTCCCACCAACGAGACCAGGAAACCAGAGGACCCAGGGAGACCAGGGGAGTAGCTGTTCTGGATCAAGTACAACAGGACCCAGCATAGGGTCCAGGGGACCAGGTAAGAGGATAAGCGCCCCAGATTCCTGTTCTTCTCCACCCACGGGACCAGCATTCGGACAAGGAATAGAAGAACCACCAGATTATTGGACTTGCTAGCACCCACCAAAAGGGAACTCTGGTCCCCAGACCAGTAAGGAGCTCTTTCTGCACCCACTAGAAGAAGAGATGGGAAAGAGACAATACAAAAACACAGTCAGCAACAGAAAAACAAATATGACACCGCCAGATTCTAGAGACTCCACACCAGCAAGACCCCAACATTCCAATGCGGACGAAGCAGAAGAGAACGACCTTAAAAGCACTTTCATGAAAATGATAGAGGCCCTAAAAGAGGATATTGGAAAATCCCTCAAAGAAATGGAAGAAAAAACAAACCAAAAAATGCAAGAATTGGAAGAAAAAACAAACCAAAAAAGGCAGAAAATGGAAGAAGAGATGAAGCAAAAAATGCAAGAAATGGAAGAAAAAACAAAGCAAAAAATGCAAGAATTGGAAGAAGAATCATACCAAAAAAGGCAGGAAATGGAAGAAGAAACAAAGCAAAAAATGCAAGAAATGGTAGAAAAAACAAAGCAAAAAATGAAAAAAATGGAAGAAGAAACAAACCAAAAGAGGCAGGAAATGGAAGAAGAAACAAAGCACAAAATGCGAGAAATGGAACAAAAAACAAACCAAAAAATGCAAGAAATGGAAGAAAGAACAAACCAAAAAATTCATAAAAGGCAACAAACGGACGAACAGATAAACAGAAAATTGCAAGAAGCAATGCAAACACTGCAAGGGTTGAAAACTGAAATAGAGTCATTAAAAAAAACACAATCTGAAGAAAGGCAGAAAATAGAAAAGCTGGACAAACAGACAGGCACTACCAATACAAGCATTACCAACAGAATAGAAGAGATGGAAGAGAGAATCTCAAGTGTTGAAGATACGCTAGGAGAAATGGATTTATCAACCAAAGAAAACCTTAAATCCAACAAATCCTTAACACAAAACATCCAGGAAATATGGGACACCATGAAAAGACCAAACCTAAGAATAATAGGTATAGAAGAAGGAGAAGAAATCCAGCTCAAAGGGGCAGAAGGCATATTCAACAAAATCATAGAAGAAAACTTTCCCAACCTTAAGAAAGACATGCCAATGAAGGTACAAGAAGCCTACAGAACACCAAATAGAGTGGACTACAAAAAAATCCCCTCGCCACATAATAATCAAGACCCCAAACATACAGAATAAAGAAAGAATATTAAGAGCAGCTAAGGAAAAAGGTCAAGTAACATATAAAGGCAGACCTATCAGAATTACACCTGATTTCTCCATGGAAACGCTGAAAGCCAGAAGGTCCTGGATAGATATTCTACCTACACTAAGAGACTACGGATGCCAGCCCAGACTACTATACCCGGCAAAGCTCTCAATCACTATAGACGGAGAAAACAAGATATTCCATGACAAAACTAGATTCAAGCAATATGTGTCCACTAACCCAGCCCTACAGAAAATTTTGGAAGGAAAACTCCAACCCAAGGAAGCTAACTACAACCAGAAAAACATAAGCATTAGAGAATCTCTCTCTACCAACAGCCAAAAGAACAAAGGGGTGAAACTCCACACATAATTCCACCAACAACAACCATCGCAAATCGAAGAAGGATGAGCAATCATTGGTCATTAATATCCCTCAATATTAATGGCCTTAACTCACCCATAAAAAGACACAGACTAGCAGATTGGATTCGAAGACAGAACCCTTCCTTCTGCTGCATACAGGAAACACACCTCACCCTTAAAGACAGACATTACCTGAGAATTAAAGGTTGGGAAAAAATTTTTCAATCGAATGGACCCAAGAAACAAGCCGGGTAGCAATCCTAATATCTAACAAACTAGACTTTAAAATAAAATCAATCAAAAGAGATGAAGGAGGTCATTACATACTCATCACAGGTGAAACCCACCAAGATGAAGTGTCTATCCTGAACATCTATGCCCCAAATACAAAGGCATCCACATTCGTTAAAGAAACATTATTAGAACTTAAATCTCATCTAAAGCCCCACACAGTTATAGTGGGAGATTTCAACACACCACTCTCACCACTAGACAGGAATACCAAACAGAAACTCAACAAAGAAGCAAAAGGGCTAATAGAAGTAATGACCCAACTGGGATTAACAGATATCTATAGAACATTTCATCCACATAAAAAAGAATATACCTTCTTCTCACCACCATATGGAACCTTCTCAAAAATCGACCACATACTTGGCAACATATCAAACCTCAGCAGCTACAAAAAAATTGGAATAACTCCATGCATCTTATCAGACCACCATGCTTTAAAATTAGAATTCAACAACAACACAAATTGCAGAAAACCTACAAACTCATGGAAATTGAATAATGCTCAACTGCACTATCCCTGGGTCAAAGAGGAAATAAAAAAAGAAATTAAAGACTTCCTCGAATTCAATGAGAATGAAGACACAACATACCCAAACCTATGGGACACTTTGAAAGCAGTGCTACGGGGAAGTTCATAGCGCTAAATGCTCACATGAAGAAACAGGAGAACAGTTATACCAGAGAATTAACATCACAGCTGAAAGCTCTAGAACACAAAGAAGCACACTCCCCCAGGAGGAGTAGACGCCAGGAAATAATCAAATTGAGGGCTGAAATCAATAAAGTAGAAACCAGGAAAACAATACAAAGAATCAACGCAACGAAGAGTTGGTTCTTTGAGAAAATCAACAAGATAGACAAACCTTTGTCCAAACTTACCAAACAGCAGAGAGTGAACACGCAAATTAACAAAATTAGAAATGAAAAGGGGGACATAACAACAGACTCTGAGGAAATCCAGAGAATCATTAGGTCATACTTTGAAAACCTGTACTCCACAAAATTCGAAAATTTAAAGGAAATGGATGACTTCCTGGACAGCTATCAATTGCCAAAACTAAATCAAGAACAGATAAGCAATTTAAATAGACCTATAACCCCTATGGAAATAGAAGCTGTCATCAAAAGTCTCCCAACCAAAAAAAGCCCAGGTCCAGATGGCCTCAGTGCAGAATTCTACCAGAAATTCAAAGAACAGCATATACCAATTCTTCTCAAAGTGTTCCACACAATAGAAGCAGAAGGGTCTTTGCCAAACTCTTTCTATGAGGCTTCAATAACCTTGATCCCCAAGCCACACAAAGATACAACTAAGAAAGAGAACTTCAGACCAATATCCCTCATGAACATTGATGCAAAAATACTCAATAAAATACTGGCAAATCGGATCCAAGAACACATCAAAACAATCATTCACCACGATCAAGTAGGTTTCATCCCAGGAATGCAGGGATGGTTCAACATACGAAAATCCATCAACGTAATCCACCATATAAACAAGCTGAAAAACAAAAATCACATGATCATCTCACTAGATGCTGAAAAA
Organism: Mesocricetus auratus; assembly: GCF_017639785.1. Classification (NCBI taxonomy): domain Eukaryota; kingdom Metazoa; phylum Chordata; class Mammalia; order Rodentia; family Cricetidae; genus Mesocricetus; species Mesocricetus auratus. The sequence goes on along the minus strand of NW_024429191.1, from coordinate 75,828,638 downwards.
GCCTTTGACAAAATCCAACACCCCTTCATGATAAAGGTCTTGGAGAGATCTGGGATAACAGGGACATACTTAAACATAATAAAAGCTATAGACAGTAAACCAACAGCCAACATCAAACTAAATGGACAGAAACTCAACGCAATTCCTCTAAAATCAGGAACAAAACAAGGCTGTCCACTCTCTCCATACCTTTTCAACATGGTACTTGAAGTTCTAGCTATTGCCATACGACAACAAAGGGGGATCAAGGGGATACAAATTGGGAAGGAAGAGGTCAAACTTACACTGTTTGCAGACGATATGATAGTTTACATCAATGACCCAAAGAACTCTACCAGGGAACTCTTACAGCTGATTAACACCTTCAGCAAAGTGGAAGGCTACAAGATCAACTCAAGAAAATCAGTAGCCCTACTATATACATATGATAAAAGGGCTGAAAGAGAAATCAGAGAAACATCACCCTTTACAATTGCCACAAACAACATAAAATACCTTGGGGTAACGCTAACCAAACAAGTGAAAGACCTGTATTGTAAGAACTTTGAATCTTTAAAGAAAGAAATTAAAGAAGCCCTCAGAAAATGGAAAGACCTCCCATGCTCTTGGATAGGTAGGATCAATGTAGTAAAAATGGCAATCCTGCCAAAAGCAATCTACAGATTCAATGCAATCCCCATTAAAATCCCAGCACAGTTCTTCACAGACCTTGAAAGAACAATAATCAATTTTGTATGGAAAAACAAAAGACCCAGGATAGCCAAAACAACCCTGTTCAACAAGGCAATGTCCGGAGGCATCACCATCCCTGACCTCAAGCTCTATTATAGAGCTATAGTCCTGAAAACAGCTTGGTATTGGCACAAAAATAGACAGGTAGACCAATGGAATCGAATTGAAAATCCGGGTATTAACCCACACACGTACGAACATCTGATCTTTGACAAAGAAGCTAAAAATATACAATGGAATAAAGAAAGCATCTTCAACAAATGGTGCTGGCATAATTGGAGACTGGCATGTAGAAGAATGCAGATCGACCCATGTCTATCGCCATGCACAAAACTTAAGTCCAAATGGATCAAAGACCTCAACATAAATCCAGCCACACTGAACCTCTTAGAAGAGAAAGTGGGTGGTACCCTTGAACGAATTGGTACAGGAGACAGCTTCCTGAACATAACACCAGTAGCACAGGCAGTAAGATCAACAATTAATAAATGGGACCTACTGAAACTGAGAAGCTTCTGTAAGGCAAAGGACACAGTCAGCAAGACAAAAAGGCAGCCCACAGAATGGGAAAAAATATTCACTAATTCCACATCTGACAGAGGGTTGATCTCCAAAATTTACAAAGAACTCAAGAAGCAAGTCTCCAAAACACCAAAGGACCCTATTAAAAAGTGGGCTGCAGAACTAAATAGAGAGTTTTCAATAGAGGAGTCTAAAATGGCTGAGAGGCACTTGAGAAAGTGCTCAACATCCTTAGCCATCCGGAAATGCAAATCAAAACAACTCTCAGATACCATCTCACCCCTGTCAGAATGGCTAAAATCAAAAACACCAATGACAATTTATGCTGGAGAGGATGTGGTGAAAGGGGGACACTCCTCCATTGCTGGTGGGAGTGCCAACTGGTTCAGCCACTTTGGAAATCAGTGTGGAGATTCCTCAGAAAAATGGGAATAAACCTACCACAAGACCCAGCAACTCCACTCTTAGGCATATATCCAAATGATGCCCATTCATACAACAAAGATGTCTGTTCCACTATGTTCATAGCAGCTTTATTTGTAATTGCCAGAACGTGGAAGCAACCTAGATGTCCCTCACCTGAAGAGTGGATAGAGAAAATGTGGTACATCTACACAATGGAGTACTATTCAGCAGAAAAAAATAATGGAATCATGAGATTCGCAGGCAAATGGATGACACTAGAAGAAACCATCCTGAGTGAGGTAACCCAGTCACAAAAAGAGAAACATGGCATGTACTCTCTCATATATGGATTTTAGACATAGATCTGGGGAGTGCCAGCCTACAATCCTATGGCCAGAGAGTCTGGGAAACAGAAACTTTATTTAGTGGCTGATCGAAGAAGAGGCAGACTCCCTTGGTTAAGTACTGAGCTGAACTCAAGAAAGCCAGTAACAGAGAGGGAGGACTGATGATCAAAGGGATTAAGACTGGGCTGGTTTAACCCCCAGAAACAGCTGACCAGACAAAGGTTAACTCTTGAATCCCAGGCATTAGCCTGGGAAGCCAGCATGGGACTGATCAAGACCCCCTGAATCTGGGTGTCAGTGAAGAGGCCTAGGTAATCTATTGAGCCTTGGGCAACAGATCAGTACCCATCCCAAGTATACACACGGACTTTGGACTCCCATAGAACAATGTGAGGTGCACTCTCACCCTGAACTCTTGGGGAAGGGTCTAGGCCCTGCCCTATATGAAATGACACACTATGCACACCCCCATGGAGGGCCTCACCCTCCCTGGAGAAATGAGGGGATAACGGGGGGGGGGGGGGCACGGGAGGAAGGGAGGGAATGGGAGAGGGACCTGGAACTGACTTGTGAAGCAACCTTGTTTCCTATCTAAATTTTTTTTTTTTTTGTGGTTTTTCGAGACAGGGTTTCTCTGTATTGTTTTGAAGTCTGTCCTGGAACTCACTCTGTAGACCAGGCTGGCCTCGAACTCGCAAAGATCCGCCTGCCTCTGCCTCCCGAGTGCTGGGATTAAAGGCGTGTGCCACCAACACCCGGCTCCTATCTAAATTTAAACTGGAAAATAAAATTAAAAAAAATAAATAAAAAATAATAATAAAAAAAATAAGAAAGAAAAGAAAATGAGTTGGGTTTGCTCAGGGTGTTTACCTGGGAGACAGTGAGCCCCTTGGAAAGATGAATAAGGTTATATGATGAGAACAGTTCTATGTTTTTTTAAAGATTTATTTATTTATTACATATACACCAGATTGAATTGTAGATGGTTGTGAGCCACCATGTGGTTGCTGGGAATTGAACTCAAGACCTCTGGAAGAGCAGTCAGTGCTCTTAACCTCTGAGCCATCTCTCCAGCCCCCAGTTCTATGTTTTTGCTCTGTTTTGCTATGTATCCCCAGCTGACCCTAAACTTGGAACAATGAGGCTCCTGAGTGCTGGGATAGTCATATACCTTTTTTTTTGTTGTTGTTGTTTATTTTTTCGAGACAGTGTTTCTCTGTGAAACAGTCTGGGCTATCCTGGAACTCACTCTGTGATCTGTGACCAGGCCTGCCTCTGCCTCCCAAGCTATGGGATTAAAGGCATGCGCCCCGCCGCCGCCGCCGCCGCCACCCCACCTGGCTAGTCATATACTTTTTTTTTTTTTTCGGTTTTTCAAGACAGGGTTTCTCTGTGGCTTTTGGAGGTTGTCCTGGAACTAGCTCTTGTAGACCAAGCTGGTCTCAAACTCACAGATATCTGCCTGCATTTACCTCCTGAATGCTGGGATTAAAGGCGTGGGCCACCACTGCCTGGCTTACTCATATACTTTTTAAAGATTTGTTTTTATTTTTAATTTATGTGTTTCTGTGTGTGTGTGTGTGTCTGTGTGTGTGGTTACATGTGTGTGAATGCCCATGTGTGAAGACATCAGAAGCTCTGGCGCTGGAGTTACAGGTGGCTGTGAGCTGCCCAATCTGGTCTCTGGGAATTGAACTCAAGTCCTCTGAGCTAGCAGCAAATGCTCTAAACTGCTAAGCATCTCTCCAGCACCCAAGGCACATACTCTTGAATGAAAGGCCCCACCGTTAGGGGCTGGAGAGGCTGAGTGGGTGGAGCTGGAACACATACTAGGTACATGCTGCGTTTGTACCCTCCGTTCTAAATTGATTGGATTTCCAGGGCCTGGAATGAATTCAATGGTTTCTTGGGGATTCTTAATGATTGGGGCTCCCTGAAAATTAGACCCCTTCCATATATTTTCCTGTAAAGATTATTAGAGCTCACGGAAGGAGGGATGTACCTTCCAGACCTGGGGTGACATTCAGGAGGAAATGGCACTGGGTGGAGTGTAGCTCGTAGCAGAGCCTTTGTCATGAGTGAACTGAGAAGTCAGATAAACTGCTTTTCTGCGGTGTCCTCCAACTTTACATAGTTTGCTTCTTCGTTGCTGCGATGAACAGTGACCAAAAACAACAAAAGGCTTATTCAGTTTACAGATTACAGCCCATCCCCAGGGAAGCCAGGAGGAGCTCAAGGTGGGAACCTGGAGGTAGGAACGGAAGCAGGGACTGTAGGAGGGTGCCGCTTACTGACTGCCTGGGCACCTGGCAGTCCCAGCTGGCACTGAAAACCGGGAAGATTCTTAGAGAGCCAGTCACTGGTCCTTAGTCAATGGTGGAAGTCTGAAAATGCCGGTTCTAATTTCAATGAAGGCGGCAGCAGCAGCAGCATGAATTAACTTAGTGACGAGAGGGAAAACTGAGTAGGGAAAAAGACTAATAATCTTCTTTCTGCCGTGATCCTTTTTGATTTGGGTCATTTCTAGAAGGTGGCAACCAAATTTGGGGGGTGGGTCTTCCTAACATCTGTTAAGGCCATCACAATTCTTCAGCTGAGGCTCCCTACTCAATAGATTCTAGTTTGTGGCAGGTTGACATTAAAACCAACCATCTTGAGTTCCAGCACATGGTCCAAAAAACAATACAGAGAAACCCTGTCTCAAAAAACTAAAATAAATAAATAAATAAATAAAAACAACCTGGTCTACAGAGTGAGTTCCAGGACAGTCTCTAAAACAATACAGAGAAACCTTGTCTTGAAAAACCAAAAAATAAAAAATAAAAATAAAAACAACCATCTTTCAAAACAGCCCAATGTCAACCAATCAACAAAAAGCCCGAGTGAAGCCCTAGTTTACAAATACAGCAGGCACCAGTTAGTGAACAGCACCATCTTCTGGCCTGCAATGGAACCAGTCCCTGTAGAGTGGGCTCAGAGGCCCCGGAGCACCCCTATGCTCAGATCGTATTTCCAACACCTTCTCCCTGAGTTGGGCGTGTGCTAAGCGTGGTCAAGGCCACCCCACTTCCAGGTCTTGGAAAGTCCCACTGTCAGGATAAGTTAACGAATAAGGTAACGAATGCAGGTTGCTAGTGTCCCTCTGTGCCAAGCCTTGCACATGGCCGGATGGGGGAGCTTCTGAGTAACCATTTCCTACCATGCTCAGAACTGAGGATGTAAAACTGTGTGGCCCACTGTGTCATGTCTTCAATCTTTCCTGACACCCCTCATCTCCTGTGAAAGCCACTGGTGAAGAGGAGATCCCAAGTTTCCCAGCATAACCTTAACTCTCACAGCAGACCTGTTACTAGACATCCTGTGGTAACTCCCTAAGTTTTTTGCTCTTCTCCCCACCCCTTTGGCTCCTAAGGCTTGGAGGCCCTCCTTAACAGGTGAACCAGGTTCAACTGCTGTGTCCCATGGTTCCAAACTCCAGCTCACCTCAGCTCTGTGAAATGAGAGGTTACTTCACCTCTCATCTGCAAAATGGAGGTGGCTGACCCTTTGATTTTATTGTGAAGATTAAAAAATTAATGTAAATCCATGTGAAGTGGCATGTCTTACTGGCGGCCACTTCGTTTTTGAAACAGGCTCACATTTTTTTTTTTTGGTTTTTCGAGACAGGGTTTCTGTGGCTTTGGAGGCTGTCCCGGAACTCACTCTGTAGACCAGGCTGGCCTGGAACTCACAGAGATCCGCCTGCCTCTGCCTCCCGAGTGCTGGGATTAAAGGCGTGCGCCACCAACGCCCGGCTGAAACAGACTAAGTAACTCACAATGGCCTGTCCTGAGGTTCTAGGGCAGGTTTCAAGCAGTTAACAGTGAGGTATACCAGTATTTGTGACTGGTACCCATTAGCCAGGCTGCTTGACACATGCCCTGATCTCAGCCACTGAGAACATACATATGCATAGTCCCTTACCACTCCTCAATTACTCATGAAACCAATTCCTAGGTGCTGCTGTAACAGGGGTTTCTGGTTTTCTCATCTTATATTCAGGATAGGCACCATTTAATTACCATTACCCACAAAACCATTTCTAGCAGACTTACCCACCTTGGAGGGGTAGCAGGGTCTCAGCCTATAGGTAATACAATCCTGACTTTTTTTTTTTGGTTTTTACGAGACAGGGTTTCTCTGTATTGTGTAGGAAGCTGTCGGTCCAGCCTGGCCTCGAACTCAGATCCGCCTGCCTCTGCCTCCTGAGTGCTGGGATTAAAGGCATGTGCCATCACCGCCCTTGAGGCCTTGAAATTTTTAAAATCACCTTCAAGAGCTAGAATCACAAGCATCAAGTCATCTCGTGTGCATAAAGGGCAATTCTGAAATAAAGTATTTTGAAGGCAAGGGTAGAAGCTATTCCTTGTATCCATTTTGCCCACTGCTCTACAAAAATGTCAACCCCCCCCCAGGTCCTTGAAGAAATGGCAGACACTTTGGGCTCATGTTGTCAGATGAAGCAGCCAGAATGACTAATAAGAGGACAACGGACAAAGGCTTGTTTTTACTTATTATTATTTTAATGACTGATCCACCTGAGGCCACCGCAGCCCACTATGTACAGACATGAGGGAAGCTTTATTTCTTGGTCTCTTCCTCCTTGGACAGAGTCTTGATGATCTCCTCCTTCTTGGCCTGGAGGCGCTCCTCCCTGCGCTTTCGTGCTTCCTTGGTCTTAGACCTGCGAGCCTCAGCCTGGTCACTAGTATAAGGAAAAAGATGGTCAGTTTGGGGACAGGTGAGCATCCAGGGAGACAGAAGCACACCCTAACCCTCTCTAGCTTCCTCAGCCCGAGGATGGGCAGGTAATGTGGGAATGTGCAGGGCACAGGAGCTGTGTTCCCAACAGATGCTCATCACAGCATCAAGCAGCACCAGTTTAGTACTGTTACAGTGAAGGTCAGCACTGTCCCCGGGGGAAACTTACGCCAGGAGCTTCTTGCGGGCCTTGTCTGCCTTCAGCTTGTGGATGTGCTCCATGAGAATCCGCTTGTTTTTGAAGACATTCCCTTTGACCTTCAGGTATAGGCTGTGGTACCTGCAGGTGACAAGAACAGCTCTTGTGAGCGATAGGACCAGAGGCAGGCACTGTGGGCTGCTTCCTCCCCAGATTCTTCCCTTTACCACAGGGACTACGGCTCCCAAACCAAAAATTCTTGGGCAGCTCCTATATGGAACTTGCCTGGCAAATTTGATTCATGGGTTATTCTGATGGCATAGGAGAAACCAAGAACAAAACAACCCTACTACAACCCCTTGGCAAGAGTCTCTACCCAAAGCCACTGACACAGAGATCTATGACAAGACAAAGCCAACAACGTGGCAGGCTTACATATGGCGGTCAATCTTCTTGGATTCACGGTATCTCCTGAGAAGTCGACGCAGGATCCGCATCCTTCGCATCCAGGTCACCTTCTCGGGCATTCTGGCATTGGCAGTACCCTTCCGCTTGCCTGTTCAAGAATTAGGACTCCATGTAAGCTTAAGTCCACTGTTTTAAGTCAGTTACTAGAGACAACAAACTTTAACTCATTTAACCCACATTCATTTTTTAAGCAATGAGAGCTGGGTGTTGGTGGCGCACACCTTTAATCCCAGCACTTGGGAGGCAGAGGCAGGCAGATCTCTGTGAGTTCCAGGCCAGCCTGGTCTACAGAGCTAGTTCTAGGACAGTCTCCAAAACAATACAGAGAAACCCTGTGTCAAAAAAAAAAAAAAAAAAAAAAAAAAAAAGCAATGAGACTTCCAAATGTTTAATCTCTTTCACTTACAGCAGAGGTGGACTGTCAGAGCCTGTATTCAGACAATACACAAGATTGTCTCAACAAACACAATTTCTCTTCTGGGGAGTGGGGGCATCAAAGCTGGCCTTGTAACTGTGATTCACCTGCTCTACCTCAAACATGGAAAATTATTGTCCTCTTATTCTGTAAGCAAGTGGTTACAATCGACAAAATGTAGTATGGTCCTAGAAAGTGGCTTCCCAAAACTGTGTGGGGGCTTCACACACCTATGTTCCAGTGTCTGTAAGCCAATGGCATGAATGCTGGGAATCAAACCTCACATCCCATCCCTGCAGGAGTACCAAGTGTTCCCAATTTCTGAGCCATCTCTCCAACACCCAGCTTTAAAATATCCAGTATAAACTACAGCATAAAACAGACTTAAAATATTAACACTTTCTCCCAAGAACAAACACCCAGTGCTAGTGCTAACATTATTTTATTGCTTTGTATTTTCTTGGGAAAATAAAATGGCACAAAAATAGATGAGAAAAAGTTCATGAGTAGGCCGGGCGTTGGTGGCGCACGCCTTTAATCCCAGCACTCGGGAGGCAGAGGCAGGCGGATCTCTGTGTGTTCGAGGCCAGCCTGGTCTACAAAGTGAGTTCCAGGACAGCCTCCAAAGCTACAGAGAAACCCTGTCTCGAAAAACCAAAAAAAAAGAAAAAAGAAAAAGTTCATGGGTATTAGCACAGGTGTCAACAGTTTTTGACAATGGTTGAGCCTGAACCCAGGGCCTGCTACTTAAGTCAGGGAAAAAGGAAGACCATTCTCACCTATGCCCATATGCCTGCCCTTCCTGCGAGCCAAAGTGTTTTTCCGGCACCGGGCCCGGGAATGGACAGTCACGGGCTTCCGAATGATCAGCCCATCTTTAATCAGCTTTCGTATCTGCTGACCTGAAAAACACAACACATTTAGTTACCAAAGGCAATGCCACAAACTCCAAGTGAGACATTGCTTATATACTTGACCCATGCCAACACTCTCAAAAAGAGCTAATATCCTGGTGTATTTGTCATTAAAAAGCACTTCTCCCTTTTAAATACTTCACAGCAGACTTAGTACACCTGAATGTGGGTCGAATTGGAACCTTCTGCCATCTACCCCTCTGCCGTGGAAACAACACACTAAACAAGCCTCTGCTCTTATCTTGGAGCCCCAATCTTTCTAGCCCTCAAATCTCTTTACAACCTCCATGCAGCTACAAAATGTTTGGTTTGTACAAAGTTTATTAATGTAATACAGGATGGTCACAGTAACCTCCGTCTTATCCTCAGACAAATGCCAATAAAAGGATCCTATTTTTCACCCCATTATTACACCTCCCCTAGAACGTGAGCTTCCTCAGACCTGTAATAAGCGAGGGTGAACTATACTCACGGGAGTTGGCATTGGCTATTTCATTGGTCTCATTGGGGTCCAGCCAGACCTTCTTTTTACCACAGCGGAGGACGCTAGAGGCAAGCCTCTTCTGTAGCCTGAGCATACTGGGAAACAGAAAACACTGTTAGGTCCTGGAAGCCACTTGCACAACGACAAACACTCCAAGCAAAATCTTCCCTCCAAAGTCTTAACATTACTTAAAAATGGACAAAATAGGCATTAATATCATACATCGTTATTAAGGCTAAATACAATTCCTAGTCCCAAGATTTTTGCTATTCCCTTTGTGTTCCCTTAATAAACATTTCCAAATTAAGGTCACTTTTATAGCTGTGGGCAGGGCATGTAGATGTAAGAAAACTTTAACCCCAACCAAGCCTTAGCCATTAGGAGTCTAATGGGGCCTTAAGCCCTTTGTAGTTAGGGTTTAGTATTAAGGTTCAGAGACCAATGGATCACGGCTGTGACTCAGCCTGTTTACCCAGAACAGGCGCAACTCTCTGCTTTCTGAGCTTTGTCGCAGTAATAAACGCTGCCCAGCCGTCCTTCCCGTTTGCTACAGCCGTCCGGGTGGAAGCTAGCCTGGTGGCTCCCCCTCGGCAGACGGAGGCCCGGGCCTGCCCGAGACTTGTTCCACGTCACATGGCCGAGGCCCGCTAGGCTCCAGGCAAGCCAGGGAGCCACTCACTGGCCACCAGCCGCCGCTCTACCCGCGTGGTCGCCCGCGACGCGAGCCGAGCAGAGAGCAGCGCCCGCGGGAGGCCCTCTTCAGGCCTCGGCGCCCCGCACCCCACCCTCCCCAGGCCGTGCGTGCTCGCGTCCTCCCCGGGCTCCCGGCGCGGCCGCAACATCCCTGCCTCCCTCTCCCCTTTGTCATTCGGGGTCGCGGCCCTGATCCCCCTCAAGCCCCGCCAGCCCCATCGGCCGAGAAACCGAGAGCCGCGCGCGCTCACCTCATGGCTGCGGACGCAGCTGCGAAAGGAAAGAGCTTGCGGGCCGCGGGCTCCTCCCATTATCTGCGAAGGGGAGAGCCCAAGCCCCACTCCATACTTGTCTGTATTTCCGCTCGGCTCTTTCACCTTCTTCCATCTCAGAACCACTTACATACTTCCTAAAAATTTGTCATTTTAGATGCTTAAGATCTAGAATGGGTTTTAAACTTTAAAACGCAGACGGTGTACCCCTTTCGTTGGGCAAAATGGTTCAGTCCAGCTTCTGGGCACACATGCGCAGTGAGGCTATTTGATCACGTGGGTATTCTGGTGGCCGGAAGTCACGCTAAATCGCGCAGGCGGAGTTAGGAGGGTTTGGCCCTAATGGCCTAGACTTCGCAGAGGGCAAGTCATCAGGGGGAGGTTGTTATTTTAGCTGGGAGAAAATTAGCGAACGAAGCGTTAGAGAATAATGGCAGCAGAAAGCAAGGAAACGCAACCTCGCATCCACTCTCATAGAGGAAGAACGGGTATGCAGGCTAAACCACCAAGAATTTTATCCCGGTGCCCCTGCAGATCCTCAATGTCTGAATGCTTCCTCCATTGTAGACTGAACCTAATCCTAATATTTTTGTCATCCACTTGTGAAAATCATATGCATATACTTTTACAAAGGAAGGCATTAAGCCAGGCGGTGGTGGTGCATGCCTTTAATTCCAGCACTTGGGAGGCAGAGACAGGCGGACCTCTGAGTTCGAGGCCAGCCTGGTCTAAAAAGCTACACAGAGAAACCTTGTCTCGAAAACACATTTAAAAAAAAAGGCATTAGCACAAGCAAGCGGGACCAATGTTTGGCTCACTGTAGCAAGCACAGCTTTTTGAGCCATTATCCTTTGCAATAAGCCAAGGAAAATGCCCTGGGGTTCACGAGTTAAAACATCTGCAGATCTGGAGCAAAGCAGATTCTAGCAGCCAGATGAGATTGAGGTAGCAAGATAGCCAAGTTGAAGAATTCCAGGCAGTCTGGGCTGCAGAATGAGACCCAGTCTTAAAATTAAAAAAGAAAAAGAAAGAAATCTGGCCAAACATGGTGGTACACACTAGGTAATCACAGTGCTTGGGAGGCAGGAGGATCAGAAGTCCAAGGGCATCCTCAGCTCCATATGGAGTTCAAGGCCAGCCTAGAGTACTGGAAGCCCTGGCTTTAAAGTAAAAAGGCTGAGATGGCACAGGGTGAGTACTCATTGCTCCACCAGAAAACTAACTGGGTTTCCAAAGCCCATGACTGGTGGCTCACAACCGCCTCTTATTCCAGTTACTTGGGATCTGCTGCTGTCTTCTGACCTCCTCATGTACCCATACACATTAGGCATGCTGGAATGCATGCCCACAAACACACACACAAATAAAAATAACTCCCTTTTTAAAAAGTTAAAGATCTGGAGCCAGCCATGGTGGTGCTCGCCTTTAACTCAGTACTTGGGAGCTAGAGGCAGGGACATCTCAGTGAGTTCCAGGCCAGCCTGCTCTACAAAGTGAGTTTCAAGACAGTCGGTCAGTCAGGACTATTACATAGAGAAATCCTGTCTCTAAAAAACAAAACAAAACAACAACAAAACAACCCAATAACCCAAAAAAACAGAAAAACAAAGTTCTAGATCAGGGTTCTGGCTCTCATTCTTACTTGGTTCAAGAGTCTTTCTCTTTTATGTAACCCAGGACAGCCTTAACTGTCTACCTTCTCTCAAGTGCTAGAATTGCAGGTGCAGGTCTGTGCTTCCGTGCTTCTCCCTCCCTCCTCTCTCTCTCTCTCTCTCTCTCTCTCTCTCTCTCTCTCTCTCTCTGTTTTTTTTTTTTTTTTTTGAGACAGGGTTTCTCTGTATTGTTTTGGAGGCTGTTCTGGAACTCACTCTGGAGACCAGGCTGGCCTCAAACTCACAGAGATCCGCTTGCCTTTACCCCCTGAGTGCTGGGATTAAAATTGTACACCACCACTGCCCAGCTGTTTCTATCTTTTTCATCTGAATTTTCTAGACAGTTAAATGAGCTGAGAGTTTAAAAGGAAATGGGGGGAGAGGTATATTTATGTGCTGCCTCACAAAAATACAACTTTTTTTTTTTGGTTTTTCGAGACAAGGTTTCTCTGTATTGTTTTGAGGCTGTCCTGGAACTCACTCTGAAGAGCAGGCTGGTCTCGAACTCACAGAGATCTGCCTGCCTCTGCCTCCCGAGTGCTGGGATTAAAGGCGTGTGGCACCAACGCTGGCTTTTTTTTTTTTTTTACAAAAATACAACTTTTTTGGGGGGGGGTTTCGAGACAGGGTTTCTCTGTAGGTTTGGAGGCTGTCCTGGAACTAGCTCTTGTAGACCAGGCTGGCCTCCAACTCACAGAGATCTGCCTGCCTCTGCCTCCCAAGTGCTGGGATTAAAGGCGTGTGCCACCAACGCCCGGCCCAAAAATACAACTTTTAAAAGATCTTCATTTTGAACTTTAAGGTGGTGGCACACGCCTTTAATCCCAGCACTCGGGAGGCAGAGGCAGGCAGATCTCTGCAAATTTGAGACCAGCTTTGTCTACAAGAGCTAGTTCCAGGACAGCCTCCAAAGCCACAGAGAAACCCTGTCTTGAAAAACAAAAAACAAACAAACAAACAAAAATCTGCATTTTAATGACAGCACATGTCTTCAATCGAAGCACTTGAGAGGCAGATGCAAGGCAGATCTCTGAGAGTTCAAGGCCAGCCTGGTCTATAGAGAGAGTTCCAGGCCAAACATGGCTACATAAGGCACCAGTCATGTCTCAAAACAGTCAATCAAATAAGTAAAACAAAAAACCCACTTCATTTTATAACTTAAGTAACAGACCAAGAACACAGGTCCTTCTCCTCCTCTTCCTCCTCTTCTGCAGTTGCCCTTATCTGGGTTGAACTTCCTGTGTAGACGAGGCTGGCCTTGAACTCATAGAGATCTACCTGCCTCTGCCTCCTGAGTACTGGGATTGAAGGCCTCTACCATCATGCCTAGTTGGAGAAGCCCATGCTTCCCTCTCATGCCAAGCTCTGTTGTCCTCTGTGTGCTGGGAACCCTGCCTGTGTTGTGATGTTCATGGAAGGATACAAAGTTTCAGCACTGCTCACAGTCCTTACCACACACTGATGTGACCGGAGTGTGAACACTCACTTAGAATCCAGAATGAGGATGACTGTGAAGAGCTCACCGTCTCCAGTCAAGGAGAACCCAGAAAGCTGTTTATATTTTAGGAGCCCTTGACCTTGACAGGGCTTCATTTGGCCTCTCTGCTTTCTGTGGCGCACAGAACAGGGTGGAAAAGGTGGGAAATAGTCCTCTTGCTACAACGACCCCCACACTGCTCCTCACAGCACCTCCAGAACCGTAGCACTTTTGTTGTTGTGGGGCACTTCTGTCTATTCACTGATGTTTTGTAATCGGTTCTCTCTATGGAGCTGATGACACTGTGTGGTCTAAGCTGGCCTCTAGCCCCATCATCCTGCCTCATGCTGGAATCGCTGCTGTACACCATCACATCCAGCTTCCAGACTTCCTACAGTGTTCTCATCATTGCCGATAATTCCAGTAGGCAAAGGCGCATAGTGCCAACAACACCGTTTATAGGAACGGAAACTGAAGCATGGAGAATGACTTGTCTGTTTGAGACACGGTCTCTTTGTGTAGTCCTGGCTGTCCTGAAGTTGGCTATGGAGACCAAGCTGGCCTCACACTCACAGAAATCCTCCTGCCTCTGCCTCCCCTGTGCTGGGATTAAAGGCATGCTATACCCCACAACCAGAAAGAGCCTGAGTCCAATTAACATCGAGTTGCTAGGATCTTACTCCCCACAGGCCTGGGACATTTGTTCCCCAGTCAAGGATAAAGCAAGGACAATCCTAGGTCAACATTAATGACATCTGATTTTGGATAGACTTTCTCCTTCTCTCATCTTCATACTTCCTTTTGTTTCCCTTCTGTTCTAAGCAACAGGGGGGCCTTAATAACGATGAGGCAGAAGCACTCTTGAGTCCCTGGCCAGCATTCCTACTGTCTCTGCTGGCCTCTCCCTTTGGACACTCAAACCATCCTCAGGCCCAAGCCAACAGCACTAGAGCCAGGCTGGAGAGGGAGGTCTACTGTGCCGGTTTCATGGCGGCCTTGGTCCCACACTGGGGAGAAAGGAGTTAAAGCCAGGTCCCAGGATCACAGGGACCGGGAAGTTCCGGTGGCCCAAGCAGGAGTAGGTCAGGGAGACCCGCTGGGAGAGTAGTTTGGGACAGACAGGGAGGCAGTGCCAGCCGTGCCAACCTGCGCTTCAGCGTTTGGTACTCACTGGTAAACGCCCCCACCTCCACCCCAGCCTCAAAGCCGGTTTCCCCTTGGTCCCCTGCAGGCTGCCATCAACCTAAGATAATCGGAGGACAGTGGTCAAGCCTCTCTGGGATCAGAAGGCCAGCTGGGCTCTGCCACCGGCCATTGTCTGCGCGCAACCCGCGGAGGGGCTCGAGGGGCGGGGCCGCGGGGCGGGAGCGAGGGAGGGGCGGGGGGGAGATGCTGAGCCTTCAGGGGCGGAGGCGGCAGCGGCGACGGCCGCAGAGACGAGATCGCGAGCCGGGAGGGCGGCAAGGCGGCGAGCGTGCAGCTCGAGGTCGGGCTGGGCGACTGCACCCGGTGCTGGCTGCGCGACGCCGCGCTGCTCTCGGCTTGGACGGCCTCTCCCATGCGCTGAGAGTGCCCGGCTGGGCCGGGCGGGCGGCCGGACGGGAGGATTCTCTCCATGGTCCAGAAGAGCGGAATGTCCCGGGGCCCTTACCCATCTTCCCAGGAGATCCCTATGGAGGTCTTCGACCCCAGCCCACAGGTGAGGGGAGGTGCCTGGCTCGAGGGAAAGGGACCGCTCCTGCGGACCTTGGGGTTGGCTCGAGAAGCTCCGGGAAGGAAAGGGTTATATGCCCAGCGTGGATGGGAGAGGGGTCTGCACGACCCCCCCCCCCATTCTGGAGGGTTAATGATCGATTGACTATTAGCCGGAGTTGGGCCGCGGTCCTGCGGAGCGGAGACGGGGTGGGTGGAATGCCTGTCAGCCTCGCCTCCAGGTCTCCCCCGCGTCCAGGTCCCTGCTGCTGGGGTTCAGGCTCCAGCGGGCTGACACCGGGGTTGCTGATGGAAGCGGGGGGGGGGGGAATCCAGGCCTTGAGGAGTTGGAGGGAGGCTGGAGAGCGAATCAGGCGATGGGAGCAACGCAGAGCACGTTTGGGGGCGCTAGCGGGTGTGGGTGGGGTGGGGGTAGTATTGGGAGACAGCAAAAATGATGGTCAGAGGGCGTTGCCAACAGGCCTTCGAAGGCTCAGACACTGGCTTTCGAAGGTGGGGAAGGGATCAGCCCTGGGAGGCCTCCCCTGGTCACCTGGTCTCCATCCCTCCCTTGGATGTTTCCCTCCCCCCAACACCCACATTGGCTTACCCCTCCCCCCTGCCCCAAGGGGTGGGAGCCTCCGAAGTTTGGAAAGTTGGATGGGTGCCAACTCACTGTCTTGGAGGAGAGGAAGCTGTTTTACCTGGGGGAGGGGCTCTGCTTTTGCCCACTCTCACTTTTTCTATGGTCCCTGGGTTACCCCCAGGTAGGGGCATTCTTGGCCATAGAAAGTACCCAAAGAATGACCGGTAGGGTATGTGGTGGCCATGCCAAGGGATTTTTCTCAGACTTGTCCTTCTCCAAGGATAGCATTAACTCTTGCATTGCTGTGGCCAGACTGGAGCCACTGTAAGCACCAGGATGTGGTTGATGGGTGTGTATGGGGGGGGGTCAGGTCAGACCTAAAAATACCTCATTCCTCCACCCCAGGCCCCTTGGAGCCTGGGAGGCAGCTGACTGATGCCTTCCTTTCAGCTGTCCCCTGTCCCTCTGAAAGCCACTCCCTTTGCTCAGCTGGGTTGGGGTAGTGATGGGAAAGAGTCTGAGTTCACCACAGGATCCTCATAGGTTTGTAGGGAAACTCAAAACTAGATTTGCTGTACATCAGCTTTGGAAGAAGAAGAAAAGGAAAGAGGATCATGGAAGTGTGTGTGTGTGTGTGTGTGTGTGTGTGTGTGTGTGTGTGTGTGTGTGTGTTAGGATCTTATGTAGTATAGGTTGGCCTTGAACTACTGATCCTCCTGCCTCTACTTTAGAAGTGTGGAGATTACATGTGGGGATTACTATGCATGGCTATCCAGCCTCCTTGTTACCAGGCCTCAGGAGTCAGAGCTGCAATGTGGTTGAGGCTCCTCTAGGGTCTTTGGTCAAAGAAAGTCTGGGGTCAGGGGCTCTTGGACATTCTGCCCATTCTGTACTTGGCAAGGGCCAAGTGGGGGGGGTGGGGAGTGAGAGGGAGCAAAGAAGCAGCTCCCTTGTAGGAAGCATGGAGATGGCTGAAGCCTTGGTCCATACCTTTGGCATCTGAGAGGTCAGGCAGGAACCCCCCCATCCCAGTAAGAGTCCAGTAAGATTGATAGATAAGCCATCTTTTTTTTTTTTTTTTTTTTTTTTTTTTTGGTTTTACGAGACAGGGTTTCTCTGTGTTGTTTTCAGATAGATAAGCCATCTTACCTAGGACTGGCAGGACTAGGTTCTAGTCTCAGCTTGGGGCGGAGCAGAAGGGGCCTTTTGACTGATGGAGCAGGGTTAGTACTGTGGGGAGGGGGCATGGGCAGTATCAGCTGGAGTGGGAGTAGGGTGGATCCTACCTTGGGGAGGAATATAAACCCTGCTTATGAGGAGGGAGGCCGAGGACGGTCCTGGTGGGGTGGAGGTGAGAGTGGGAAGCAGAACCTACTCCCGAGGCGCTGGGCCACAGGTTGATGTCTACTTTCCAGACTCGGTTCCGTGCCTCCTCCCTCCTTTCCTTCCCCAGAAATGTGGAGCTGAGTGTCTTACCCTCTCTCTACTCTGGAAAGCAGAGAGCACAAGAGTTGGGCTCAGGGGAGGAACCAAGCCTGGCCCTGGGTTGCCTTCCCTCCTCTCTCTGGGGGCACAGCATACTCTGCCCCCTCAGCTCCAGATGCAGGAGAGGACATCCCCCTCTCTTCCTCCGCCCCCCAGCACTGCAGGCAGCCTCTCCCTTCCCCCAGGCTGCTGCAGCCTGCCCAGCATCTTAATTAGCTTTGCTGCCTAATGAACCTCCCATTCCTCAGGCCCTCTGCTTCCCAGCCTTTGGCTTGATTTGGGGATCTCTGTGTGTGCATCCCAGGCTCTCTTGCGTGGTTCAGCCTGGCCACCTCTAGGAGAGGAGAGGGGTGGGGTGGAGCAGACTGTCGTGGGGCTGGCCCTTAGACCAGCTCCTGTAGGAGGCAAACAGGGAAAGGGTCTTTCTGATTTCACTCTTGTTCCTTCCCCACCTCTCCAGGGCAAATACAGCAAGAGGAAAGGGAGGTTCAAAAGATCTGATGGGAGTACATCCTCGGATACAACATCCAACAGCTTCGTCCGCCAGGTAACTGGGGATGGTGACTTGGGAGGGAGATGCAGTTGGTTGGTGCCGGCTGAACTGCGACTTACTCCAGGCACCCTTTCTCATGTCATTTGTCACCTGCCTGGAACCACCACCACACTCTGACACCCTGTGACCTCTCGTGGATGCCTGTCAGCTGCACCCACTGCCTCAGCCCCCACTCCCGCTCCCGCCCCCGCCAGCCCCTCCTCCAGCACCAGCTACCAGCCCCTGCTGCCTGCCTGCCTGCCTACGTCATCTCATTCAGGGACAGCCTGGCCTGCCTCCTCCTGGCTTGTTTCGGGCTGTCACCCACTCCCCCTGCCGGCTGTCTGCTTCCATGTCCTCCCCCAGAATCTGTGCCAGGGTGGGGCTGAGACAGGTGCTTGGAAATAAGCTGAGACACTGGGCTCTGGTTAGGTGTGGGTCAGGAACACGTGCTCCCCACTTCCAAAAGGACTCTTGAATATGCACAGAAAACAAGATATGGGAGGAGAGGTGTTTCGCTTTAGAGAGCTCCAGCCTGCATCCCTAGCTTAGCAGGTGCTGACAGTAGCTCCCTGGGCCCTCGTGCTGAGCTGGGAAAACGGCCACTTTCCTCTCTTCCCTCAACCCCAGGCCATCTTAGGCTGGGGAGAGGCAGTGAGGAGGCATGTGGTTGCTATGACTACTGAGCATCTCAACAAAGTCTGGTACCCAAAAAAGGCAAGAGGGGCTTGGGATCAGACAAGAAAAGGAGTGTGTTAAGGAGATAATAGGCAGAGCATGAGGGAGAGGACATTAGACAGGAGGAACCCCCTGGAGTGACCCCCACTGTGTCCCAGAGAACGTAGTAGCAGGCTGAGCCATGGCTGACTGGAGTGAGTACTTTCTTTCTGACTCTTCGGTCTCTAGGTTGACACATGTGATCCCAGGCCTAGCTCCAGAAACTGAAGGGAGGCCTTGATCTGAGTGTGTCTAAAATACACAAACAGTCCAGAAGTCCTTTCTTTAGCCATTCCTTCAGCCCTCCCGTTCTGGAACTGGGCCCAGGCCAGGTCTAGAAAGAATGAAGATGTGCTTCATTCTTACTCAGGGCAGGAAGAGCCTTCAGTTTCCCCTTGCCAGCCAAGGGGGTCAGACCCTGCAGCCTCCCATCTTCCTTTTCTTAGCTCCCCAAGTCCTACCCCCAGTAGGTGGCAGGAGTGGGGGGCAGACCTTGCCACATCTCTGAGCTAAATATACTCCAGCCGTTTGCACATGTAGCAACTCTGCTTGTAACCTGAGCCCCTGGGGGAACGGGCTGTGTGGGCCACCCTAGGCCAGCAGGGCTGGGCACTGAGGGTGCCGGGATGGAGGCGCCCAGCCGGACCCTGGTAGTGGTGAGCTGGGGATGGGCAGGTGGTGGTGGGGGGAACAATGCCTCTCACCGCTGTGGAGGGCCTTTCTCCAGCCCGTCTCCTTGCTTCCTGGCTTTCCCGTCTCCCATTTCTCATTGTGTGTGTGTGAGTGTGCATATGCGAGTCTGTTGGGGTCAGTGGGTGCCCCTGACTATCCACCTCTGCTTGTCTCTCTGTCTGTCTGTCCATCTGTATTCTTGTTTTGGGGGACTGTGTAACAGGGGAGAGTGGGGGTTCTTTTGCTTCTCCCTCCCCTGACTTTGTCTCTTTTCCAGCTTTAATTAGTGATACAAATCCTAGCCCAACCCTCCTGCAGTGAACCCCCCCCCATTCCCAGATTTTCCCCAGGAAGGAAATGCCTGTACCAACTGATGGCCAGGGGTGTTGGGGAAGAGGTAGGTCCCGGCCTCCTCTCTCCATGCCAAACCAAGGGACAATCCCAGGCAAGTGAGTCTTTCCTGCCCTCAGGAGAAACCCCTCACATCCCTGTAATCCCACGTCTTCCCCGTATTCCCTCCCAGACTTGTCTGCCACCACCCAGAAGTCACAAGTCCCCACATCCTGTCCTTTGCCACCCTTTGTCTCCGCCATCATGGACATAGACCTCTGGCTGTCCCTGGTGACTCGATTGTTCACACCCTGCGACACACACTATGATATACATCTTTTCCTTTTCTCTTTTTGGAGACAGGGTTTCTCTGTATAGCTTTGGAGCTTGTCCTGGAACTCTCTCTGTAGACCAGGCTGGCCTCAAATTGTTTTTCCTTTTTTTTTTTTTTTTTTTTGAGTACATTTTTTTTCAAGCACACTTTTTATATTTCCAAATACACATATACACACACACACACACACACACACACACACACACACACACACACTTCCTGACCAGTGCAATGACATCTGTACAGGTTCCATGTGTCTCATACATATGAACATGTCTCTACTAGAGTTCTTTGAACTCTGGGATGGTGACTGTGGCCTAAGATGGCTTCCAGTCTCCTCAACCTGACTTTACCTTGGCATTCTAGCAGCCTGGTGCGGGCAAAGGCTGCTCCATGATCTGCCC
The DNA here is from genome assembly GCF_017639785.1 of Mesocricetus auratus. Taxonomy (NCBI): domain Eukaryota; kingdom Metazoa; phylum Chordata; class Mammalia; order Rodentia; family Cricetidae; genus Mesocricetus; species Mesocricetus auratus. The sequence goes on along the minus strand of NW_024429191.1, from coordinate 75,808,566 downwards.
TTCTCTTACATCTCTTGTCTGCACTTCCCTGAAAATCGAAGGAGAGCCTGGAGTGCCTCTAATCAGAAATTCCACATAGAGGGGGCTGGGAAGTAGGTGTCTTGCTCCTCTGATCCTCGAGCAGTATTTTTTGTGGCCCTGGCATTCCAACCGTGAGGATTCAGGCCTAAGAGAGTGGCTACTGTCCCTGGAAAGGATGGTGTTGAGCTTCTACTGTGACTTCTCACTCAGCCATTCAGGGGGCAGGGCAGGGAAGGAGGAGCCGGGAGTTAGATTCATCCCCTGGCACTCCTCCCTTGGGCTGTGCCCCTATCGGGTTCCCACCCTCTCCCAAGCCCAAGCAGCTGTCGTTAGACCTGTCTTAACCCCCCAGCTTGCTGTTGTCACCTTTCCTAGGGTCACACTCACCCTGCAGGCTTGCAAACCTTGATTCCTGGACTCCTCTCCCTAACAATACCTCTTCCTAGGCCTTGTGGCATTGAGCTGGACTGAGGGACTTGTGGTCTTTAAGGTGGGTAGCACTGCCATGCCTTCCCAGGAACCTGAAGATGTGGCGCTGCCCTGAACTGGCCCCCTCTGCTTTCAGGGCTCAGCAGAGTCCTACACAAGTCGCCCATCAGACTCCGACGTGTCTCTGGAGGAGGACCGGGAAGCCTTAAGGAAGGAGGCAGAGCGCCAGGCCTTAGCCCAGCTTGAGAAAGCCAAGGTGAGACAGATGAGGGGAAGGGAACTTGTGGGCATTGTCCTCACCTTCCCCTACCCCTATCCTGAGAGAGCCTGGGCAGACTCAGTGCCAGTTACTTGCAGAGGTCTGTCTCAGACCTCATGTTGTCTTTCCCCTGTGAAGAAAATGTGGGCTGGGATATCTTCCTCTCAGACAGCATTCAAAGTGACACTGTTTCCACATTGCTTGACAAGTGATGAAACTTTCTTCCTGGGATAGGGATGTAGCTCATCGATAGAGTGCTCACTTAGCTTGCACAGTGTCCTGGGTTCAATCCTCAGCACCACCAGGAAAACAAACCTACTTTGTAGAATCAAACATCCTGGATTAGAATCCCAGCCTTAGTTGTTTGTTGTGGAGACAGTCTCCTGGCCAGTTCATTCTTGCCTTAAACTTCCGGTGTTTCTGTTTCAGTCTTCAGAATATACCTAGCTTCTAGTTCTGATCCATACCCCTACACACATGCACGTGTACGCGTGCGCGCGCACACACACACGAGATTGAACCTACGACCTTATTCATGTCAGGTGAGTTCTCTATCACTGAGCTATATCCCCAGCCTTTTCTTATGGAGAGTCTTTACATATTTAAAATCACCCCTTTTTGGAGGGGCCCACCATGCTGTACTGAACATATGAAAGTCAGGGGACAACTTGGGGTACTTGTCCACTTCTACAAAGGGATCCAATTCAGGTGTCAGGCTTGTTGGCAAGCTCCTTTACATGCTGAGCCATCTCACTGGCTCTCCTCTCTGTTTGAAACAAGGCCTTATTCTGTAGCCCAGGATGTCCCAGAATTTACAGCAATCCTCATTCCTCAGCCTCCCAAGAGGTGGAATTACAGACTGAGCCACCACACATGGCTGATGGTAGCTGTTTGTGTGTACGTGTGTTTGTGTTGTATGAACTAGTGTGTATAGGAGCACACAGTCATGTATGCTGTAGGGGAAGCCAGAGGTCAATGTCAGATAGCTTCCTCAGTTGGTCCAACTGAACCTGGAGCTTGCCATTTTTACTAGACTAGCCAGTGAGCCTTCCTGGGATTCACCTACTGTGCTCTTGAAACCACAGTGCTGGGGTTCCAGATGTGAACTGATGTTCCTGGCCTTTACATGGGTGCTAGGATGTTTATCTCGGAGTGGAACACTGCCACCCCAGGAGAGGATGCTAGCCAGAAGTCATCTCAGGGCCCATCTCTGACACCCCCCCACAAATACACACATACACACACACATACACAAACATACACATAAACACACACATACATACACACACATACATACACACATACACACACATACACACACACATACACACACATACACACACACACACACACACACACACAGCACAAGCACGTTACCTACTGAGCCGTCTCACAGCCGTGGTGATAGCTTTTTGCCACCTTTCCATGACACCGTAATGTGCATAAAACAACGTACCTGATGTTCTTGGAAGAACCAACAATGTTAAATAACAGATTCTAAGCTGGGCATTGGTGGCGCACGCCTTTAATCCCAGCACTCGGGAGGCAGAGGCTGGCGGATCTCTGTGAGTTCGAGGCTGGGCTGGACCGATAGCCTCCAAAACAATACAGAGAAACCCTGTCTCGTAAAAACCAAAAAAACAACAACAACAACAACAAAAAAAAACTAGTGGTGTGATCAGCTTAGGCTTGATTGGAAGCTCAAAGCTCCAGAAGAAAGACAGCCGGGACAGGGGCTGTAGTTCAGTTGGTGCAGTGCTCCCCTAGCAAACTCGAGGCCCAATCCCCAGCATCACAAAAATCAGACTTGATGGCATACGCCTGTAATCCCAGCACTTGGGAGGCAGAGGCAGCAGGACAGAAGTTCAAGGTCATCCCAGGTTAGCCCGCACTATGACACCTTGTCTCAAAATAAGAGATGAAGAAGGAAAGAAAAAAGGGGGGTGAGGCACTGGTAAGATTGCTCAGTCAGCAAAAGCAATTGCTGGGTTCAGTTCCTGGGACCCACAGTGAAAGGACAGAATTGATTCCTGACCACAGAGATGCTATGGCATGTGCACACTCATGCTCACCCGCCCCCTCACACACACATTAAAAAAAATTAAACCAAATTAAAAGTAAAACAAAGCCGGGCGTTGGTGGCACACGCCTTTAATCCCGGCACTCGGGAGGCAGAGGCAGGTGGATCTCTGTGAGTTCAAGGCCAGCCTGGTCTACAAGAGCTAGTTCCAGGACAGCCTCCAAAACAATACAGAGAAACCCTGTCTCGAAAACAACAAAAAGTAAAACAAAACCTAGAAATAAACGATAGTGGTGAGGATGTAATAGGCTCAGTGGTAGAACACCTACCTTGTGTACAAAGCTTTGCTTGGATCCCCAGTCCTGAGAGACAAAATAATAACAGCAGATATCTTTTTTTTTTTTTTTTTTTTTTTTTGGTTTTTTGAGACAGGGTTTCTCCATGGCTTTGGAGGCTGTCCTGGAACTAGCTCTTGTAGACTAGGCTGGCCTCGAACTCACAGAGATCCGCCTGCCTCTGCCTCCCGAGTGCTGGGATTAAAGGCGTGCGCCACCACCGCCCGGCCCAACAGCAGATATCTTAATAAACAATTATGTATTTCAAAACTTGTTTTTGAGGCATAGTTTTTCCCTGTAATCCAGACTGGCCTGGAACTCATTATATAGCCTAGACTAACCTGAACTTAGAGACATCCCCCTGCTTCAGTGTCCTGAGTGCTTGACAACAGCCAGGAGCCCTGGCATCTCCAAATAAATAAATAAAACCAAGTGGGCATAGTAACAATCCTAGCAAAGCGATCAGGTTTTGTGAGCAAATGAAGTGTGTGTCCACAGTGAGCAGCGACTTTGCTGTTCCTTTGTCCTTCCCTCCGGGTGCCATTCCCCAAGGCTCCCTCCACCACCACAGGCTAGATTCCACTTTTGAATATTTTAAAATTTATCTTGTTTTTGTATGTCGTGTTGCATGTTGCAGTGTACATGTGGAGGTCAGGGGGCAACTTGTGGGAGTTGGGTCTCTCCTTCCACCATCTTAGTCCTGGGGATCGAACTCAGGTCATCTGTCACACGTGGTGGGTACCTTTACCTACTGAGCCATCTCTCCAGCCTTGAATTCCAGTGTTTGTTTCTTTTTCTTTTTTTTTTAATAATTAATTTATTTTTTGATGTACATTGATTGATGTTTTACCTGTATGTATGTCTGTGTGAGGGTGTTGGATTCTCTGGAACTGGAGTTACAGATAACTATGAGCTGCCGAGTGGGTGCTGGGAATTGAACCTGGGTCCTCTGGAAGAACAGTCAGTGCTCTTAACCAGAGTCATCTCTCCAGCTCCTATTTCTTTTCTTTGTAATCAATTAGTGTGTGTGTGCGCTTGTGTGTTTGGGCATGATGCTGTATGTGTGTGGACTTGCATGTTACGGCACATAGAAGTCACCTTTGTAAAGTCAGCCCTGTCCGTCTGCCTCTGCTTATGTTCTGGGGATTAGACTCAGATTGCCAAGCTTGTATGGTAAATGCCACTGCCTGATGAGCCATCTCCCCAGCGCCTCCCTCCCCGCCGTTTTATTGTAAAAGTTACAGAAAACCACACAATCCATTCGGTATACACTTCAGTGAATAGTTGACAGAGCAACAACCACACAGTCACCTTTGCAGTCAAGCAAGGCACTACTTGGCTCCAGTCCGCTACTCGTCATCCACCTGTGTGTCTCCTCTAGACCAAACCAGTGGCTTTTGCTGTGCGGACAAATGTTGGCTACAATCCGTCCCCAGGAGATGAGGTGCCTGTGCAGGGAGTGGCCATCACCTTTGAGCCCAAGGACTTCCTGCACATCAAGGAGGTGGGCTGAACCCTTGGCCCCTGGAGGGAGGTGGGGGTGGGAAATGAGGGGTGTGTGGGTAGAGGTGTCTGGAAGACTAGTGGGAAAAAGCTGCCGAGCAGAGCCGGGCCGAGTCTGCTGTGCAACCTCAGTCCAATCTCTTCACCTCTCTGAGCACCCGAGTTTTCATTGGTTAATGGATGGCAGTGCCTAGGTCACAAAGATGTTGAGAGGGTCTGTTGAGCCCTGGGACAGTGACAGTGTGCGTTGTAGGTGTCTGCTTTCACACGGACTGCTGATTTCCTGCAGTGTGGGTCTCTGGGAGGCGGGAATGTTCTCCCCTACTCTCTAGCAGAGGGTGGTCCACGGTCAGAAAGGGTCCTGGGCTTGACATTGTCTTGGAAACTGGGAGGCTTTCATCAGAGCTGGGGCTGGGGGATGGGGGTGGGGGTAACCTAGTTTGAGGGCGCCATCTACTGGCAGGGCTGGCCGCCTGGAGGTCCACCCCCCCCCCCCAGGGTAGCTATGCTCCCACCAGTCTCCCCTCTTAGCCTCTTGTTCACAGAAATACAATAACGACTGGTGGATCGGGCGGCTGGTGAAGGAAGGCTGCGAGGTTGGCTTCATCCCCAGCCCGGTCAAACTGGACAGCCTTCGCCTGCTGCAGGAACAGACCCTGCGTCAGAACCGCCTCAGCTCCAGGTGTCTGCCTGGGGGTGGGGCAGCGCTGTCTCTGGAGAGGCCAGCAGCCAGGGAGGAGTCCTCGGGGCGTGGCGCTGCCCTGGCCTTGCGGGGGGGGGGGGAATGCCCTGGCCTTGCGGGGGGGGCCTTGCGGGGGGACGCACACACCAGGTGTGCGCCCACGTCAGAACTCAGGTCCTGCAGCCCCACACGCTCATCAGCTCCTTTGCTTCTCTGCCCACACAGCAAGTCAGGTGACAACTCCAGTTCCAGTCTGGGAGACGTGGTGACTGGCACTCGCCGCCCCACACCCCCTGCCAGTGGTAAGAGCTGCCTGCAGCCCAGGGGAGGGAGAGTTTTTCCTAGGTGGGGAGGCTTCTCCATGGGGGTGGCCCCTCCTCCCAGCAATAGGAGGTACCCCAATCCTGAGTCCCCCATACACATACAGTGGTACCTCTCCATCAAGGATAGGGTAGCCTACAAGCTGAGCCTGTTGCGTCTCTCCTGTCCCCTCTCTGTGGTAGCTCCATCTCTCTGCCGTCCCCGGCCCTCCATGCCCCATCCATTCTCCGAGCCCTGTTCCATTCACCTCTTCTTTCTTTTTCCCCCGCCCCTCCTGTGTTCTGCACTGTGTCTTCCCGCTCATCTCACTCTTCTCCCTTCACCTCCTTCCTGACTGGTCCAGGTAACGAAATGACTAACTTAGCTTTTGAGCTAGACCCCCTAGAGTTAGAGGATGAGGAGGCTGAGCTAGGGGAGCAGAGCGGCTCGGCCAAGACTAGTGTGAGCAGTGTCACCACGCCGCCACCCCACGGCAAGCGCATACCCTTCTTTAAGAAGGTAATTCTGTCTCATTTCTTGTGAGGGGAGTTAGGACCCAGCTCTTGGCAAAGGAAGGGGCTGGAGTGGTCCAGATGTGGTCCAGTCGCCACTTCAAGCCTCAGGGCTTTCTGCCTAGCTGGATGTAAGGGGGGTGGGACAGGATGGGATGGGACTATCCTTCTCTATAAAATCCCACTCCCAGGATTGTAAAGGATGGAATGGCATTCATGAGCCCCTCCTTTCCTACTCTGAGTGGATGTATGAGGGGGTCCACTGGACGTAAAGCAGGTCCTCAGAGGAACCCTTAAAATATACTTGGAGATATCCAATAGAGTAGAGGGTGGGCTCTGAATTAGGGGCTTCCAACTTTTCTAGCTCATTCCAGAGCTAGGCTCGAAGGGCAGGAGGCATGTCCCAGTATTCTCAAGTCCACATGGTTGTCAGTCCTGCCTCCAGCCTCCTAGGCCACCTTTGGCTCCCCTTGGCCCGGGGTCCCATCCCCTCTCTGGCTCTGTCTGTCACTAACACGCATGCCTGTTATTTTTCCTCGTCTACCCACTCTTTTGCCCCTCCTCCTGTCCCGGCTCCTTCCTGGCCTTCTACCCCTGCCTGGTGCCTTCCCCTCTCTCCTTCCCTTCCCCCTCCTGGCAATCTCTGGACCCAGCCAAACAGAAGCAGAAATCGGTGAGTATAACAGCTTTCTGTGTCTGTCCCATGCCGGGATGAGCTGGGGGACCTTCTAACACCCATTCCCATATCTTTCCCCTTTACCCATCCTTCCTGGTCCTTCCCAGCCATCCCTCCTCCCTCCTGTGACACCCACATCTGGGCTCTGGGGGTCAAAGGGGGGAAAGGCTGCATGTGGGAGCCTGGATACTTGGGGAGAGGGGCTGATGCCATCTCTGCTCTGGGGTTTCCCTTCCCTGCTTCCCTCCCAGACAGAGCATGTGCCCCCGTATGACGTGGTGCCTTCCATGAGGCCCATCATCCTGGTGGGACCATCCCTCAAGGGCTATGAGGTAGGCTGTGCACCCAGATGGGCCCAGATCTCCAGAGTGTGCATGGAAAGATCTCCCTAAGATCCTGTCTCCCCAAAGCCCACACCCTTCAGAGAAAACCCCTAGAGAGGCCTGACTCATGGGAAGCCCGCTCAGGAGGGCTCAGTCTCCCAGGGAAAGTTCTTAAGAGCCCTCTTAGAGATGCCACATAAGGACCAGTGGGGCTCAGGCTGTGTTGGAGGCCCCAGGGGAGGATCCCGCCCCCCCTAGGGGCCCCTTCATCTCAAGAATTTTGAAAGAGGGTAGAAAGTGGGGGTCCAGACACCAGCAGGCTGACCTCCTGGGGGGTTTCAGAGTCTGACTTCTCCTTCTCCCCTGCCCCCCACAATGGCAGGTGACAGACATGATGCAGAAGGCACTGTTTGACTTTCTGAAGCATCGGTTTGATGGCAGGTGAGATCCTGAGAGCTGTCTCCCACCTTCCACTTGGGGATGAGCAAGATGTCTGGAGGGAACCACTCTGAGGCTCTTAGACAGAGACTAGGGTGGCAGGCCGGAAACCCTGAAACCTGTGAGTGGACAGTATGTTCTTGCCCACCGAACCCCTGACTTCTCCCTGCCTGGTCCTTCAGGATTTCCATCACTCGGGTAACAGCCGACATTTCCCTGGCCAAGCGCTCTGTCCTCAACAACCCCAGCAAACACATTATCATTGAGCGCTCCAACACGCGCTCCAGCCTGGGTAAGCTGCCCGCCTACTCTCCCCCTCCCAGCCTGTCAGCAGGGGTGGGATGTGTTGGGAATTCTCCAGAAGCTTTCCCTCTCTCCACGGCCTCCTGGGGGGTGCCTTACAACCTCCTCCCCTGACTCCACACCCCAGCTGAGGTGCAGAGTGAGATTGAGCGGATCTTCGAGCTGGCCCGGACCTTACAGCTGGTGGCCCTGGATGCCGACACCATCAACCACCCAGCTCAGCTCTCTAAGACGTCGCTGGCCCCCATCATTGTTTACATCAAGATCACATCTCCCAAGGTGGGTGCAGGAGACTGGTTCTAATGGTAGACGTGGTCTACAAGGAACGTCCCTGAGCGGGGCTGCTTTTCATGCTATGGCTTCTGATAGTCTGTTATCCCCCTCCCCCACCCCGTCTTTAGTTCCCTTCTCTGTAAGACTCATGTGGATATGGAAAGTGGTCTGTACCTTCTGTGTATTCAATATTATAAATTTTATTAGGGTTACACAGGTTAGTCTCATCTCTACTCTTTTGTCCATCATTGGATCAGAAAAATGAAAGGGTCTGGTATGGTTTGTTCCAGTGTCACCCAGCTATGTATGTGGCTGTTGGAAAGTTTTGAATCTTCTAATGTCAAGCTTTTTTTTGCTGTACTGTCTTCATGTGGGCCTGAGACAGAGGATAATGGCAGGGAGGCTGATTTCATTTTCATTATGTTGTGACTCTGAACTTTTTCCTTTCCTTCCTCTTTTAAATTTTTTGTTTTTTTGTTTGTCGAGACAGGGTTTCTTTGTATTGTTTTGGAGGCTGTCCTGGAACTCGCTCTGTAGACCAGGCTGACCTTGAACTCACAGAGATCCGCCTGCCTCTGCCTCCGGAGTGCTGGGATTAAAGGCATGTGCCACCAACGCCTGGCAGTTTTTTTCTTTTTAATCATGTATCTACGTGTGGGTATATGCATGTATGTACAGATGCCCTGGAGGCTGGAGGCATGGGCTCTCTGCAGTTGGAGTCTCAGGTGTTGGGAGTTGTCCCACACGGATGCCGGGAATCAAACTTGAGTCCTCTGCAAGTGTGGTGCATGATCTTTTTTTTTCTCTTTAATTTTTAAATTTTTATTTTACTTTTCAAGACAGCTTCTCTGAATAGCCTTGGCTATTCTGGAACTAGCTCTGTCAACCAGGCTGGCCTTGAACTCACAGACATCCGCTTGCCTGGGATCTAAGGCACCACCAACCGGTGCAGTACTGTTCTTAAATACGGAGCCATCTCCGTCTTTTTCTTTCTTTTTTTTTTTTTTGTTTTTTTGAGACAGCGCTTCACTGTTTAGCTCTGAATGTCCTGGAACTCACTCTGTAGACCAGGCTGGCCTTCAACTCACAGAGATCCTCCTGCCTCTGTCTCCCAAGTGCTGGGATTAAAGGTGTGCACTACCACCATCCAGCTCTTTTTCTTTTTCAAGACAGGATCTCCCTGTGTGGCTTGAACTTGCTTCCTTTGCTTTAACTTACTGACTACTGGGATTCAGACATGTGAAATCACACCTGGCTCCATCAACTTCCCTTTCTAGATGTTAGTGGGGACTTGAGAGACATAGAATAAGAATTTGGATGACGGTTTTGTTTTGTTTTTATCTGTGTAGCTGTGGCTGTCCTGGAACTCGATATGTAGATCAGGCTGGCTCCAGCTCATGTCTGTCTCTGCCTCCCAAGTGCTGGGATTAAAGGCGTTTGCCACCACTGCCCAGCTTATTCTTAATTTTTAACAATTAATTTTGAGGCAGGGTCATATGTAGCCTAGGCTGGCCTTGAATTTAACAGTCCTCCTGCCTCAGCCTCTTTAGGGCTGCATGAAAGGGATAGGCCACCACACCTCTCTGAAGCCCAGTGTACCATCCAATTGATGATGGCGGCTGTGGTAGGGACTGTCTGTCCATGGGAGTGTGTGTCCTGTGAGCTAAGAACCCTGTGACATTTTCTTGACCTTTCTGAGTCCTTGGCTCCTAATGCTATAACCGGCATGATGGGATTTACATGCTTTGAAAAGATCAAATGAGGTAATGGATGCAAAACATCCCGTGGCCTAGGATGTAACAGAGATTCCATTTCCTCCTTTGAGGTTACGGGCGTGGGCTCAGAGTGCCTGGGCTTCCTACTTACTGTGTTCTCCTGGCACGTCTTCCAACATCTCTGTGCCCTAGTTTTCCCTCCTCTACCTAGTCACGCTTCAGTGATTATTGTGAAAACTTAGCAACAGGATTAATTATGCAATAAAGCCTGGTGCCCACGAAGGTACCATGTTCTTTCTGTTAGCTTTATTTTCAGTTTTTGAGATAGGATCTCATGTAGTCCTTTCTGGCCTCAAATTCACTGATCCTCTTGACTCTGTTTCCCAAGTGCTTAGGATTTCAGTCACATGCTGGCATGTGTCACCATGCTCTGGCTTTTTGTTTGCTTGTTTTGAGATGGGGTCTCCTGTATCCCAGGCTAGCCTTGAATTCACTGTGTATCAAGGGGTGACACTGAAGACATTGAACTTCTTGTACATGTGCATCTGTGTGTGTGTGAGCATGTGTGTGTGTATGTGCAGCTGCGTGTGTGTGTGTGTATATGTGCAGCTGTGTGTGTGTGTGCATGTGTGTGTATGTGCAGCTGTGTGTGTTTGTGTGTGTATGTGCAGCTGTGTGTGTATGTGCAGCTGTGTGTGTGTATGTGCAGCTGTGTGTGTATGTGCATGTGTGTGTACGTGCAGCTGTGTGTGTGTGTATGTGCATGTGTGTGTATGCGCAGCTGTGTGTGTGTGTGCATGTGTGTGTATGTGCAGCTGCGTGTGTGTATGTGCATGTGTGTGTATGCGCAGCTGTGTGTGTGTATGTGCATGTGTGTGTATGTGCAGCTGTGTGTGTTTGTGTGTATGTGCAGCTGTGTGTGTTTGTATATGTGCATGTGTGTGTGTATGTGCATGTGTGTGTACGTGCAGCTGTGTGTATGTGTGTGTATGTGCAGCTGTGTGTGTGTATGTGCATGTGTGTGTATGTGCAGCTGTGTGTGTTTGTTTGTGTGTGCGCAGCTGTGTGTGTGTATGTGCATGTGTGTGTACGTGCAGCTGTGTGTGTATGTGCATGTGTGTGTATGTGCAGCTGTGTGTGTGTATGTGCATGTGTGTGTATGTGCAGCTGCGTGTGTGTGTGTGCATGTGTGTGTATGTGCAGCTGCGTGTGTGTATGTGCATGTGTGTGTATGCGCAGCTGCGTGTGTGTATGTGCATGTGTGTGTATGCGCAGCTGTGTGTGTGTATGTGCATGTGTGTGTATGTGCATGTGTGTGTATGTGCATGTGTGTGTGTATGTGCATGTGTGTGTTTGTGTGTGTATGCGCAGCTGTGTGTGTGTGTGCATGTGTGTGTATGTGCAGCTGTGTGTGTGTATGTGCATGTGTGTGTATGTGCAGCTGCGTGTGTGTGTGTGCATGTGTGTGTATGTGCAGCTGCGTGTGTATATGTGCATGTGTGTGTTTGTGTGTGTATGTGCAGCTGTGTGTGTATGTGCATGTGTGTGTATGCGCAGCTGTGTGTGTGTATGTGCATGTGTGTGTATGTGCATGTGTGTGTATGTGCATGTGTGTGTGTATGTGCATGTGTGTGTGTATGTGCATGTGTGTGTTTGTGTGTGTATGTGCAGCTGCGTGTGTATATGTGCATGTGTGTATGTGCAGCTGTGTGTGTGTGTGCATGTGTGTGTATGTGCAGCTGTGTGTGTATGTGCATGTGTGTGTATGTGCAGCTGTGTGTGTGTATGTGCATGTGTGTGTATGTGCATGTGTGTGTATGTGCAGCTGCGTGTGTTTGTTTGTGTGTGCGCAGCTGGGATCCCCAGAGAAAACCTCCAGTGTGGTTCCTCAGGTGCCATCCACATTTTTTGAGACAGGGTCTGTCACTGGTGTGATGGGCTAGGTTGACTGGCCCCAGGGATCCATTATGGATCTAGAATTGTAAGCTCACACTACTATGCCCAACTTTTTATGTTAGTTCTGGGGATCGAATTCAGGTCTTCAGTCTTGGGAAGCAAGTACTTTGCCAACTGAGCTACCAGCCTGGTCTTAAACTTTGGATCTGCCTCATTCCACCTCTTGTCGTTTCATTTCATTTAAGTATTTCACTGCTAGGTATCAAACCCAGAGTCTTGTAAGTGCCAAGCAAGTGCTATGCCACCAGGCTATACCTCTAGCCCAATTTCACTTTTTTTTGTTTTTTGTTTTGTTTTGTTTTTGTTTTTCGAGACAGGGTTTCTCTGTACTGTTTTGGAGGCTGTGCTGTAACTCACTCTGTAGACCTGTAGACCAGGCTGGTCTCGAACTCACAGAGATCTGCCTGCCTCTGCTGAGATTAAAGGTGTGCACCACTACCGCCCGGCTGATTTTATTTTATTTTAATTGTTTTAGTTTTCATTATGTAGCCAAGTCTGGCCTCAATTCCTAGACCCTCCTGCATTTGATTCCTAAGTACCAGGATAACAGGCCTGTGTCATCTGCCCAGCTCTAATTTCATTTTATTTTTGTTTTTATTTCATTTTTTGGCCTGGAATTCACTATGTAGACAATTCCCCTGCCTTTGCCTTTGCCTCCCAAGTGCTGGGACTAAAGGCATGCACCACTACCCTGGCCTTTCAATTTTATTTTTAATGGATTATAAGCTCGATGTGTATGAGCTCCTGGATTCAGTTCTCAGCACACACTTAACAAAAAAATCTTATGCCTTCACCCTATTTACTTCAGCATGTGTTTCTTTTTTTTTTTTTTTTTTTTTTTTGGTTTTTACGAGACAGGGTTTCTCTGTATTGTTTTCGAGGCTGTCGGTCCAGCCTGGCCTCGAACTCACAGAGATCCGCCTGCCTCTGCCTCCCGAGTGCTGGGATTAAAGGCGTGCGCCACCACCGCCCGGCCAGCATGTGTTTCTTAAGAGGGTGAAGCAGGAAGATCAGAAGTTAAGGTCAGCCACACGAAGTTCTGAGTTCAAGACCAGCCTGGGTTTGTCTCAGTGCCCCTGTATATTATACGTTATCTAAAAATGTGGTGCCCACCTTTAATCCCAGCACTCAGGAGGCAGAGGTAGGTGGGTCTCTGAGTTCAAGGCCAGCTGGACTTAATATTGAATTCCAGGTGGAAGCCCAAATTTAGCTTTCTTCAATTGTCATGATATTCCCCCTTATGATACCATTTTCTGTAGGCTGGAGTTTTCCCACCCTGGAACCATTTCCAAATTACCACACAGAGGCTTATATTAATTGTAAATACTCAGCCAAAAACTCAGGCTTATTACTAATTAGCTCTTACATTTTAAGTTAATCCATATGCCTTATTTACCCCCTGTCACATGGTGGTACCTTATTAGCATGACATGTTCATCTCCTGCTCCCGCTGCATCTGGCTGGTGACTCCCCGGACTCTGCCCTTCCTCATTCCAGCATCCTGTTTGATTGTCCCTCCTAACTTTAACCTGCCTTGCTATAGGCCAATCAGCTTCTTTATTAACAATGAGAGTAATACACATTCTCAGTGTACAGAAGGTTTATTGCACAGCACTTTTCCATAGCCTAGGAGGCCACCCAGGATCGCACTGCATGCACTATTATTTTTTTTCTAGACAAGAGTTTTTCTGTGTAGCCCTCCTCCACCGCCCGCCACAGGTAGTCTTTTTGATATAGAGCAGCTCTTCGGCTTTCTTTAGATTTTATGACAGTGGCACTTTGTAATATTATAGGCCAACCATGTTGTAGATCTTCTCTCAGTTTGAGTTTGAAGTTCCCTTCATGGCTGGGTTTAGTGTTGGGGGACTAAATTGATCCTGTAAAGAAGCACAGAACAGCCAGGTAGAGTGTGGCAAGAGGCAAGAGGCAGCAGATCACTGGTCCCCAGGCCCTGTTGGATGTCAGCCTGGGTGACATAGCAAGCCCTCATCTCAAAAACATACTCAGAGCAGTGCTAGTAACCAGCAAGGAGTTCTTCCATGAAGGATGACTGCGGCCGGTCACATGGACTAGAGGTGCTGAGACTGGAGACTAAGACCTGTAGGCAAGGGGTGAGAGAGAGAGAGAGAGAGTATATGTGTGTGTGTGTGTGTGTGTGTGTGTGTGTGTGTATGTGTGTGTGAGTGTGTGTATGTGTGAGTGTGTGAGTGTGTGTGTGAGTGTATGTGAGCGTGTATTGTGAGTGTATGTGTATGTATGGATGTATGGATGTGTGTATATGTGTGAGTGTGTGTATGTGAGTGTGTGAGTGTATGTGTATGTGTGTGTAACTTGCATGTGGTCGTGAGCCCGAGCCTTATGTAGTGGACATAGAGCTTGTGAAATCATTCTGGCAGAGGTGCTTAGGACAGAGAATCATGGAACATTCCACCCATCTGACTCTGATTTCCCACTGGCTCCAACCAGAATCTGCCTTTTAGACTTGGTTCATTGCCTATGTCCTTCTAACTCCCTCTCTTTCCCCCAACCAGGTACTGCAGAGGCTCATCAAATCCCGAGGGAAGTCTCAATCCAAACACCTCAATGTCCAAATAGCAGCCTCGGAGAAGCTGGCCCAGTGTCCCCCCGTGAGTGCTCAGAACCGGGGAGGGAAGGGAGGGTGTGCATTTGGGTTCTCCTGTTTCCTTTGCCTGCATGGAAGACAGTACCTGGGTTATAGACTGGTCCTTGGATAAAGAGGGTGGGCAAATGACTGAAACACTCCTTAGTGTGGAGCCAAGCCCTCGTTTCCTTATACCTAGAATTTGAGGGAGTTGGGCTGAGTCCTGCAGTTCTGTCCTTTGTAGGTCTGAGTGTCCTTTCCTTGCTCCACATCCGGAGGCCTTTTAACCTTGTCCTTCAACCCCTTGACTCCACCCACTGCACCCAGGCCACACCTTCAACCCTTGGTCACGCCCCCGCTCATCCCAGCCCCGCCCCTAACCCCACCTCCACAGGAAATGTTTGACATAATACTGGACGAGAACCAATTGGAAGATGCCTGCGAGCACCTGGCAGAGTACTTGGAAGCTTACTGGAAGGCCACACACCCGCCCAGCAGCACGCCACCCAATCCGCTGCTGAACCGCACCATGGCTACCGCAGCTCTGGCTGCCAGCCCTGCCCCGGTCTCCAACCTCCAGGTACAGGTGCTCACGTCGCTCAGGAGAAATCTCAGCTTCTGGGGAGGGCTGGAGGCCTCACCGCAGGGAGGCGACGCGGTGGCCCAGCCGCAGGAGCACGCCATGTAGCAGGTGTCTCTCCGGTCTTCCCTCCCACCCTGGGGTGCAGGGATCATGGGGAAGGAAAGGAAGAGCTTTATTTTGTAAAAAAAACAAAACAAAACAAAAAAAACCGTGGTGAGCGGCAGCGTCTGGTGTCTGTGGTTTTTGGTGGGACTAGGGGCTGGCTGATGCTGCCTTCCTGGGACTGGTCCCTTAGGATTGCATCTGCTGCCCGTTGGATCTGAGGCCTGATGGGAGCCCTTATAAGTCCAGGAACTAGGAAGAAAATTTGAGGAAGATGAATAGGCTTGTTTTCATAGGACTCTACACCCTTTTCTCTTTTGTTGTTGGTTTTTGGTAGCTGGCCTGGAATTCCCAGTGTTCCAGACTGGCTGCAAACTGGAGGCAATCCTCCTGCTTCAGCCTCCTGGATACTGGAATTACAAGTTAGCAGTACAGCTCTCAGCTCCACACCCATTTTATATCTAACAGGATGGGGACCATTGAATCCAGGGAACTTGCCCCTCCCCAGCAATCCTTGAGGGACCCAAGCTGCAGCATCTATGTGCTAAGCTGTGCCTTCCACCGTCTCCCAGGGAAACAGCCCAGGAAAGGCTCTCCTCCCACGGAGCCACAGCCCGCCTCTGAGCCCACACCATTAAGTCTATGGTCTGGGTTAGAGCCAGAACACCATGAAGCTACTCTAAACTGCTGCACCTCATGTGTGTTTTGAGCAACAGATCTCACTTGTTCAGAGAAGCTGAGCCATCCTGGATCTGCTCATGGGGAGCTGGGGGCCTGGCCTCCCCTTCCCTGCCTTGGGGACCTCAGAAGCACTTCTTTGCTCTCCCCGCTCTGCCATAGAGCAGTTCCAGGAAGCAGTCTGGAAACTGGTGCTGGAGTCTGTTTCCCATGACACTCTAACCAGGAAATATGGTGCCGCAGAGAGGGTATCATTTGCTTAGTCACACAGCTCGAGATGGCAGGAGCTGTCAGCCACTGGTGACAAGGGCACCGGGCCATCTCATGCTCTCCAGTGGGTGGGGAGATAGGGGGGAGACATGGAATCATTAGCAGTCTTCAAATAGGCTGCTTTAAGGGGGGCAGGAGAGGAATCCTGTCAACCTTGGAGACTCATTTGTGTAAGGCATGGGAGAAGTGTGGGATTCTGGGAGCCTGTGCCTGAGGTCTAGTGGGGGCAGAGGAAGATGGGGTCAGTGAGTTGGAGCTGAAATCTCAGTGTATTTGGAAAATTGGAGGATTGACTAACCCAAGCAACCACTAACTAATGAGTGAGTGGCAATACTAATGAGCTGTTAACGATGATTAACCCAAGAAGGCGTTAATAACATGCATTGAGGAACCAGTGACTAATGATTCAGGGCTCCTTACCATGGTTACCAGGAGAGGTCATGCCCAGATGAGGTTGGGTGCCCTCGGGCTGATAGAGGAGCAGATAGCCGGAGCAAATGGCCTGTGGCCTGCCCTCAGGCTGAGCTCTAATAGCCAATGGCCCTGGTCCCGGGTGCCCCTCCCCTAGAGCCAGCGCCCTCCAGGAGCCAGGCTGGTGTCTTGGCACCATCACTAACCTGCCTTGCTTTGTTGTGTTTTTCTCACCCCTGCCTGATCTGCATGGTGCGTGCCGTCTGTCTGCTAACCAGGGACCCTACCTTGCTTCCGGGGACCAGCCGCTGGACCGGGCCACTGGGGAGCACGCCAGCGTGCACGAGTACCCCGGGGAGCTGGGCCAGCCCCCGGGCCTTTACCCCAGCAACCACCCACCTGGCCGGGCAGGCACCCTGCGGGCACTGTCCCGACAAGACACGTTTGATGCTGACACCCCCGGCAGCCGAAACTCTGCTTACACGGAGCCGGGAGACTCGTGTGTGGACATGGAGACAGACCCCTCAGAGGGCCCAGGGCCTGGAGACCCTGCAGGGGGAGGCACACCACCAGCCCGGCAGGGTTCCTGGGAAGACGAGGAAGACTATGAGGAGGAGATGACCGACAACCGGAACAGGGGCCGGAATAAGGGCCGTTACTGTGCAGAGGGTGGTGGGCCGGTTCTGGGGCGCAATAAGAATGAGCTGGAGGGCTGGGGACAAGGCGTCTACATCCACTGAGAGGCAGGGGCAGCATTGGGAGAGGAAAGGCTCTGAGCCCGGGGAGGGGAGAGAAGAGGGGCGCACCACCCCGAGATATGTCTTGCCTCTAGGGGGCGCTGTGACCCTCATTTTTAGATGCCTTTGCTCAAAGAAGGGTTTCTTTGGTGGTTATCATCCCAACTCCTGGGAGGCCCGAAACCCCCAGCTGTGGGTTCTTCCCTAACTGCTGTGAGTAGATGGGGGATACCTACTTTCTGAAGTGCCCCCTTTCCCCATCTTAGGGGGCTCTCTCCCTCCCAGAGAAAAGGTGCGCTTCCTTAACTCTTTCTGCTCGGGGCTGTAAGTGAAGTTCCCAACGGGGAGGGGTGGGACTTCTTTTTACCAACATAGGGGTGTTTGGGGAAGCTTGGGTGCTTTTCTTGAAGAGAGAGGCCGCTGAATCTTCCCCAAATCCCAGGCCAGGGTCCCAACCATGTCCATCCCATAACCTGGTTTCCTAGCAGCATTCTCTGGTGGGTGAAGGCCACAGCTTGGAAACCCATGTGGAGCTTGCCCTGAGAGACAGGAATCAGTTGTGCACTCTGCCCTCCAGGGTCATGGCCAGAGCCCAGGCCCAGAGCCTTGAGGAGTGAGCAAACCAAGATGCTGCCCCCCCATATCCAAGCCTTGCCTCCCCCAGGAATGAGCTCTGTCTACAGCATCCCCTGCCTGCTGCCATCGGAAGAGAGGGGCCCTCTGCATCTGAGCCCCACATCTCCGTGCCACCTGGGTGTGGAGACCATGAATATTTGGTCCACCTCATTCTAAACCAAAAAAACTGTTCCTTCACCTTCGCCCTGAGGCCCCAGGGGAGAAGCTCTGTGGGTTGGTGCCCAAGAGGTGACATCATCCAGGGCCTGTCTGAGAGCCTCGGGTCTCCCCTGGGGGTCTTGGTTGCTGCTGCTTCTCTGTATTTGCCTCTTGTGGTTCTGTCCTTTCCCGGTGTCCGCCCTCCCCCAGAGGCCTTGGCGGCCCCTCTCCCTTGGGTACCATTAGCCTCAGCATCCCCGTAGTCCAACAGCCCTGCCCCTCCCCAGCATCACAGCTGGTCCAGAGAGAGCCGATTGTGCCAACGAGGACTGGGCCCTGCCCAGCTGCCCACCTCAGGGATGGGCACCTCACGCCTGTCTCGCCACCTGTGCCAATGTTGTCCCACCCCTCACCTGGGGGCGGGGTTGCAGCTTCCACTTACAGGTTAGAAGATAACACTGCCCAGCCTTTCGCTCCCTGTCTTGTCCTGTGCCCATCCGTCTGTCTGTCTGTCTGTACTCCTCTAGGAGAGATATTTTGCCACATATAAAACCGCAGTCCTGTCCTTTGCGGCCACCTCCTGCGCCTGTTTCTTTGTTGTCAGCCTGGCAGCCTCACTGACTCAGTAGGGAGCGCTGGGGAGCCGTGGGGGAGCGTAGGAAAAAGCTGTGTCCCGGCTCTTGGGGCAAGGGAGAGCTAGTGCTTTTCTTTAGCCAGTTCTGAGTTGTCTACAAGCATTCCTCATTCAGCCACAAGCTCACGTGTTACTTTTCTGGTTTTCCCTGCAGAGGTGTATGTGTGTGGGGGGTAATGCTCCAGGCCCACTGGTCACATTTTAGTGACACATGCACTTTGTTGTTGGTTTTTTTCCTTTCTGCTTTGACCTCCTAGTGCCCTGGTAGCCCACCTCACCAGGGAGGGTGACCTTCAGAGACTCTGGGTTTTTTGTTTGTTTGTTTGTTTCAGCGGGAACTCAGAGGTTTGTCTGCCTCACCTCCTGAGCGCAGAGTTTAAAGACATATGTCACCATGCCCCCAGCAACAAGGTTTTGGTTTTTGTATCCCCCTCCCCCAAGACAGGTACTCACTGTAGACAAGACTCACCTGGAGTTTACCGTGTATCTCTAGCTGGCCTGGAATTACTTTGGCTTCCCCAGATGCTAGGATCACAGGTGTATGTGAGCCACCATGGCAGAATATTTTATTTTGGGATAGAGCTTGCTATGTAACCTCTGACTGACCTGGGACTCATGTAGTTGAGGTGGACCTTAAACTCATGCTCCTGTTGCGTCCTTCTGAGTGCTGGGATCACAGGGTTACACATGTGCCACCATGTGGGTCCTGAGAATCAGCTTCTTGGCTGAGGAGAGAGCAGCCAGCCCCCTGAGACCTGAGGAAGACACAGCAAGCAGGTGGTGGTCCCTTCCGCCACCTGCCTCACAGCACCTGAAGCTTCCCCACCCCCCTGGGTCTTGTTTCTGAGGGGATGACTCTAGAGGACTTGAGTGTGTGGTCCTCCACCTGCTGCTGCCCAAAGTGCATGTTTAAGTAAGACAGTGACAGCAGACCCCTGGTACTCCCAGATGAGGAACTCGCAGGTCACAGGGACAGACCAATGCCAGAGTCCCTTGGGGAATTGATAGTGGAGTTGATGAGAATCTTGCTCTGCCTGCCACCCCAGCCTTCTCACTACCCTTCAACTGAAGGGCATCAGTTGTTGACTTCCGTGTTTAGCTATGGAACCAGCATTTATTAAAGATCTCCTATATGGTAGGCTCAAGTCAAACAGGTCACCACAGATAGCACGAGGAGTTTCTTGCAGTGGTGTGAAATCTGGGAACACGGTCAGGTTGATCTAGCAGAGAAGTGGGAGGAAATCCCTAATGCGGAGGAAGGAGGAACATGCATGACGCGCTATTGGCCCCTGACTAACAAAGTGTGGTGAAAGCTAGTGGCCTTGACTGGAGCAGGTCACAGTAGGCCTTATGTTATGCTGAGGAGTCTTGAGTTTGGTTCTGAAACTGATGCAGGGATTGAAGGATTTAAGTGTCGGTGGCAAGATAGGGTGCAGTGTCGAGCCTGCAGCCTTTCCTGAAGAAGACAGTACTGCTACTCCAGGGTGAAAGGAAGGCTCAGCCACGTGGAAGGCAGACACCGACTACTAGAGGAAGCCTCCAGGATTTGAAGTTCTCAGAAGGGAGTAAGTTGGAGGTGGCAGGCGAGACAATTGGGAGTTACCAGGGGTGACTTCACCAGCCCCCACAGATTGAATTTTGTGGTGCCTGTGACCCCCAAGTTCAACTAATTCTTCTGCTCCAGGGAGCACAGAACTTCTGCTCCAGGGGGCTGGGGGGTTGAGGGGGAGAAAGCAGGTGTCTGAACATGCCCTGTCTCCTGTATGCCTGCCTACAGTTGCATTTGTTCAGAACTTAGAGGTGGGCACTTCTAGCTGGCGTAGATAATAGAGATGAGGAGAAAGCCTGGTTTCTAGGTAACCGCAACCCTCTACCCACTCGGGCTGCTCAGTCAGCAAGCTGGTGGTTGTCAATGCATGAGGATTTTAACAGGCATGACGTCAGTCGGCCTTGATACCACCATTACTTCCATGTCTCAGAAGCAGAGGCGGCGGAACTCTCCTAACTGGTACCTTTCCTTCACTGCTTCTCTGACTAGCTGCTTCCATTCTGGTGGATGCTGCCGCAGTGAGCTGCAGTGGGATAAGCCACAGACCCCAGATTTGCCCCAAGCTTCATTGTCCTGAAACTAATTGGGTTGAGCTGAGGCCACTTTGGCCTAGGATGGGACCATGGCACCAGGCTAATCTCCTGTCATATCTTAGCTCCAGTGACAGCTTTCTTGCTGAAGTCTGGGCTCCCTTCTAAATGAAACCTCAGAGAACCATGTCTGCAAGGCTGTGGCGGCCAGAAGAGGAGGCGGGAGTCCTTGACCTGCGTGGATGCTGGGAACCAAGCTCTCTTCCTCTGGAAGAACAGCAAGCCATGCTTAACCCCTCACTGAGCCATCTCCCTAGCCCCAAGGCAGTTCTTCTTATCTGTTCACCTAATGTGCGTGCAAAGTGTCACTTTCACTTCTGCAACTGGGTGACAAAGCAGGGTGCCTTTCTCCCCCAGACGGCAACAATGGTTAAAACACTGCTGATTCCCCAGGTACTCTGTGCCCTATCAAGAATCACAGTTCCCAATGGGAACATGCCCGATGTGCCCAGCCCCTTTCCTAGGACGGTAATGGAATCGGCCCAGATAGGCTGTGTGGACCATGCTGGTCACTTTTGTATTGTTTTAACCCTGCTCACCAAGTAGAGTGGGATGGGCGTCTTCTGTCATAAGTGCTTGGGTGGCCAGCTTCCAGGGTTTGCTTCTGCTTTTCTTTGCTCACTACAAACGTCCAGGCTTTCCTTAGGCCTCTTACACTGGTACCCATGTTACTTTTTTTTGTTTTTGTCTTTGCTTTTCAAGACAGGGTTTTTCTATGTAAGAGCACTGGCTGTCCTGGAACTCGCTCTGTAGACCAGGTGGGCCTCGAACTCACAGAGATCTGCCTGCCTCAACCTACCAAGTGCCACCACCACTCAGCTCATGTTACATTTTGAATACTCTAACCAGCCTCCCCGAGGCTGTAGCTTAACTCATTCTAATACAATCCAGTAACTTCTCTTCCTGAATCATATGCCAGAGATTGGACAAGGCAGGGGCGGTGTGTGTGTGGGGGGGCGGGGTTGGTATGTGTCAGTGAACAGGATTCAAGCCCCACACTGTAGGAAACAGGCTTCCAATCCACAGACCCCAAAGAGAGAGAGAGAGTTCTATGCAGCAGGAGAACCAAGCCAGAGCTTGGGGAATAGGTGGCGATGGTAGCAATGCAGTTAAAGGCTTCTGAGGGATTTCCTTTCAAAGCCTTAAAGGTAGAGGAGGCACCGGCTTATCTGAGTGAGGGCCAGACTGTGCAGAGCAGAGACTGTTTTTTTTTTTTTGGTTTTTCAAGACAGAGTTTCTCTGTGGCTTTGGATGTCCTGGAACTCGCTCTGTAGACCAGGCTGGCCTCGAACTCACAGAGATCCGCCTGCCTAACGCCCGGCAGGCAGAGACTGTTTATGGAGGCTCTTGAAGGCCACCTAAGGCTGCTCCAAACCCAGGGGGCAGCAGAGAGTCATGGAAAGCTTATGGAGTGGGGGAAGTCAGTGACTATGAGAAAGGCTGGTAGGAGGAGGAAGAGGAGGCCCAGGCACAGCGGAGCAGGTAGAGGCAGAAAGACCAGCTAGAGGGTCGCTGCCTTAGTAGAGGGCAGCCAGGCATAAGGGGCTGTCGGAGGCCACTTCCAGTGAGTGTTGGGGGGTGATGACTGGGACTGTTTTCTTCGAGTCTGCCTTGACTTACAGTGTTGGGGAAGACTATCAAAGATCTCCAGTTTTTTTCAGGGCCAGAGAAAAACTGTGCAGTCTGGGACTCCGAATCAGAGTCCGAATTGCTCAGCCTGAGCTCCACTTGCTTTTCCCATTTCTCTGGTTTTCTGGGTTTTCCCCAGGCTGTGAAGTTGACAAACAACACATTTTTTTTTTCTCCCTCCTCCTCTGTGACCCATGTCACCCTCTGTTGGGTCTGCCTGCTGCTGGAGCCTGTGGGCCAAGCACTCAGAAGGTTGAGGCAGGAGGCTTGCTGGCCCAGGCGACACATATTGAGGTCTTCTGAAAAACAAACAGAAAAAGATCAACACATAAACAGACCGTTTCTCCTCTGCTGAGTGTGAAACTGACCAGGGGTACCCACAAGAGGAAAGGAGACCTCAGCTCTTTTCTAGGGGAGCCCAGAAAAATGCCCACTAATAAATCAACTGCAGATGGGCTGATAGCTGGGATGTGATCTGTGAGCCTGCCTGAGGTAATTAAGAGTCTATTTTAGTTTTGGTTTTCTGTGTAGCCCTGGCTGTCCTAGAACTTGATCTGTAGGTCAGGCTGGTCTTAAACTTAGAGATCCACCTGCTTTTGCCTCCTGAGTGCTGAGATTAAAGGCATGCACTGTCATACTTGGTCATTGTGGTTTTAACTTTTTTTTTTTGGAGACAGGATTTGTCTGTGGCTTTAGAGCCTGTCCTGGAACTAACTCTTGTAGACCAGGCTGGTCTAGAAATCACAGATACCCGCCTGCCTCTGCCTCCCGAGTGCTGGGATTAAAGGTGTGTGCCACCACTGCCCGGCTGTGATTTTAAAATTTTATTTGTATTATTTTTAATTATGTATAGGTGTATGTGTGTATCTGCATGTGGGTATATGCACATAAGTGCGGCTGTCAGCAGAGGCACCAAATCCCCTGACCTGGAGTCAACAGAGAGTTGTGATCTGTCGATGTGGATGCTGGGAACAAAGCCATCTCTTCAGCCATTATTGTTGTGTTCAACTGAAGACAGAGGTTTCTGTCCCACCTGGTCCCAAATAAAAACACAGAAGCTTATATTAATTATACTCATGCCAATACATAGTTTAATAGAAATAGGTTAATAATTGAGAGAGCTAGCCAATAAGCAGCCTGAGTCTTTGTCCAAACCGTGTGTTTATTTGGGAATAAATGGCTGCGGGATGGGCAGGATAGAAACTCCAACATCCAACTTGTAACCTGTTGGCTGCATATAATTCATGTAGTTAAGAATAACTATGGGAAAATGGGAACACAAAATGGGAAAACTTAAGAAGATGAAATTAAGGACTAGAGAGATGATTCAGCAACTAAAAGCACTTGCTGTTCTTACAGAGGACCTGAGTTGGGTTCCCAGTATCCAAGTTGGGATCTGAGGACCTCTTCTGGCTGTCAAAGGTACACATATACATATACTCACACATGTGGCACGCACACACACGCACACGCGCGCGCGCGTGCGTGTAAATAAAAATAAATCTTAAGGAACCAGAATTAGTGGCACAAGCATTAAACCCTGTCTCAAAAACGAAACAAAAAATCTTTAAAAAATTATGAGATTGCATTGGCAAGAACATTCTGAGGGTTTTTTTTTTTGTTGTTGTTTGTTTTGTAACTCAGTTGCAGGGCTCTCCAGTGTGGAACTTTGTAGATGACAAAACTGTGTTGCAATGTCAGAAAGTTGGGCCGCCTTGGAGGGTTTTGCCCTAGCGGCCGGCCGCAGTTGTGGGAGGAGGAGCAGGCGTTCACTTTGTACATTGACTCTCTGCTTGCCGCTCTGGAGCAGAAGGTCCACACTCTTCAGTTTCCTCGGGGTGAAGAGGACTCTGGGATTTTCCTTGCACTTTCAGGGCCCTGGTCAGGTACCTAGTCTTCACGGTGATGATGATGTCCCTTAGCACCGCTGAGGTGCCAGCGTCCTATGGGATTCCCAGGATGAAGCTTGAGGTTTCCCCCCAGCTGATAGGAGCAGCAGGTTCCCCAGGCGGGGCTTTGAACACTTGAGGCCGGATCTGGCCAGGAAGGCCTTCGAGCCCCCCAGGACCCCAGACTACCAGCTCCAGGAGTGCTATGGGACAGGTGATAGCCAAACTGATGCGAATCTTTGGGAGCCAGGGTAAGGGGCACACCGGACAGCCCAATGACCTCTTTGATTCCGCTGTCTTCTGGCGCTCTTGGGATTCGGGGGTTGTAGGGGGAAGACTGACTGGGAACCTTGCCCTTGTAGAGTCCGTTGTGTGCACTCCCACACGCTCCACGGCCTCCCCTCCGCTGTCCGCTTCACAACTCTCCAGTCCCTGCGCTTCAATGTGCTCAGGGGTGGGGGAGCCCCCGGCCCTACCCCACCACCCAGCTGGGCTAAGCTCAACCCGGATAAGTGAGTGTCTTGCGATGGTGACTTAGAGGCCAGTGTGCTTTGGAGCCCAAGAAAATCCCTTTTTAGAAGCGCGGAGGGAGATGGAATGGGGTCAGCTATCTCTTCCACGTTCTTGAGAGGTGCTGAGGTCCAGTCTGATGGCAAGTCAAGTGGTACAGTCTCCAGCCCGCTAGGGACGAGTTTCCCAGGGATTGGGAGCGGGGCCCACGGGGACCGACGATGGACCCACACGGCCCAGAAAACTGAGTTCTACATCAGTGTGGTTGGGTTCGGAGATTGCCAGGGGGAGGGGTGGGGCCGGGAGAGGAGAGGGCACCCAGGCGGGAGCAGAGGGTGAGGAAGAGACCAGGGCAGATGCCTGCTGGGGACACCCAAATCCGTGGTTTTCGGGGTTGGCTCTGACCTTGCCCTTCCCCTGGATGCTTCCAGAGCACAAAGTCATCGTGGGGCTGAACAATGCAGGAAAGACCACCATTCTCTACCAGTTGCAAGTTACTTGGGGGACAGAGAGAGCTAGGCCTCACACCTGTCATTTGGGCAGAGCCCTTCTCCGGGTTTCGCCGGCAGCTGGAGAGCAGAGGGGTGATGGGAGGGCGCTGGTGTGACCTTCCTGGTTTAGTGGCTGTAGGCTTGGACTTGAATCCTGCAAGCTGCGGGAGACCCTCAGTCTCACCGCCTCCCGCAACCAGTTCCTACCTTATTTCAGTCCCTGCAGGTTTGAAATGCCAGGTGGTTTCTCGCCTCGCTGCTCTGGGCTCCCCCTGGCGGCAGGGCGCTTCTCGCCCTTATAAAGTTCTGCAGTTCAAACAGCCACCTGCGCTTTCCCAGGCGGTCGCCCAGGATGGAGTCTCTCCTGATTTGGAGACTACAAGGCACCTATTTATTTAGGGCAAGTGCTTCTCTGAGAAATAAATGTAAATATTCGAAAAGAAAGGTCTGGCGGTGTAGGTCAGTGGTGGATTGCTTGCCTAGAATTCTTGAGACCCTAGATTCCTGACACTGTTAGATGAGAAAAGAGAAATTCAAACAGTACGAAATCCTTACTCCTAATCTTCTGCTTTATAACTTTTTGGTAAGCTTTCAGAAAACATGAGTAAATGGGGCATAGCAGTCCTTGCCTATAATCACAGAACTCTGGAGGTTAAGAGAGGAGCAACTCATATTTGAGGTCATACAATGAGACATGACCATTTAAAAAAAGAAAGAAAAGAAAACAAATCTCCCCAAGGGGGGGGGGGGGAACTAAAACAAACAAAAAAGTTTTATTTTTTTGTGGGGGGGGTCAGGGTTTCTCTCTGTATTGCTTTGGAGACTTTCCTGGAGCTTGCCCTGTAGACCAGGTTGGCCTTGAGCTCACAGAGATCCACCTGCCTCTGCCTCCCAAGTGTTGGGATTAAAGACATGCACCACTAGCACCTGGCCAAAAAAAGCTTTTCTTTTTTTCTTTTTTTTTTTTCCAAAAAAAAAAAGCTTTTTTAAACCAGGGAAGTGTCTGATGGTCCTCACTTGGACCTGCATGGTTCTTCACAGCTCCCACAATTCCATTGTGGTCCACAGACCAGAGCAACGCCACCATGTGGGAGTTTAGCACATTACAAGCCGCTGGGCCTCGGAGGTTGTTCTTTTTTTTTTTTTGGTTTTTCGAGACAGGGTTTCTCTGTAGCTTTGGAGGCTGTCGTGGAACTCGCTCTGTAGACCAGGCTGGCCTCGAACTCACAGAGATCCACCTGCCTCTGCCTCCCGAGTGCTGGGTCGGAGGTTGTTCTAAGGAGCCCTCCTCTCTGGGGTCCCAACCCAGGCCACACTTGGACTAACTCATACCTTTCTTTCCCCACACCAGTCACAGACCATTGGCCTTGGCGATTGCTTGATGGCCCAGGGCTGAGTGTTCTGAACTGGACTCAGCTGCTCTGGGGGTAGAGGGGTGATGGCCAGAGCCTTCTCTTGTCTCTCTAGCCTGACCAATGAGGTGGTTCACACGTGTTCCACCATTGGCAGCAACGCTGAAGAAGTTGTTCTTCAGAAGATCCACTTCCTCTTGTGGGACTTAGGGGGCCAGGAGGCTCTGCGCTCTGCCTGGGACACATACAACTCCAATACTGAGGTGAGGAGGGAACCGGGTCTGGGAGGTCGCAGAAACGGCTATATTAGCCTATAGGTCACTCACCACACTCTCTGAGCCTAGCTTCTGTTACCTGGGATGTGACTGAATAACGGTCACTCAAGCTGTGCTGAGAAGGAAATAATAACAAGCCATGTATCAAATATTTAACATTGTGTAGACCCGTGAAGATTTTTTGAAACCTAAAAAACCAAAAAATTAAATATATAAATACAAAGATTTTCAAATTCTAAGATGAGTGTGGTGGTCCATGCCTATAATCCCAACACTTGGGGCAGGGAGACAGGAGGATCTTAAGTCTCAGACCAGCCTTGGATTACATACCAAGATTTTTGTCTTCAAAGAATAAAATATAAGGTGATTAAAAATGGGTCCATCAGCCGGGCGTTGGTGGCGCACGCCTTTAATCCCAGCACTCGGGAGGCAGAGGCAGGCGGATCTCTGTGAGTTCGAGGCCAGGCTGGACCGACAGCCTCCAAAACAGAGAAACCCTGTCTCGTAAAAAAAAAAAAAAAAAAAAAAATATGGGTCCATCCTGGTGCGAATGGCAGGTTGCACAGTTCCTTTCCTGTGGGGCTGGCACTTGGGCAGGGCAGAGGCCTAACCATTGGTAGGAAGGATGCTCACCAAGGACAAAGCTTGCGGCTCACATCTCGTTCCCGATGGGCAGTTTGTCATCCTTGTGATCGACAGTACAGACCGGAATCGGCTGCTGACCACCCGGGAAGAGCTGTGTAAGACGCTGGCCCATGAGGTAAGTGACTGGCTGTGTGCTCTCAGGCAGGTCACATGCTCGTTTATTACAGATGAAGGACCCTGTCAGTGTCCTCAGCACAGCTGAACACAGAAGCTAAAGCTGCTGGTTCAGGGACTGAGCTCACCCCTCACTCCCTGTGAGACCCCGAGCAAGCTGCTTCACTTCTGCTACCAAGGGGCATTGTTAGATTCTACCTCACAATGGGAATGGCGGCTCTCATATGCAATCTGGAAAGCTGAGGCTGACTGCCATGAGGTTGAAGCCAGCCTGGGCTCCACAAAGAGTTCCAGGCCAGCCTGGGCTACAGAGTAAGAGTTTGTTTTGGAAAAATAAACAACAACAAAACAATGTCTGAGGTTATTGTAGCCATCCTGTGTGCAGTAGAAAGATGTCCCATGAGCTGCAGCATCATTTGAAGCGGTTGCTAATGTCAGACTCGGTCTCCACCTCCATCTCACCAGGCCATGTGCCTCTCTTGCTAGGACAGTTGGCAGGGGTCCCAGAGCACTCTGAGGCTGTGGGAGGGTTGCTGGCTGGCTGACTGGACTCTTCTGCCCACAGACGCTTCAAGATGCCTCAGTCCTGATCTTTGCCAGCAAGCAGGATGTGAAAGACTCCATGACCACAGCAGAGATCTCCCAATTCCTCACAGGCACTGCCATCAAAGACCACCCGCGGCATATCCAGGGCTGCTGTGCTTTCACCGGAGAAGGGTCAGCCCTCACCACTCCTCTGCCTGGCCCAGCCAATGGGCAGAAGGCTACAGGCACCCCTCTCCTGTCTCTTTCCAGTCAGAATTTTCCCACAGTTGGCTCCATGCCCAGTAAGATGGACACAGGCCCATAGCTAAGGTCCTATGAGTCTGCAAAGCCTCTGTCCTCCAAAGACTAAAAGTCCCCCCAAACAGCAGGGGTCTTAGGTACTGAGAAACTTTTTTGGAGAAAGTGGAACGGATAAAGTGGCAGAAAGGCAAGGGTAACTCTGAATTTGTCTCCATGGTTGGGTAGCTGAGATCCTCCCAGTAAGAGGAAGAAGCTGTGGAAAGACTTCAGGTCATGGGCCTTCAAGGCAGAAATCACTGACTCTCTCTGAGTTTCTTACTTGTAAAAGGAGGGGATCATACTTCCCTCTCCCCCAGTTCTCCAGGGAGCGACTGGCATGATGTCTTCATTAGGTGTATTTGAATACCTGCTTTGTGCCAAGCACTGTTCTGGGAATTGGGAAAAATGGTGGTGAACAAACTAGACAAAAATTCCTGCCTCGGGGCTGGCAATCTAGCTGTACATGCCTGAAGCCCTGAACTATTGCACACCTGTAAGCCCAGTACTTGGGCAGTAGAGGCAAGAGGCTCAGAGGGTCAAACACATCCCCCAGTGAGGTCCAGGCTAAGCTGGGTCATGTATCAAGCCACCCCCCCAAAAAAACCCAAAAAAAACAAGACACACACACACACACACACACACACACACACACTCCCATGATGAAGGTTATTAGGGCTTCTAGTGTTTGGATCAGATACCTCAGAGTGTGACAAACTGAATTTCTCCAAAAGGGCCTTCCATGAGACCTGGAAATTTCCTTTCATCTCCCCTGTCTAGATACTTTTTTTGAAGAAAAGAAAACTTTAAATAAAAGAATCTGAGGGGCCACAGATTTCTGGCAATGTGTTTGTCACCATTAGGGACTCTGGTCTTCTCCCCTCTATAGTCTAATTCAGTGTACTCTCTGGGCCACGTGTGCAGCTCCGTAGGCTAAGCTATGTGATGACAGACATGGCCAAGTTCCCACTTTTGCTCTGGAGGTGTTTTTTTCCTCATGAGGAATTTGTCTCCTCCCAAGCCTTTGAGGTCACCCTGCTGCTACTCCTAGTGACAAAGCAGGACAGAGAAGGCTTGCCCAGAGACTGTTCAGGGGCCCAGGAAGGTGAGTCTTCCATTCCCTCTGCTAGACTGCTTCTCCCCAGGAGCCCCAGTGCCCACCGCAGTGGGTGCTGATGCATTCTGGAACTCAGCTCATTTCCCTTCTACCATTAAGTTATTGAATATAACCTTGGCTACCCTCTCAGTCTGTCCCAGGCAAAGGCTTGGAACCTTCCAGTCATCATCTTATGGGAAAGGCTGATGGTCCCTCCTATTCCTCCTCCCTGCAGGCTGCCAGCTGGTCTTCAGTGGCTGCAATCTCGGGCCACCAACAGCTGATGTTCCAACCTGAGGCCAACCAGAAGCCACATGGTTAGCACCGGCGAGAAACCCCAGCCATTTGCTGGTGGCTGTGGACAGAGAGATTGCCCCTGTCCTGTCAGTTGTCACTGAGGGGCTGGATCAAAGGCTTCAGGTCGGCACAGACAGGCCCCCAGATGAAACTGTCACCCACTCCATCACTGCAGGCACTAGGAGACTCGGGAAAACTGCTGGATGTGTTGGGGGGATCCTCTCCCAGGCCTCACCTTCTGTCTGTCCAGAAAGCAAGAGATCTTTGATTTTGTGCCATACCCATGGGATAAAGGGGATCCTGACCAAGGAGGCAACAGGACCTGGCCAAAAGTTGGGGGGTGGGGCGGGATGGTGAGGCAGAGAATGGGAGGACAGAACATTCTAGACAGGCGATCCTTACACCGCAGGAGTTGATGCCCTCCCGTCCCCCTGCCTTTCTGCTCCCTCTGGGATGCTGACTCTGGCCACAGCTTTTGGGGTCTAAGTTACCACGTGGAATCTCCTTCCTTCTCAGTGTCCTTCCGGTGTGAGTCCTACTCCTCTCAAATGTCACAGGTTCTATAGGACCCACTTATTTTTGTCTTTGTGTCATGATCAAATGAAACAAAACCTTGCATTAAGATTTACAAAGTAAGCCTGGCGTTGGTGGCACACGCCTTTAATCCCAGCACTCGGGAGGCAGAGGCAGGTGGATCTCTGTGAGTTCGAGACCAGCCTGGACTACCGAGGAGTTCCAGGACAGCCTCCAAAGCCACAGAGAAACCCTGTCTCGAAAAACCAAAAAAAAAAAAAAAAAAAAAAAAAAAAAAAGATTTACAAAGTAAAGGTATATAGTAAGTGCTACCAAAACGTCTCACCTCTTATTTCTGTCTGTTCCTAAAACTGGCTTTTGTCACCTTGGAAACGGGATGGGGAAGCAGGGACTGCCTCAACGCTCCATTTGGCTAGAGAAGTCGGCTAGGGTTGGCCAGGTTGAAGGGCGTTGGTACCGGCTAACCAAGACTGGGGCAGCGATAAGAGGCTTGTGGTGATCCACTGAGGAGGGACTCCAGAGGGAGGGAAAGCCCCAGTGTCCTTTGGAGGTGATGCTAAAGATGGGTTGGAGGCCCAGATGCCCTTCTACATTCAGAGACCTAAACAGGATAGCATCTCCCCTTTCCAATCAGGCAGTGGACCTGTAGGGGAACCCGGCAGAGAAACAGAGGACCCAGTATTTTTAATTTTGCAGCTTCCCTGAGATGTGGTTATGAAGGAAAAGCTTGTGAATTCTAGACATTCCGGTCATACTTCATATTTCCATTAGGTTATTCTTTTTTTTTTTCTTTTTCTTTTGTAGGTGCTAAAGTACCTACTTATTTTTATTTGGTCAGGATATTTCACAATATAAAAAAGTCGAGGTTTCTTCATAGTCACAGTCATTCGTTCCACTACAACCAAACGCTGCTACAACACAGAATAAGCTGTCATTCATGAAGACGTCATGCGTGTAGTTGTCAGTGTCTGCATCCCCGAAACATCGAGCGGCCATGAATCCTCTAATCCTCTCTGTTCTCCAACCACGACTCGCACCACCATTTTATACCGGTCATGTCCCAATTCTTTTAGTTTATCTTTAGTGATTTCTGACAGATATTTCGTGAATTGAGGCATTTCATCGGGAGAATATTCAGCACTTGCCAGTTCTTCCTTGAGCACTGCATGGATGCAGTCTTTAACCACAGAGGGTCTAAACCTTTGCTGGAAAATGGGCCTCAGAATATAGGTGTTCTCGGGCTCCCCTGTGTTCTAGTCGGCCTCGAACAAGCCTCGGTGGCACCCACAGAGAAGCGGGTGGACGCAGACATAATCCCGCATCTGGATCCTGCGGATCTCTACAGCGAGGCCTAGATGATCGCTGCTGCCCCTAGGTCCCGGAGCGCGTCCGCCTCCATTAGGTAATTCTTGACATAACAAAAATGTATCAGTTCTATAGAAATCTATTCCATTGAAATTAATTCTGATGAACCTTGTTAGCGTAACGGGGGTATAGCTCAGTGGTAGAGCATTTGACTGCAGATCAAGAGGTCCCCGGTTCAAATCCGGGTGCCCCCTCACGGCTTCAAGCCGTGCATGCCTTTTGCTGAACAAGCCGACCCGTAACATGACACTTTAGAAAGGGGGACTGGACTCCCCGAGGCCACCTTATTTTGCTGACGTGTGCTGTCCTGCAGTTGCTGCAGTCCAGTGTACGTCCTTGGCCAGAATGTGGCCGGAGCCGAACCTCTCGGCTAACCGATCCCTCGAGGCAGCCGCTCGAGAACCGCGGGGCGCGCGGAGTGGGGTGGGCGGGTGCGGGTGAGCTGGACGGCTGAGTGTCTGGGGATGGGGCTGAGGCTGGAGGCAGAAGGTCGGGAGAAGTCGCGTGAACGTGTAGGAGGGAGAGAAGAGAGAACGCGGAGGAACAGTGGCGGGGCTGCAGAGTGGGACTCCGTCCAGGGGAGCGCCCGGGCCGCGAAGGGTCGATCGCCTCCATCTTTCTGGTCACGTTTTTGTGTACTATCAGAAGGACTCGCAGAGCGTCAGGAAACACCTTTTGTTTTCAAACGAGCAATCGTCACGCCAGTTTCCTACGTTTCTTGAAAATGTCGGACCTGATTCAATTTTTATAGATGCTTTAGAGCGCCTGCGCTAGAATCGCACTTAATGATTACTGGCGCGGTGTCGCCGGCAGAGGGGGTATAGCTCAGTGGTAGAGCATTTGACTGCAGATCAAGAGGTCCCCGGTTCAAATCCGGGTGCCCCCTGGACGCTTTTTGGACAGTTTTTGTTTAGATGGCTTTTTTATGTTCCATGTGTTTTTATGGTAAATATTTTCTGGCCAATTTTCAGACGGTCGGGAATTGATAACGGATCCAGGAACTTGTCAAGTGTGACCAGCGGCTGCACTTAGCAGGTCCATGCTAGAAATGAAGATCCCTGTGCTCATTTCTGACCCAGAGAAACAGCCTGGGGTGCGGCTAGAAATGTGTTTTCTGAGGAGAGCCCCAGGTGCATGCCCAGGTTCTAGAGGCTTGCCTTTAGAAACTTGGAAACATCGTTTGCTTCTGATACTTCCAAGTTTCTGCTTTTGCCTGAACCCTAATAAAAGGTCTTACAAAAATGCGGGCACCAAGTCTGGCGGTGCACGAAGACACCAGAACTGCGGCTGGAGGTCCATCTTGGGACGCTCTAGAGGCTCTCCACGGCGCCTGCGCGGACGGGCAGAATCAGGAGGGCTGCTAAACGGCAGGCGGGTGGTTCGTCCCACGTCCACTGGGTGGCGGTAGGAGGCCGCAGCCAGAAAAGAGCCGATTCGAATCCCTCCCCCCCCCCTTCCACTGTCAAGGGAGAATTCGGGTTAGGCTCTCTTGGTGGATTCACGCCTGTAATCCTTTCAGTAAACCAGAAACAGGTAGGGTGGCCGTGAGTTCGAAGCCAACCTCGTGTAAAATGGAACTCCCTGTGTGGAAAAAACAGTAGCAACAAAAACCTTCCATTGTGGAGCTTGCCTTGGCCCGTGTTATCCCATAGAGGGCTGAGGTCCGAGGGAGGCAATCTCTGGGCTCTTCGACCCGGAGGAGAGTGGAAATAGGATCCTGAGAGACGAGAGAATTTAGTTTTCATTTCCTTCCTCGGGTCCTTCTTTTGACTGCAGTGTCAGGCCGCTCACCTGCTCTGTCCCCAGCCGCCCCTTCCTTCTGGGGATGTGACCCGTGAAGCAGCCTGTCGCCCTTTCTTCCCGCACTGTGCAGGTCTCCAGCACGGAGGAAGCCCGGGGCCCCTCAGCCTGCTCCGCTCTCCAGGCCCCAGTTCTTCGTCTTCTCACGAAGTAGGGCACAGGCACCTTCGCGCCTTGACCTGGTTCCATGCCGTCTATTAAATCTCCTAAATTGCGGGTATTTTTATTCTCTCCTGGAAGGGGAAAAAAAAAAAAGTGTCCTATTCCCAGAGCCCGGTAGAGGTGGTGGCCGTGGGCACCGCTTTGATTGGATCTGGCCTCGGGGAGGGGGCGTCCGTGCAGCTTCAGAGTGGGAATGTGCCAGAAGCCTGCACCTACACGTCTGCTGGGCTGCGGGGGGAGCCTGTGCTGGGGATGGGGTGTGGAGTAGAGAAGTGGGGGATGCAATTCGCGCCCCCACTGGGGCAGAAGCTGGGGGGCTCCGCTGCGGGAGATTCCTGGTGCGTGGGTCGCTGTGTGCACTTACGCAGAACACCAGGGAGCCACAGAAGTGCAGGGACAGCTCAGAAAGTCACGTGCCCTGGGGACGAGTGAGTGGCAGGAGCCAATGGCCCAAGTAGGGGCGCTTCCTGGGGTCTCCACCGCGGCCTTTCCCCTGCTCTTCCGGGCCAGCCGCGTTCTCTCAGTGACCAGGGGTGTCTCGGCGCGGTCTCGAGTCCGGCGGGGCGCGGCGCGTGCGGAGCTCCAGGAGGCGGGGACCCCGGCGTCGCGCCCCGCCCTCCGGGTCCTCCCGCCCGCGCTCCCCGAGGCCGCAACGCCGCGCTTCGCTCGCGGTGCCCGATCCACTCCTGCTCCCCACTCGCCCAGCCCGGGGCAGCTCCCTCTCTAGCCGCTGCCGCGGGGACCCTGAAGCGGTCCGCTCCCACCATGCAGGCTCAGCTCTGGCTGCTGCAGCTGCTGCTGCTCGGCGGGGTCGCGCGCGCTCTCAGTCCCGCAACACCCGCAGGTAGGATGCGCTGGCAGGGCAGGTGCAGACCCGCCAGCGGGACGCGAGATGTTGTCCGCGGGAGGCCGGGGACCGGGGACCAGGCACCCTACTTTCCCCGTGTGCTCACAGAGGGTGCGCACGACGTGGAGGGACCCAGCCAGGGGTCTCCAGAAGAGTCCCAGGGACCGCGATCGTACAGGGCGGCGTTCGTTTGCCTTTCCATGTTCTTCCCTGCTGCCACCCTCGGCTGCTCTAGGCTGGGTCCCAGTTGGGCTTGAAGACTGCGTGGGAGCCGCCGGAGGATGGGGACACCCTAGCCAAGCCTTTCTCTCTGGCACCAGCGTGGCCGTCTAACTTGCTTCTACGACCTCTTGCGTACCGGTGGAGAAGCGGGGGCCGCAGGAAAAAGCAGCTTGCTGCTTCTGCATCTCCCAGAGTTAAGGGTCCCCTCACCCTCCTGGTGGTTCTGCTTGGCTCTCTGTTGCCCTGACTGTGCTGGGGGTGGAGGTGGGGGCTGGGCGGGAGGGCAGTGGGGGAGGACCTTCCATTCTGCACACTCCTCTTTCGCCTGTATCAGTTTCTTAAGCCATTTCTTCCACTTTCGGAGATCTACCTTGAATCCCTCATGTTACCAAGAAAGGCCATTTTCAATATATAACTTAGGTTCTGCACACAGACTTTCTCTGGGGCTGGGAATAAGGGTGATCAAGCTCCTTGAAAGGGAGAATTGGGTGCCCCTCATTTGGGGTCAGGGAAGGGTAGTTCATGGGTCGCTGCTGTTGGCCCTAACTGTGTCCTGGACTTTTAGTGGTCACAGTATGTAGTTCAAATGAACCTGTGTTGGGATGAGATGGTTTGGGTCGCGGTGCTGGTGATGACAGCGGGGCAGAGGGCAGAGAAGTCACACGTCTAGAGACTGGTGTGGCGCCGTCAGTGTTCAGGTGGCTGGACACTTGGCTTCTAGTTCTGCTGTCTCACTTGCTATGTGACCTCGGGCAAGTCACTTGCCTTCTTGGGCCTGTTTCTTGATGTGTAAAGTGAGGTTACTGGTGAAATCTTCGGCTTTTGGAAGTGGGATTATGAAAGATCTTTCCCCTTCTCAAGATATTCTCCCCAAACATGCACAGGCCAGAAGACAGAAAAACAGATGACAGACAGGAAGATGACTGACTTCAGAGCCCAGGGAATGGACCCTGAAGGTCTGGTCCCAGGGAAACCAGAGACACCTGGGACACACAGAAGGGAGAATCTTGCAGGCAGCCATTTCCAACCTACCTGGGGCCCCTACTCTCTGAACCAAGGCTGCTTGTCTCTAGAGAGGGAACTGAGCAGAGGTCTCAGAACCCGTCCAACCGTTATCTGCTTCCAGAGTCTTCCTTGCCCCACTAATATACTGTGCCTGACCTTCAGACCTCACAGTGGCTGCTGACATAGCTACTGCTCCCTAGCAGTCCCAGGACCCCTCTTCACAGAGACCCACCCCGCCGGCAGGGCCAGACAGCAACCCTACTCTCGGGCCTGAGTCACTGTGCTGTGTCTATGGGAAGAAGTCTAGAATGTTTGGGCTCAGGATCGTGCCTGCCTGTCACTGAGAACTCCTCCACCCCTCACCGCAACTTGTATGGAAACCTGCTCAGTAAGTGTGCGTGGGAAAGCTGGGCATGGTGGGACCACGCTGAGAGCAGGGTCATCCTCAGCTACGCAGGGGGTCTGAGGCTAGCCTGGGCTACAGGAAACCCAGTTTAAAACAAAGGTGCTTCTGACTGATCCCTTTCTGGGGTAGCCTTCAGAAAGCAGAGCCCCTCCCCCGCCCCGTGTCATCATCATCTTCTTCATCGTCATCGTCATCATCGTACCCCCTCCTTCTGCTACCTGGTGTCCCTCTTCCTTGTCCATGTTTCTGTCTTTCTAATCTCCAAGGTGAGGGGCGGGGTCTCTGCAGCAGGGGCTTTATAAGTAGGAGGCGGGATTAGTGAAGCCTGGGAGGACCTTGTGGGAAGCAAAGAATAGGACTTTGAGATGCGGTGTCATGTAGCCCAGGCTGGCTCTAAACTCACCGTGTAGCTGACTTTGAGATGCGGTGTCATGTAGCCCAGGCTGGCTCTGAACTCACCGTGTAGCTGACTTTGAGATGTGGTGTCATGCAGCCCAGGCTGGCTCTGAACTCGCCGCCACGTAACTAAAGGTGACCTTTAACTTCTGATCTTCCTGCCTCCACCCAACAATACTGGGATCACAGACACAATGCCATTCTGTCATGTTTACATGGCACTGGAGTATTGAACCCAGAGCTTCCCACATGCTAGGTAAGCATTCTACCAACTGAGCTACATCCCGGGTCTGGGTGGGGTGTCAGTTTTGCTGGCTGCTTTGTGTACAGTTTTGTTAAAGATTCAGCCTAGTAAGTGGCCGAGCCGTTCCCATCCCATCTTATATTAGAGATGAAAGCTTCTAGAGAGTTTGTAAACTGTGGTGTCATGGTTTAAGGTTGGGCCTCCAGCTTGGTGACAAAACTGTGTTCTTCCACTACTGTGATAGGTCAGTGGGGCCTCCAGCTGGGCTGTGCCCGAGGGAGGGTCTCCTCTGTCCTACGAGGCTTGGCGCTGGCCTCGCCGTCCTTGCTGCCAGCCTCCCTCATTCACCCACTGGTGCCCCTTCAACTCTGGTCCTTGCAGTCAGTACCCAGAATTCTAGATGCACGGGCAGTAAAGGGCATGATGGGCCAGAGGGCAGCCTGGGTGGTGTGCCTGGCATCTGGGCAAGGGGAAGGGAAGCATCAGGGAGGCTCTGGAGGGAATGACATGTTGCCACACTTGAGGGAAAGGATTTTTCATCAGGTGAAAAGGATAGTTTAGGAGCAGGGTGGTCTTGGCTGAGGAAACTGAGAGCAGGGCTGGGTTCTAGCCTCAAGGGCTGTGAGGAAAAGCAGGGATTGGCTGCAACTGCTGGGTCAGTGGGGGAAGGGTGCCTGAGAGATGGAATCCCGTGGGTCTCCCTAGCTGGAGCTGTGCGGACTACTGGCTGAATCGTGCACAGAGTGGATGCTGAAATGAATATCCAGAGAGAATCTCAGGGGCCGGAACAGGATGGTGGCAGTATGGCTGGAAGGACTAGCTTGAGTGACAAATGGGCTTGTTGTAGGGTCAGGCCCTGGTAGTATATCCTGGCTCTTCCTCAGCCCCAGCCGCAGGTCAGGGAGTGGGAGCATCACCTTTGTTCTCCCCCACACCTTGTCAGGTCACTAGTCTCCCAAGGCAGCTCCCATGTTCAGACCAGGGGTACCCTCCAGGAACCCAGGCGTGGGGCTGCCCCTGTACCTTAAGAGACAATCTGAGAGTTTCTAGTCACTTCTTTTGTAGCCCAGGCTGGCTTTAACCAAAGGTTCTCCCTCCCCAGCCTCTGGAATGATGGGATTACAGGGTGTTCCATCCTGTCAGCTTCCTATCGTGTGTGTGTGTGTGTGTGTGTGTGTGTGTGTGTGTGTGTGTGTATTTTTGACAGGGTCTCATTATGAAGTCCTGGCTCAAAAAATTGCTATGTTGACCAGACTGGCCTTGAAATCACAGAGATCTGCCCACCTCTGCCTCTAAATGCTGGGATTAAGGGCATGTGCTACTATGCTTGGCCTTATTGCTCTGTGTTCTGTGGTTCTGACCAGACAGGAGCCTGAGTTCAAATCTTGCTATGGATTGATTGGGTGGCCTTGAGGGGGTTGTTTAGCATCTTCAGGCCTTGTTTCCCCAATTTATAACATGGATCTAAAGATGGTGCCTATCTCCTGGGGTTGACTGACATGAGGGATGAAAGTGTGTGTGTGTGTGTGTGTGTGTGTCTGTGTCTGTGTGTGTGTATACTTGAAATAGTGCAGCTAAGATGACGGTCATCCCTCTAGATGATGCTGTGCTTCGAGGCGAGTGACTGAATTCAGCCTCTGTTCTAGAAGTGAGTGACAGAATGGTTACTGAGAGGCAGCAACAGGGGCAAGGGTGTCCTAGGGTATCTGGGCATGCCACCTGTGGGAACCATCAGGCTTCACGGCTGTGTGACCGGCCACCTACACTGCCTCCTGCTATGTCTAAGAGGTGACCTGGCTCATCCAGCTGGGAGGGGTGAGAAATGCTGACATGCTGAAGCTCAAGAGACACTTTGGGGATTGCTAGCTCTTTGTAGCGTCCTCTGCTCTAACTCTATCATCCTGCACAGATCCCGTGCTGCGCCCCTGCTCCTGGCTGGTTGGAACCCCATCTCTGTTTTTGCTCAATGACAGAGCAAGCTGTTGTTGGCATGGCTGTCACACAGGGAAGCTGAGGTTGCAAAGCTAAACTGCCAGGTCCCAGCTTGAAGGTGGTGGGCAGGAATGGACCGTCCTGTGGGCATCCTGTCTCCCCACCTGACATCCCTCTCCGTAGTCAGTCCAGGACAGATACTTCCTGCCAGCCCACACGTCAGCCCTTCCTCTTGGTTTCCACCTCTGGCTCCTGCCCTCCCCGTGGGGCCACTTGCGGGAGGATTGGGGGAGAAGGCCACCCAACTCAGCACAAACAGCCTGCCACAAACAGCCATGGCCTTGCCGGTGAGGCCAGGCAGGTTGTGTGGGGCCGAGTACTGGGCTTTGCGCTATTTGTTAGATATCTTGTGGAAGAGGTCAGAACTGCCCCTCTGCCCACATTCTCCAGGAGCATCTGGTTATGATTAAGGGCAGAGACGTGAGAGGGGCCCTGCGAGAGTCCAGCAGGCACCAGCAGCCAAGAATGACTTAATTGGATAAAATGTCTAATGACAAATGAGAGCTCCCCGGCAGCATCCTGGCCAGGCCCCAGGCCTGGTCCAGCCAAGCCTTGCTTCAGCCTCTGTCCTTGCTGCTACCCAAGAGCTATCACCTAGTGGAGTGGCCTCAATTATGCAACAACTGAGCACTTACTGTATGCAGGGCTCTCTGAGGAGAGTGGAGAGAGGCCTGAGGAGCGCAAGTTTCCCAGGGAGAGGGCACAAAGTTGCCTCAGAGAGGGGATCTAGGACAGGAGCTTTGGTGAGCAAGGTGGATGGAATCAGAGGTGGAGAGGAGAGAGGTATCTCCGATTGAGGACCCAAAACTGATGAAGGCCACAGGCAGGGTGATCTGTGTCCTTTATATATCCAGGCCAGGTGTGACAATCAGAACACCAACATAGGGCCCAGCTTTGGGAACCTAACGCTCTGAAATGGAAAGGGATGCTTTTCAGCATCATTTCAAATCAGTTTAGCAGCCCTATGACAGCTGGAGCCTTGGAACAACTGCTTCTGGGCAGCCACTTGCCAATCCTGTGCTCATGACAGACATTGCTAATCTATCATGACACTCTCTGCTGCTAAATACAAATGAAGTCTTGGGATTCCTACTGAGAATGATTCTGGCTGTCATTAATTAATGGGAGATGGTGTTTGAGATGAGGTGAAACCTCTTCTAGCATCCCAGTTGCTTTCTCCTCCTCTTGTTACACAGGAAAGTGATTTGCCTGAGATCAGAGCTTGAAAGTAGTGATGGAGCTAAAACCATTGTTAGCATTTAGGCATCTATTCTGGCCTGTCCTTGGGGTTCTGACAGGCAACATCTCCAGCTGCAGACACTAAGAGCAACCCCTGTGCACATTTACTACATTCCTTTATAAAAGGGCCCTGCCCCCTCCCTCCCTCCCTCTCCCCCTCCCTCCCTCTCCCCCTCCCTCCCTCTCCTCCTCCCTCCCTTCCCCCTCCTTCCCTCTCCCCGGTCCTCCTTCTCTCCCTCCCTCCCCTCCTCTCCCTCACACCTCTCTCTGTCTCTCTCTTCTGCCCACTCCTGTCCCCAGAGATAGTCTCCGAACCCCTTCCCCCTTTCCCATCACTTTCCCCCAATAAAAAAAAGTCCACTCAAGCTCTGTCCACGAAGTTTTTTTTTAAAAATTACAACAATTATGTCCTTTAGTAGGACAAGGAAACACACACCTTTGGTTCTAGCACCCTAGAGGCAGATACAGGCAGATCTCTGTGATTTTTTTTTTTTTTTTGGTTTTTCAAGACAGGGTTTCTCTGTGGCTTTGGAGGCTGTCCTGGAACTCATTTTGTAGACCAGGCTGGCCTCAAACTCACAGAGATCCGCTTGCCTCTGCCTCCCAAGTGCTGGGATTAAAGGCGTGCGCCACCAATGCCCAGCTAGATCTCTGTGATTTAAGGCCGGTCTCATTTACATAGCCAGTCCCAGGTCAGGTAGGGCTAAGTATTGAGGTCCTGTTTCAAAACAAACAAACCAAATCAAGTGGGCAAAGTAGAAGTATCTGTTTCCAGGGAGTTTCTGGTTTTGTCTTTTCAGCAGTCAAAGCCAGTGGGGGAGGAGAGTGGGGTGTGACAGGATCCAGAGGGTAGAGAGAAAAGATGCTATTGAATAGCTTACAAAACTATGATCCAGGCCAACAAGCCACCAGACTTAAAAATGGGCCAAGGACTTAAACATGCTCCCAAAGAAAGCATACAAACAGCCAGTATCACACGAAACGATGCTCATTCTTACTAACCATTAAAGTAATGCAAATAAAAACACAAGTATGTATCACTTTCTGTCCACTGATTAGAATGGTTACTACCAAGACTTGACGATGCTGTGAAGAAATAGGAAACCTCAGACATCACTGAGAAGAGAAACTGACCTATGAGTCTGGAGACATGGCTCAGGGGTTGAGAGCGCTGGCTGCTCTTCCAGAGACCTGGGTCTGGTTCTCAGCACCCACATGGCAGCTCACAACTGTCTGTAACTACAGTTCCAGGAGATCCAATGCCCTCTTTTGGCCTCCTGGGGCACTACATGCAAACAAAACAAAATAAAATGAAATACAAATAATTTAAAAATGTACAAACAAATGAACTAGCATAGCCACTTCACATGGAAAATAGTATGGGAGAAAATGGAATTACTATAGGAACCAACAATTCCAGTTTTGGGCACATAAGCCAAAAAATTGAAAACAGGTCCCCGAAGAGATGCTGTTCCTCTTAGAATCATTCATGATCTCCAACTCATGAACACAACCCAAGTTTCTGTAGTCAAATGATCAGATAAGCAAAATATGGTATAGCATGAATACCATTTAGTCTTCAAAAAGAACACAGCTGCACCTGGAAGACATCATGCAAAGTGAAATAAGCCAATCACAAGAGACGTATTGTATGGTTACACTTACATGAGACATACAGAGTATTCATAAAACAAAGGTAGAAAGTAGAAGGACAGCCTGGTGTGGTGGTGCACACCTTTAATCTCAGCCCTCAGGAGGCAGAGGCAGGTGGATCTCTGTGAGTTTGAGGCCAGCCTGGTCTACAGAGAGAGTTCCAGGACAGCCAGGGCTACACAGAGAAACCCTTTCTCGAAAAGAAAAGAAAGAAAGTAGGATGTAGTTGGACAGGTAGGTCAGTGGTAGAGCCTGGCAGGTGTGAGGCTCTGAGTTCTGTCCCCAGTACCTTTAACCTCTGAGCCAGGTCCTGGTTTGCCAGATAAACCACGTCCACTGTGGAGGGCTGAGAGGTTAGCATTGTATGTGCCTGTTTCTGGGCGTGGTTCTCAGTCTGTGTTGTGAACCTCTGTCCTGGTCATCAAGTGTCCCCAGAGCCAATGATGGTGTAGTGTTGAGGCTTCTGCAAGGTAGGAGGTCTGGCCCCCTTCTCACATCCTTCCTCAGGGCCACCAGCACTGACTGTTCTGTCCCTTCTCCTAGGTCATGATGAAGGCCAGGGCTCTGAATGGACTGCTAAGAGGACCAGGCAAGGCTGGAGTCGGAGAGCCCGAGAGAGTCCTGGGCAGGTGTTGAAGCCAGGCAGGACTCAGCTAAGCCAGGACCTGGGTGGGGCCTCGCTGGCCATTGACACACTCCCGGACAACAGGACCAGGGTGGTGGTAAGTGTGAGCCAGCATTGTGGGAGAGCAGAGCCGCGGCCTGCCTAGGTGTCTGGTGTGGGGACTGGACAGGATGAGGAACCCAGGGAAGAGGCAAGCTGACTCCAGCCTGGGTCATAGGATGAACGCATCTCAGAGTTTTGTGGGCTGCTGGCCTCCTCCACTAGGGCCCTGAGGGACAGAGCAGCCTGCTCCGGGATGCACAGTGTAGGCACTGAGCTCTGCCAGGACTTTGAGGAGAAAAACTGAGGATGACACAGTTACAGTACAGCTGCACGTGTAAGCTCCACGCTGTCACACTTCTGCACCATCTTTAGACTGTGGGGCCCTGAAGGTTAAGGACAGGGCCCACAGCAAGCCGTCCAGGTGTCCTCAGGCACTTTCTGGGCCTGGGGGCGGGGAGCACTCTGTGGGAGGAGATAACTCTGAAAGCTGACGGGCCTCTGCGTCCATATGTGAGTGTAACTGGAGGCGTCTGCACCTGTGGCTGGGGACGCTTGCCTGTTATGTCCGCGTGCCCGTAGTTTGCCACTGCGGGCGGCTTGTGTCTGGGATGAGTGTGAGTGGGAGGGGGAAGGGTGGAGTCTCTCAGGATGCAGCAAAACTGCAGAAGCAGCAGCAGTGAGGATATGCTTCACAAGGTCTCCATTTTCTGTGTCTGAAGAACTTCCGGAAACTTCTAGACATCAGGCAGTGCTAGAGGTAGTGGGATGTGGCT
Organism: Mesocricetus auratus; assembly: GCF_017639785.1. Taxonomy (NCBI): domain Eukaryota; kingdom Metazoa; phylum Chordata; class Mammalia; order Rodentia; family Cricetidae; genus Mesocricetus; species Mesocricetus auratus. The sequence goes on along the minus strand of NW_024429191.1, from coordinate 75,765,466 downwards.
GCCCATGCCTGTGAGCCCAGCTGAGGGTAAAGCTGAAGCCAGAGAATGACCAGAGCCCCAGAGTTCAGGGCCAGCCTGGGCAGTGCAGACCAAAAGTCATGCTGGAAGCACAGAAGAGTAACCACAGAAGACCCAGGCTGCCTCCTACAGTCCACAGGCTTCCACGCAGGAGGCCTCTAGGCTATTGTTTTCCAATTTGACCGCTTCTTAGGCTCCCTTAGTGAGTGAGCTTTGTTTCTTTGGCGTGGGGGTAGGGGGTGGGGCTTAAATACCCTGTAGGAGTGGTCTTTGAGTAGCTCCTGGGGAGAGCTACCACCTGGTAGGCTTTCTGAGGGCAGAGTCAGGGTTTGGAGAGGGAGGAAGGGGGCTTATGGGAATCTCACAGCTAAACAAAAGCTTGAAGGTTCTTCACCGTTTTCTTCTAATGTCACCGTGAAGGGATCTGCTGTAACCATGAGCACGGTGACTCATACCTATAATCCCAGCACTTGGGAGGTTGAGGCAGGAAGACAGCTAAGAATACAAGACTAGCCTGGGGTACCTAATGAGACCTCTACTTCAGCACAAGACTAGCCTGGGGTACCTAATGAGACCTCTACTTCAGCACAAGACTAGCCTGGGGTACCTAATGAGACCTCTACTTCAGCACAAGACTAGCCTGGGGTACCTAATGAGACCTCTACTTCAGCACAAGACTAGCCTGGGGTACCTAATGAGACCTCTACTTCAGCACAAGACTAGCCTGGGGTACCTAATGAGACCTCTACTTCAGCACAAGACTAGCCTGGGGTACCTAATGAGACCTCTACTTCAGCACAAATGTATCTGCGCCTGCTTCCCACTCCAAGGAGATTTGGTGTAACCTAGGGCATAGTGGCTCATGCCTGTAATCCCAGTATTTGGAAGGCTGAGGAAGGATTGCTCAGTTTGAGACCACTCAGCCTACACAGCAAGTCCTGTCTCGAAAAGGAAACCTGATGTTTAGTGTCACTCTTATTCCTGACCTGGTCATATACTTCTGTTTACTGTCATTTCAGCATTCTGAAATCATAGCTGACTGTCCAGGCTGGCCTGGGATTTACTATGTAGGACAGGCTAGCCTCCTACAGGAGCCACCACACTGTTGTGGGGTGCCCACCAGGGAAGACTGATTGGACATGGGTTTACGTCTGTAGAAAGTCTATTAGCCATCCAGGGACTACACTAGATGTTTGAGATCCCAGTGTAGCACTGAGCCTTTCTCAGAGTGAGTTTTAAACACAAGAAACCATGTTCTGGGCTGGTATATTTCAGGTAACAAGAACAGTTATCCAGAAGCAGAACTACAGAAGCAAAAAACCAGGATTAGTTCATTTAGAGACTTTCCCAGAACTATGGACTTCGATGAATCACGTCTTTGTTTTCATATTGACAGGTGGTACTATTTATGTGATGAGTTGGCCTGAATGGTACTTCCATCATGGAGTCAGTAGTGCTAAGGTCTTGGACCCTGATACACACACCTGGCCATGTTCTGCATTTCTAAGGCTTTTATTATTATTATTATTATTATTATTATTATTATATACATATATAATTTTAAGTCCTCTTTCTTGTTCCTGTGTTATGGAGGAAACATCTTTTCTCTCTAAGGCTATTTCATAAGCTTTGGGTGTTTTGGGTTTTTCACCCGCCATGTCATTTGTGATACTATGCTTACCTCAGTCTCTGAAGTAGTTTGACACCACTGATTCTGTCATTATTTAACATTTTGAGATTTCATTCATCAAAATATCACTAGTGTTTGGCACTAGTGTTGCTTTTGTTTGTTTGTTTTGTTTTTTGACAGGGTTTCTCTGTGTAGTCCTGACTGTCCTGGAACTTGATCTGTAGACCAGGCTGGCCTCACAGAGATCTGCCTGCCTCTGCCTCCCGAATGCTGGGATTAAAGGCGTGGTCACCACCACCTGGCTCTAACGTTGATTTATAAAATGCCGTATTTAAGATGTTCTTCTCAACTCCTGAACTTTGTTGGTTCCCTTATCATTGTGCCTGAGGCAAATGACTCCCTCAACAGACCCTCATCCCAGCCCCACAGCGGCCTCTCCAAGGACAAAGCCCACTCACTTCCCATTCTGTCTTGCCTTCTGGAACACTCAGAATTGAGGAGTAGGGTAGGTATAAAAGAAGGGAAGAGTGGACAGTCAGACCATGAGATGTCCCTAAGGAAGGGACTCCTGTTGGCTTACCCATTCCTCGATGCTTTCTCGGATTCTGGATTAAATAACTGGTACCTGCTCAGGGGCCGGGCACGATAGTCAGAAGGGTCATGTCCCATTCTGCACAAAGAGGACATCACTGGAACTAGCCACAGGGACAAGGACTCCTGGAAGCAATTGTCTGTGGGTGTTTAGTAGGAGCAATGCATTCCATGAGCTCTAGTGGACTCAGTAACACTAGGGCTTTAAGACAACACACAGTCTTGGGCTCCACTCTGGACAGATTAGTTCAGTAGCATTGAAGCCTGGGACTCATTTCTTCACAGTACCCTCCCATGGGGCTGGAGAGATGGCTCACGGCTTAAGAGGACCAGCTGCTCTTCCAGAGGACCTGGCTACTATTCTAAGCATCTACATGGCACAAGCATCTGTAACTCCAGTTTCAGAGGATCTGACACTCTTCTCCTTGCACACCAGGAGCACATGTGGTGCACACACATGTGCAGGCGGACACCTGAACAATATAATACAACAGAATGAAGTAATTTCAAAAATACAAGGGCTGGAGAGATGGCTCAGAGGTTAAGAGCACTGGCTGCTCTTCCAGAGGTTCTGAGTTCAATATCAACCACATGATGGCTCTGTAGTGAGAGCTGGTGCCCTTTTCTGGCATACAGGGATCCATGCAGACAGAACACTGAATAAATAATAAACAAACAAACAAATAAATCATAAAAAATACCTCCTTGGGGTAGGGGTGTAGTTCAATGGAGCATTTGCCTAGCATGTGTGAGGCCCAGGGTTCCATCCTTGCCCCTGAGAAGAAGGAAATAAATAACAAAACTCTGCATGTGGTTTTGGTGGGCGGCTTCGAGTAAGAACTTCTGGGATCTAAGATGTCCAGGTGATTTTGAGGTTTTTAATTTTTTTTTTTTGGTTTTTCGAGACAGGGTTTCTCTGTATTGTTTTGGAGGCTGTCCTGGAACTCACTCTGTAGACCAGGCTGGCCTCGAACTCACAGAGATCCGCCTACCTCTGCCTCCTGAGTGCTGGGATTAAAGGCATGCGCCACCAACGCCCAGCGGATTTTGAGGTTTTTAAAGAGACCTGTTTTAATTTACTTCGTATTTATGTGTATGTAAGTGTGTCTGTGAAAGTGTATGGTGTATGGCACCAGTGTACAGGTACCCCCAATGCCAGAAGAGGGTGTCAGATCCTCTGGAGCTGGATTTACAGGAAGTTATGAGTCAATGAATGTGGGAACCCCACTTGGGTCCTCTGGAAGAATTCTGTGTGCATTTAACCTCAGAGTCATCTCTCCAGTCCCTCCAAGCAGTTTTATAATGGTGGTCAGAGCTGGCCCAGAAGCTTGAGATAGGAAGCTCATAAATTCAAGGCCTATGTGGGATACAGAGTGATTTCAAGGCTAGCTTGGGCAACTTAGTGAAAAGCTGTCTCAAAAACAAAATGGATAGGACAGGTGTGGTGGTGCATGCCTTTGATCCCAGCACTCAGAAGACAGAGGCAGGAGGATCTCTATCAATTCGAGGCTAGCCTGTTCTATATAGTGAGTTCCAGGGCAACCAGGGCTGTGTAGAGAGACCCTGTCCCAAAAATAAAATAAAATGGTAAAAAGAGAGCCAGGTGGCCTAGCATTTGCCTAGGGTGCAAGACCCAAAGTCCAGTACTTAGTACTAAAAAAAAAGTGAGATATGGTAGTTCACACATGTAATCCCAGCACTCAGGAGGCTGAGGCAGGAGGATTACCACTAGTTCAGAACCAGTCTGGACTACATAGTCAATTCTAGAACAAAGAATGGGATCTTGTCTCAGACTTCCTGAAAGAAATAAGTCAGAAATAATGGCCAGGGTGACAGCCACAACACCAGGCTTTTCAAATGCACCTCATGGCAATACTTGAGTACATGACCTCCACCATCTGGGGGCTTCATGACCCCTTGACAACCACCCACCAAGAAACCACATTGCAGCTAGGCATGGTGGCACACGCCTTTAGTCCCAGCACTAGGCATGGTGGCACACGCCTTTAGTCCCAGCACTAGGAAGGCGGAAGTAGGTAGATCGAGGTCAACCTGGTCTGCAGAGTGAGTTCCGTGACAGCCAAGGCTACACAGAGAAACTGTCTCAAAAAAAAAAAAAGGAATTAATTTTTAAAAAAGAGGCCACGCTGTAGAACAAGGCCACCTGAGCGAAGACACCTCTATCCGGTTGTCCCCAGAAGGAAACAGGAGGTGAAGTCTTAGGATGGACGCTATCTGGAAGAGGGTTCAAGTGCCCCATCAGGAAAAGAGCCCTCTCACCCTTAGTGGGCAGGAACTGCCCCAGGCCAGGTGCAGCTGCCCTGACAAATGTAAATCCTGGGTCTCAAGGCTGCAATGAATCAGTGATGGTTTAGGAAATGGTTTCTCAGCAACGTGGGACTGCTGAGGGCTGGGCTGAGTCAGGCACAGGGGCCTCTGCCAAGGACGGAGGCGGGGAAGCAGCTGTGTGAAAGGAAACCCGTGACAGCCGGGGACCGCAGCCAGGGCTCTGGGGACCTTGCAGGCCGACTTCTGGCTTGAGCCCTTTTCGGGTGGCCCTCCAGAACACAGAGGCGTCCAGGAGACCGTAGACAGGACGGCGAAGAGACTTGAGTCCCGATCCCTGGAGGCGTGGAGGGGGAGACCCTTAGGGTGCTCCCTGGTGCAGAGAAAGCTCTAGCCATGGCTGTGTCCCGACAGCTGGGGAGCTGGGGAGCAGAAGAAACGGTCTTATTTTTGCCTCATGTCGCTTGGCAGCCGCACCGCAGTACCTGTATGTGTCTGCATTGCATGCCTCGCTCTGGCACCTTAGAACCAGGCTGTCTCGTCAGTTGCGATCAGTGTCTGTCTGCGGCAGGTACTCCTCTGAGGGAGCAAAGGAAGGAGGGGCTCCCCGTCCCAGAGGTCTCCAATGGTGTTAGAGAGAACCGATCCCTGAGTGGACCCAGGGGCCTCGAAGGCCCTCTGCTCCATTTACCTGTGCTCTCTCACAGTACTCTGTGAGGGAGGAGGTGCCAGGGTCTATAGGGAGTCTGTGTCCATTTCACACTCAGCTCTGCCCTGAGCAGGCTTCAGCCAGGGCTGCTCACTGCCCGCCTGTGAGGCAAGGTCTCTCACTAGCCCTGGAGCTTCTCGTTGGGCGAGGCTAGCCGAATCCACTCGTCTCTGCTCTTCAGCGCTGATGCCAGCAAGCATGGTTGCTAGGGATTCGAACTCAGGGACTCTTGCTTTCATAGCAAGCACTCTTTCCCACAGGGCATCTCCCCAGCCCCATGTCTGCTTGCTTAGAGTCTCATCCTGTAGCCAATGCTTGAACTTACTGTGTAGCCTACTGCATCAGCCTCCTGAGTGCTGAAATTACAGGTATCTCGACACCCAACTCACATTGCAGTTTTGAGTTGAATTTCCCCAATGACTAATGACGCTAAAAGTTTTCCTGTGTTTTTATTGGCTATTTGTGTATCTTTCCTTGCGGGAGAGTCTACTGCCGACTTTACTTTGTTTTTAAATCAGGTTGTCTGTTTTTGTCTTGGGAAAATCCTTGCGCCCTCGAGCCCGTGTTTCCCTTGTGCTGCGGATGATGTTGGCTCAGTATAAAGACGGTGCAGTCAGGTCCACGAAGGCTGACCCTGACGGAGCTGCAGAGGGCGCACACTGCGTGTGAAATGGGCTGTGGGTCACAGTGGACAGTCACCCTGGTTTTCCTGAGATGGTCTTTTTAAAAAAGAGATTTGCCGGGTGGTGGCAGGAGGATCTCTGTGAGCTCGAGGCCAGCCTGGTCTACAGAGCGAGTTCCAGGACAGCCAGGGCTGTTACACAGAGAAATCCTGTCTCAAAGAACTCAAAAAAAAAAAAAAAAGAAAAGAAAAAAAAAAAAGGAAGAAAGAAGATTTATTTGTGTCAGTATAGAATGTAGGGCTCCAGAGATTGGTGCCTCCCACACAATGTGAGGAAGGGTCCAGTTAGTTCTCTTTATAAGCTGAATTCTCTTGCTTTGGGGATACTTGTTAATCTCACCCACCAACCCCAAAAAATAATTGCTGCAAGCTCTTTGCTAAAGCTCACTTTCTGCCCATAATTTGTCAATTTCATCATTATTAAAAGGTTCTATAATTTAATTTCTACTGGGTCTGTTCCTGCTAATTGACAAAAATCTCAATTTCCTTTTAGAATTAACTCAAGGGCTGGAGGGATGGCTCAGTGGTTAAGAGCACTGCCTGCTCTTTCAGAGTTCCTGAGTTCAATTCCCAGCAACCACATGGTAGCTCACAGTCATCTGTAATGAGATCTGGTGCCCTTTTCTGGCCTGAAGGTGTACATGTAGGCCGAACACTGCATACATAATAAATAAATCTAAAGAAAAAATAATTCACTCAGATACCTTTTGGTTTTTTTTTTTTTTTTTGGTTTTTCAAGACAGGGTTTCTCTGTATTGTTTTGGAGGCTCTCCTGGAACTCGCTCTATAGACCAGGATGGCCTCGAACTCACAGAGATCTGCCTGCCTCTGCCTCCCGAGTGCTGGAATTAAAGGTATGTGCCACCAACGCCCAGCTTCAGAGACCTTTTCCACATAAATTTTTAATTTTTTTTAAAACTCAGTTTATGTGGTAAAATAATCCATTCTAGAGGCTGGAGAGATGGCTCAGTGGTTAAGAGCACTAACTGTTCTTCCAAAGATCCTGAGTTCAATTCCGAGCAGCCACATGGCAGCTCACACCTGTCTGTAACTTCAGTTCCAGCAGATCTAGCATCCTCACATATATATGCAGTAAAAACACTAATACAGATAACATAAAATATAAATAAATTATAAAAAAAGATCCATTCTAAGATAATATCTTCCCTCTGCATTAAAATGTCATTCATGTAATGGTAAACTATAGATTGAGGAAATTGTTTATGTACCATTGCAATGGCTGAAGTACAAAATATTGGCACAGGATGAGGCTATTTAACATTCCCTGTGGGAGAACCTTCCACTGATATCTCTTAGCAGGCTAAGAATTATTATAAGTAGGTACTGTGAAGGCAAAATTTTCTCTGTCTTTTTCTTGTAAAGGGATAGTGAAGAAACAGTCTTTTAAATCAATAACTATAAGAGGCCATCCTTTAGACAATGGACAAGGCAAAGGAATTCCAGACTGTAGAGAGACCATTGGCTAAATCACCTTTTTAACAGCTCTTAGATTTGTTACCATTCTCCAATTGTTTCTAAGATTGGGGAAATGCTAATCTGAGTACTCCAATGCTATAACAAATCACACCTCCACAAATTCATTGCAATATTAGCAACACATGGCTTTAATTTTCCCCTCTGTCTTTATGGTCCTGTACACTTGACCCATCTCACACCCTGTTTTACCTGAGATAAAGTTCCAGTCCCTAAAAGTTGAATATTTACCTCCTGAAGGGGTCAATTTGGATACCAAGGTTCTGGCGAAATTATTGTTACATCCACACCTTTTTTAAACAGACCTTCATTGACAACAGTATTTATTAATATTTTTAATTTTGGCCTTTGTTCATTTATAGAGGTTTGCTAAAATACTCACTTTATGGTTTTTCCTGAAATTTTTGTTCTCTTCTATAATTGTTCTATTATTCAGAGCAGTATGGTTTCTTACAATAGGCATTAGGTTCATTAATTGCTCTGGGAAGGGGCTTCCTCTACAATGACAGAAATGACTGAAGCAAATTTGGCATGGGAGCCTGTGAGAGGCCCCTCAAGGCGTTTCCTGATGACAAAGGGTCACCTTGATTGTACCTTGTTGATCTACATTCATTAGTTCAGTGCTTGCCCTTGCCACACTTTCTGCATAATCCAGAAGGGAGGGGCATTCTGTTTGGATTATGTTTAGACAACACATTGTTTCTAGGAATGCCCTGTTTATAATCCCTTTTAAAGTGATCTTGTTTGCCACAATTGAAACACTTGACATTTTAATTTTTCTTCAAACCTCTGTCCTATCCATGCATCATCATGGTCATGAGCTTCAATGTTGATTGTATCTGGGATCCATTCCTCCAAGGGTGCTTTGAAGGCGTAATCATCCTTTTGCATTGAGAATTGGCATACAATTATTATTTGTCTAGCTTCTGAAATTAGGTGGTATTCTATTTACTGCTAATGACAAACTTTGTAAGAAATCCGTGAAGGCTTCCTTTGGGCCTTATATAACGTTTGTAAATGATTCAATTTTCTTTCCTACTTCTTCAATTCTGTTCCAAGCATTCAAAGTTGCTCTACAGCATAAACCCAAGAGGTGGTCATCGCATAGACATTGCCTTTCTAATGTAGCACAATCTCCTTCTCCAAGAAGTTGATCTTGGGAGATATCCATACCTCTAGATCTACACCTTTGTTCAACAGTCTTTGCCTCTTCTTTGAACGAGGTCTTCCATTGCAATTAAGGACCAGGCTCTAAAGCAGTTTTAGCCAAGTCTATAGGGATAATTCTATTGCAAGTTGATCACGAGTTTAATATCAGCTTCACAAATGGTGAATGGATGCCATATGAGAGTATGGCTTCCTTGAATTTCCTTAAATCTAACATTGTCATAGGCTTCCAAGTAGCTATTACAGACCCTATTTCATTTGGCACTTCTTGTAAGGTTACTGGATATATTAAGGTTGGTTGTTTGGAAAAATTAGGCTGTTCCTCTTTAACCTTATAGTGCAAGGCTGATATTGGTTCTCCTTTAAATTCCTATCTGGGTTTGAGTATCTATGATCTGCTTTAATAAGTTTTTCTAAGGCCTGCATCTTGGCACGCATATCAATCAACTTTTTAGAGATAAACTAAGAATTATCAAAGTGACAACAAGAACTATCAAAAATGATAATTAAAAGTATGTCAATCCTGATTAAGTTGATTATCCCTTCATTTAATTATTCCATTTTAAATCATGCATTGCATAATCATAGAGAGATCTAACTCTCTCCATTGTGATAGTGCCTCCCATTTTTAATGTGGGAAAAAACTCTCTCTTTTAACTGATTCTTTCCTTTAAGAATTCCCAATTTTCTCACCAAATCTGCCAGTGATGATGGTGAAGATATGAGGCTGACTGCTCCTGCGTAGAACAGTAAAAGCCTGACCAGACTTCAAGGCAGCTACCTAGTCTGGCAGCAGCCTGAGAAGGATGTCCCAGGAAAGCCCACCAGGAGAGAGGAAAGGAAAGGAAAACCTAGCCAGAGGGGCAGTGACTCCAGCCATGTGTAGCTCCGGCCTGGGCCAGTGGCCATTGGGCTCTCCTACCCACTTAGCCATCCTACCCACTGAGCTGTCCTATCCACTGGGCAACCCTACCCACTGGGATACCCTACCCACTGGGCCATCCTACCAGCTCGGGATAAGTGTTTCTGATGCTCTATTTTCTCTTGATCCAGAAGGGATGGCTGAAGTCACCTGCCCACGGTCACACATCAAATGAGTGGCAGAGCCCACAGTCTAGCTCAGCCTCCAACTCCTTTAGGATGAATGGTGTAGGGAAAACCCTTTTTATGTTTTTAAACCTGCACTTTTAATTTTTAAAATTTTCTCTGCAAATTTTCAAATTATTCTTATGCAGATATTAGCTCTGATCTGCAGGCTTAGGGTTGGCCAGGAACATTGTCTTCTCTTCCCCTCCCCTTGTCCCTCCCCTTCCTCCCTCCCTCCCCTCCCTCCCTCCCTCCCCTTCCTCCCTCCCTCCCCTTCCTCCCTCCCTCCCTCCGCTCCCTCCCTCCCTCCCCTCTCTGTTCCTCCTTTCTTTTCTTGTTTATTTAAGGGTTTTTAACCCCTTTTTAGCTCTGTATGGCCTGGAACTCACTCTGTAGCTTAGGCTGGCCTTTGACTGGTAGCAATCCCTCTGCCTCAGTTTTCCAAGTACTAAGATTACACAATGAGTCCCCACACCTGGCTTTTTTCTTTTGTTTTGTTTTTGTTTTTGTTTTTTGAGACAGGTTTTCTTTGTAGCTTTGGAGCCTGTCCTGGAGCTTAATATGTAGACCAGGCTGGCCTCGAACTCACAGAGATCCTCCTGCCTCAGCCTCCCCAGTGTGGGGATTGAAGGTGTGACTGTTACACCCGGCCCAGAACTCTGTATTTCAGATGACCCCAGATCATTTTGAGTAGCTGGGATCTAGAACACCTTCCCAGTGGGTGGCTTTGTAAACCCTCATGGACTGGGGTGACGGAAAGTCCCCTTCTCAGCCGTACTTCCTTGGTTGGCTCCAGCTGCCTCAGTGCTATCCTGACAAGCCTGGCTAGCCAAGCTCTCCTGCCAGCCCTGCAGTGCCCTTGGTGGCTTGCCCAGCATCCTAACCAGCCAGCTGGCTGGCAGGTGATGGGATGATTGTGACAGCTTAGCTGGAGTTCCTTTCCAGAAACATCTTCAGCTCAGCCAAAGTAAATGCAGTGTCACCATCATAGTGAAGTGCCTGGAGGGTCTCAGGGCAGCATGAGTGATGGAGAGAGAAGAGCCCTTGCTGTGTGAACTATGACGGAGTCTGGGGATGTCAAGACTTTTCGTGGAAAGGCCCAACAAAATCATCTAAGAGCTAGCACTTACAGGACACCTGCTGTGGGCACCGGGCCAAGAGCTTTCGGCTGTCCTGTTCCAGGGAATCCTTCCCAGACTGCTGCATTGAAGAAGGGACTGTACCAGAGAGAAGAGATCATCATTAACCATTGTTATGTCTGGGTATCAAACTTGGATCAGGCTGACACCAAAGCCTGCACACTTGATCCTGAAGCAGTGGTTTTTCAAATGATGCCTCATGGAACCTTAAGAGTTCCTGGAGATGGCCCATGGTCTGCTATGGGATGGAGGGTGCTGGAGAAGGCTCCAGAAGGTACAGAGTGGCTTGGCTGTGATTTGATGTAGGTGCTGAACTGCCAAGAAAGAAAGAAAAAGGGTCTGAGCTCACCCCATTGCCTGTGAAACAGGAAGATTATTGACCAGGGCTTTGTGACATGTCACAGATACTCCTTCACTAGACTTCCTCTTTGAAATGCCAAACCAGTATTGCTCCAGCACCTAGAGACCATCCTCTGGGGTGACAAACAGCAGGCTGTATGCAGTGATGGTCTGCGGATGGTGAGTCCCTTGGCCTGTGCATCATGAATAAGACACACACAGTATCGATACCTTGTACATGGATTAACTGTACATCGTATGGTGTTAACTGGCAGGAGAGCTCAACTAGGGCTTGCTTCCCCACACCCCCCTTTTCTCTGTTTTTATTCATCTATTTATTGGAGATAGAGTCTCATGCAACCCAGGCTGTCCTCAGACTTGCAATGTAGCCAGGGATGGTCTTGAGCTCCTGATCCTCCTGCCTTTGCCTCCCAAGCACTGGGATCTCAAACATACATCACTGTGCGCTGCTTTTGTATTAATTAGAGTGCACACTTTCTGCCCTTGTAGCAAATGCCTGCGTGACTGGGCCTTAAGACACACAATAAATCTCTTCTCTCCAAGGGAAGAGTATGAGCAAGGGCTGCTAAAGAGTCTCCGTGATGTAGGAAGTTCCCTTCTGTCCTGTTGCTCTGCACTGTGCAAACGTGCCTTTCACGTTTGTAACCTAAGATGGCTGTCTCCGTTCTAGCCACCACACCTGCACATCTGCATCCCATTTTGGCTCAGGGTGGGAGGAGGGGAGGGCACATAATTCTGCTAATCTCCCATTGGTCATACATAGCCATGTGGCTGGGAGGACTAGGGAGATCCAGTCAGGCTAGGTGGCCCATACCTTGATAAAGTGGAAGGTCTGCTGCTGCAGTAAGATGGAGACAGTGGTTACTTCCAGGCCATTAGTGGACATCCTGGACCAGAACTACTGGGATAGGTGGAAACATGATTGGGGGCTTATAGTGACAACCAAGAAGTGTCCCCAAGGTTCATTCCAAGCTATGGGACTCTGCTGTAGTGTTCAGTCAAGAAACCAGCTGTAGTTGACTTGTGTAAGAAAAAAACAAAGTCAGGCGTTGGTGGTGCATGCCTTTAATCCCAGCACTCGGGAGGCAGAGGCAGGTGGATCTCTGTGAGTTCTAGCCCAGCCTTGTCTACAAGAGCTAGTTCCAGGACAGCCTCCAAAGCCACAAAAAAAAACTCTGTCTCAAAAAACAAAACAAAAGAAAAGAAAAAACAAACAAACATGGTGGCCAGGGAACAGCTGCCCAGAGACTTGGTTTGCTGCTTCTCTCTTGCTGTTCAGATTGTGCTGTTTAATGAAGAGCTGCCTGGAGTCTTCCTGGAAGTTCTTCCAGCCACCCCATAGAGATGACTGTTCCATGTAAGGTCCCCTCAGTTTCCAGCAACCATCTTAGAAGTGTCACAGAGAAGGTCTAGACAGTGTGGGAACAAGAGCTGCTTAGCCTGTCTCTCCGGGCACCTCAGTCCCTGCCTCATTTCCACTCTTCATAGTTGGAGCAAGAAGCAAGGAGCTGTTCCTTCTCCTTCCTGGGGACCAGTGTCTCCTGTGGACAAGGCAAGGTGGCAGTTTTAGCTCACCTCTTCAGCCCCTAGCCTCTCACTCATTCAGTTTTACTCTCCCTCTGGAAGGAAGGATGGAGTTGGTTTAGACAGCAGAAGCAATAGATGAAGACGACAAGCTTCCATTGCACTGTGTGTGTGTGTGTGTGTGTGTGTGTGTGTGTGTGTGTGTGTGTTGAATTATGTGGCCACCTCTTGTGGCATCTTGTTCCACCAGTGGACTTGGGGTGGTGGCCGTATCCTAGGTGTGTGGACTTGACTCCTCATAAGGAAGAAGAGGGGCTTGATCTCTTGGGTTGTGGTGGAGCATCCAGAAGAGCAGAGACTGCATCTTCAGGAGTCAGAAGACTGGCAGTTACTTACCATCATCGTGTAGTGTTGTCCCCTGATAAATACCTGTCAATCATTTATCTGGTTTTGTGGACTCCTTTAAACCTGCCTTCAACCACCCATTCCATTCAGTCTGGTTGAGGAAGCACCAGGTTGGAGAACATAGCAGGTGTAGCCTGAGATGAAGCAGATGTTCTTGGATGGGGTCTGGGAACCCTAAAAAACACATATGCAGCTGGGCGTGGTCCTCACATACACAGCAAGACTTGCATCTAAACTTGATTTCCTTTTTTCACAGAGACAAGATCCCCTGGAGCTGGAGTGATAGGCAGTTGGGAGCCCTGAAGTGTGGGTGTTGGGAACGGAACTCTGGTCTTCTGCAGGAGCAGCAAACACTCCTAGTTAAGAATGAGCCATCACTCCAACCCAAAGCTGGCTTTTATTAAACTACTATTTTGTTTGAAACGGGAATGTAGAGACAAGTTGCAGGTGGTCCCAGCAGAACCAACCCTCCGCCCCCCCATGTTCCTTTACTTATCTCTCTAAGCCCATCCGAACCCTGAGTCTCCAAAATGTGTTCAGAGGGTGTGGCTTGTCAGAATCGTGGTCTGCTTCTCTGCAGGAGGCATGCAATGGCCGGGGACCCAGCTCCCTGCTCCCACTGGGCTCAGGCCAGGGGCTGGCTGGGCAGTTGGCAGTTCTCCAGGAAGAACATGGTTTGTTCTGTTGTGTCTGCAGACTGATTAATGATCCAGGATGCAGGGCACCACAGTACCTGGGGCAGCCTTGGGCACCTCTGACCTCCCTGCTGCTGCCACTAAGCTTTCTGTGAGGTGTTCTGGTCCAGCTCCAGGAAGCTGAGATACAGCCCAGCTCATTGGTTTTCCCATTCTTTCTGCCAGCCACTTCCCTGGTCTCCTGCAAGCCCTGACCCCAGATGCTCCCCCGAGGGAGACTGTGGAATGAACCCAGCCCGCTGTGGTATCCCCACCAGCCACATAGGGAGATGCAGAATTGTCTCTTGAGGAACTCCTTGCTTCTCTCTTCTTTCAATCCATCTGGTGACCGCAGTGAGAGTGCTGCTGCCCGCGTCAGAGTGTCCCATTGCCTGAGTCCTGTCTCCTCCAACAGACTAGCAACTCCCCAAGATCAGCGACTGCCTTCTCCCTTAGATGTCTAAGACTGAGTAGTTATAGGTTTGTTTGGTTTTTCACTTTTTTCTTAGTGCAGGTCAGAGACTGTGTCCCCTGCGGTCCAGGTGCACTCCTTTCAGACAAAAGCTTTATCTGGGGTTTCCCCATCGTGTCCCCAATGCTGAACTTGGTCTTTGTTATGCTCTGAAACATTCGGGGTTACAGGAATTGCTTGTCTGGGCAGGACAGAGCTGAACCCAAATGGAGCTAGTGTGGACCAGACCTGTTGAGGAATGACACCGGACCGTGCTCTTCAGGGGTGTTCCAGGAGCTCCCAGTGGGTCCAGTGCTCTGGGCCAGGAGGACCTGGGAAAGTCTAGGTAGAGAAGGACAGAGCTGGTGACCAGCTTGCCTGGCTCATCACACCTCCTACAGGTTCTGTTTCTGTCCCTGCAGGAGGACAACCACAACTACTATGTGTCCCGAGTCTACGGCCCTGGTGAGCGTCGCAGCCGGGATCTGTGGGTAGACATGGCCATGGCCAACCAGAGCCACGTGAAGGTCCACAGGATCCTCTCAAGCTCTCACCGACAGGCTTCAGTGAGTGCCTAGGCCTAGCAGGACAGCCTGCGCTGGGAGGCTGGTGGCTAGGCCAACAGTGGCTGCCTGGAAGTAGGCATGATTATGGCCTGAGGTTTGTGACCTGGGGGTAGGTACAGTCAGAGGACGCATAGTGCGGGTACCCAGTTGTAGTCCCAGGGGGCCTACCCTGGATGTGCTTGTACCCATTGTTTAGGCAAGTCTGGAGCAGAGAGGGTGGCCAGTGTTTGGCTGGCAGCTCCACCCATGGGGACTCTCTCCTGTCCCTGCAGAGAGTGGTCTTGTCCTTTGATTTCCCTTTCTACGGGCATCCTCTGCGGCAGATCACCATAGCAACTGGAGGTAAGGAAAAACCAGTGAGGTTGGGGGAGGACTTGGAGGTCTCAGCATGACTCAGAGAGGCTGTTGAGGGACTCACTGGAGCCAGGAGGATAGGTGGGCTAGGGAGGCAGTCAGGGAATGTCTTGAATGTCCCACTCAAATCAGGTGACATCTGTGTGTGCATGCATGTGTGTGCATGGGTCTATCCTGCTGGACCAACACCGTCAGTGTGCACAGCTCTAGGCTCTCCATTTCTGAGTCTGAGCCCAAGGAAGCAAGGAACAGGGTCCCTGTTGATATGAGGTGTTTCTTTGATTCCTGTCACTTTCATTCTATTTCCTGCTTCCCCTGAAACTGGGGAAGATGGGGGCTACTTCCTCTTCCTTTTTCTACCCGGAGACAGGAACAAGAATTCTCTAGTCTGGGCCATTTTTCTATTTCACCAAGTCCAGAGCCCACTGGGGGGGGGGTGCGGGATGAGGCCACAAGACTCACTTTTAGCCCCTGCCAGTGGGTGTGGGGGACCCTAGGGGGAGCCCCTTGAGCCAGTTCCAGTGACACCTCTAAACCTCTCTCCCTTCCTTAGGCTTCATCTTTGTGGGTGATGTGCTCCACCGGATGCTCACAGCTACTCAGTATGTGGCGCCCCTGATGGCCAACTTCAACCCTGGCTACTCTGACAACTCCACAGTTGCTTACTTCGACAATGGTGAGGTCCGATCTCAGAGTACGGTTCACCTAGCACTGGGGGGGGGGAGGTCCTGGCCTAACCCCTTCATGGGAGCCCTAGATCCACAGTTACAGGCAGACAGCCATCTTTCCCTCCTACCCTGTGCTGTTTTCTCCCCTGTAAGAAGGGCACCGAGGCACCACTGCCTAGCATTACTGAGCCAGGTGAAGACATGAGTATTTTCTCGGGAACCTCCAGTCCTTCTCATTCTTATCAGCCCCACCCCCTTAGGAACAGACATTCCCATGTTTCCTTCTGTCTCCAGGGGTCAGGATAGGCAAGAAAGAAGGGGTACACACACACACACACAGAGTAAGAGATGAGCAACTTGGGGTCCCGGACATAGATAAGATCTTTGGGGGCCTCTGTAGCTCAGAAGCCAGGGTGGTGGTGTGGGCTGCCAAGTTCCTGCTTCTCAAATTCACAAATGGCCCCCATCTCTGCCCACCATGACTGCTGGGTCCCTCTGCCCTATCTCCCTCTTCAGCCAGGTGTCTGTCCTTCTCCCCAGGGACAGTCTTTGTGGTTCAGTGGGACCATGTTTACCTCCAGGGCCGGGAGGACAGGGGCAGCTTCACCTTCCAAGCAGCCCTTTACCAAGATGGCCGCATTGTCTTCGGCTACAAAGAGGTAAGCGAGCTCTAGAGCCCCTCGTTTATCCAGAAAGTCTGTAAGAAAAGAATGAGAACGAAGTGCTGTTTTAGGATCTCTACTGCTGTGAAGAGACCCCACGGCCACAGCAACTCTTATAAAGGAAAAAATTTAATTGTGGTGGCTTACAGTTCAGAGGTTCAGTCTGTTATCATCACGTCATGACAAGGAGACAGGCAGACATGGTGCTGGAGAGATAACTGGGAGTTTTTATATCTTGACTCACAGGCAACAGGAAGTGGTCTGCCTCACTGAGCGTGGCTTGAGCAAGTATGAGCCCTCAAAGCCCGCCTCCACAGTGACACACTTCCTCCAACAGCACCACACCCACTCCAAGAAGGCCACACCTCCTGATCGTGCTTTCCCTTTGGGGGTCATTTTCTTTCAAACCACACAAGGGCATCGAGGAAGAGAGAGTGGCATGTCCTGTGGCAGGACAGAGTATGGCTTATACAAAGCACTAGAAGAATGTGGTTTTTCTGGAGTGGAGAGTGGGGGACAGGATGGGACAGGGGAACAGCAGACGCACCTTTGGAAAAAGCCACTCTCTCTCCAGAGTGGGGGACAGACTATTGGAGACTAAGGGAATGCTGGGAGAAGGGAGATGAGAGAACCATAAAGATGTAAGAACCACTGCATTAACTCAGTATTTGGAGATGGATGAGAAGAGGGGGGAGGAGAGAAAAGAAGGGGAGAGGCTGAGGGCGGCTTCCGGCCTGTGTGAAGCTAGAGGGTCTATGTGGGAGGAGTTGCGGGTTTCCTAGAATACGGTTCTGGATGTTTAAGTCCTGAGCAGACAGCTGGGTGTGGAGCTCTGAGTGGGGACTTCGTGGCCACAGAAGGTTCTGGGTGGATGGCAGGTGCCTCTTTCCCTGCTGCAGATCCCTATGGCTGTTCTGGAAATCAGCTCTGCCCAGCACCCTGTCAAGGCTGGCCTGTCAGATGCTTTCATGATCCTCAATTCATCCCCAGAGGTGCCAGGTGAGTCCCCATACAGCAACGTCTGTATTAGCCACTTTTCTCTTTCCTATGACAAAATGCCTCATGAAGACCATTTGAGGAATGCGGGTTTGTTCTGGCTCACATACAGTCCACGTGGTGAGGAAGGAGAGGCGGTGAGACTGTGAGGTGTTGGTCCATAGTCAGGAAGCAGAGAAGCGGATGCTGGCATTTGGTCCTGGCCCCTAGCCCATGGATGACTCCACCCGCATCCCACACCATCTTCCCTTCCCCTGTTGAACCTCTCTGGAAAAACCCTTTGGAGATGTGTCGCCCAGGTGATCCTGAATCTAATTAAGTTGATGATGGAGACTAACCTCCATGCCCTCAGCATCCATTGGTCCTAGGACACCTTAGAGCTCCCAGTGTCCCTGGGCTGTTCAAAAGCACGCACTTCCAAGCCCCTGTCCCTTTATCAAGTTATAATATCCTAAGATCTTCATAATTTTCATGGAGGACTGTCTCTTGTCTTGGCTGAATTGTAGGGAGCACCCTAAAAACACAAGTTTGTGACTCCCCTGCTCCATGCTGTGTGACTCTGTGCAGGTCCCATTATCATTTAAGTCCTAACTCTAATCCTAAATACTAGATTCAGGGCTGGTGGACAATGAGTGCAACTCACTGTGGTGTGTCTGTTGTTGGAGCAGTTGGAGGGGAACTTGGCCTGTGGCTCGGTGGTAGAGCCCTTGCATAGCATGGGCAAAGCCCCAGGTTCAATCCACTGTCAAGGCAAAAGCGGGAGGCACTTTGGTGCAGTTTTCTGAGACAGTATTCTAAGGTTGAGCCTTGAGTAGCAGTGACCCCCAGATGACTGTGGTTGAAATGCTTCAGGGGGAGCACTGTGGCCTGCAGAGTGTTGTTTCCATGGATATCCCACTGTCTGAGCCCAGAATGGGAGGCCTCTTCTGTCCTGTGCCCATGTTCAGCCCTTTTCTGCCTGAGATGATGCAGAGTGGAATTCAGTTTCCTGATTATGAAGATTCCACGGTCATCTGGGTGTCGTGACACATGTCTGCAATGTCAGCAACCTGGGGGTGGAGGCAGGAGGGTACAGGAGTTCAAAGCCAGGCTGGGCTACAGGAGATGCTGTCTAAAAACAAAACAAAACAAACAAAAAACCAAGTAGTCTAGGGAGATGACTTGGTAGCTAAAATGTTTACCTACTAGCTAGCATAAGAACCTGCCTTCAGGCCGGGCGTTGGTGGCGCACGCCTTTAATCCCAGCACTCGGGAGGCAGAGGCAGGCGGATCTCTGTGAGTTCGAGGCCAGCCTGGTCTACTGAGCGAGTTCCAGGACAGCCTCCAAAACAATACAGAGAAACCCTGTCTTGAAAAAAAAAAAAAAAAAGAACCTGCCTTCAGACGCCCAACATCCAGATAACCCCACCTGCCACTCACCCCTTTTTGCCCCACTAAGTAGGATAGGCGAGGTCTTGGGAGGGACCAGGGGAGATTTGCTGAACACAGCCAGGTTTCCTTCCATTACTCCCTTATGTCCCTTATGTAAACTGTTGCTCACACTGTGCCCGGAGCCCAGAGAGCACTGTGATGCAGAGGGCAGCTGTGTCTGTCAGCAGCATCTGCTTGCAGCTCAAAGCCTCCATGGTGGCCTCAGTGCTCTCCATTTGGCTGGAGAAAGTGCCAAAACTCAATTACCTTCACTTGTCTTTTGTTGTTTTTGTTTGTTTTTCCAAGACAGGGTTTCTCTGTGTAACAGCCCTGGCTGTCCTGGAACTCACTCTATAGACCAGGCTGGTCTCGAACTCAGAGATCTTCCTGCCTCTGCGTCCTCAGTGCTGTCTCCACATCTGGCCCCTTCATTTGTCTTAAGAAACTTTATTTTGCCAGGCAGTGCTGGTGCACACTTTTAATCTCGGAACTCAGGAGGCAGAATCAGTTACTCAAGGCCAGATTATCAAGGGCTGCAGATGTAATGTGAACTCTGGATGTCACCTGACTGGCCTCAGATGGCCCTAGAGCACTGGTCCTCCTTTCCTAGAATTTCCTTTCCAAAGCTGACTTGAGGCCAGATGTGTGTCAGAAGCATGTGTCATATCTCTGCGCCAGGCAGCCATGAAGAAGGTGGAGGCCCCAGAGCTGGCTGCAGAAGGGAGAGGAACCAGCCAAAGAGGCTGTGGGAGGAGGGATAGCCACCAAATCTGGCCCATTTTGACTTCTTACTCTCCTGAATAAGGATCCTTCATAGAGAGTCTCACGTGATGCTGTGCTCCTGTAGTCCCAGCACTCAGGAGGTAGAGGCAGGAGAATGATTAGTTTAGGGTCACCCTCAGCTGCATTGTGAGTCCCAGGCCCCTCTGGAGTATGTGAACCCCTGTCTCCAAAGGGAGGGGGAGGAAGACAGAGAAAAACAGTGTTTTGTTGTTGTTGTTTTGTTTTTCCAGACAGGGTAGCAGCCTTGGCTATTCTGGAGCTCACTCTGTAGACCAGGCTAGCCTGGAACTCACAGACATCCACCTGCCTCTGCCTCCTGAGTGCTGGGATTAAAGACGCGTGCCACCACATTTAAAGTATATTTAAAGGGTTTTATAGTGCTCTTCCTCGGAGAGTTTTCTCCACTGAGGCCCCTTCGTCCACTCTTCCACTTTTATCCTGTGTTCCCAGCACTTGGCTCTGGAGTCTGTTTTTTGCATTTTCTGCCCTTTTTTGCTTCAATGATGAAAACCTGATCTGCTTCCTGCCCTGAGCTGAGAGTTCCTCAGGGTTTTCTGCCAGGGTTCTAATTTTTATTACTGATTAAATAACCAAACGAGCAAAGGGACAGATGGATGGATGGATGGATGGATGGAGACCCACATTGCATACTTCCAAACAATGGTTACGACATTCTGGAGTCTTTTGTGGCTTGATCTTTCAGTATCTACTAGTGGTGGTCCTCCTCATCTTTCTTCTCCCTCTCCCCTATTTCTCTCTCTCCCTCTGCCCCTCCTCTTCCTTTTTCCTCTTCTAAGACAGAAACATACACAGCCCAGGAAGGTGACCTTGAGCTCTTGACCATCCCACCTCCCCTCCCCCAGTCCTGGAATTACAGATGTTCTCTACCACTCCTGACTCTACCCAGAGCAATGCTGGCCTGCTGGTGGCCGGTGTGAGAACAAAATGGGTCGTGTGACCCTCTCCTCCGAGCCACTGTCAGGTCTGGATGGGGCAGCAAGTTTCCTGTGGACCTCAGTGTTTCTGTATCTGGGAAAGCTGAAGCAGACAAAAGAGAGCGTCTCAAACTGCCAGAAGTGTGGCTTGGAGACTGCCCCTCTCCTGGCTCCAGAAACATGGCCATGCAGATGGATGTCATTGTCCACTGGGTGAGCCCACACGTTGGTGTAGTAATCCAAAGGCAAATGACTCCAGTATGGAGATTCAGTTTATAAAAATAAAAATGTACCTAAGTCATATACTCAGATGGGTACAAGGCGGCAGTCAAAGTGGCCAGTCTTTTTCACTCAGATTTCTGAACATCATCCAACACCCTCCTCCACACTGCCATTCATCTGCCTGACCACTGGTACGGCTGCACTTGCTTCCCAAAGATCTGACTATGCCCTGGGCTCAGCCCTACCTCTGCCCCGCCGTCTAGTGGGAGCCTTGCAGTGCTCTGCTTTTCACGGCTATGGATTATATGTCTCCGTCCTTGGACTTGGCTTCCTCTGCAAGTGCCTGTCTCCATCTGTGCCTGGGTCTCATGTCACCTTCCTTCTGACCCTGTGTCTGAGCTCTGGCCTACACCTTTGTAGGTGGGGAGTTCCTCAGATTCAGCCCTGTGCCTTCTTTGGGCCCCAGCCTGGCTCTGTCTGACTGTGGCCATCTGAAGACTCCTCTTCTGAGGCTTTCTGCCCTGATCTGTAGTGAGCGGACGAGAAGGGTTTTCCTATGGGCTCTGGCTGGCTAGAACAGGTAGATGAGGTTTTTCAGGGCCATCTGTAATCTGTTCATTTCTTCACAGCCGTTTCCTAAGCCCTGTTAGGTAGAAGACCTTTGGCAGGGGACCGGCAAAGACAAATGCCAGGCTAACGCTGTCCTCAGGGATCTTGAAGCCCAGGGGCAGGGGAAGGTAAGACTGGAATCTAGATAATGACTGAGCTGTGTGACGGGTGAGATGGCACCAATGATTCAGCATGAGAGAGGGAACCAATCAGCTGTGCCCCGAGGAGGGAGCCCGAAGAGGAAAAGGAGGTTGGCATTAGACCTGAGGTCTCCTGGCTCAAAGGGTGGCTTTGGGATGGTTCCTGGCAAGAATGAACAGGGATGGAGCTGTCAAAGCCTCATTAGAATTTTCCATCCTCTACTTAAATGTTCCCAGGTCCCCAGGCCACCTTCTGGGCCTCAGTGTCCCTTTGGGCACACGAATGACAAGAACGTTGCCTTCTTCACCCTACTGCCCATAGCATCTCGTTTTCCCATGGTTAGGGGTCTTCTGTCAAAAAAAGTGTGTATGGGGAAAGTTGGGCATGATGATATAGGCCTATAATCCCATCACTCGGAATCCCGAGTTCAAGGGCAACCAGGTATAATGTGAGACCCTGCGTCACCTCATTCAAACATTAGTCTGAGTGGGTTTGGGGATGTAGCCCAATGGTAGAGTGTTTGTCTAGTATGGATGGAACCTAGGTTCAACCCCCTGCACTAAAACAAAACTCTGTGTGCATGTGTTTATGTGTTTGTCTATGGGTGTGGCTATTTATATGCCTGTGTATGTGTGTGCATGAGTGGGTGCGCTGTGGGTTGGTAGGGGTGAGAGGTTCATTCCCATGTACAAGATCTCATTCCTATAGTTTGATTTTATTGTTGTTTGTTTTGTTTTTGAGAGGCAAGATCTCTCTACATAGCCCTAGCTGTCCTGGAACTCACTATGCAGACCAGGCTGGCCTCAGACTCACAGAGATCCACCTGTCCTTTGCTTCCCAAGTGCCAGGAGTAAAGATATGCTCTGTCATACCAGGCTCACTCCCATAGTTCTTTAAAAAAATTAGATTTTTAAATTTTTATTATCTTATGTGTTTGAGTGTTTTGTATGCATGTGTGTATGTATATCATATGAGTGCCTGGTGCCCTCAAAGGCCAGAAGAGGGTATTGGATTACCTGGGACTGGAGTTACAGGTAGTCCCTAGCCTTCATGTGGGTGCTGGGAATCGAACTTAGGTCCCTTGTGAGAACAAGTCCTCTTAACTGCTGGGCTAGTTTTCCAGTCCACTCCCAGTTCCTGATGGGACGCAGCCTCTTAGCACAATGGTACCCCTTAGACACTTGGCTGCTACTAAGTGACTTTTTCTTCATTTGAACAGGATCGTTTTTGTAGCCTAGTCTAGCCTCAAAGTCAGTATCCTCCAGACTGCTGATATCGCAGTCATATGACACCATACCTCATTCTTCTGCCTGTCATTTCTGAAGCTTGTCTCCACAGCCTCTCCTTTCAACTGAAGGCTATTTAGTAGGTGTGCTGGTTAGTTTTTGTCAACTTGACTCAAACCCAGACAGACATATCTGGGAAGAGGGACTCAACTGAGAAAGTGCCTCCATAAGATTGACCTGTAGGCAACTCTGGTTCATTCCTTCTTTCTTTCTTTCTTTCTTTCTTTCTTTCTTTCTTTCTTTCTTTCTTTCTTTCTTTCTTTCTTTTTCTTCCTTCCTTCCTTCCTTCCTTCCTTCCTTCCTTCCTTCCTTTCTTTCTTTCTTTCTTTCTTTCTTTCTTTCTTTCTTTCTTTCCTTCTTTCTTCCTTTCTCTTTTTTCTGAGATAGTGTCTGTCTATGTAGCCCTGGCTGTCCCGGAACTCACTCTGTAGACCATCTTGGTTTTGAATTCACAGAAATCTGCCTGCCTCTGCTTCCTGAGTGCTGAGATTAAAGGCATACCTGACTGTACTTTCTTTTTTCTTTTCTTTTTTTCTTTTTTCTTTTTTTGGTTTTACTAGACAGGGTTTCTCTGTATTGTTTTGGAGGCTGTCGGACCAGCCCGGGCTCGAACTCACAGAGGTCCACCTGCCTCTGCCTCCTGAGTGCTGGGATTAAAGGCGTGCACCACCAATGCCCGGCTGGTCCTGGGTTCTATAAGAGAGGTTGAGCAAGCCAGGGAAAGCAAGCTAGTAAGCAGCACTCCTCCATGGCCTCTGCATCAGTTCCTGCCTCCGGGATCCTTCTGTGAGGTCCTGTCCTGACCTCCTTTAGTGATGGGAATGTGACACAAAAGTTGTAAGATGAAATAAACCCTTTCTTCCCCAAGTTGCTTTTGCTCATGGTGTTTCATCACAGCAGTGGAAACTCTCAGACAGTAGGGAAATGAATACACAATCATCCAAGTCTTTGGATGCTGGTATAATAGTTTACTTTCAAAGACAGTCATGCAAATGTTCCATTCTGTCTCTTTTAGAAACACCAGTAAGGATGCTGAAAGTGGGTGTTAGAGCATTTATGCTACAGGAATTGGCCAGATCTCATGTACCATCCCCAATGGCTGCACACACTCACCTGCACACACTCACCTGCACACACTCACCTGCACATTCATCTGCACACACTCACCTGCACACACTCACCAGCACACACTCACCTGCACACACTCATCAGCACACACTCACCAGCACACGCTCACCTGCACACACTCATCAGCACACACTCACCTGCACACATTCATCTGCACACACTCATCTGCACACGCTCACCTGCACACACTCATCTGCACACACTCATGAGCACACACTCACCTGCAACACTCACCTGCACACACTCACCTGCATACACTCATCAGCACACACTCATAAGCACACACTCATCTGCACACACTCATCTGCATACACTCATCAGCACACACTCATCTGCACACACTCATGAGCACACACTCACCTGCACACACTCATGAGCACACACTCACCTGCACACACTCACCTGCACACGCTCACCTGCACACACTCACCTGCACACGCTCACCTGCACACACTCACCTGCACACACTCACCTGCACACACTCACCTGCATACACTCACCTGCACACACTCACCTGCACACACTCACCCGAACACACACCACACACACCTCTGGGGACTTTTCGGAGTTTTCCTAACCCTGAGACCTGGGGCTGTTTGTGTGTTTTTCTGAGACAAGGTCTTGCTATACAGCCCTTGCTGGTCTAGTATTCACCATGTAGTCTAGGTTCCCTCCGATTCATAGCGGTCCTCCTGGCGTAGTTCCCTGAGTGCTCTGATTACAGACATGTGCCAGGATGTCTAGCTGAAACCTCAGGTTTAAGTCTAGCCTTTGGATTAAAAAAATGCTACATGGCTTTGAGCAAGTAATACATATAGGTAATACGCACAGCATCTCCTTGTTGTCACTTCTTCCTTTAAGATGTAGTGAGCAGTGGTGTCTCTCCATGAGCTCCAGAAAGATGCCAGAGCAAATGAGATGGTCAGATCTGGGAGCTCTGAGCTGGGGCTCAGGATTTAGCAGGTGCCCACACCTGCGTACCAAATGAGTTGACTGAAGACATTCACGGTGATGCTGGGCTCTTGTGCAATTTTCCCCTTCAACTGCAGAAGGTGTTTTCTCTTTAAGGCTGTGGATAGGCTTGGCTGGCAGTGTGTTACAAAAGATGTATTTTTCTATGGACTAGCCTGTCTGTGCCTCAGTCTCCCCACTTGTGAAGTGCATGGCGGAACAGTATGTCTTGGCTCCCTTGCAGCTCAGCCTGAGGCATCTGAGTGTCACTCTGACAGAACCTACACTGGGCAGGAATCCCATGGAGGTCTGGACCCTTCCTCCCACCCGATGTTTGTCCGAGGATCCGTCTGGGATGGAGAGTGGGGAGGAGGAAGCAGGAGCCTTGCTCTCATTACAAACCATCTGCTTCCAAAGTGGGAGTCCTCCAAGGAAGGGAGGCATCTCAGGCCTGGGTTGGTCACCTCCCCTGGCAGTAAAGGAAGGTCAAGGGCTCCAAGAAGCCCAGAGGGCCAGTAGGATGTGTGAGCTTGGGACAAGTGCGGTGGGGAGGGAGATCTGAGATCAGAACTCTCTGAACTGTCCTTGGCCTGAACCCCAAGACCCACTTGCCACCCGAGCACTGACAGCCCGGTGTTTTCTATTGCCTTGCTCTCTGGTGGGGGACCAACAGAGTGCCAGGCAGTGGTGGGGATGGCAGAGGCTAGGAGTACAAAGTCAGGCAGGATGCCCAGGTTGTTAGCCAAGGGTCGGGGCCTCTGGGAGGGACTCTAGTTACAGCAATGTCCAAAGTGGGAGGGGCTGCTGAAGCTGGCAGAGGCTCTCTGACATGAAATATGCCATGGGGAGCTGGGGGCAGGGGGGGAAGGGAGCAAGTGGACATCCTTCCGCTCCACAGCCAAGTTTATAAACAATGGTTAGAGGGGGTGTGAGGGCTCCGGAGCGGCTGAAAGTGTCAGAATCTCAGCCGAAACAAAACAGAGGGCAGAGAAGCTCACACGCTGTCTTCTATAAACCTCAAAATAATCCAGGGCATAGTGGGGCACTCAGGAGGCAGAGGCAGGCGGATCTTCGTGAGTTCAAGGTCAGTCTGGTTGGTCTACAGATTGAGTTTCAGGCCACCAACCAAGGGCTGCCTAGTGAGAACCTGTTTCTAGAAATACCACAAAACAACAACCAGAACAAACAAAAAACCCAAGTCCTCAAAACAGCCCCATGAGTAGAGTTTAACATCTCATTTCTCAGTGTGGTTTGCTGAGCCTGAGTCCCTCAGTCAAGATCACCTGGGCAAGGTGGCAGTCTGGCAAAGGCTTCCCTTTCCCCACGGTCTCAGTCCGTCTCCCCGTCTTTCCAGGGTTGTGGCAGATGTAGGTGACTGCTGGCCCCTCCCGGTGATATGGGAGTGTTCCTGCTGGCATCTCCAGCTCAGGCCCAAGGGCTGCGGCTGTGGTCACTCTGTCTGTCTGGGATGCTGCACCAACTCCAGAGCAGTGTCCTCCTACTTGTATGGACCCCCAGGTTCTGTGATTTCCAATGTTTGGGGGCCACGGCAGCTGCAGGATGTAGGCTTGGTTCTGGGCTCTGAACCTTGCCAAGCCTCTACCAGGAGGGGAGAGCCAGGGCGTGGTCAGACAGGGTAGTGTCTCTTGTTAGTGAACATCGGCTGTCAAGGTTCACAGTCAGGTGCTCACCACTCGTCCAATGAGAAGTTAATAAGGGAGTGTGGGGAAGGCACTCGGCCTGAGTGGAGCAGAGCAGCCTAGGAGCGCTGGCCAGGGAAGCCGCATTGAGTGCGCTAGACACAAAGAGAATGGACAAATGCTGTGGCATTATCCGGGCCTGAGGAGGATGCCTTAGGTCCTGACTCCAGGAGCAGCCAGGCCACCAGGTTCAGCCTGCTTTTTATGTAAGGCCCTCCTCCCAAGCCACTCACATTTAGTTTCCCTGCATGTAGCTTCAGCATTACTATCCCAGGCCTCCAGGTTCACCTCCTATCTCACTGGCTGCTTGCTAACCTCTGTTGGGGTCCTGGGCGCAGGCCTGGGAGTGCTTTGATTATGGTGTGCTCCTGATGTGACAAACCCCACTTTTTCTCAGAGTCTCGGAGACGGACGATTTTCGAATACCACCGGGTGGAACTGGACTCCGGCAAGATCACCAACACATCAGCTGTGGAGTTCACCCCATTGCCAAGTGAGTAGGGCCAGTCTGTTGTTCTAGAACATGCTTTAGACTCAAAAAGGCTGGGTTCTGATCTCAGGCCCAACCTCTGATCCCTGGGAACACAGTCACCTAACTTCTCTGGGCCTGATGTCACCACCCTGCAAAGCTATGGTCAGGGCTGGGACCACACAGGCCAAGTTGACTACAGAAATGGCAGCCTTGCATGGACTAGCTCACCCCAGGCCTGGAGTGTGGTCTGTGTCTAATCATTGTCATCCACTGCTAGGAATACATATCTGAAACTCCAGAGAGCTGAGCCTGGATACTGCTTGGACAGGGATCCAGAAATAGAGCTGGTCTTCGGTCACTCACCGTCTTTCCCCTAGAGAAGGTGTCCCTGGAGGCTGCCTCACTGCACAGCCTTGGATGAGGTGGAGCCTGCCTGCTATGTAGCCAAGGCTGCTTTCTCCTTTGCAGTGATCCTCCTGCCTCCGCCTCCCAAGAGCTGAGACTACAGGCATGTGCTGTTGCACCAGGTTCAGAATAGTATTTCTCCAGAGGGCATTGTTCCTTCTCTTGTGTCAGGAGTCTCCCTGCTGCCAACTGAGAGAGCTGTAGCCATTTGCGAGTGCGCATGCGCGTGCACACACACACACACACACACACACACACACACACACACACACTTTTCTATTCCCTGGAAGTTCTGGGAATAGATAGCAGACTGGGAAAGGCCCTGATCATGAAGCAATCAGAATCTGAGGACACAGTCAGGTCACAGTCACCCCCCAATCCAGTCACTCACCACTGAGGCAAGAAGCCCAAAGGCCTGGGAAGTAGGGGTTTCCCAAAGGCCACACTGTAAGAGTAGATCTTGGGCTCACAGTGATGCAGGCCTGTAATTCCCTTTGAGACATTAAGGCAGGAGGACATTGAGTTCAAGGCTGGCTTGGGCTATATAGGGAGCTTCTGTCTCTGGGGGGAACCAAACCTTGAGTCCTGGAAATCAGGAGCAAGAATATCCAAGGCCAGGCTCAACTGCCCCGGCAGTACTGAGCCATCCTGGGAATGTATGTCCAAGCCAGGCAGGCATCTGTAATGGAGCATCAAGACTGAACGCTCTGACTCCAGGCTCAGACAGGCCCTGATTCAAACCCAGACCTGCCACCCTTAGCTCCAAGACTCTCCAAGCCTCAGCTCCCCACTGTAGAATGGGTAAGGAAAGCTCCTACCCATGGTTTCCATATATTCTAGACTCCCAGGGCACATGAATGGTTATTTTTCTGTTGATGTGAGAAAAGCATCTTAAGAAAGGAGGGTGTGGGGGCTGGAGAGATGGCTCAGTGGTTAAGAGCACTGGCTGCTCTTCCAGAGAACCCAGGTTCAAATCCCAGCATCCACATGGCAGCTCCCAACTGTCTCTAACCCCAGTTACAAGGAATCCAGCACCCTCACACACAGACACACATGCAGCACAAGACACCAATCCAAATAAAATAAAAATAAATAAATTATTTAAAAATAAAGAAAGGAGACTTGGGGAGGCAGGTGGATCTCTGTGAGTTTGAGGTCAGCCTGATCTACAGAGTGATCTACAGAGTGAGTTCCAGGGCTACACAGAGAAACCCTGTCTCAAAGATCCAAAAACAAAAAGGAAGGGTATACTTTGTCTCACAGTGGAGGGTACAGTCTATCATGGTGGCAAACTGGTAGTGAGAGCCACTTACATGAGACCAGCAGTCAGGACACCTGGATTCCCAACCCACTGGGCTTCAATTCAAAATCCAGTCAAGTAATTCAAAATCCAGTCAAGTAGATAATGAAGATCACATCCCAGGGTCCAGTAACCAGGAAGGCTGGAGAAAAGAAAGGGAAGGAGGAACTGCTCTTCAATAATCCCAGCACACAAAGGAGGCAGAGGCAGGAGGATTTCTGTGAGTTTGAGGGCAGGCTGGTCTGCATAGCAAGTTCCAGGACAGCCAGAACTACATAGAGAGACACTGTCTTGAAACACAACAAAAGTGAGAGAGAGAGAGGCAATAATGACCTTAAATTGTCCCCAAAGTCGGAGACACCACAGTTCAGGAATGACCCAGCATTCAGGAGCTTTGCCCTGAGGAGCAGGGACACGGTGCTGACAGTCACAGCCTCCTCTCTTGCAGCCTGCCTCCAGCATCGGAGCTGCGACACCTGCATGTCCTCAACTCTGACCTTCAACTGCAGCTGGTGCCATGTCCTGCAGAGGTTTGTGTCCAGGTGACCAGCCACAGAGGTGAGGGTGAGGCTGGGTGGGGGTAACCAGGGCCCACTGACAGCCTCAGGCCTCACTGCCTACTGCTTGAGAGCATTAGGGTCTGTTTGTCCAGTACCAGTCTGACTCGTAAGACAAGAATTCGACTAGTAAGTTTCTCTCAAGGCTTTTACCTGGTCAAGGTAGTGTGTGGCAGAGTAAGGCCTGGGGTGGCCAGGCTTCGGGAAGATCGTCTGGAGACTCTGGAGGCTGCAGGAAAGCTGACTCATTCTGGGCTTCACAAAGAGTAGGCCACGCTGTGGTCACTCCAGAATCACTGGACCCTTCTGCTATGATTTCCAGGGAGACCCCAGGTCTGCATCTTTTTGTTTGCTTGTTTTGGTTTTTGAGACTGGGTTTCTCTGTGTAACAGCTCTGGCTGTCCCGGAACTCACTCTATAGATCAGGCTGACCTGGAACTCACAGAGATTCACCTGCCTCTGCCTCCCAAGTGCTGGTATTAAAGGTTGGCCTACATCTTAGCATGACACCCCATTAGTAAGCAAGTGACAGACTGCGACACAAAGACTTGTCACTGCTGGGTGAGCTCCATGACCCCCCAAAACTGCCCCAGTGTCCTCTTGGGCTGCAACAGGTTTCCTGAGAAGCAGGCATGAATGCTGCAGGTACGGGACGCTCAGGGCACTCTGGATGAGATTTGGTTTTGGGGATGAAGTTCTTCAGTCCAGCACATCTTCCAGTCCTTGTTCTGGAATCATCTCCTCACCAGTTAGACTTGTACTTCAATCTCAGGTTCTTCTAGCCAAGATAAATAAATGACAGGAGATGGGAGAAAGGACTCCTTTGGGGATGCTGGCTCTCCTGGGAGTGGGAAGCCCTACAAATTCCAAGAGCCTTTAAGGCCATCTTGAAAATTGAAAAATTACAGTCTCTAAGCCGCTGTGCAGCTGTTGTGCAGTGGTCAGCATTTCCTTTGCTCCTCTCCAACATCTCAGAGCAGAAATAGACGTTCTGCATCCTACAGACTGCCAGCCTGGCACACGGGACCCCAAGCCGCCCACCAGAGAGCAGCTGGGATGGGATGCCAGGGGCCTCAGCCTCGGGGGTGTTCTTCCCTCCAGCCGTGTCTGTCTCTTTTTGGGGACCTTAATTCCTTTACCCTACGAAATGGCCTAGAGGATGTGATTCAGAGAGGCATGGGTGGGGCACTCACTGTTACTGCAGCTCCTGTAATGCCAGATAGCATTTTAACAAATTCATCCAGGGTCCTTTGCAGGCAAGGCACAGAGCCCCAGGGGAAGTTGGTGATTTAAACCCCTGTCTTCTGGCGGCCGGGTGTTGGTGGCGCACGCCTTTAATCCCAGCACTCGGGAGGCAGAGGCAGGCGGATCTCTGTGAGTTTGAGGCCAGCCTGGTCTACAGAGCGAGTTCCAGGACAGCCTCCAAAGCCACAGAGAAACCCTGTCTCGAAAAAACCAAAACCAAAACAAAACAACAACAAAAAAAACCCTGTCTTCTGGGAGTGAAGCTTTCCTGCCTGTGGACTGTGAGAACCACCCTAAAGACTTGGTAAAAAGGGCAGCCAGGCTGGATGTGGTGGCGCATATCTTTAATCCCAGCATTTAGAAGGCAGAGGCTGGCGGATCTCTGTGAATTCGAAGCCGAACTGATCTATAGAGCAAGTTCCAGGACAGCTAGGCAGCTAGGGCTGTTAGACAGAGAAACCCTGTTTAAAAAAAAAAAAAGACAGAGGTAGGTGGATATCTATGATATTTAAAGCCATCCTGGTCTACATCGTGAGTTCCAGGACAGACAAGGCTACATATTAAGATCCTGTCTCAAAACCAAACCAAAAAAGCAATCCTGGGGCTGAAGAGATGACTTAGCTGTTAAGAGCACTAGCTGCTCTTCCAGAGGGACCCGGGGTTCAAATCTCAGTACTCAATGGTTTACAACTGTCTACACTTCCAATTCCAGGGATCTGATGCCCTCTTCTGGCCTCTGTAGGCACTGCACACATGTGGTACACAGACGTACACACAGGCAAGGCACCCATATATGTAAAATAAAAATAAAACAGCTAAAAAAAAAAAGCCATCTGGGTATGGTGGCACATGTCTATAATCCCAGCATTTGAGAGGTTGAGGTGGGAGCATCAGGAGTTCAGGTCATCTCCAGTTGTGTAGTGAGTGTGAGACTAGCAATGTAAAAAAATGTGGTCCCCAGGGACCAAGATGCCAGGAGCCTAAATTGTGGGGTGCTTCATCTCATTTTCAAAGCTGAGCAGCATTTTCTGAGTCTTGGGATGGTACGTGAGATGACCTCACATGATCCCTGGGATCTGGGGGCTGCTGCCAGGCATGACTCAGGATCCAACCCGTGCTGAGCCATAGGAAAATGGGTCATACAAAGCAAACCCTCCCTTCACCACCACCCCCAGTTAGCAGCCATACCCAAACTTAGAGACAAGACAGTGGAATGAAAGCTGGAGTTCCTGAATGTGAAGATGCTGGCCAGGATGGGAAGTGTAGGGCCTCTGCTGGTGGGCTCTGCCTCTACGACAAAACAGGAATGCCCCAGCAGAGGGAACAAGGGAGCTTAAACCACCCACCCCAGCCAGATCCCCAGATCACTGGGTTCCCTCAAGCCATGCTTCTACAGCCAGACACCCACGGCACTGGGCTTACTCCAGCCCATGCTTCCACCAGACAGCCTCTGGAGCCTCAGCTTCAAATAAGAGTTGATGCCAGTTCCCTGAAAAGCCAGAGGACAGGGCCAGTGTCCTGGGGACACCAATGGGTCTCTTCTCCCCTCCCCCACTCGCTCTGCCCTCTGTAGCCACTCAGGGTCCCCTCTATGCACTGTAAAGGACAATTTCTCCAAAGATGTTTCCCTTTCTTTCTATATTGGTCCTACCACTTGTCCCCTTGAGTCTGTGGGTGGCCTCAGCCCTGGAATTGCCCAGAAAATAATGGTCATAATTCTCACCTTACCATGTCATTGTGACTGCACCAGATAGTCAAGAGACACTCAGTAAATGGCCCATTCTCATATTCTTCTCTGAGTCAATGTTGGCTAGCTTGAGACTTAATCCAAACTCAAGACTCGTGGTTGTGGTGTTTCTTGATTTTTGTTTTATTTTGTCTATGTATGTGGGTATTTTCCCTGAATGTGTGTCTGTGAGCCATGTTCATGCCTGGAAGTCACAAGAGGGCATTGGGTTCCCTGGATCTGGAGTCATAGACAGTTGTGGGCCTTCACCGTGGTTAGTGGGGATGGAACCTGGGTCCTCTTGTCTGAAACTTGCTATGTAGACCAGGCTGGCCTTGAACTGCTTCTTTGGCATACACCACCACAACCAGCATGAAGATTCAGTCCTTTGTGTTTTCTTTTGTTGTTTTCTGAAACAAGGTTTCTCGGTTTAGTCCTGACTGTTCTAGAACTCATTCTGTAGACCAGGCTGCCCTTGAACTCAGATATCCACCCACCTCTGCCTCAAGAGAGCTGGGATCAGAGGTACGCGCCACCACCACCACTAAGACTCAACTTAGTCTTAAAAGAATCCACCAATATTATCAAAGAAGCCTGAGTTCCAACCTCCAAACTGCTCCTTGTCCCCATCCCCTAAAAAGTGTGAGAAGAGTGGTGGCCGGCCCAGCTCAGCCACCGGAGAAACTTTGCCTTGATCTGACCAGGGTGTGGGCACACGGCCACTGCTGGGGCTGAGTTAACCTGCTGGAGAGTCTTTCTCTGAGCTAGTGGCTTGGGATGTTATTCTTCCATTGCGACATGCTTGGGTGGCATAGAGCTTAGTGACTTCCTCTGACACCAAAAAGGAAGAACGGAAATTTAAGCAGGATGATGCTGGAAAGACCATTCTGCAGCTCATGCTTGGGCCCCGCCCTCTCCCTAGGAAATCCATTGATGTCTTCTGTTCTCTCCAGAGACCATGATGGTCTCTGACACCAATCTTATCGCTGTCCCCTTGTGATTACACAGAGGGAGTTGGCTACATTACATGATCTGATACCACCGTCTGCTCAGCCTCTGCTGCCAAAGGGAGACCCTCAGTAGTGATGGAGAGCCCTGACTGAGCAAGTCTTTCTCAGAAGGAAAACATAGGCATGGACGTCCCAGATTTCCAGAGTCGAAGGAACCCGAGAGTTTCCAGGGTCCTACACACACACACAGACACGGCTGGGCAGAGAAAGCTTAGACCTGGGCAGCTGGGTCAGAAGGAAGAAGTAGAGGACATGAGGGTCTGACTGCAAATCCCATAATCACCTCCTGCCCAGGGCACCTGGGCAGGGGCTGTTCTGTTGCCTAGAGCTGAGCCCCCCCCCTCCCCTCACTGGCTGTTACTGAGTAGAGGGGTAAGTGATTGGTTCTCTGCTGAGCCCCTCACATCTCCCACATTTGGTTCCCTATAGATGTTCCAGTGGCTTTGACCGCTACCGCCAGGAGTGGTTGGCCTACGGCTGTGCCCAGGAGGTGAGACGTGTGAGTGTGAGAGATCTGCTTTAGTCTCTGCTGGGAGCCTTGCTTGTCTCTTACTGGCTAGCTCTGACTTAAGTAATTACCCCATAATTGTTAATCTAAGTATGTCTCTTACCGGAGAATAGTTCTGGGCTCCTACCTCATGGCGTTACATGTCGACTCTTGTGTTTCTCCTTCCCAGAATCCTCCTGGACTCCTAGTCCCTCCTATCTAGATTCCCTATTGGCCAGACAGTGCTTTATTGGCATAAGACTTCCCCAACAGTGGCCCTGAGCAGGAACCCTGGGAATCCTGTTACCTCAGAGGAGAGGGCGAGTTGGGTCTGGCCTTAGCCTCAGCTGACTCCTCTGGGGCCCTGTACTCTTTATGATGTTAATGAAGCTCTATTCCTACTGATCTTGAGGGAGGGAGTCGTTCTGGGAATGAGGGGGGTTGTTCCAGGCACCTCCTACTTAGAATCCCATCCAGGTGCCAGAACAATCTAGAACAGTGGTTCTCAGCCTTCCTAACGCTGTGACCCTTTCATACAGTCCCTCATGTTGTGGTGACCCCCAACCACAAAATTATTTCGTTGCTACTTCATAACTGTAATTTTGCTACCGTTATGGGTCGCAGTGTAAGTATTTTGGGAGACAGAGGTTTGTAAAAGAGGTTGTGATCCACAGGCTGAGAACGGCTGCTCTAGACTCTGGAGACATCTTCTCACATGGCGAGAACAGGTGGTTTCATTCGGGCACCATTCCTTTCCCACTCCCTTTGTACTCTGGGCTAGCCTCAAACTCACACAGCTCCCTGGTCTCCGGGTCTTCTTGCACGCCAGGCACAATTCGCTGCTTTCTACTTCCTCTTATTTAACATGACCCAAAAACCTGGGGACCAGGGCCCTCACTGACCAGAGAGGAAACTGAGGCACAGAGAAGTTTAAAGAGTTGGCCTGGCATTCACCCCTACAAGATGCTAGGCTCAGTGTTTAAACTCAAGTCCTCCAGGCTTCCCTGCCATACTCTCATCTTTCTCTGCTCTTAAGAAAAAATAACCGGGGCAGCAAAACGGCTCAGAGGGTAAAGGTGCCTGCTGCCAAGCCTCAGAGCCGGAGTTTGATCCCCGGAACCCGCAAGATGGAAGGTGAGAACGGCCTGCACAGTTTGTTCTCTGACTTCCATATACTTGTTATGGTGGTCACACACTTTAAATAGATACACATGCGCTAAATAGATAAATGTGGGGGGCAGCCACATCTGACACTGGCTGTTAGTGACTGTTAAGATATCATTATTCTTTAATCC
Source organism: Mesocricetus auratus (assembly GCF_017639785.1). Lineage (NCBI taxonomy): Eukaryota > Metazoa > Chordata > Mammalia > Rodentia > Cricetidae > Mesocricetus > Mesocricetus auratus. Next base: position 75,730,342 of record NW_024429191.1, on the reverse strand, counting down.
CAGCACTCGGGAGGCAGAGGCAGGCAGATCTCTGTGAGTTCAAGGCCGGGCTGGACTGACAGCTTCCAAAACAATACAGAGAAACCCTGTCTCGTAAAAAACAAAAAACAAAAAAAAGATATTATTATTAATTTATTTTGTTTTGATTTTGAGATAAGGTCTATGTAGTCCTGGCTGTACTGAACTTGCCATTTATACCAGGATGCCCCAAACTCACAGAGATTCCTTACCTCTGCCTCTGAATGCTGGCATTAAAGGAGAGCACCCAGCCAGTGACTATTAAGATTTTATCTATTTATTTAAGATTGACATCTCAGCCCCCTGATTGATTTGAAGCTGCTGACAGATAAATTACCGTGTAAGATAAGACACTTTCAAAATAAAGTGGAAGATTCCATCTTAGTTATTTTCTGAAACAGGGTCTCCACTGATGACTAGGCTGGTCTTGAACTCCTGGACTCAATCAATCCCTCCATCCTACCTGCTCCACTTCCCAAGTAGTTGAGTATAAGTACAAGGTTTGGGTGAATTCAGGGCTGGCTGTGTCCAGAAGCAGCACGGGGGTCTCTTGCAGGCAGAAGGCAGGACGTGCGAGGACTTCCAGGATGAGGGTCACTACTCAGCCTCCCCTGACAGCTCCTTCGGCCCCTTTGATGGTGACCGCACTACCTCTTCCTCCCTCTTCATGGACAGCCTCACCACAGAAGGTAAGCCATGAGTACTGACAGAGAGAAGCCTCAGGAAGAGCCTGCCCATTCCTGACGGGGACCGTCTCACAGGACAGGGACCGACTCACAGGACCCGGGGCCATTGTCTCACAGGACAGGGCTTGCCCTGGTCCTTCACTGACCATGTAATGAGATTCAGGAAACTTAGCTATCTTACTGGTGAGAAGCAGAAGCCAATACAGGGGAAGCTCAGACCATGGAGAAGACTGACCGTGGGACATGAGGTGGAGGCCCCTCAGAGAGCACCCCATCTTAATATTGGCCTGGCAGAGCCTTGAGGTACTTAGACTGTAGAATGATAACTGTCCGTGCAGTCAGTGGTGAGAGACCATTGATTTTTTTTTCTAGAACATACCTTTTTTTTTTTCCTTCTTCCTACACTGAGATTGAGCCCAGGGCCTTGCGTGCTGCTAAGCAAACACCCCGCCACTATACTACATGCCTAGCCCTCTTGTTTTTACTTATTTTACTTTTCTTTCTTTCTTTCTTTCTTTCTTTTTTTTTTTTTTTTTTTTTGGTTTTACGAGACAGGCTTTCTCTGTATTGTTTTGGAGGCTGTCGGTCCAGCCCAGCCTGTAACTCACAGAGATCCGCCTGCCTCTGCCTCCCGAGTGCTGGGATTAAAGGCGTGCGCCACCACCACCTGGCTCTTATTTTACTTTTCTATTGCTGTGATCAAGCACCGTGACCAAGGCAACTTATAAAAGAAAGAGTTTCATTGGCCTTACGGTTTCAGGGGTTAGAGTCCATGACTGCAGAGCAAAGGCGTGGTGGCAGGAACAGCTGAGTGCGCACATCTGCCCACAAGCAGGAGGCAGAGAGCACAACAGGGATGGCACAGGTCTTTCGAAACCTCAAAGGCTGCCCCCAGTGCCACACTTCCTCCAACAAGGCCACACCCCCTATTTCTTCCCGGAGTAGGGACAAGTATTCAAACGTGTGAGCCTATGGGGGAGAGTGAGGGGCATTCTTACTCAAATCCCCACACAGGGTCTCACTCCCCCAACCTGGTCTTGAACTTAGAAGCAATCCTCCTGTCTCAACCTTCTAAGTTCTGGAATCACAGATGTGAGCCACTGTGTTTTAGTTTTTTTTAAGACAAAGGTCTCATGTAGCTCAGGCTGGCCTGGAACTCACTGTGACATTGAACTCATGATTCTCCTCCTTAACCTCTCAAGTGCTGGTATTTGCGGGGGGGGGGGCAGGCAGGCAAAGTCTTTCTCTATATACCCATGGCTGTCCTGGAACTCTCTCTATAGACCAGGCTGGCCTAGAACTCACAGAAATCTGCCTGTCTCTGCCTCCCTAGTGCTGGGATTAAAGGTGTGCGCCACAATGCCCATCTCACTTTTACTTCTGACTCAGCCTTCCTCCTTGGGTTGGTACCCATTCACTGCCTACTGAGGCCTGCCTGTCCACAGGGCTCCCTGCCTACTGAGGCCTGCCTGTCCACAGGGCTCCCTGCCTACTGAGGCCTGCCTGTCCACAGGGCTCCCTGCCTACTGAGGCCTGCCTGTCCACAGGGCTCCTTTGCTGCCTCAAAGCCTGAGGATCTTGACTGATGTTGCCAGAGATCAGGATCTCTGGGAAACAGTGTGAGTGTCTCTGGCAGCCCCTGTGGCCTCCAGTCCTAAGGGCTTCAAGTATCTTCTGTTCCTTGGATCCTTTTAGAATTTAGTCCTCGACGTGAGCCTTTTCCCTTAGGAAGGCTGAAGGGCTTGTGAGATATTAATAGTGTCCCTGGAGAGGAGGGAAGGGGAGAAGAAAAAGTTAGTATCCAAAAATACAATGCAGTCTTGCTTGAGAGTAAGAGGCTTATAAGAGGCCAAATGGGCCACTCAGGGCTATGTGAGAGCCACCTGTCCTTGTAAAGATCACCTAGAAGACTAGAGAGACGGCCAACCTCAGACCTGACATCATGGGGGCCGTGTGCCAGGAGGATGTACAGTCTTGCATTAACACCCTGTCCCCACAGTCCTAGATGTTATATTATTGCACCCCCGTTTTGTAGAAAAGACACCACAACTCGGAGATGTGAGTGACTTGTCCAGGGTGACACAGACAGGAAGACATGGAGACAGGTCTCACCAGACTCCAAGAATTCTAGGCCCCTCCCCCCCCCCCCCCGCCCTCCTCTGTGCTATGAGAAATGAAACTGGGAAAATAGCAAGGGGTGGACACAGTTCTGAGGGAGGTAACCCAGTCACAGAAAGACAGGCATGGTATGTATTCACTCATATATGGACTTTAGTTTAGACATAGAGCAAAGGAGTACCAGCCTACAATCCACACTGCCATAGAAGCTAGGAAACAAGGAGGATCCTAAGAGAGACAGACATACATGGTCCCCCGGAGAAGGGGAAAGGGACAAGATCTCCTGAGCTAATTGGGAGCATTGGGGAGGGGAGAGGGAGTTAGCAGAAAGAGAAGGGGAGAAGAGGAGGGGAGAGGAGGACAGGAGAGAGCAGGAAGATTGAGTCAGGGTAAGAACAGAGGAGAGCATGAAAAGAGATACCATAATAGAGGGAGGTGTTGTAGGTTTAGAGAGAAATTTGGCCTTACTCTTGTAGCCAGGAATGACACGGCAGCCAGACTGTGACATTAACGCAGAGCACACATTGCTGCCTCAGAATTCGGTGGAACTCCGTGAAGATGGAGCACAAAGGGAACTTGTTCTCAGGGAGTTAGTATCCAGGGGCAAGGGTGACCTCCATTTACCTTCCAATATCAACATCCAGGATCATAGGAATGGGGTGTCATTAATGCATGACTCTACAACCTCCCCCCATAGCCAGTCCCCCCAAAGATGTCTCTTCATCAATGGCTCCTTCTCCTCCAGTCAAGTCCGAGGTCTGCTGCTGCTCTCCAGTCCTCTAGGTAATGTTTACAATGAACCTAATGAGCCACCCTCAACTTAACCTATGTGTAGGGTCATGTCTGCTCCTGCACTGGGCGTGGAGCAAGCCCACCCACTCAGAGGGCAGCTGTGTGGTAGAGCAGCAGCCCCGGGGCTGGAAGTTCAGCTGCATGGACCCCAAGACACAGATCTGGGGACTGAGTACAAATCTTGCTTGTGCTCACAGCCCTGCTCAGGGCTGCTGCTCTCATGGGCTGTCCCAGCACTAAGGTAGGAGAGAAGTATGCTGGTGGCATTGCCTGCACATCTGCTGCCTGCCTGTGTGCTAAGTAACAGCTCCTGGTGGAAACACTTAGTAAAATGAGGATGTTTACAGCTCTGGATCCTTTCAGTCCCAGAGGACATAGCAACACTGTCAAGCTACATCCATAACAAACGGGCTTTGGGGCTGGGCGGTGGTGGTGCATGCCTTTGATCCCAGCACTACGGAGGCAGAAGCGGGCGGTAGTATCTGTGCTTATCAGTTTAGTAGCTGCTGCATCCTCTCTCCATTGACTAGAGAACCACCTTATACTTCACAGAGCCCTGGCAAGACGGCCTCTGGGACCCAGTCCTGGTGAGCAGGAGAGGCTGCCTTGGGCAGTGAGGCCGCCTTCTGTGGCTCTGCAGAATGGACTGGAACAGGCACTCATGTCCATTTGCCTGCCAGGATAGGTGTGGGCTGGGCTGTGGTTGATTTTTATGAGGAGAAGAAGAAATAAGCTGGAGGGAGAGATCAGGAAACAAAAATTTGTTAAATATACCTGCTTCTGTAGATTTTACTTTGAAATCCTAACAATTATCCTTTAATTATTAAATGATTATAAACTGTAAATCTAAAAAGCCCATCCCATGCGTCAGTGAGATGGCTCAGTGGTAGAGGTGATTGCTACACAAGTCCAAGGACCCGAGTTTGATTCCTGGAGCCCTTGTGAAGTTGGCCAGAACTGTGATCTGCCGTGTGGGTGCTGGGAGCCGAACTCGGGTCCTCTGGAAGGACAGCAAGCGCTCGACCTCTGAACCCTCCCTCCAGCTCCCAGCTCCCATTCTTTATTACAGTTTTCTTCCACTACCTACATTTTGATACTTCAAGACCCTGAGAGAGCCTTGGGGATCCCAGTTCTGCCGACAAGCAGGACCCAAGGACAGTGAGGCTCGTGGGAGAACACAACGAAACTGTCCCCTGAGAAGTGGCAGTACCAGGACTAGCGAGAGGCAAGCAGGGCATTCGACTTGCATGAGAATTTAAAGGAGACTCCAAAGAACCCAAAAGTGATATTCGGGATAAATAGTTCAATGTGGCGTTTACAAAATTAATCTAAAAATTCCATGATGTACCAAACACCAGTTTTCAGCAGAGGATGGGACTCCCAGGTCAACTCTGCCGAGTTTTCCATGGGGAGACACTGGAGGAGGAAGCGGGGGTGGGGAGGGAGGGCGTGGAGGCAGAAGTGACAAAACACTTGCTCTGCTGCTCAGATGTGTGGAGGGCAGGCTAGGGCATCTGGAGGACCTCAAGCTGTGTCTCCAGCTACTTTCTTTCCAGCAGCTTCCACCGCAGTGACACTTAAGAGATTACGAGGGTCTCAAAGCCCTGCCAACGAACATGGGACCCACTAAGAGTCTCAAGCAGCCTGGATGCTGGGGTTACAGCAGGGAAGATGAACGGAACGCTGTAAATTGTGGTAGGGTTAAGACTGTTTCAAGTTGAAGTGATTAGAGCAACAGCCTATAGCGCCATGGGGCTTCCAGACACTGAACTCCTGGCTTCCTTTGCCTCGTGGGGCAAAACCCGAGGAAGAAGGTCGACCTCAGAAGAGGCTGAGACAGCCGCTGCTGTACACCTTGAGGTATAGAGAGGGCGTTGAAACTGCTGCAGGCCCTGGAGTCTGCAAACAAACCAGGGGTTTGTAGCCCTCCACAGCACCCGGCTGCCCCTTAGAAGGCCGGGCAAGAGTTCCATACAGCATTCCAGCCAGCTCCTGGCCCCTTCCTTCTCTCTGCCCACTGGTATACACAGCTGGCCAATTCTTTGACTCTGGACTAGCATGTCTTCTCCACTTCCCAGCTTAGGATTCACTTCCTCCCTCTGGGAAACTTTTGTTGGTTCCCATGATCTGAGTGATCTGAGTGATCTGAAGCAGAGAGGGCTTCATCTTGTGAGGCCTATTTATAGTTTTTTGGGGGTTGCTTGTTTGTGTGTGTGTGTGTGTGTGTGTGTGTGTGTGTGTCTTTTAGAGCTAACTCCAGAGCTTCCCTCATGCCCTATGCTTGGCACGTGCTCAGTGACTGAGCTACAGCCTGGTATTGTGTATTGTGTGTGTTTAATTGCTCCTCTATTCCCTACCTGATAGAGGTGGGGACCATGTCCATCCATTGTCTGTAGTCTCCCTAACCCTACTCCCAGTGGCCAGCCCATAGTAAACACTCACATAATGAATGACATGACCTTCCCCCATTACACTGCTATATAGTTTTGGGCTGGACACCTCCCCTGCCCAAATGGAAAGTTTGGAAAGGGCAACCTCCTTCAAGTTCCATCCAGACCCGGGGTGGCAGAAGTCTGAATGATTCCACTAATTTTGCTCCTTCTGTCCTCTTTGAAGATGACACCAAATTGAATCCCCACGCAGGAGGAGATGGTGAGTACGGAGCTGCCTGTCCCTCTTCAGAGGAATGGCTGTGTCCACCACGAGGAGTCATAGCAGTGGGGGAGGGGAGAGAGCAAAGCAGCCGGGGTCCCAGGCTGAATGGGAGGGCTGGACACCTCCTATCTCAGCCAGGAGCCTCCCGTGTCTATGCCCTGAGAAGAATTTGAGGAAGTGGCTGAACCAGTGCCACTTGGCAGGAGGACTTGTGACAGGGGGACCTGCTTCCCTGTGGGCCTCAGCTGTGTGGGGACAGCAGTTTCTCCAGCACCCAGTTTCTCTCCCATGTGAAAAGCATGCAGGTTGTGTCCGCCGCCTGCCTGCAGGGGTACCAGGAGGTGGGCCACTACCAGCCTCAGGGAAAATGTTCTCTGGTCATGGGAATGCCTTTGCAGCTCCAGGCTGGGGGTAGTCCTTGCAAGAGGAGCAGTCTGACATACCTCCCGTGGAGGTGACACCATTGTTCCCCTCCTTGAGTTTGAGAGACTGGGTGTGTGGTGGGGGAGGAGCCACAACCCAGATCACAGCAAGCTAGGGGCTGATGGCCAACCACCGAATCAGCAGAGGCTAGCCTGGGTGTGTTCTTCAGTGTTCCCAGTTCATGGACGTTGGAGGCCCTAGCACACACGAGAGTGGCCGGACGGTTTCTGTCCTGGGTTCCTTCTGTGTACGCAGTGCCCAGCAGAGACAAATGGGGACAGCAAGATCCCGATGCAGTCAACATCCTATTGAGATCCTCACACTCCATGGCCTCCCTTCCCACCCAAGAGCCGTGTGAGAAGGACTGGGCATTCCCATGGCCGACACTCACATCTGTGTTTTTAGCTCATCGCTGCACATTAGGTAGGGAGGCAGCTAATACCCACTCAAGTAATGTTAGGGAACCTGGTTTCTTAGCAGCTGATACTGTGTGTCCGTAGGCAAATGACGTAACGTCTCTGTTTCCATTACCTTAGTCATAAAGACAGGGTGGGCTTGGATGAGTCCTCTTACCCTTGGAATGTATTTCAAATGCCTTGGATGTTCTCTCGCCGTGGTTTGTAGGTGCCTCCAGAGGATCTAGTTCATTCCACTGGATGCAGGTGAAATGGGATCGCCCCTTTCACAGTGGACCCTATTGTTTTTAAGAGCTGGATAGTGGCCCTACTGTCCAGCAGGACTCAATCTGGCAAGAGACAGAAACAAGGATAACTATGGTTGTTTGCTATCAGAACAATTAATACTAGCTCAGGACTTCCCAGATGCTGGCTGAAATTCTCAGGGCTCAGCATGAGCTCTGCCATTTGTCCATAGCACAGTAACCCAGCTAGAGAGCTATTGTCCTTGTCCTACAAAGGTGATAACAGAGGCTCACAGAGGTTGATTTGCCCAAAGTCACATATCTAATAAGTGGCAGAGTATAGGTTTGCGAGGTTTTTTGGTTTTGCTATGCTTTGTTTTGGTTTTGGCTTTTTTGAGACAGGGTTTCTCTGTGTAGCTCTGACTGTCCTGGCACTCACTCTGTAGAACAGACTGACTGAAAAATCACAGAGGTCCACCTGCCTCTGCCTCGCAAATGCTGAGATTAAAGGTGTTTGCCACCACAACTGACATCCCCAGATTTTCTGAGGCAAGGTCTCAGGTAACCCAGGCTAGGTTCAAACTCACTGTGTTGGTGAGGATGTGACCTTGAACTCTTGACCCTCCTGCCTTCTCCCAAGTGCTAAGATTACAGGCCTTCAAGATCACACTCAGAACTAAGATGCCAATTTTTTTTTTTTTTTGGTTTTACGAGACAGGGTGATGCCAAATTTTTTAATTACATTTATTTTGTGTGTGGAGAATCTGTGAAAACCTGCTACCCTCCCTGTGGAAGTCAGGGGACAATTCACAGGAGTCAGCTCTGTCCTTTACACCCATGGTGCCCAGGGATCGAATTTAAGTTATAACACTTGGCGGCCCACTGAGCCTTTTCGTTACCTCCAAAACCCCAAAGTCCTAACTATCGCATGCCTTTTGTGGATTCCTCAGAAGTGCTGATGTGGCCCAGGTGTCTGAGACAGCTTCCTTTTACGTCTTAAGATCAACTTCTAAATGATTCTAGAAAACACCTTCAAGGTGCCAGAGCATTCATGTTGTAATTATCATCCCACCGACTCCAGCCACACCCCTCTGTGGGTTTGAGATGTGGATGTTCATCTCTGGGATCTTGTCAGAACACAAGGCTTGGAGGCCTAGCTTTTCTTTGCTCCATGAAATTTTTCTCTGTCCTCCATAGGACTTCAAGACAACTTGTCCCCAAAGACCAAGGGGCCTCCCGTGCACCTGGGCACCATCGTGGGCATCGTGCTGGCTGTGCTCCTGGTAGCGGCCATCATCCTGGCTGGGATTTACATCAGCGGCCACCCTAACTCCAATGCTGCACTCTTCTTCATCGAGGTTGGTGTGGGATCTGCCTGCATCTGCCTCAGAACGGCTTCCACATCAGTGTCTCCCTGGTCATGTAGAACCTGCCTCGCCCCATCCCCTCCCATCCATCCCTCACCTCCCTGAGAGCCTTTCCTCCACTCCATCACGTCTTCCGTGGCTGGTGCTCTTGAAGCCCCAGGACCCAGCACCTAGGTGCTGGGACGTGGTCTGTCTCCTTCCCCACTTATGAGGCCAGGGAAAGAAACCCAGAGGAGGGTGGTCAGAAATACCACAGAGTGCTCCATTAGTGGTCAGAAATGCCACAGAGTGCCCCATTAGTGGCTGGGGCGATTTCTTGTTCCGAGTCACCAAGCAGCCACCATATTTCACTGCTTCTGTGGGATTTTTAGGTGACAGCTGACAAGCCAAAATGCTAACAAGGGCTGTGCTCTCAGGGAGCATTAGCTGGGATGCTACAGTTTCAATGTTCCAGAACTCAGAGGGAAGAGTAGTATATCATGGGAAGCCACAGAGCTCAGAGACATCTGGTTCCTATCCCACTGCTGAAGACATTTCCAGAGAAACATGGTGCTCACCCCATGGTTTCCCAGGGCGTGAAGATGAGTGAGACACTGGTCCTGCCCTCTAGTAGGTCACAAGCAGATGGTGAACTCAACAGCACTTAGGTAGCACATCAGAGCAAGCTTCTCTAAAGCCCTTATTAAGAAGGGCTATTTGAGAAGATTCCAGAGGGCACGTCTGATACATCAGTCTCTACCTGGGTCGCAAGCCCACTGACCTTATTCTCAGAGACCTAGGTGGTTCCCTTGGCTTTTTTATTTTTTAATGAAACAGGGTTCTTTCAGTTGTTCTGAATTCTTTTTTGAAGATTATTTATTATGTATACAGTGTTCTGTCTGCATGTATGTCTGCAGACCAGAAGATCTCATTACAGATGGTTGTGAACCACCATGTGGTTGGTGGGAATTGAATTCAGGACCTCTGGAAGAGCAGCCAGTGCTCTTAACCTCTGAGCCCCATGTTCTGATTCTTAGCCTACCTGGGTATCACCAAGGACTATCGGTCCTCAGGCCACTTCGATGATTGGAGTCAGGGTAGGATAAGGAATCTGCATTTGAGTAAGTTTCCCACTGACTCTGCTGTGGGACCTGTGCTGTCTTGGGCTATCTTGTCATGTCCAGTCTCCTGGTTCATTTAGGCACCTATGACCTGCTTCGTCACCTCCTACAGACTTGCGTCTCCAGTCTGCTGTTGAAGACTCTAAATCAGTTTTGCAAACCAAATGGTGATGGGTAAAATGTGCTTCTTCCAAACCGGCTTCTAAAAATGCCAGGTGGGGTAGTGTACACCTAGAATCCCAATACTTTCGAGGTAGAAGCAGGAGGATTGCTGCAAGTTCAAGGCCAGCCTGGTCTACATAGAGAGTTCTGGGCCATCCAGGCCTTATGTTGGGTTTCTAGTGGCTGACAGTTTACTTGAGGAATCTTGTTGAGAGAGCGGCCCCAACCACCAGCTGTTTCTCCACAGTGAGCCCCCATCCCTGCAGATCCCTTGTAAGAGGAAGCCTTGCACCAGCCCTCAGGGATGGGGTCCAATGAGGAGGTGGCATTCACTGACCTTCCCTCTGTGTCTCTGCAGAGGCGACCTCACCACTGGCCAGTCATGAAGTTCCGCAACCACCCCAGCCACTCTACCTACACAGAGGTGGAGCCCTCGGGCCACGAGAAGGAGGGCTTCATGGAGGCCGAGCAGTGCTGAGAGCACCAGGCCCGTGACCTGGGGGCGGCGTGAAAGCAAGTCACAGCAAAGAGAAGTGATTCTTCCTGCCCTCCTCTGAGCTGGCTGTGCGTGCGTGTGTGGGTCAGGAAGACAAGACAGCGGTTTATGGTGCCAAAACCATAGTTTGGTCCTCACACCCCAGATAAAAGGGGCACAGTAATGCAACCATGAGGGTTTCTTAAAGGAACACTAACCTCAGAGTTCCCTGTTCCGATGGGAGGAGGCTCATTTTGGGGGTCTCTCAGTGGTCTACACTGCAGCTATTGAAGTGCCTGTCCCTACTGGAGACAGCCTGGTCACTGAAGCCCCTGCTGGGGCTACTACATTCTAGGGTCAACAGACTCAAGGGCTGGTCTTCCTAGCTATGGAGTCAGTGGCTCTGGAAGCCTGAAGAAGGGGTCCCCTCCATTCGGGAGCTCTTATCCCTTGAGACAAACCAAATGAGAGGAGAGAAAAAGAACCTTGGGGAACTTGTGTTTTCTGGCCTTGGTCCTTTGCTTCATCATTTCTGCAGAGGCCGGGGGCCGACATGGGAACGCCGCAGCCAGGCTGCACCCTGGCCTGCCCCTCAGCCTCCACCTTGCAAGCCGGTCTTGCATGGCTGCCAGTCATGAGTGGAGTGCTTACTCCACCGTGTGTCTGGTGGCCGCTTTACTCGCTGGCCTGTTCTGTTGTCGATGCCAGTGGTTTCCTTCAAAAAGAGGAACAACTCACCTGGCTCATATTTTTCCTGGCTGACCTGGGTGGGGCTTTTGTAGCCATTAAAAACAAGCAGGTGGCTGAGGTTTCCTTGAGACTCCCCTGCCTCAGCAGCGAGTTCCAGTTGGATCATGTTGAAGGACAGCTGCCATGAAGGTAGGCAGAGAAACCTGACATGGGAGGGAGGGACCTTGACCTGGAAATCGGCCTCTGTCTCTCTAGCTCTGCAGAGAGTTTTGGGGGCAGGGAGCTTCTGCGCCCCTACCCTGCTTAGCCTGGTTTTAAGGGATTTCTGTCTCTGTGATGGGCAGGACTGCTTCCGGAGGGCAAAGGAAATCTAGAGCTCACCCTCCTCCAAATAAATACCATCATCAAATAACTATGTCACAGCCTCCACTGTCACGACTTTTGTGCATGCATGGAAGCACCAGAAAGAAGTGTGAGCTCCAGGTGGGTCAGTGGGAGGAGGGAAGGTTGTCTGCAGACACCTGGACACACCTCGTCCGGAAAATTCCAGCCACTCCACAGTTGACCCATGAAAGGACACTAGTGACAAGCAGAACTGGAAGCACGCTGGTGTCTGCTCTGCTTCATAAACCAAAGGAGAGAAGACTGTGGGAGGGAACTGAGCACGTGTCACCGAAGCAGGGTAGAGTGCTTTGCAGACGTCAGAAGACAGTCAAGTCTGTGACCTGGGTATCCCCAGCCCTGTTGGCTGTCTTTGCCAGTGATCAACCAGCAAAACACCAAGGACCATTGGGTCTGAGATGGTGTTGTACTTAGGTTTCTGTTTCTGTGATAAAAACACCATGACCAAGCCAGGTGGTGGTGGTGGTGGATGCCTTTAATCCCAGCACTCGGGATGCAGAGGCAGTTGGCACTCTGTGAGTTCTAGGACAGCCTGGTCTACAGAGCGAGTTCCAGGACAGGCTCCAAAGTTACACAGAGAAAACCTGCTCAATAAACAAACAAACAAACAAACAAACAAACCATGACCAGAAGCAATTTGGAAAGGCTCAGAGTCCATTATGAAGGGAAGTCTAAGCAGGAACCTGGAGGTAAAAGTGGATGCAGAGACCATGGGGAGTGCTGCTTAGTGGCTTGCTCCTACTTTCCTCCTCTCTCTCTCTCTCTCTCTCTCTCTCTCTCTCTCTCTCACTCACACTTATTGCTAAAAACATTGAACAAGTAGTGGTAATAGGATCAGCCATCCATCCTTGGCTGCATGTCAAGTTTGAGGCCAGCCTGGGCTACATAAGTTCCTATCTCAATAAAACAAATAACAATATGCTAGACAAGGCTAGAGCTATCTCAGCAGTTAGCATGATTTATTTGGGACAGTGGCAAAAGCTGCTAACCAGACACTCTTCCAGAAGCAGAGTGTCCACCCCTTGAGCTGACCCAGTCTTATTATGAGCATGAGTGAGCCTTCCTGGCCACGGGGACAGGCTGGCATGGAATAGCACTCAGGGACTGTGCCCAGACTCCCTGGCCATGAGAACCCACAGCAAAAGAATCGATATCACTAATTAAAATAGTCTGTCTTTCTCCAAGAAGTTACTGGAATTTCAATATATCTGAAAGGAGCTGATGTTGGGAATCTCCAGCGTGGGCCCCATTCCAAACCCCATCTAGATGTTTGGCTGGGTTCCATTCCAAACCCTGCCCTCAGAAAACCCACCAAGCAGCGGGTCCTCCCCCAGAGCTCCTCAAGACCACCCTACAGGGTATTTAAGGTCTGGCCCATAGACCTTCCATGTGGTTTTTCCTCTTCCCCTGGGATCACCCGGGTATGCTTGGCTCATTGAATCTGGACTTTTAATTCAGCTTGATTTGGCTTATTGCATCACTGGAGTTACTCACTACTGGGATATTTTTAAATACTTATCACCTGGGATCCAGGGACTCTGGCTACCCTACAAACAATAGATCTGTGCTTCGTGTATCAGCTCCCAGTGTTAAGAGTAAAAAGAAGCTGGGTGGTGGGGGTGCACGCCTTTAATCCCAGCACTCTGGAGGTAGAGGCAGGTGATCTCTGTGAGTTCAAGACCAACCTGGTCTACAGAGCAAGTTCCAGGACAGGCTCCAAAACTACAAAGAAACCCTGTCTTGCGGGGCTAGGGGGAGTAAAAAGAAGCCATCTTTTACAGCCTTGGTCTTGTGCAAAGCATGACATAAATGATTAGAGTCCACACCCTTGATCAGATGCTTGCCCCTCTCTTATCTCTGTGCTCAGGCCCTGGACCTGGCTGTGGAGGAAAAGCCTCCGCTGCTGGCCCAGGACGTGTCCCTTCCCACTCTCCTGCCCACCCTGGTACCAACAGAATCATCTGGGAGCAACCCGAGCGTGCAGTGGACTTTTGTTGAGCCTGTAGATCCTTGAAAGCCAACTTCACGAGTTTTTAATCTACTATCTAGAAAGCCAGTTGATACTGTCACATTTCCAGATGCTTCACATTGGAACAACTTCAGCAACCTCATGGTTTTATTACTCCCCCCCTTTTTTCCCTCACAAAACATGGGTTAACAAACCAAACAAACAGGAAAAAATTCAAACTCCTCACAGCCAAAACCACTGATGCCAAATTTCAGGCTCCAAGCAAGCCAATTTATAAATAAACATGCCCTGATCGCCAAATGGAAGAGGAGCATGCTGGGAAAAGCTGTGGTGGCTGTTGAAGAAGGTGGGGAGTTGCATGGAGTCAGAAGGTTGGAGCTGGGCCTCAGCAGTACCCTGAGCAGCTGTGTGAGATGGGCCAAATCACTGAACGTCTCTGGGCCTGTTTCCACTCCTATGAAACAGGAGGGCCTGGTATAGTTGGTCCAAGGAGAGGCCTCAGCGCTGGCCCTCGCCTAGTTTTAGTTCACACAGCCAAAGCATCCCTTTCTTCTCCATCGCCCTGACAGCATGACCAGGGTTCTAGCTGCCCCAGACTCTCCTGAACTTCCTGCCTCCCAGGAGGCTCTCTAATCCCGCTCACCTGCAGGAGGCTCTCTAATCCCGCTCACCTGCAGGAGGCTCTCTAATCCCGCTCACCTGCAGGAGGCTCTCTAATCCCGCTCACCTGAGACACCTCAGGGCTGTAGTCAGCAGTCTTGCAATGTGAGCAATGTGAGGCACCATGGAAACACAGCACTCAGGCCCACCCACTCCAGACACACTAAGTCAGAACACACATTTGAGCAGCCTCAGGGGTTCATGGGAAGCAGTTCTACTGATGGGATCACAGCCAGCTGGAGATTCTAAAACATAAATGAATAAAACTGTTCACTAGAGTATGAGTGTCCTCAGGCTGTCACTGCCAACCCTCCCTCAGTCAAGGGCTCCGTGAGCCCTTCTTCCACAGAAGCTGAACTTCCCAGCCAGGAAGGGGAATCTGCCTCAACTCCAAGAGTCTTGAGGCCCCACTACGGGGTGCCCCCGGGTGGCTAGGCTCTGGCCTTCTGGGAATGAACTCTCGTCATTTGGGACACACAGTTTAGGCTGGCACCTGTTATTTTCCAGCCTACAGGATGGCTTTCCTATCTAGTTCCTCAACCTTGTAGTCTTCACACGGGAAACGGAAGCCGGATGAAGTGGCTTGCCCAGGACCTCAGCGCGTGTGGGGAAGCCGATGCTGGCACCAGAGCAGGGTGGTGGGAGAGTGAGCTCCCGGCCTCCAAAGCCCCAGGAAGCCCAGGGCCTGACCCCGTTTCCCGTCTCTCAGTGTCTCTGTCTCACTGTCACGGCAGTTTGATGGAAATGGTGGATGGCAGCACCTGCCACACCAGGCTTCTGCGAGGGTCAACCCTCAGTGTTGGGTGCCTCATAAAAGCATTTGCTGCCCACCACACTCATTCATTGACCCAGGATGGAGAAGGGATTTTTCTAGTGCTTTTGGCTACTTCTCCCAGAAGGAGGGGTTCTGCTTGCCTGGCTGCCTACATCTTTCTCTCAGACACCACCCGTTAATCCAGGGTTATGAGAGACACTTCCGCCCTACCAGGGGTGGCTCTCTATTCTCACTACTCTGAGGAGAAAAGCATTTGAACATTTAGTCACCACTGATTTTTGCCTTCCTAGATAGATAGATTATAGATGATAGATAGATGATAGACATATAGACAGACAGATGATTGATAGATGATAGATGATAAAGAGATGATAGGTGGTGATAGTAGTAGTGATAGACAGATGATAGATAAATAGATAGACAGATGATGATAGATAGACAGACAGATACATAGCTTCACATCTGTAATCCAATCACTTTGAAGTCTGAAGCATGAGGATGGTGAGTTCAAAGTAAGCCTGGGCCACACAGAGACAATAGTGAGCTTCTATATCTGAAATCTCTCTCTCCATCCCTCCCTCTCCTTCTCCTTCTCTCTCTCATTCTTCAGGGATGGAGGAGACAGGGCTGAGAACCCAGGATGTCCTCTTTGTAACTCAGATGAGGCACTGAGCTGATTTTTCTCTTTCCTTTTAAATTTTAATTACATTAACCATTACAAATACTTTTCAGAAACAGGTTAGACAGGCCCTATCAGTGATGGCACATGCTTTTTAACCCTAGCCCTCAAGAGGCAGAGGCAGGTGGATTTCTGAGTTCAAGGCCAGTTTGAGGCCAGCCTGATCTAGAGTGAGTCCCAGGACAATCATGGTTACACAGAGAAACTCTGTTTCAAACCACCCCCCTGCAAAAAAAGAAACAGTCTGGGCTGGGGTGTGGTTCAGTGATATAGACTTCCCTAGTATTGTGAGACTCTTAAATAAAAGACTCTTAAATAAAAATATCAGTAAATAAAACAAAAAGAACATATGAACATAACACAGTGCCTAAATGACACTTGGCAATGGCAGGTGCCTCAGTAGAGACGTAAATGAATGCGGGCCTGACATCTCTTCTCCTTGTCAGAGCCTTCCCCGCCCCCACCCACCCCCATGGATATTATAAAGGGAAGAAACAGACTGGAAAATCTTCATGCTCTTTCAAGGTCATAGGAGGAGACGCTGTGAGCTCGGGTGATCTCGCCCGCCTGCGGTGTGTTTGGAAGGGCTGTGAGCCTCAAGCCGAGAGGGGGCAAGGAAGGCCTGGGGCCTGGCTGGATGTAGAAACTAAACCTAGGACCCGCCTCTCCCCTTGCCTGCCTCCTCTTCTTCAGGAGCACAGGAAGTCAAGGCCCTGGCAGCTCCCAGCAGGACAGGGGAGCGCCAGCCATGGAGGCCCTTCCCACGCACAGAGGCCACAGGCCTGGCTCTGCCAGTTTTCTGGTTCTGGAACAGAAAATTGAGTTTCAGTCCTCAGCACCCAAATACATGACTCATAAGCAGCGTGCTTCACAGAGAATGGGCACAAATCCAAGAGAGACCGAGCACCGCAGTGAAAACCACTTCCCAGAACCTTCTTTCCATCCAGGTCCCAGGTTCTGAGGAAAATCACCTACTCCGATATAGACACAGGAACGGGGAACTGGAGGAGTTCTTGTCCTGTCACTCAGAACCAGACACCCAAAGACTACCGTGGTGGCTTGAATGTCATAAGGAGTGACACTACTGGGAGGTGTGGCCTTGTTGAAGGAAGTGTGCCACTGTGGAGGCGGGCTTGAGGTCTCTTGCTTAAGTGTCCCTCAGTGTCACAGTCACTTCCTGTTGCCTTCTGATCAAGGTGTAGCCAGCACCATGTCTGCCTATATGTCGTCATGCTCTCCACCATGATGACAATGAACCGAACCTCTGAAACTGTAAGCAGCCACTCCCCAATTAAATGTTGCCGTGGTCATGGTGTCTCTTCACAACAATAAAAAGCCTGATTAAGACAGCTACCAAGCAGGCCCTGTGAGGCAGGCCTCAAAAAAATTGGAAGGGGGCTGGAGAGATGGCTCAGAGGTTAAGAACACTGGCTGCTCTTCCACAGGTTCTGAGTTCAATTCCCCGCAACTACAAGGTGGCTCACAGCCATCTATAATGAGATCCGGTGCCCTCTTCTGGCCGGCAGGCATACATGGAGGCAGAACACTACATAATAAATAAATCTTTAACAACAACAAAAGCAGGAGATCTCTGCAGGTCCCCCAAGGTTCCTCCCATTCTAGCTTTTCTCTGACAGCTAAAGGAAGACCTGTCCCAGGTCACTTATCTTGTCTTCATTTCACACAGCTGGGTGGAAGTGACAACTAGCAATTAAGTGGGTCTCTCCAGCCAGTTGCTTTCCACACTCTCTTCGGAGCTCATCAGTTTGGCAAGGCAGTGCCTCCACTCCTGCCTCTGCCCCCACGCTTAATCAAAGGATTCCTCAGTAGCACTTACAGCTCTCAAAACACTTCCACACATTCACGTCTGAAAGACAGGGCGAGTGGGAGTGGAGCGCATGCTCAGGTGTTGTCACGGGGCGCATGCTCAGGCGAGGTCCCCGGAAACCTCATTGCTCGCAGTCTCTAGCTTGAACCCAGGCAGGCTACAGAACCCAACACAAACACAATCATACTTTATGTTGGCGTTGTTTTCAAAGTGCTTATCGCAGTGTCTCATCCGATCGTCACAGGACTCTTTTGAAGTTGTCAGGGTAGAGAATGGCATCCGCTTTGTTTTCCATCTTGCCTATTTTTTGTGCCTGTGGGTACGTGTATAAGTCCACACACGCCACAGTCTATGTGGCAGTCAAAGGACAACTTACAGAGTAGCTCTTGCCTTCTACATGTGGGTCACAGGGACTGAATGCAAGACCTCGGGGTTGGCAGCAGGCACCTTTACCCACTGAGCCATCTTGCCTGCCCAGCGTCTTACTTTTTAAAGACTGGCAGCGCTGAAGTCAAACAGGGGACTGGAATGTGCTATACAATTGATGAAAAAACCATTGCCAGGAGCTGGAGACATGATTCAGCAGCTAAGAACACTTGCTGTTCTCCCAGAGAACCTGAGTTCAGTTCACCAATCTATATTGGGCAGGTCATAAACTGTAACTCTAGCTCCAGAACATCTAATGCTGGATTCTGACCTCTGTGGTCACACACACACACACACACACACACACACACACACACACACACACAGAGAGAGAGAGAGAGAGAGAGAGAGAGAGAGACAGACAGACAGACAGACAGACAGACAGATCTTTATAAGAAAAGAGAGAGAGAGGCACATCCGAGCACTAAAGAGGTAAAGGCCAGCCTCAACTCCATATTGAATTCATTGTGGACTACACAAGACGGTCTCAAACAACAACAGACATTGCAGTGCATAGTGATGCAGGCCTGTAGTCCGAGCACACAGGTAGTTGAGACAGGAAGAATGCCTTAAGTTCCAGACCACACTGGACTATATTGTGAGTCTTTTTCAAAAATAATATAATAGAGTAGAGCCAATGAGATGCTCCAGGGCAGAGGCTCTTGTTGCAAAGCCCGATAGCCTGAGTTTGATCCCTGGAACTCACATGGTGGAAGGAGAGAACCAGTTCTACAAAGTTGTCCTCTGACCTCCACATGTGTGCCCATACACATAGCATGTATATGTACACACATTTTAACAGCAAAAAGCAAAATGATAATAATGATTTAAAAGAGACATTCTTGTGTAAGGACATCTAGCTAGCTGCCTGGGAGGGCAGGACCAGAACTCTGGACCTATGATGAAACTTCAGTTTCATGCCTTCACCCCTGAGGATTCACTGAGGTGGAGTCTTTGAAAGGCAGAGAAGGCAAACCTTCACCATGTCAGATCTTCTCTCTGTGGTGTCCCTGGAAGGCAGGCAGTGCATTGCTTAAATACCTCCAGCAATGGGGGGTTCATTATGGTCTGAGGCAACATTTCCCACTGTTGTCCAACTAGTTATTAGATTTTTTTTCTCCATCAAATGAGGAAAATCTATTCATCCCAATAAGTGCTTTGGAGTTCAGGGTTCCCACGGAGGATTGGGTATGGGGGAGGGTGCTCGAGCAAGGTGATGGATGGGCTGAATCACTCCATCTTCTAGGAAGACACTCCCCTGCCTGGTGGGAGTTTAATCTACCCTCATGGTCACCCTCCCTCATCATGTCCTGCAAACCTGTTTGGGGAACTCTTGCCTGCTTGGTGTGGCATTGGGGCCACAGCTGAAGCAAATACCTGAATTTCCATTCATGGAAAGGCCTCCCACAGCAGAAAGGGTAATTATCTGCCTGCTGAGCTGACAGGTTCCCATCTGGCAGGGGCTGAATGCTGTGTCTTTAGAAAGAAAGAAAAAAGCCAACCAGAAAAGGCAAGCTTCTGACCCCACCTTTGACAGATTCCCCTCAGCTACTCTAGGAGGGGGAGAGTGCTGAGATGGGTGTGGGGGAGGAGAAGGCTCACTCTCTTATTCTAGAACCTTCTCCTCTGCAAAAAATGATAGGGCTGCCTTGCCAGCTGGACCCTGAAAATCTGTCCAGATAGAGAGAACCAGGAGTCCCAAGACACTTGGAACCCCGGCTGCCGTTCGTGGAAGAATATCCAGGCAGAAAACAAAAAGGCATCCACCATTAGGACCCTGATAGAGATTTCACTTCAGGGTTCTGCTTTCCTGGGCTGTCCCCTCCACCTCTGCAGCCCCTCAGAGCTTTAGCTGAGAGCCCAAAGCTTACCAGTTGGTCCACTGTTTTGCCTCAGCTACCATAGGCATGGCAGGCCCTGTATCCAGTCAGAACACAAGTAGCAGATAAGCTTGAGGTCAGGATTACCAGAGTGTTAAGGCTCACACAGAGTCACAGGAGTTAGGCTCACACAGAGTCACAGGAGTTAGGCTCACACAGAGTCACAGGAGTTAGACTTACACACAGCCACAGGCACATTACAGATTGAGTACTATGTGCCAGTCCTATGCAGGTGCTGTGTATATGTATTCCTTTCATCCCTCCTTCTCTCTTCCTCCTTCTCTCTTCCTTTTGTCTGTCTAGTCCCCGCCGTGTGTGTGTGTGTGTGTGTGTGTGTGTGTGTGTGTGTGTGTGTGTGTGTGGTTGGCTGGTCTGGAACTTTGTCAAGTAGTCTAGACTAGGCAAGCTTCCTGGGACCCGCTGTTTCTACCTCCCATCTTGCCATCCTTGCCATCCCAAACACACAGAGCTTTTATGGACATTCTAGGGAATTGAACTCATGTCCTCATGCTTGCAAGGCAAATGCTTTACGAACTAAACCATCTTCCTGGTCCTCATTTTCCTTTCTGTGGACCTGGAGATTGAACCCAGGGCCGTGAGTATGAGACTAGTTTACCACACCCCCAGACCTGAGAGAATTTAAATCCAGTTCTGTCCTGTTCTTAGAAAAAAAAAATCTGTGCTTCAAAAAAAATTAACTTTCTAAAATTTAATATTCTAGCCGGGCGTTGGTGGTGCACGCCTTTAATCCCAGCACTCAGGAGGCAGAGGCGGGCGGATCTCTGTGAGTTGGAGGCCAGCCTGGTCTTCAAAGACAGCCTCCAAAACAATACAAAGAAACCCTGTCTCGAAAAACCAAAAGAAAAATGTGTGTGTGTGTGTGTGTGTGTGTGTGTATTCTAACATACACAAAGACCCATGAGCTGATGTCATGAATGAATACACCCAACACCAAGGGCAGTAACCATCAACAGGGGTTGCTCCTGTCGCGGCTCTACCCACCTACCCTCGGCCACCAGGTTGGCACATGTGTTTCATGCTATTTCATCTGTAAATGGCTTGACGCTTATTTCCAAAGGCTAAGAACACTCTCCAACCTCTCAGAATTATGGCCAGACATGAAAGTTCACCAAGAAAGGGTCCTATTGTTCTCTGAAACGGAAAGACTGCGCAATTTATGTCGTCCCAGAGGGGAGTGAAGCTGTTCCTCGGCTCAGCGTTAGCATGTTATCACAGTGCGGTGGCACAGTCAGTGTCTGCCACGCTCAGGAATGGCTGTCTGGCAGCACCACATGCTGCAGCCCTGTCCGCCCAGCCATGAACAACAGCTCTCTGTTCTTCACATTATCCCCAAGCAATAGTGACCCACCCACAGAGGAACTCGAAGGACAGACGCCATCCAGCTCTTCCTAGCTCAGAGGGAATCTTTTTCACTGACGGCTGCGATACTATCTTAGATGTACATGGAATAACAGTGACTTTGACTGAACACACCTACTATGTGTCAGATACTGAGCTAGGCATTTCCATATGTGCCAGCAACATTAACACTTAGGTTTTAAATGTTGATTCAATTGTGTGTGTGTGTGTGTGTGTGTGTGTGTGTGTGTGTGTGTGTGGTTTGAGTTTCCATTAGAGTAGGAATTTCATCCTACATTGAAATGCCATGGAAGGCAATAAAACCACTTTGGGGCTAAAACCATTAGTCAGAGTTAAAGTGTGGGTATGGATGTACATGCATCTAACCACTCTGAGAGTCATCCTGGGCAGTATGACTCCATCAGGTCTAGGATGCAGTTTCTGTCCTGCATTGCCCTACCTCACCATAGTAGCAAATGTCCCAAATTCAAGTTCACACTCACTTTCCACTCCCATGCTTCCACGGAGATCTCATCCTAAGGGGTTTGGGAGTCAGACAGGGGAAACAAAACAAAACACAACCATCACTTGATGTCCACAGGCAACAGGACCCAAGCAAGTGCCAAAGACTGAGCACACCCAAATCTCTTGTATAGAACGGCAGAGTACCCCAGGCATACCCTGCCATGTAGCCCAGGCATACCCTGCCATGTAGCCCAGGTATGCCCTGCCATGTAGCCCAGGCATACCCTGCCATGTAGCCCAGGTATGCCCTGCCATGTAGCCCAGGCATACCCTGCCATGTACCCCAGGTATGCCCTGCCATGTAGCCCAGGCATACCCTGCCATGTACCCCAGGTATGCCCTGCCATGTAGCCCAGGCATACCCTGCCATGTACCCCAGGTATGCCCTGCCATGTAGCCCAGGCATACCCTGCCATGTACCCCAGGTATGCCCTGCCATGTAGCCCAGGCATACCCTGCCATGTAGCCCAGGCATACCCTGCCATGTAGCCCAGGCATACCCTGCCATGTACCCCAGGTATGCCCTGCCATGTAGCCCAGGCATACCCTGCCATGTACCCCAGGTATGCCCTGCCATGTAGCCCAGGCATACCCTGCCATTGCTAGTTTACTCTGTAACACCCAACACAGCATAAATGCCCCCTAGTTTTTGTACTTTTTAGGGAATTATGGTAAGAAAGAAAAATTCTTGCACGTTTAACACAGGCACATTTCTTAATGATTGCAGTTGGTTTGATCATGGAGTGGCTGGAGAGAAGGCTCAGTGGTTAAATGCACTTACTGTGCTTCTAGAGGACCATGGTTCGATTCCCAACACCCACATGGCAACTCACAGCCATTCTTAACTCCAATTCCAGGGGACCTGACACCCTCTTCTGGCCTCCAGCAGCACCAGGCACACACCTGAGTACATACCTGCAAGCAGGCAAAACATTCACATACAAATCAATCTCTTATTAAAGGCTTTAAAAAATGGATGCTGAGCCGGGCGTTGGTGGCGCACGCTTTTAATCCCAGCACTCGGGAGGCAGAGGCAAGTGGACCTCTGTGAGTTCAAGACCAGCCTGGTCTACAGAGTGAGTACCAGGAGGCTCCAAAGCTACACAGAGAAACCCTGTCTCAAAAAAAAAAAAAAAAAAAAAAAGGATGTGGAATCCATGGATATGTAGCCAATTTTACACAAGTAGTTCCAACTGGTCATGGTGGCACACACCTTTAACCCAGGTCTTGGGAGACAGAGGCAGGAGATCTCTGTAAGTTGAAGGCTAGCCTGGTCTACATAGTGAGTTCTAGGTCAGCCAGGGCTACACCAAGAGACCCTATTTGAAAAAAAAAGAAGGTAGGAAAGAGCAGGTCTTCAAAGCACAGGGTGACAACTGGCGTGGCAGATGAGGATTCTCAGGACTGTGCACTCACTCACAGGCATGCGCAGATCGTGATGTCACACTGGTGATTAGAGTGACTATGAGTGCTCTGGTAATGATGATAGCCGATGCTATAGGGGATACAATATATTTATTTACCAGAGAGAGAGTCACACAAGCTAGGCATTAGAATCGTGGCTGGCTTCCAAAAGAGGAGGTCCTTTTTCCTAATTTACTTGTCCCCGCCCTCATGGGCGCATAGCTTTGTGGGGTTCACTCCTACACTCTGGGACATCTGTCTCATTCAGTGGTGCTCTTGTTGGTAGTGAAGAAACGGGGGGTGGGGGGAGGCATGCTGCAGTTCTCTGTGCCTCTAGCATCGTGGGTTTTCTGCTGTTGAGAAAATAAGGGGAGTCCTGTTGGACACAAGGGTCACATCTGCCAGGGACAGACCCACAGTTAGGCTGTTAACAACTATGGGGCGCTAAGAAGGAAGGTGCAGGGACAGGAACAAGGTGTTTTCAAAGCTCTGGAGGGTGGGCTGCGGTGGAGGGTGGGCTGCGGCGGAGGGGGTGAGCTGTGGCAGAGGGTGGGCTGCGGCGGAGGGGTGGGCTGCGGTGGAGCGGGTGGGCTGCAGCAGAGGGTGGGCTGTGGTGGGGGCAGGCTATGGTGGGGAGTGAGGGAGAGACTAGGTGTGGGCTCTGGAGAAACAGGCTGGGGCACCTGTGAAGACTTGAACAAGCATGCCGAGGGCTTGCTCTGAAGAAGCCTGGCAGAACTGTAGCACAATCTAAGGAAACATGAATCAGGACAGAGGAAGAGTGGGGTCAGAGAGAGCAGGCAGGAGGCCCTGAGTATCCTCTACTGTACTTGTTAGAACGCTGTAGTTGGAGAGTGAGTCTCTACATAAGCCCCTTCCTGGCTCCCAGCATCCTGGGAACAGTCATGCAGGACACTGGCTTCTTATTTCCCAGTGCTTTGGCACAGAATATGTGATTGATACATGTTTGTTGATGGAGGGCTCTGAAGGTGGGTCGGAGGGG
Organism: Mesocricetus auratus; assembly: GCF_017639785.1. Classification (NCBI taxonomy): domain Eukaryota; kingdom Metazoa; phylum Chordata; class Mammalia; order Rodentia; family Cricetidae; genus Mesocricetus; species Mesocricetus auratus. The sequence continues at coordinate 75,706,306 of NW_024429191.1, read as the reverse complement.
AGACAGTGAAGCCCCTCTGAAGGACATTGGGAAATCACAATGGGCAGCCTGTGATGCTTTGCTGGGAACACCTACTTGGCAAAAGACTGACTAGAACAAGCGCATCTGATGGCAGAAGAATGGGTGATGGAGCCATTAATTAAGTAACAGAAGCAGGAGCGGAACCGGATGAGTGGGGAAGGCAGCGAGAGCATGCTTCTAGGTTGGGACAAGGCCACTAAAAATATCTGCCCAGCAGTTTAACACACACAACTCCAGCTCTGCTAACCTCAGAGCCTGGGAGGGGTCCTAGCTACATTTCTGTTGCAATGAAAGATTCTGACAACAATCAATTTAAGAAAGAAAAGGGTTATTGTACTTATAATTGCAAGTTATATTTCATTATTTCAGGGAAGTCAAGGCAGGAACTTATAGTATCGCATCCATAGTCAGCAAAGGGAGAGTAAGCGCGTTGTCATCTACCTTTATTTTGTCTTAGGTAGTTCAGGGTCCCTGCATAGGGAATGATGTCTCCCACAGTGGGCTGGGTCTTCCAACCTCAACTACTCAAGGCAACCTCCACAGACAGGCCTGTAGGCCAACCTGATCTAGATAACCCTCCAATAAGATCTCTTTCCAGAGGGGCTGGAGAGATGGCTCATTGGTTAAGAGCCTGTATTACTCTTGCAGAAGACTGAGTTAGTTCCCAGCACCTGTGTCTTTAAAAAGCAATGTTTAAAAAGGTTCATTCCAGGAGCTAGAGAGATGGCTCTTCAGTTAAGAGCACTGGCTGCCCTTCCAGAGATCCTGAGTTCAATTCCCAGCAACCACATGGGTATGATGTCCTCTTCTGGTGTGCAGGTATACATGCAGAGCACTCATACATAAAATAAGTAAAAAAATTTTAAAAGATTCATTCTGAGATGGGCCAAGGTTTTATCACGTTGATAGTTAACCAGAGCAGGAGGCATATGCAAAGAGTTGTTAGTGGTTATTTTGGGAGAGGGTGAGGCCACCCAGGGTGGGGGAGAGAAAAGACAAGAGGCCCTGGGTAGAGCCTTGAGCCAGCATTGATGAGAAAAGAACAAACAACTCACTGTTGGGGAGAGAAAAGGAGAGTTGAGCAAGTGCAGGGTGGTTCAGAGTCAGAGCAGACAGGGAGGGGTGGTTTAGGTCAGGAGATGACCCCAGGATGCCCCAGAGATCCATCGAGTAAACCTGGGCTACCACCCAGCAGCAACAAGAGAGTTCTCAGAGTATGAAGTGATTAGGCTGTGGGAGGGCAGGAACCAGATTGTGTTGGTTAACAAAGACGTGGGTGTGAGGGCTGAGGGAACAAAGGAGCACTCTGGGAAGGGCTCTGGCAGGATGGGGAGAAGAAAAGGAAGTCCCACTTCCTACGGAGGTGTGGCTGGGGAAGCCTGTGTCCAGAGCGGGAGAGACAAGAAGGGGTTTGTAAGCAGAAGAGGGAGAGGTGACAAGTTGGAAGGAGGAAAGGGACATCTGATGGCGCAGAGAAGATCCCAAGGGATCTGAAAGGCAAGAGAGGGCAGAGTCAGGATTATGACAGCTCAGTCGCCTGCCTTGTGTCAGAACCTGGATTTCATCTCCAGAACTGCAGCAGTAGAGTAAAAACATGCAGACCACAGGAATACTTCACAGTGAACGTAGTGAGTCCTTATATTTGAGAAGCTGCGGAGTGCAAGCTGCAGAGCATTGCTGCGTGTGTTTCAATTCATCCTCATTAAGGGCACACTGTTTCTGCTAAAATGCAAGAAAGTAAAGAGGATCACCCGAGGTCACACAGCTGGTAGCGTGCTTGTCTAGCAAGCATGAAGCTCTGGGTTCCACACCCAGCACTGCACGAACCCCAACACTTGAGAGATAGAGGCAAGAGGGTTAGAAATCCAAGGTTATCCTTGGCTACATAATGAGTTAGAGCCTAGCCTGAGCTACATGAGACCTTCTGAAAAAGAGAGTCTAGCTAGGTGCTGAAGACCCAAAGAGAGCAGGAAGTGGGCTCCTGCCCTCACAGGCTCACAGCCATTATCAGTGGACTGAGCTCCACCCTACTAACAAATACGCTCCAAGACAGAGTTGCTCAGAGAAATACCCACGTTCAGCCCGGGAAAAGGAGAGGATTCGAGAGCAGAAGGAGTCCAAGGGGAGGTGATGTTTGCCCTGAATCTGGAAAGACCAAAAGGAAAAAGTTGCCTGACAAGTGAGTACCATTTTCAACAAATAGGATCGGTACACACAAGCCTGAGCCCCTGAGAACTGTGACCAACCCTCTGATCCTGAGCACAGCGACAGGCGTGGCTGGGCACAGGACAGAAGTGTGCAAACATGGGGGTGGAGGAGAAGAATAGTAATGCTTCCCCCGATAAGGAAAAAGTGTCCGATTTGCATTCTAGGGCAGTAGCCTTGCAAGTCTCCTGAGGGCAGCATGGAGGATGGATGAAAGGAGAATTCCGGGAAGTCAAGGAACCAGACAGCACAGTATGGTAGCCTAGGCAAGAAAGGATGGACGGAGGCAATGGCACTTGTAATAAATAGTGAATATATGTGTGTGTGGGTATATATATTCATATATGTTTATGTGCACATACAGTAGTAAGTATGTATGTGTATACATATACACAAAGTGGTGGCTTGAATGAGATGTCCCCATTGTCTCAGGCATTTGAATTCTTGGATCCCAATTGATGGCATTATTTGGATAGGTTTAGGAAGTGTCGCCTTGCTGCAAGAAGTATGTCACAGGGGCAGGGAGAGAGAGAGAGAGGCTTGAGGTTTCAAATCCTTGTGCTATTCCCAGTTAACTCTGCTTCCTGTTTGGGGCTCAAGATGTGAGCACTCAACTTCCAGGTCTAGCCACTGTGCTCCCACTCTTGAAGCCTGTGGGTGTCAGTAGGATGTGTCGGGCAAGCAGGTGGATGGGAGGGTCTGGAACTCTGGGGAGAGGCGGAGCTGTACGGAGTCCTTATCGCGAGGTGGGGATTGGAGTGAAGGGTAAGGGTGGGGTGAAGACAGCAAAGCCCCGCCCTCTTCCGAGCAGCTTCAGAAGAGAAGAGACCTGAGAAGGATGTGAGAAGGGGAGGCTGAGAGCTAGGAGAGGGAAAAGAGGAAAGGAAGTCCCCTGTCAACCACACAGAGTCTCAGAGTCACAGGAGAAGGCGCTACTGAGCAAGGGGAGCCGGCGCTCTCTTGCTTCCTTTGGGAAGAACAGTTTTCCTAGGAAAGGGGAGAAAAGAGGCCATGTGGGGATAAGAATGGAAGGAGAGTCTCTCTCCTCTGCCCTCCCCCTCCCCTCCCCTCCCTCTCCCCTCCCCTCCCCTCCTCTGTGCTGTGTTTGCTTGACTCAGTCTGCAAAGGAAGTACGTTCACAGAAAATAAAGCTTGGTGTTTAACAAAGGCTTTGAGTCAGACGTTCCAAATGTTTCCATTGTGTACTTCAAAAGTAGACAGGCTACAAATGGAGATCATCCAATATGATCATGCTGTCCTTAAAAACGTTCCTTTGATAATCATTAAACTGTTCTGTTTACCAGAAATGTTCACAAGGAAAATAAACAACAGGGCCATTTAGGAGAATTTCAAAATTGAAGTTCAAACCGTAAGAGAAAACAAGAACAGAAAAAAAAAATTTAACTGAGTGAACATTGCAGACCTCAGCTGCCCTTGAGGATTTTTCTCTAACATTACATAATTCTTCATCAGATATCAGTGTCAAGATGCTAAAATTCACAGTGTATGTGTCATACTTAAGGGACAGAATATTGAAGAAAAAAAATAGTACAGCCAGGTGGTGGTTGTAAGGATCCAGGCGTTATGCAGGCCTGCCCCTGTCACTCAGGCAGTACCCTGGTCAGCCCAGGGCTCCATGACTACTGGTCTATACGAAGATGTAAAGGACCCCTTTAAAAGAAAGACAGGCCGGGCGGTGGTGGTGCACGCCTTTAATCCCAGCACTCTGGAGGCAGAGGCAGGTGGGTCTCTGTGAGTTCGGAGGCCAGGCTGGACCAACAGCCTCCAAAACAATACAGAGAAACCCTGTCTCGTAAAACCTAAATAAATAAATAAAAGAAAGACACCCCCACCCCACTTACATTCTCTTTCCCCCTCTCTTTCCCGCTGTTCCCCTGGGGCAGACAGGACTTTTCCTGTCTCCCTCTTCTCTTCTGTCCTCTGTGTCTCTGTGTCTCTTTACCTCTTTTCTCCATCCCCCTTCCCTTTCTAATAAAACTTCTCTCTAAGCTCTGTCTACCTGGCATGTTTGTCCCTCTGACTTGGTCACCCTTGCCAGCCATGGAATCGGCCAAGGTTCCCCTAGAGCTTTACCATAATAGTGGTGGTGCACAATTTCAATCCCAGCACTCAGGAGGCAGAGGCAGAGGCAGGAGGATCTCTATGAGTTCCAGGACAGCCAGAGATACACAGAGAAACCCTGTCTAAAAAACAAACAAACCAAAAGCCGAAACCAAAAAAAATTTTTTTAGTTTAGGAAAAAAAAGCCTGGGCAGCAGTGGTGCACACCTTTAATCCCAGCACTCAGGAGAGGCAGGTGGCTCTCTGTGAGTTCGAGGTCAGTCTGGTCTACAAAGCTACACAGAGAAACCCAGTCTCAAAAAAGCAAACGAAACCAAACAAACAAACTACAAAGGGGCTAGATAGAAGGCTCACCAGTTAAGAGCATTGGCTGTTCTTCCAGAGGACTCAGGTTCAGCTCCCAGGCCCCACACGCTGCGCATTCCTGTCTGTTCCTCTGACACCGTCACACAAACATACATGCAGGCAAAACACCAATGCACATTAAAACAAACAGCCAGGCGTTGGTGGCGCACACCTTTAATCCCAGCACTAGGGAGGCAGAGGCAGGTGGACCTCTGTGAGTTCGAGGCCAGGCTGGTCTACAGAGTGAGTGCCAGGACAGGCTCCAAAGCAATACAGAGAAACCCTGTCTGGAAAAACACACAAACAAAAAAACCAAACAAACCTACCTACAAATACTAAAATTAGCAGGATTATGGTATGTTTACATACATCAAGACTCACATTTGTAGAAATGCCACTTCTCTCAATCAATGCAATATCAGTAAAAATTTGAGAAGCTTATTCAAAAACATAACAGATATAAAGGCCAGGAATAGCCAAGACCAAAAATAAATAAATAAAAATTTTAAAAAGGCTTCCCTTCCAGATCCAGCCTTTTCAGAGGCGACAGTGCTTAAAGCAGGGTGACCCTGGAACATGGACAGAAGAAAAACAGAGCAGTGACACACAGTGCTCCAAGGCCACTTGAGGAATCTTGCAGATGAGCTGGGCAGATAGGGGACATTTTTGCACAGGAAAAAAACCACTGGTACCCTACTTTTCACCATCCTGTTCCAAGAGACTCAAAGGTGAAAGGAATAACCAGAAGGATTTTAAAGATTCCTTTTTATTTATAAGTATGAGTGTGTGTCTGTTGGGGGAAGTCCTGTGCATTTGTCAATAAAGTACTGTTGAGCCTATAGGGAACCAAGATAGGAGGGACTAGGAGTCCAGGAAAACTCTGGGAAGAAGAAACACAGAGAGTTCGAGATGTAACGCCATTGGGGTAGGAAGCCCGGAAACCTCTCCGGTAAGAGACATACTTAGATTAACAATTATGGGGTAATTACTTAAGTCAGAGCTAGCCAGTAAGAAACAAGCAAGGCCAACAGCTTCATAATTAATACAGCGTCTTGTGTGTTTATTTGGGGACTACAATGTGGCAGAGCCCAGGCGACTGGCGGGTGATAAACCAAAGCGGCTAGCAAGGAAAAGCTTCCCCTTAACAGAATGGTTGTCAGGAGCGGGATTGAATTTCCACGCAAAACAACAAAAGGTTTAAAGGAATTTTAGAAACAGAAGAACAGAGAGAAGCACAGATTTTGGTAGCAGCATTTTTCTCAGGTGTGCTCTGTTTTGCTAGCGACAAGCCGAGATTCACGTGGCTCGCTTACCGGAGTCTTCCTGACTCGGCATTAAAAAAAAAAAAAAAAAAAAAAACAGGCAGCAAGGTTGTTTTAAGAGACTCTGCTAACGATTGAAAAGTTGTACGTACAGCTGGAAGTGGCAGCTTTTGCTGGATGTCAGCATGGACTGAGGCAGTAAGCTGGAGTCACGCTTACGCCCGCCATCTTGAAACAGCAGTTTAAAACAGCCGCGGTTTTAAGAAATAAGACACGTGGCCAGAAAAACGTAAAGATTTACAGTAAAGTCAGACTTGGATGAACAAAACCTCTAAAGGTTTACAGTGTGTTTAAAAATATACGTGAGATTGAGAGAGAAAAAAAAACGACAAAGTGGTAAATAAGTAAAGAAGCCGGCTGTGGTGGCGCACCCCGGTAGGAATTGCTCCAGAGGCAGAGGCAGGCAGATTTCCAAAGAGAAACCCTGTCTCAGAAAAAAATAAATAAAAGTGAAAGAAATAGAGTAATAATAATAATAGATAAATAAATAAGCCCCGTAAGGATGGAAAATACACAGAGAGTCTGGATACTGTATGCTATTGTGTTTTTCAGTTTTTTGCTTGCTCAGGAAGGAACTACTACTAAAGTACACTTGATTATAAATGCTGCTAAATTAATCCAACTTCTATCTTTTGAAAATGCCTTGACTTCAAAATTTAAGTATAAGGATATGTTACTTGGAAAAGGAGATTTTGCTTATGTTTCTACAGAAAATGAAAAGCTGAGGATTCCTTCCAGGCTTCTGTGGTTTGATGAACCAAGACCCCCGGAAGCAGTGGACCAGGTGTTCCAACTATTGAGACAGCTAAGATGATGCAGCTTTACAGACCCCGAAAATACGGACTTATACAGGTTTCTGAGTTTTGTCATGATCCCCATGGTATGAACAGCGCCCCCCTCCAGCATGAAGCAGTTTGGAATGAGCAACGTCCTGATTCCCATCTTGTTTATAAACCTTTGTTTTCATTTAAATGGGATTGTTTATAATTGGTTAATGATCACAGCCAATCCCTTTTTAATGGTAAAAAGGGGAATTATGGTATGGGTATTGTTTTTCATTTATTGAGACAAATTCAAGGTCAGTTTTGTGATGTGTATATTTCTCCTCTTGATTAAGTATTGTGCTTATACTGATCTTTTAAAACATAATACATAATTGAATACAGACTATAGATATTTACTTATAATGTCAGAACTTATAGTTAGGTAAGTTAGGTTTTCTAGATATACAGAAATATATTTGAGATAGATAAACAGTCTTCAAACCTTTCAAAGACCTTCAGAAAATGGCATTTAAAATGGTTTAGGGTTTTTCTTGACAATGAGAAATGTCTGCTCCTGGCAGCACCAATTACATCTGAGAGGAAGATGGGCATCGAAGAAACTTGTTATGGAGTTTGCTTTCAACATGGCAAGATTAGCCATTCGGGCAAGAAACTGCTCTTGCCTAGACTGTTTGAATGTTGCTGTATAAACTGAACATGCAGGACCCACAGAAAAGTGACTGCTGAACTCAGTCTTACAGGGTTCCTGCTTCATGGAAGAGTCTACGGGACATTCTGCAGGACACAGAAAAATGACTGACAAACTGCCAATGCAGATGGACAGTTTGAAATTTCCTGCTTTGCTGAGAAGTGTTCCAGACACATTGTGGCCTATGGGCTGAAGATGGATGCCCCAACATTACAGAGGAACTTCGGGTGACTGTCCAGACAGATATCTCTGTCAATCCTAGTGTTTATATATTATCCTTCTGTGGTCTTTGATGGAGTTGAAGACAGATAGTTATAATTATAGTTTTCCTTAGTTATGATAAAAGATAAGCTACATATAGGACTTTGGACTCACAAGGATGGGATGGATGATATTTTCTTTAGATCTTGCTAAATGTTAATAGACAAAATGTTGTAACTGTGTTCTTACTTGATAACTGTTCTGTCATATACAATTTGACTATGTTAAAGTTAAGCCCTTTCTTTTTGTTTAAACAGAAAAGAGGAGATGTTGGGGAAGTCCTGTGTATATGTCAATAAATTACTGCTGGCCAATAGGAATCTAGATAGGTGGGGCTAGGAGGATTCTGGGAAGGAGAAACACAAGAGAGTTCGAGATGTAACGCCATTGGGGTAGGAAGCCCGGAAACCTCTCTGGTAAGAAACATACTTAGATTAACAATTATGGGGTAATTACTTAAGTCAGAGCTAGCTAGTAAGAAACAAGCAAGGCCAACAGCTTCATAATTAATATAGTCTCCTGTGTGTTTATTTGGGACTGATGCGGATCTGGAACCAGGCGGGCGGGAAGGCTCCTCTCAAAGAAAAAGCTTCTCTTTACAGAATGGTGTCATGTGTGGTGTGTATGCCACATGTATGTGGGCATCCAATGAGACCAGAAGAGGGTGTTGGATCCCTTGGAGTTACAGGTGGTTGTGAGCACCAGGAACCAAACCTGGGTCCTCTGGAAGAGAAGTGTGCACTGTGGATGACTGAGTCATTGCTCAAGTCTGTAAGGATTTCAGAAGAGAATACTTTCATGACCTTGGAGAAAAGAATGATTTCTTAAACCTGAGGCAGAAAGTTACCAACCCGCTGTCTCAATCAGGGGTAAAGGACGTCTGCCAATATCTGGAGGCAGTTTGGCTTGTTAGAGCTTGGCCTGAGGTGTGCTTTTGTATTGAGTAGAGAGACTGCGGACGCTCCAAGCTCCCTGAAATGCATAGGACTCCCTCCTACACACACCAGAGATATTCCCACAAATGTCAGTATTAAGGGTTAAGATGCTCTACGGCAGCTGGGCGTTGGTGGCGCACGCCTTTGATCCCAGCACTCGGGAGGCAGAGGCAGGCGGATCTCTGTGAGTTCGAGACCAGCCTGGACTACCAAGTGAGTTCCAGGACAGCCTCCAAAGCCACAGAGAAACCCTGTCTCGAAAAACCAAAAAAAAAAAAAAAAAAAAAAAAAAGATGCTCTACGGCATCAACCTTAGTGAGGACTGTCCCTCAAAACATACCACTAAGAAACTGCAGAGTAGATGCTCAGTCAGAAATGTACTAGCTGCTCAGACATGAGGACCTGAGTTCAGTCCCAAGCATCCACAGAAAAAGCTAGGTATGGTGGTCACTGGGGAGGCAGAGACAGGCAGATCCCCTGGGCTCTCTAGGGGGCCATCTTCACCTAATGAGAGATCCCTAGGTCAGTGTGAGGCCCCCAGTGCCAAACAAACAAACAAACAAAACCCCTCCAAAATAGACAGTGCCCAAGTTTGATCTCTGCCACTCCCACACACCCAAGGAGGAAGGGAGGGGGAGAGGTAGGAGGGAAGAAGGGAAGAGGGAGGTAGAGAGAAGGAAGGGAGAGAATAAAAAGTCATCACAGAGAAAGTATCTTACACAGAAAGCAGAAGGATACAGGCTCAAATCTAGCAAGGCTTTATCTTTTTAAAAAAATTAGTATTAAGCCAGGCAGTAGTGATGGACATCTTTAGTTCCAGCACTATGGAGGCAGAGTTTGAGGCCAGCCTGATCTACAGAGTGAGTTCCAGGACAGTCAAGGCTACACAGAGAAACCCTGTCTCAAAAAAGAAAGAAACAAACAAACAAACAAACAAACAAAGAAGGAAGGAAGAAAGGAAGGAAAACAGTATTAAAAAATAGCTTAGGGGCTGGAGGGCTCCACGGTTAAGAGCAATTGCTGCTCCTCCAAAGGACCTGAGTTCAATTCTCAGCACCCACATCAGGCAGCTTGCAACCACCTGTAACTCCAGAGGATCCAACACCCTTTCTCTGGTCTTCAGTGCGCTTATACAGATATGATACACACTAATGCAGAAGCATACACACACTCATAAAAAAGATCTTTCAGCCGGGTGGTAGTGGCACACGCCTTTAATCCCAACACTTGGGAGGCAGAGGCAGGTAGATCTCTGTAAGTTTGCAACCAGCCTGGTCTACAGAGATAGTTCCAGCACTGGCTCCAAAGCTACACAGGGAAATCGTGTTTCAAAAATCAACAACAACAGCAAAAGATCTTTAAAAAGCAAACTAAAAGAGACAGGTAGGAATAATGTATAGTAGGTCTGGGTTATTATCATTATTATTATTATTTGTGTGTGTGTGTGTGTGTGTGTGTGTGCATGCACACACAGGCTTGCTCAAGTAGACTTGTATGCTATGGTGTCCACATGGTCAGGGGACAACATTTTAAAAGTTGCTACAGGGCTGAACACTTAAAAGTAGTTAAAATGATGAGTTTTATGTTGAGTGTACTTTCCCACTATAAAAATAGTTACTATAAAACCACAGACAACCGTGGTCTCTGGGATGAAGGGAGGAGATGCAGCTGGTGATACGGTCTCTCCTGACTTTCCAGATGTGACTTTCCAGATGTGCTGGTGTTTGCTTTCTTGGCTGACCACTAATTCATTCCTGTTCATTTTATCGCTGTTTTGAAAGTTGATCTTTTTCTGGGACAAAGCTTTGTAGCCCAGGCTGGCCTGGAATGCCTGTGGTTCCCCCACCCTCTCCCCATTCCTGTCTGGAATGCACAGGCTTACAATACCACAACCAGCTTTTGTACATATATTTTCCTGTGTTGTTCAGTATACATGCTGTACCACTATTTTTGTTTTTGTCTTGTTCTTTTTTGAGGCAGGGTTTCACTATGCAACCAAGGCTGGCCTTGAACTCACAGGATCTGCCTACTTCTGCCTCCCAGAGACTGGAATTAAAGGCGTATGCCATCACGAGCAGCCTGTTGTTGATTTTTTTATTATTTATTTTATGTGTGGTTTGCCTGCCTTTATGTCTGTGTACTACATGCTACGCATGTCCCTGGTGCCATAGGAGGCCCAGAAAAGGGTGTAGATCTCCCAGGAGTGGAGTTAACAAACTCACCCAATAATTCGGACCTGCCAAGTTCCTAAGAGAACACAACAGCCAGAAAAACACTTTCAATACTACAAGCCGAGAACTCTGTACATATTAAACTAACTCTTCTTTACATGATCCCCTGGCTAACGGAGAACCCATCCTCCTTTGGTGCTCTGCCAGCCTCGGAGCCACTCTGTCCTATGGATGCATTCAGCACATTTGCTTCCTTTGTCTTTTCTTTTTTGCAACAAGGCATAAATCACAACCACATAAAATTGCCTGTCATCTTTAACAAGGAAGACATTTCTAGGCTAAAGTACCAAATCTCTCTGTTCTTCTATTAGACAGTGAGTAGTGCCTGCTATCTTGGGAGCTCACGGGGATGTTCGGCTGACCCGCACAGTCACAAGGACCCTCAAATTGAGATCTTTGAGCTTTGGGGCAGCCTAGTGGTACTTTGATAAACACAGGCAAAAACCCGGGTTCTTTCCCATCACAAACAAAGCAAAAAACCCTTTAGATAACTGACCTCACACCCGGTGAGATTACAATACAGTAACAAAGACACCAAAAGAAGCTAAAACAAAGACATTTGTTGCACAGCTTTAGGGACATGGGCATATACTGAACCCTACACTTCCTGTTCTGTCCTGTCGATTAATGGTTGACAAACTGAATAATCAGACATGCAGAATACCAGATAAATCTTAATTTCAGGTTTAAAATATATATATCATTTATTCTGGGCGGTGGTGGTGTACACTTTTAATCCCAGCACATGGGAGGTAGAGGCAGGTGGATCTCTGTGAGTCTGAGGTCTACAGAATGAGTTCCAGGACAGCCAGGGCTTAATGAATTTAAGAAGTATAATTTGAAGATGAGTCTCAAAAAGAGAAAACCGTCAGGACGCTGAGACGAGAGGACCAATTCGAGTTCAGAGCAAGCTTGGCTATAGAATAACATCTGTACACATTTTCAAAAGACAAAAGCAAACAAACAAAACAGAGCTAGAGCGAGGGCTCAACAGTCAAGAGTACTTGCTGCTGTCTGATGAGGACTCAAGTTTGGATCCCAGCACCCACAAAGGGTGGCTCACTAAGCTTGTAATTCCAGCTCCAGGGGACCTGACACCCTCTTCTGGTCTCCTCAGACCCCTGCATGTATACACACACACACACACACCACAGGCACACATGCATGCACACACACATACACACTTTTAAAATAAACTGAAAATCAACAGAAATTAAAAGGCTCCCTGGTAGCATGCTTATCTAGCATGCTCGAGGCCCTGAGCTCTTTCCAGGATGGAGGAGGTGAAGACAGACTGGACTCATTGGTAAGTTCCAGCCAGTGAGAGATGCTATCTCAAAAACAAACAAAACAAAAACAAAGGTATATAGATGAGTTGTAGGCTACCCAGGGCTTCCCATTAAGACCTAATATCAAAAATAACTAAAACTAAAACAAACAAAAGCCAAGCCACGCAATTTCTCTCTGCGGCTGTTTCCTCCATAAACTGAGGATGCTGAGTGTCTGAGTCAACACAGAGATTGCCAGTTTTCTGCTTTTTTTTTTTTTAATTCCGCCCCCTCAGGAGAACATTATTTCTTATACAGCTCTCTTCTGCCACCTGCTGGACATGATGCCACTACAGTTCCCAAGCTGTGGTCCATCACCACGGTCCCTCTGATACTGTGGTTTGTTTACTTAGGTTTCAGCCAATTCATGAGAATTACCATTTTCTGGGTTTTTCATCCTTAAGAGTTTCTAGTTTGTAACTCCTATCAAATGAGTGAAGCCTGAACTTTGCCCATTTGGAAATTAATATTTTAGCAGTTTTCCCATACTGGAGTATTTTTCATAACTGTCTGGTGTCTTGCAGTGACTCTCCTGCCAAGCTGACTTAAAACACTTGCTTTAATAATTTACAAGAACAGAGGAAAACTGTTTAAATTCTATGTTGCTGTTGTTTTGACATAGAGTTTTATAATATAGTCCAGGTGGCCTTAAACTCACATCAATCCTCCAGCCCCAGTCTCTCACGCAATGGAGTCACAGAGAGGCAAAGCTATCTTTGAAAGACTCCTGAAGCTGGGTCTCATGGCACAGACTGTGACTCTAGCATTTGGGAAGTGGAGGAAAGAGGACCGGAGTTGCCTGTTAGCCTGGGCTACATTGTGAGACTCAGCCTCAAAACCAGCAGCAATTTCTGACACACCCTTCTGCGTCTTCTTCTTCTTCTTCTTTTTTCTTTCTTATTTGTTTGTTTGGTGTGTGTGTGTGTGTGTGTGTGTGTGTGTGTGTGTGTGTGTGTGTGTGTTTACCCATGGCTGTCCTGGAACTCTCTCTGTAGATCAGGTTGGCCTCAAATTCAAAGAGATCCACCAGCCTCTGCCTCCCAAGTGCTGGGATTAAAAGCGTGAGCCACCAACGCCTGGCCTTTTCCTTCTTTTTTAAAGATTACTTTTCCATTTTCCCAGGAGGCCAAGGCAGGGGAATCTGGGTTTGAGACCAATCTGGGCTGCATAGGAAGACTGTCTCAAAACATGAGGGGCAAGGGAAAGAAAGGAAGAATGAAAGAATGAAGGAAAGAAGGCCAAACTGTCTTTCTCAAGTGGTTGAACTACTTGTGTGCCCACAGCACCAAATGGCCCTTCCAGAATTCCCACCATAGTGTTAAGATATACGATGGATGAATTAATGTATGCATGCATGCATGAATGAATGAATGAATGAATGGACTTTCTGAATGGAGTTACTGAATTCCCATTGCCTCAGGATCCAAACCCTGTATTTTTCTAAGAATGTGAGTTGGGAAGGGAGCTCTTTTGAAAGAAAGTCAGGAAAAGACCTTGGGAAAGCAGGCAACACTCGGTGCCCACTCACAGCTGTGCTATTTGTTCCCACTGCCCCATGAATTCCCAGACAGCTGTCACTGGCCTACATATTTTAATACTTTCTTTTATTGCAGTTATGATGACATTCATTTAAAAATATTCCAAAATACTTTCTGACCCTTCCCTATCTCTTCCATTTGTGGTAATGTACAACAGAACATAGTTTAAATATTTTTCCTAATAGACAAAACACTGTGGGCTTGGGAGCAAGTTTAGAAAACTTAGACATGAAGCATAGAAAAACATAAATCTCTCTTAATCTTTTTTTTCTTTTGCTGACTTTCTGAGACAGGGCTTCTCTGTGTAGTTCTGGCTGTCCTGAAACTTGCTCTGTAGATCAGACTAGCCTAGAACTCATAGAGATTCCCCCCTGCCTCTGCTTCCCAAGTGCCAGGATTATCAGGACATTACAACTATAAAATAATAATATGCTGCATACCATACATATTATTTTATAGTTGTCCTTTTTTAAATGCCATTTTCAATCCAAATTGAATGTGCTCCACATGTCACTAATCAAACTGGCTCTAAATGCTGGGAAAGACCTTCTTGGAATTTGGTGATCTCATCTGAAAAAAATAGTCTTTCTTTCTAACATAAGGCCATTTTTCCCCTTGGTATGAGTGCTCTGTCTACATGTATACCTGCATGCCAGAGAGAGCATCAGATCCCATGATAGAGGGTAGTGATCTACAATATACAATGTGGCTGCTAGGAATTAAACTTGGGTCCTCTGGAAGAGCAATCAGTGCTCTTCATCACTGAGCCATCTCCCCAGCTTCCCCATAAAGCCATGTTTATACCAAAACCATTTAGGGATGAAATCTAGTCACCACTCTATACTCTAAGTATGCAGCAGTCAGGGTCCACACAATTTTAGCTTATATATGTGTGTGTGTTTTTACTACTGTTATTGTTGTTTGAGTTTCTAGGTAAAGATTATTTTTTTAACTTTTATTTATATGTCTGTCTGTCTGAGTGTCTGTCATGTGTGTGCAGCTGCTCAGGGAGGCTAGAAAGGACACTGGATCCCATGGGGCTGGAGTTATAGGACATATGGGCCATCAGCTGTGGGTTCTGGGAGCCACACTCAGGTTCGTGGGAAGAGCAGAAAAGCTCTTAGCCATGAAATCACCTCTGCAGCCCTGGGTTCTTTTGTTGATTTGTGTTTTTTGTTTTAAGGTAAATTGGCCTTAAACTGGATAAATAGCCCAGACTGGTTTTGAACTCCTGATCCTCAGGGCTTTACCTCCTGAATGCTCAGACTATAGATGAGTGCCACTGTGTCCAGTTTTTCTTGTTATTGTGTAGCCTTGGCTGCCCTGGAATGAAACCTGTATACCAAGCTGGCCTTGGACTCACAAAGATCCGTTTTCCTCTGCCTCCCAAGTGCTGGGATTAAAGGTGTACACCGAAGCCGCCACCACCACCGCCACCACCACCAGGTGCAGGACCTCACACTTACATGGTCCAACCACTGAGATACATCCCTAGCCCTCTTTCTACTTTTTTTTTCTCCTGTAGATAGACACTCACTAAGTTTCCCAGGGCTGGTCTTGAACTCATTTCTTAGTTTAGGCAATCCTCCTGCCTTAGTCTGCCCCCTGATAACTGGGATTAGGGCTGGCACCAACAGCAGAGCCTTGTTCTTCCTTGTTCCTTTGGGATGAAGGCCTACAAGCAAAATGCTGTTGTAACAGTTTCCTCAAGATGGAAACATTCCACCCTGCAGGAAGCTCCTTAATCAGGAAAGTAACCAATCAAAACAGCTTCAGAAAGTCCCTGAAAATGACCAGATTCACTAGGCCCCTCCCTGCCAGAGTAAACAATAAAAGCAAAACTGCCTGGAAAAAGCAGAAACCAGTCAATCTGACTGGAAGGGGTTTAGAACAACTGAGGCACCTGGAAAGGACACCCTCCAACCTGTTGAGCTGCCTGTTGGCTGCACAGTGTGTTCCGGGATCCCAGATTTGTGAGCTGTCACCCATGCTGGGGTGGGATTTGGTGGTGCACCTGTCTTTGAGTCTTTTCTACTCCTTTAAGTAACCCCTTGCCCATATTCCTATAAGTAACCCCAGTAAAACTCATTGTTTCTAATAGGTTTTCTGACACTCCCCGTCGTACGTTTCTCTGCTGATGCAGTAAGCCAGATCAAGCTGAATTGAAAAAGTGTAAAAACAGGGATACTGAGCGAAGCAACTTCTTGATGGGTTCGTTCACTGGTCTCAGAGAACGAGGCCAGAGAAGTTGTACACCTAAACTAGGGCAGGAAAATTTTATAGATTGTAGGTAAGTGGTGATGACTGAAAGGATAATACCCTCACCCAGCCCCTGCTTTGATAGCCATAACAGACTGCAGAAAAGACCCAGCAAGACAAAGGCCTCTGACTCAGCAACATGTGGAGTACAGAGCATAGCAACTGCCCTGGGAGGGCTATAGGTCATAGCAACCTACCTGCAGCTGCAGCTGGCCAATCAACACAGAGCAGGTTGCCCAAGCTCAGATGTGCACCAATCCTGAGGCTGTTGTGGACCCCAGACACTCCCCTTGCTGTACCCCAATAAATTCTCAGCCCCACGGTCCTTCTCCCTCCACCTGCTGTGTTGGATGGATGGAGGGACCCGAGTTAATACAGTCAACTCATTAATTAATTAAAGACTCTTTGCTTTTGCATCAGATTGGGTCTCTTCCTACCTAACTTTATCCTGTTCAATTATTGGCCAGTCTGTTTATTTATTAAACCAGTCATAGTGACATATATTCATACAGTGTACAGAGGGATTACTCCACAGTATTTCCCCCTTTTTGTCTAATTAAAAAGGAAGGTTTTTACTTTAACATACTAAAATTATATGCAACAAAAACAATTATCAAGAAAGAATTACAATTACAATATTGAGTCTACTTGTATTTGGCAAAATTAGAAAAAATACTCTATTATCTATCTTATCTTGGTGAGTCTAAAGTTTTATACCTAATTTTCATTCTATCATACCTAAGGAAAACTATAAATTTAACTAATTAGTCTTTAACTCCATCAAAGACCCCAGAAGGATGAAATGCTATCTAAAGGCAGGGACATCTAGCTGCCTGGACAGTCACCCAGAGTTTTTTCTATGATGTTGAGGCATCCATCTTTGGCCTACAAGCCTCATTTATCTGACAGACATTTTTGAGAAGCAGGAATTTTGAAGGACTGTCCTGTCTTGTCTTGGCAAAGTTTAGCAGTCACCTTACTTTTGTGTCCTGCTGTTCCAGCTTGAACAACAACTGTCAGCAACTGCCCACATGGGAAGCTTTTGCCATAAAGAAAGCAAACTTCCACCAGGTAGTTGTCAGAGGCTGTGAGAATATACAGCAGGTGACAAGTAGTGTTCAGATGTCAACCCAACAGAGGAATGATTCTCTAATGGAGGAGAATCCCATCCAGGCAAGGCCTGTAGGACTACTGACTCTAGAAACTGTTGCTCCTGTTTGTAGTTTTACATGTACAAAAGCAGTTATGGTGTCTCCCCAGTAACCACATTGTAGTGTGTAATCTTATGTGATGTGTATATGTAATCTCATGATTGCATATCATCTTTTTTTTTTGAGACAGGGATATATGTGTCTTATAGACACATATATCAGTGAGTGGTCAGAAAGATGACTTTTCATTAATTGTATAATTTTGATATATGGAAAAATATTAAGATATGCTTTGCCGGGCGTTGGTGGCGCACGCCTTTAATCCCAGCACTCGGGAGGCAGAGGCAGGCGGATCTCTGTGAGTTCGAGGCCAGCCTGGTCTACAGAGTGAGTTCCAGGACAGCCTCCAAAGCCACAGAGAAACCTTGTCTCGAAAAACCAAAAAAAAAAAAAAAAGATATGTTTCATAACTAGATCTATTGTTCCACGAGGACTATAAGACACTTGAAAGTCTGTTTTGTTCCTTTGACTCATACTACACACAATTAGCTCATTTTTACCTCAGAAAGTTCAAACTAGACTGAATGTTTCTGTAAATGGAACATAAGTTAAAACTTTACAGATATTCACAGAATCAGAGTGACAGATGTCTAACCAAGGTTAGTAATACAAAGCAACCAAAAAATTATGACAACTTTTTGCTTGCCAAGTCTGGCTGATAAAGACCTATGTCTCACAGCTTGTCTCACCAGGGGCACTGTGCCCCAGCCTCTGGTCACAGTCTTACACCAAAAATCTTGCCATGGTAAATGGCTCTGTCTTTATCATTTGCCCAAGGAACATGCTATGACCAATGAGGGGTAATTCTTGTAACTTTTTTTTCTTATTGCCTCAAGTCTCCTGTAAAAAGCATCTTTAATCTACAAAGAAGTAAAGGAGAACTGAAACAGAGAATTGGAACTAAAGAGAATTAGAGACTGTTAGAGCAAGAGAATTAGAGCTGCAGAATTATAAAAGAGAACGACCCTCAGATCCTGTGTGAAGTTATTATAGAAATCTTTCAAACTCTCCTGAGAAGTCTTCTCTGAGTTTATCCTGTATAGTAGCTTAGGAGCTGGACTTTCAAATCACTAAAGGTGGTGATGGTAGCACATGCCTTTAATCCCAGCACTCAGGAGTCAGAGGCAGGTGGAGCTCTGTGAGTTTGAAGACAGCTTGGTCTACAAGAGCTAGTTACAGGACAGGCTCCAAAACAATACAGAGAAACCCTGCCTAGAAATCTCCCCCCCCCCAAAAAAAAAACACCCTGTATCAAAAAAAAAAAAGAAAGAATGAAAGAAAGAGAAAACAAACTCCATACAGAGTTTCTTCTATGACTATCATCTTCTCTTAAGTAGATTGATGCTGCCAAGAGCAGACATGTCTCACAATCAGGAAAAGCTTTAGATTATTAAACATTAAATGTCATATTCTGTAGGTCTTTGAAGTTTTTGAAGACCAGCTATCTAAATACATTTGTGTATGACCTTGAAAATATACCTAACATGAGTATAAATCTGATTATTATAGATGACTGCTAATCTGTGTTTCTTAACTATACATTACATTTTTAAATGAGCTATATAAACATAATACCTTTAAAAAGTGTAGAAATATACACACATTATAACAAAATTAACTTTAAATTTGTATCAATTAACCAAAATCCATGCCAATTTAAGATTAATAGTTATTTTTTGGATTAAAGTAGATTTAATAACCTAGTCTTTAATCTCATCATTTTTATATCTCCCTTTTTCTTTCCAGAAAAAGATCCTTGAATCTAACCTCCTTTGTTCAGCTTTTTTCCTGACCATCACCAATAACTTGTGACCAACCCCCTTAAATGATAACAAATATCCATAACCAATATTTTGGGAATGCGGACATTGTTTTCCCTAGACTACTTCCTGTTATTTGGGGGTGCTGGAACCTTGAGAAAACCAGGACAATTGTTAGGTCTTGGCTAGAGTATTCTGTGAAGCTAGATCATCTCAGTCAGCAGTCTTCAAGCTGTTTTGGATACTGGGTTACCTGGTCCATTGATTTTTATTGGTGTTTGGTCCCCTTGTTCTGAAAATTTATAAACTTTTAAAGGTAACATACATATCTGTATCAATATAAATATAGACTATGCATTGTATACAAATCAGCCAAAGATGATTTTTTTGTTATGTGTTTGAGCAGATAAAATATACATCATGTGTCTTGTAGTTCTTTTAGGTTTATTTCTTTTTATTTTTTTATTTGTTTAATTTAGAAGCTATCTTATTTTGCATATCAATCCCAGTTCCCTCTCCCTCCCATCCTAGGTTTATTTCTTTATCTCAGGTTTTGGGGGGGGGTCTTCCTAGATCAACCTGATTTCCTGGTTTTGTTTGTTTGGTTTTGGTTTTCAAGACAGGTTTCTCTGTGTAACAGCTCTGGTTGTCTTGGAACTCACTCTGTGGCTTAGCTCATGGTGTGTTGGCAGTTTCCAGGAGATGCATCTTTGTATCACAGCAGGCGTAAGAGTCACAAGACTAGGAAGTCACTCTTGGCGCCATTTTAGAACCTTTTTGTTATGTTTTCTCAGGTTTTGTGTGGAAATTCTTGCTGAATGTTTGGGTACCATATGTAGGTAAAGTTTCCTGTCCTGACTGCCTGTTCCTAAATAACTGGCCACACTTCCCAAATAATTGACTTGGAGAGATCATATAAATTATAAATGCTCAGCTAATAGCTCAGGCTTGTTATTAACTCTTACATTTTAAGAGTTCACCCATTGGACCAACAGACTCCAAAATAATACAGAGAAACCCTGTCTCGTAAAAACCAAAAAAAAAAAAAAAAAAGAGTTCACCCACATTCCGTATTTGTACTCAACCATGTGGTGGTATTAGCACAGCACATTCATCTTTTGCTCCTTCTGCGTCTGACTGACGACCCTCTGACTCTATCCTTCCTCCTCCCAGCATTCTCAGTTTGGCTTTCCTGTTCAGCTCTTGACCAGTCTGCTTGTTTAGTAAGCCAGTCATAGTGACGTATATTCACACAGTGTACAGAAGGTTACTCACAGCACAGGTGTTTTTCCTGTTTATTAAGCCAATCATAGTGACGTATATTCACACAGTGTACAGAAGATTACTCCACAGCACAGGTGTTTTTCCTGCTTGTGCATCTGTGTACTATTCAAATGCATGTGCAGGCTAGAGGGAAACCTTAGGCATTCTTCCTCTGACATCTACTTTTTGGGACTTGCCAAATAGATGAGGATAGTTGGCTAGAGAGCTCCAGGAATCTACTTTTCTCTACTTCCCCAGTGCATGGATTATAAGCACATATCACATGACAGCTCTTTTACATGGTTCTGGGAATCAAACTGAGGGCCTTGTGTTTGCAAGGTCAGAGCTTTACTAAGTGTCATACCAGGCCCTTCTTACGGGAGTTTTTAATGAATATTTGCATGGGGAACCCTGTAGGCTGGTTGTTTGGTTGTTGGTACTGGAGACTGAACCCAGAGACTCACATACACTGAGCACACATTCTACCACCAAGCACTCTCTTGGTCCTGTTTTTTTGATCAAAGAAACATGTGATGCCCCTGCCTCTCAAGTGTCTGCATTATGCAGCATGAAAACAGCTGTTCTTGAATAATTTATCCTCACGCTGGAATTTAGCACAAAGGAATAATTTTGTCACACAACAGTGCCAAGAGCAAAGAGAGTGATATTCAAGATTTTCACAATAAAATAATAGATGCTGGGGCTGGAGAGATGCTCAGAGGTTAAGAGCACTGACTGCTCTTCCAGAGGTCCTGAGTTCAATTCCCAGCAACCACATGGTGGCTCACAGCCATCTATAATTCAATCTGGTGCCCTCTTCCGGCATGTATGCAGAACACTATGTATGTAATAAATAAATAAATCTTAAAAAAATAATAATAGATGCTTATTTTGTTAAATAAAATAATTGTAGCAGACCTTCTCTCATGCACATGACATGGCAGAGAGTCAACTTACATTCTTGGCTTGGAGGTTAGGAGCACTGACTGTTCTTCCAGAGGTTATAAGTTCAATTCCCAGCAACCACATGGTGGCTCACAACCATCTATAATGAGATCTGGTGCCCTCTTCTGGCATGTAGGCATAATAAATAAATATTTTTTTAAAAAAACTTACATTTGGATTCTTGAAGATTCTGAGCTATGACTAAAATACCATTATCATGTCTTAGGGTTACAATTGCTGTGAAAAAAAATCATGGATAAATGTTTGTACTAATGACATGTCAGCATGGTCTAGAACTATTGGTTTTCCTGTCTCTGCCTCCTCAGGACTAGGATTAGAGATGTGTACTGCCACTACACCCAACTTTAATCCTGAATTTTAGCTCAACCTTTAAGTCATTGTGTGTGTGTGTGTGTGTGTGTGCGTGCGTGCGTGCGCGCGCGAGTACATGCCTGCAATTTTGTTTACACATTAAAAACTTTTGTTGCTTTAATATGAAACTGATGACCCCCAAATAGGAGACTCTTTTCGATAGTACTCTCTTCCTTCAGCTGTCCCCTAACTGGTGTCTTCTCCATTAAATTCTCAAATTAAGTGTCACCCTCCTCAAAGAGACCTTTATAATCCAGTCCAACTACACTAGCCCCTCCTCCAACACTTCACTCTATGTTGCCATTTCCTCTGTAACCCTCGGGGTTCCATTTGTAGCTACTTTGTACATTCTATTTCCTACGATAGTTTTTGATAAACTGTCTTAAGGCCGTAAACATATGTATCATTCTCTGTTGTACCTTTAAGACCTCCTAGACAGCTGTAGGCTTCCACAGACACTGAATCAATCCCCGAATGTGCTCTAAATGGTTAGAGTCAGAGTCAGTGGTTCAGGCTAGCCTCGGCTACCTAAGGAGAACTTGCCTCTAAATAAATAAATAAATAAATAAATAAATAAATAAATAAATAAATAGAAGGAAAGAAAGAAGCACTAGGGTCTGTAAACGAGAACTTAGCATTGTTTTTTTTTTTTTTTTAATGGTGGTACAGGATGGTGGAAACAGGCTCTCGGGTAGCTCAGGCTGGTTTAATCCTCCTGTCTCCATCTTCCCTGTGTAGGAATTATAGAGCTGTGACATCACACCTGCCATCTAACAAAAAGTTTGGTAAAAGCTCTTGTGACATATCCTGTTGACTCGGGGACATTGGGATCCAAAAACTGCCTTAAAACCTAGTGAAGAAGAAATGGAGGCCGGGTGACAGCGGCGCTCGCCTTTAATCCCAGCACTCGGGAGGCACAGGCACGCAGATCTCTGTGAGTTCGAGGCCAGCCTGGTCTACAGAGCGAATTCCAGGACAGCCAGAGCCACACGGTGAAAACCCTGTCTGAGGAAAAAAAAGTAAGAAGAAAAAGAAAGAACGAAGCGGAGCGGCAGGCATGTGACTCTCCCAAATTTGAGCTCTTTTATTACACCTTCGCTCCTCCCAGACCACAACGGCCCGCAACGCGGTGCTTAAAATGGTGGTGGCAAGGAGAGCGCTCGCAGGGCCTCCCTGTGACTGACAGGAGGCGGGCACTGTGGGAACCGGTCTTAGTATTCGTGGAGGGCGTGGCCTGTTTCCTGGGCGGGAAGGCAGGAGAGCCCAGGCGGCTGGCTGCTCGCGAGGGGGCGGAGCCGCCTCCCGCGGGGGCTCCTGGGAGAATTCTAAAACATACTTGAGGCGCGGGGGGCGCCCGAGAGCTGAGTAGGAGCTCGGGAGCCGAGCGGGGCGGAGCGGACGGAGCGGAGCGGACGGAGCGGAGCGGGAGCCTCCCCTGGTCTCTGGCGGGAAAACGCTGAGGAGATTTTAAGTATTGTGAGTCTGAGGATGGGGAGTCAAGACCACTCAGCCCCACGCTCCTGCGGCACTGTAGCCGGAAAACTGTCGAAATCTGTGGTAAAAAGTGTTTTCTCTTCCCCGGCGCTTTCTTGTGGAAATAATCCCGTGGTTTCCAGCACCTCCTGTCTGATGTTCACACGGGCCAATCTCGCCTGCGGTCCCCCGATGGCCTCTTCAGAGACGTTTAGGGCTGACGTCGGAACTTTAAGACAAACCCCGATGTTTTGCTGGGCGCCCCCTCAGAAGGGGGTGTGGGGCGGGGACGAGGTCCAGGCCCTAGTGGTGGACGAGCTGGCCTGTCACCCAGGTTCTTCGGAGGCTGACTGAGTTCACGAGTTCGACGCCAGCAATCCAAAAGGGAAAAGAGTATCTTATTGTCACTTGGATGTGAGCTCCATGTCCCAGGAGGCTAAGAGAAATAGTTTCAGAAAAGCCTGCCCTCCTTCACCTCCAAGATAGGTCTGAGTGAGGAAAATAAGAGACTTAAGGATTTTTTTAGTTTCGAGACAGTGTTTCTCTGTGTAGCCCTGGCTGTCACCAGGCTGACCTCGAACTAAGATATCCGCCTGCCTCTGCCTCGCTAGTACTGGGATTAAGGACGTGCCACCAATGCCTTGTTGGGATTTAAGTTTTGAAATAACTGAGGCCAGTTATTTTCAGTCCTTCAGAGATTTAAATGAAAAATTATACATACGCGTAAGTCTACACCCTTAGGGGATGATAAGGACCCCTGGGAGGTGATGGTCAATGAATATTTGAAAGGTCCACAAACCCCACCCTAGGGTAGAATTTCCTGGAAGAAAAGGCACAAACCAGAAACTAGGTCAAATTTATACTTTATTATAGTGAATATGCTTTAAAATTAAGCTGGACAGTGGTGGCACACGGCTTTAATCCCAGCACTGGAGAGGCAGTCTGGTCTGCAGAGAAAATTGAAGGTAAGCTAGGGCTACCTAGAAACCCTGTCTCAAAAAACAAAACAAAAAAGTTAAAAATAAAAACAGCCTTGTTGATTAATTCAGTCAGAATTCTTCCACTTGGATTTATATGAAGATACTAAAATACATATTCTTGTAGAAAAACATGTATTGGCATATAATTACATTATAACAAGATTACAGTATAATACAAATACTTACCTTTAAAAAAGAAATACATAACTATTATTATTACTTTGACAATGATATAAACACAAAATACATTCTTTCGTTAAGCTATATTTTTGTAAGCATTTGACATGTGGACCAGGCTAGTCTCGAACTCACAGAGATCCGCCTGCCTCTGCCTCCCGAGTGCTGGGATTAAAGGCGTGCGCCACCAACGCCCAGCTAGTTACTTTTTATAGAAAGGAAAAACTGTATTTTTTTGCTCAGCTATATGGTAATTGTGATGGAATGTCTTAGTTGTTGCTTCAGGCTTCTTCAGAGAACTTAAAATGGAATTGTACACACATATACAAAACAAATATATGGTTTTCTAACTAGAACAGTGGAATAATACAAAGTCACTGTGTGATGCTTACTTTGCCTTTAAAGTGTTATTGTTTAGCGTAAGCAAATAATCAGTGATTTTTAATGTCACATTTAGCAAATTCCCTTTAAGAAATGACTGTAAAATCAACTTGTATAGGCCTTTCCTAAGACTTATTTATAACTGTTACTAATAAAGACAGAAAAGGAGGGAAATGTATTATTCACCTCCTATGTAGCCTTATAACTTTAATTTTTAGCAAGATTCAGTGGTAATATACCTTTTATCCCAGTACTTAGAAGACTGAAGCAGGAATCAACCTAGAGAAGAGCCTGAACCACATAGTTAAACTCTAGTCCCAAATCTTTTTTAAAAAATAATTGATCTGAATAGAAATTTCCAATGTCACTGCTTATTTGTGTATTATTCAGCACATATTTCATAACAGTATTAAAGCCAGTTTTAATGTGTTAGAGGTGGTACATTCAAATTGCTCTAAAATTAAAATGTCTCTTTTTCTTTGTTTTTACTGTTTGTAGTAGAAGACTGTCAATAGTACCTCACTTGATAGAGTACTTGTCTGGCATGCCTAAGGCCCTGGGTTTGATCAGCAACACTAAGAGGGGGATAAAAGAACAGAAAGTGTGACTCCTAACTTAAAAAAAATCTCCATTACCTTAATTTTTACTTTGTGTCTTGTGCTTTGTTTTTCCGACCAGGATAAATCCATAGGATACGAAAAGATGGCATCTAAAGCAAATACCAGTTACACTTTGATACCCAACCAGAAATGTAAACGTACTAACCATCAATCCAGCTATTTTTGCAACACCCTTGATTCAGATCCTCAACTCTTATCTACACTTGGAGACTTTAAAATGTTACCATTGGAAATATTCCACATAATTTTAAGATATTTGTCAGGTGAGGTTTGGGGGCTAGATATGTGTTCTATAAGATATTAGAATATTATAATTTCCCAAGTATTAGTTTGCCCTCTTTATTTCAGCTATATAAATATCATTTGGGAATGTTGATAACATTCAAAGCTAAAATTAAATGTACAGTTCAATTCTTGCTCCCTTTCCTCTGTTTCTGTCCTCTCTCTGTCACTTTTTTCAACAAGAAAGTTTACTTAGGAGACTGCAAGAGGCAGCCAGCTTGACAGTACCATGAGGACTACCCACAATAATGTTCAAATTTTGTAAAGACATTGTAGGCAGGATACAGTACATACCTGTAGTTTCAGCACCAAGCATGCTAAGGCAAGATATCAGACCAGTCTGGGCTACATAACAAGATCCTGTCAAAAACAAAAACCTTGCTGGGCATGGTGGTACATGCCTTAAATCCCAGCACTTGGAAGGCAGAAGCAGGAATATCTCTTTGAGTGCCAAGCCACCCTGATCTACATAGTAAGCTTCAGGACAGACAAAACTGGGT
Source organism: Mesocricetus auratus (assembly GCF_017639785.1). Classification (NCBI taxonomy): domain Eukaryota; kingdom Metazoa; phylum Chordata; class Mammalia; order Rodentia; family Cricetidae; genus Mesocricetus; species Mesocricetus auratus. The sequence continues at coordinate 75,680,342 of NW_024429191.1, read as the reverse complement.
AGCGTGATCCAGCCTTAAAAAAAAATACTCAGTGGGCTGGAGAGATGGCTCAGCAGTTAAGAGCACTGGCTATTCTTCCAGAGGATCCAAGTTCAATTCCCAGAACCCACATGGCAGCTCATAACTGTCTGTAACTCCAGTTCCAGGGGATCTGATATCTTCACACCAATACATAAAGTTAAATAAATTATTTAAAAATACTCAGCAGATAGTGGCACACACCTTTAAATAAAGCACTTAAAGGCAGAGGCAGACCTGGTCTACAGGACAAGTTCCAGGATAGCCAGAGTCACACAGAGAGAGACCCTGTCTCAAGAAAAAAACATTTTTTTAAAAATCCCACCAAAATCCAAACAACTACTACCACCTCTAAGTTATCTCAATAGTAATAATATGGTAGCTTGTTATTTCCCACCATGTTTCTATTGAGAACTGGATTTTAGACAATATTAAGATCTTTTTCAGCACTAGGTTTGTTTATTGTTTTTGTTTTTTTAAAGCAGGCTCATAGCCCAGGCTATCCTGGAACTTACTCTACAGCTCAGGCTAGCTTCAAACACCTGGCAAATTGCCTCCCTCAACCTCCCAAGTGCTGAAATTACAGCTGTGAGCCAACATACCTGGCACTAGGTTTATGATTAGTAAGTTAATTTGTAGGTTAATAGACCTTACTAATAATGATGCTTTTGTATATAAGTCATTTGTATTATTAGTGAGTTAACATATGTTAATAGAGTATACTAATGGTGATTTAAATAATTTGCAGCCATATTTTATATAAATTTATTTCTTTGTTTTGTTTTAAATGTATTTATTTTTCTCATAGTGAAGGATATTGGCATGTTAAGCATGGTGTCCAAAACAGTCAGCCAGCACATAATTAATTATATTTCAACATCCTGTGGAAGTAGAAGACTTTTAATACAGAACTTTCATGACCTTGATCTGTCTGGCACGAAAGAAGAGAGTTGCCTACTGGAGCACTACAGAGCTCTAGGTAATTTGTGAAATGCAAACTGCAGTAAAAAAGTACCCATAACATAGTTTATTATATAATTCTGTAAGGCTACTGATTGGAGAATATTTCCTGGAAATTTTCCTTTTTTCTATGGCATTTTTATTTTCAATGTAAAGACCTTAACAGTTGTCCTACATACTTTAAAGATGAAAGCTGAACACAATGGCTCATGCTTGTAATCCTAACATTTGAAAAACCAAAACCAGAGTCATACTGTGAGCCCAGCCTGTACCTCATAGTGAGTCCCTGAGTTCTAGGTCAGCCTGGACAAGGGTGAGACTCTACATTAGGAAACCTTTATAAGGCAGGGTGGTGGTGGCACATACCTTTAGTCCCAGCACTTGGTAGGCAGAGGCAGATGGATCTCTGTGAGTTCAGAGACCAGCCTGGTCTACAGGAGCTAGTTCCAGGACAGCCTCCAAAGCCACAGAGAAACCCTGTCTCAAAAAACAAAAAACAAACAAAAAAAAAAAAAGAAGAAGAAAAAAAGAAAGAAAGAAAACCTTTTTAAGAAGCTGGACATTAGCCGGGCGGTGGTGGCACATGCCTTTAATCCCAGCACTAGGGAGGCAGAGGCAGGTGGATGTCTGTAAGTTCAAGGCTGGGCTGGACCGACAGCCTCCAAAACAATACAGAGAAGCCCTGCCTGGTAAAAACCAAAAAAAAAAAAAAAAAAAGAAGAAGAAGCTGGACATTGGTGGCACAGGCCTTTATTCCCAGCAATAGGGAGGCAGAGGCAGGTGGATCTCTGTGAGTTCGAGGCCAGCCTAGTCTATAGAGAGAGTTCCAGGACAGGCTCCAAAACAATACAGAGAAACCCTGTCTCAAAAAAGAAAAGAAAACCTTGATAAGATAGAAAATGTAGCTCAGTTAGTTACGTGCTTGCCTAGCATTCATAAACCCCTGGGTTTCATCCTTAGCACCAAATAAACTGGGTGTTTTTGGCACTTGCCTGTTATTCCAGTACTCAGAAGTTGAAGCAAAAGCCAGGCAGTGGTGGTACACGCCTTTAATCCCAGCACTCAGGAGGCAGAGACAAGTGGTCAGCCTGATCTATAGAACATGTCAGGACAGCCAGGACTGTTACACAGAGAAACCCAGTTTCAAAAATTGCCAAAAGAAAGAAAGAGAGAAAGAAAGAAAGGAAAAGAAAAGAAGTGGGAGCAAGAGGATCAGAAATTCAAGGTCATAGTGAATTTATAGCCACTTTCATGAAACTTTTTCTGGGGAAAAGGGGCAGATACTTAGCCCTAACTAAATTAAATAAATAATCTTTAATACAAAGTGCCTGTACTTGTAATTTCACATAGATATAGTGTAACCTGTGCTGTTGTTTAAGTGATAAACCAGCTTAGGGAATTGATGTGTTTTGCCTCTGTTCTTTGTGACTTAGAGTTTTTTGTTTGTTTGGTTGGTTGGTTGGTTGGTTGGTTGGTTTTTTTGAAACAGGCCTCTCTATGTAGCAGCCTGACTGTCCTGAAACTCATTCTGTAGACCAGGCTGGCCTTGAACTCACAGAGATCTGCCTGTCTCTGCCTCTCAAGTGCTGGGATAAAAGGCATGTGCTACCACACCCAGCTAAATTTTATTCTGCATCCATATTCCCTTTCAGTCATCTAGTCCTTAAAAGTATAAAAGTGGTGGTGCATGACTTTGATCCCAGTACTTGGGAGGCAGAGGCAGGTGGATCTCTGAGTTTGAGGCCAACCTGGTCTATAGAGCAAGTTCCAGGGCAGCCAGGGTCACACAGAGAAACCCTATCTCAAAAAACAAAACAAAACAAAAAAGTATAAATTTAGATATACTACTGGAAGGTCACTATTCTCTTATCAGAACCTGTGATTTTCTTTTTTAAATATTCCACATATTTACTAGTAAGTCATTTAACTATAATTGACTTTATCAAGGGAATACTATATCATTTTTCCTTCCTTGATATAAAATAATTTGTATCTTTTACTCCATTCATTGCTTTCATTTTCCCTAGAGTGCTGAAATAAAATTCTAATTTTAGTTTGATTAATGATACCAATTTAACTATGAAACTAAAATATAATTAAATAAAACATGGCAATAAAACCAAATGTCAGGATGTTGTTGGGATTTAAATAAAGATATGATAGTAAGTTGAATGAATCTTGTCTTTTAGAAGGCCCAATTCTAAAAAAGAGAAGTAATATATAAATTCTTCATTAACTGCATACTGGTTGCCTTTTCTACTGCATTCTACAGAATGAGTTCCAGGACAGCCAGGCTGCTACATAGAGAGGCTTGTGTTACAGGCCTCTAATAACAGCTAACTGGGAGGCTAGTGCAAGAGGATTGTGAATTCAAGGTCTGCCTGTACTATAGAGTTCAAAGCCAACCTGAGCAATTTAGAAAGACTCAGTGGCAGAGCATGCCTTAGTATGCATGAGATGAGAACCTAAATTCAGTCTCCAACGTCTCACACACACACACACACACACACACACACACACAAAGGAAGGAAGTAATGAAGGAAAGAAAATAGTAAAATAGTATGGGGCTGGAGAGATGACTCAGAGTTTAAGAGTCCTTCTGGGGAACCTGGGTTCATTTCTTAGCACCCACATGGCAATTTACAACTGTCTGTAACTCCAGTTCCAAGGGATCCACCACCCTCTTCTGACTGACTCAGGCACATATATGCATGAAGGGAAAACATATAGACAAATAAGTAAATCTTTTTTTTTTCTGGAGACAGGGTTTCTCTATATTGTTTTGGAGGCTGTCCTGGAACTCGATCTGTAGACCAGTGCTGAGATTAAAGGTGTGCGCCACCAACGCCCAGCATAAGTAAATCTTTTTAAGAAAGAAAATAGTCTGAATACAGTATTGTTGGTTTCAATGTTTATAAGTAGATTTGGTAAAGCCTGGACCTGAATATGGCAAGTATTTGGTAATTGTCTTTTGGGTTCTGTCTAAATAAATGAATTTTTTCTGATCAAGTCTTAGGTGCTTTAGCAAACCCACTGATACTGTCTTGGAATTGGACCCAATGGTAGCGTACTTGCCTAGCTTGTGGCCCAAGTTTATTAATCACAACATTGTGAAAATGAAGACAGAAGAATGAGAAACTCAAGGCCAGTTTCAACTACATAGTATGAGGCCATCCAGGACTACCTGAGATGGTATCAAACAAATAAATAAACAAGGCCCTAGGTTCCATCTTTAGCACACATTAAAAATTTTAAAAACAGTAATTATATTAGTAATTCAATTAAAAAATGTAAACAGTGATCTTAACACCTAATCTCTAAAACAGGCTTGATTAATATATTAGCTTTAATTTTCCATTCAGTTTTTTGTAGATACCTGCTTAATGATTGATTCTTTTGGTAAATGTTTGACACACTCAGCATTTTCCCATGCTTTCTTTCCTATCTGATCTGTTCATGTTTTTAGATACTAAAATAACATTTTTCAGAATCTTAACTTGGAAGATTATAAAAATTTGCATTTTCTACTGAACAGAGCAGATGGCCAATATAAAAAGAATACTGCATCTGACTTTATTTTACTGGGAGAATGTAAAAGAAATTGGTCTCTAAAAAAGAGTACCTGTGTTTAGAAATAAAGTCAACTAAATACAAGGGTTTATGGTAAACTGCAGCCCTTAAAAATAGGAGATTTGCAGTAGAAAGGCAACCAGTATGCAATTATAGCTTGCAGTCTCAGCTATGATATAACATGAGACACAATGCCAAAACATGAAAAGAACTCAGACTAAAGCCAAACACTGAAAATAACTATCTATAAGCAAAACTAAGGAGGGATTATGTTTAAAATTCAATTCCAATCCTGTGTTACCCAAACATAGCAACTTCTAAAAATAAACTTGATTCCTATAGATCTTCAGGATTATATAACCATTTTATTATGTAAAGAGTAAATGTAGAGAAGTGGTGATTATATTATATAAAGAGTAAAAACTGGAGAAAGTGGTGATATTCAAGTGTATCTTTCCCTACCACACATATCATTTTTAGAGAATGCCATTTGTCCTTACAGGAATGTTAGCAATGTATTGCCATTTTAGGAAAACAGAATTCTTAGGGGAAATAAATAGTACATTTCCTGTCACTATAGTTCAAATAATGTCTTACTGAGAAATTGGAAGGATTTATCTTTTTTCAATGTCATGACACAGACTCCTACATATTATTAACATACACACCTTGTAAAATATCTTAGAGAAGGAGAGAGAGATAGTCCAATAACTAGGAGTACTTGCTTTCCTTGCAGAGGATGGGGTTGGTTCCCAGCACCCACATGGTGGTTCACAACTGTCTGTAACTCTAGTTCCAAAGTGATCCAATACCCTGAGCACATAACACATGTTGAATGTTGTGCCCAAGTTGCAAAGTCTCCAGCGACCACCAGGAAGATAGACCCCCTAAGCTACAAAAGCAAGGTTCTAATTGTTCATCCACCCAAGACAGGGACCCTGTCTGGCTAGCTGTTGCAGCAGCCTCCAGTGGGAGTTCCCTGTCTACTGCTAGGTTTTAAAGACAAAAGTTACAGGATTACATCAGTAGGTATGAGTTGGTTTCTGATTGGTTTACATTTGGGAACAATTGGGAGAATTTCTCAAAGTCATATTTTGGCATGAAATACCTGTGTATAAATTATTTTCATTGGTCAATTTTGAGAGGGAACATTCTGTGGTTTCTATGGCATTGTCTTGTTACTTGCAGGTGGCCTGTTATACATAGATACCAATAGTTTTCAGAACTATATCCTGGAGACTGCAGGGAGGGTTTTGGTCCCCCTGGAGTTTCTTTTGTGGCCAAACAGTTCCCAGGAACCAAGTATCTAGGAAGCTATGGGGGTGGGAGAGTCTGGAGTTTCTTTGGGTTCAGTTTTGGCCCTAGACTCCAGGAGGCCAGAGGATCTGGAGTTTCCTTGTGTCAGAGGCCTACATGTCTTTTCGGTAGCTTGTCATGGCTGCTAAAGCAGGGGCTGAGTGAGGGTCTGGTCCCTCTATTTCTAAATTAGTAGAAGTAAAGCCTTTGAGTTTAGTTTACCTCTTTCACTGGTGAAATAGTCATATACATAAAAGTTAAGTGTATACCTTTAATGTTAGTACTCAGATGCAAAGGCAGGCAAATCTCTATGAGTTCAGGCCTAACCTGATCTACATAGCTAGTTCCAGGGCAGGCAAGGTTACATAGAGAAACTGTTTAAAAAAAAAAGTGTAAGTCTTTGGAGAGAGATAAGTATTTAATCCAATCTATATAATTTATGTGTGCAAAACTGACTTCTAACCTCTGAAGTTTTAAACACTTAATGACATTTAAAAATAATTTTTTGAGACAGTCTCTATATAGTCCTAGCTGGTCTGGAACTCACTCTGTAGACCAGGCTTACCTGAAATACAGAGATCCACCTGACTCTGCCTCAAAGGGATTAAAGGCATGCATGCACCACTACTCCTGGATGTTTTTGTTTTTGTTTTTTGGGTTTTTTTTTTTTGTGTGTGTGTACGTTTCTGTCAGAATATTTGACATGAAGTGCTCTTGGAGACCAGAAGAGGACATCATATCCACTGGAACTTGAGTTACAGTTTGTGACCTGCCATGTGGATGCTGGGGATTGAACCCTAGTGCTTTTAACCACTGAGCCATCACTCCAGTCCCATGTTTTCAATTTTTTATTACCTTTTTCCTTTCTTTTAGTTTTTCAAAACAGGGTTTTTTGTGTTGCTGTGGCTGTCCTAGAACTAGCTCTTTAGAGCAGGCTGGCCTTGAAGTCAGAGTTCTGCCTGCCTCTGCCTCCCTGCCAAGAACTGGGATTAAAGTTGTGTGGCACCACCACCCAAATAAATTTTTGGGGGTTTTTTGTTTGTTTGTTTGTTTTTTGTTTTGAGACAGGATTTCTCTGTGTAGTATATCTTTTTGCCTTATTATAGTATCTTTTTAAATCAAATACTCTGACATGTGTATTATCTATATCACGAGTTTTTGGCTTTTGCCAAAGCCAGATGGACATCAACACCACTTAGTGACTGTCATATGCTATACATTTTCTTATCCTTTCTCCCAAATATTTGAGTAAAAACTAAATCATAGTCCACAGTCATACAGCATACTTGATTTGAAGGGAATTTTGTACTATACTGTTGTGCAATATTTCTTTAACTATGTAAAGATGTATTAGATTTGTTTATGTTGTGGGATGTTTACCTATGTAAAGATGTGTTGCATTTGTTTATGCTACATTTGTTTAACTATGTAAAGACGTTACTGTTTTACCTTGCCTACTTAAAGCACCTGATTGATCTAATAAAAAACACAATGGCCAATAGATAGATAGAAGAGGGATAGGCAGGTCTGGTAGGCAGAGAGAATAAATAGGAAGAGGAATCTAGGGGAGAAAGAGAACACAAAAGAAGAAAAAGAGGGAGATGGCTGGGGCTAGTCAGGCCACTGCCAGACAGACAGACATGGAAGAAACAGGAAAATAAGACATATAGAAAGGTAAAAAGCCCTGAGGCGAAACACAGATGAAGAGAAACAGGTTAAAATAAGTTATAAGAGCTAATGGGACACGCATAAGCTAAGGCTGAGCATTCATAACTAATAATAAGTCTCTGTGTCATGATTTGGGGACTGGTGGTCCGAAACAGCCTGCTACACTATGCTGTTGATAAGTTTAATTAATTTCATTGTTGTCACTTTTTTTATGTCCCTGTCCTTTCTCAGGTCTACTATTTAAAAGATGCACCTTGCTGCTTCCCACCAAGGACAGACTAAAGTACATTCACAAGATCCTCTCAGAAGTAAGAGCATATGCCAGAATTAGTTCACATTCCTGTTTTCCAGTAAAGATAACTTATCACTAATGTTATATGTTCTTTATAAGCCTCCTTTTTTTTTTTTTTTTTTTTGGTTTTTCGAGACAAGGTTTCTCTGTGGCTTTGGAGGCTGTCCTGGAACTCACTCTGTAGACCAGGCTGGCCTCGAACTCACAGGGATCCGCCTGCCTCTGCCTCCCGAGTGCTGGGATTAAAGGCGTGCGCCACCAATGCCCGGCTGATATGATGTTTCTTTTGGCTTCCAGGCACACATGATGCATATGCATACACGCAGGAAAAACATTCATACATACAGAAATCTTAAAAGAAAGGCTTATAGCTCCAAACCTATCTTATAAAAACAGGACTTCTTTCTTTTTTTTTAATTTTACATTTTTTTGTTTTTGTTTTTGTTTTGTTTTTGTTTTGTTTTTCGAGACAGGGTTTCTCTGTGGCTTGGAGGCTGTCCTGGAACTCGCTCTGTAGACCAGGCTGGCCTCGAACTCACAGAGATCTGCCTGCCTCTGCCTCCCGAGTGCTGGAATTAAAGGCGTGTGCCACCAACACCTGGCTTAATTTTAAATTTAAATTAGAGACAAGGTTGCTTCACATGTCAATTCCAGGTCCCTCTCCCTTTCCCTCCCCTCCTCCCACACCCTCCTACCAACCCCTTCAATATCCCCTCATTTCCCCAGGAAGAGTGAGGCCCTCCATGGGGGTGTCCAAAGTCTGTCATCAGGATTTATTTCTTAACTGTGTGTATGTGTGTGTTTCTATTTATGAGTGCCCATGGAAGCCAAAAACAGATGTCAGATTTATAAACTAAAGTTTATCATAGTTACATACACTTAGGAAAAACATGGAGAGATGGCTCAGTTGTTAAGAGTGCATACTACTCTTGCAGAGGATTCAACTTTGGTTCCCGATACCTTAGTGGGGTAACTCACAACCTTCTGTAACTCCACCTGCAGGTGATCACACCTTTGGCCTCTGCAGGCACCTGAACATACTTACACATACAGATAATTAAAAATAAAGCTGGGCAGTGATGGCTCATGTCTTTAATTCCAGTATTTAGGAGGCAGAGGCAGGCAGATCTCTGAGTTCAAGGCTAGCCTGGTATACACACCCTACCACAAACAAAAATAAATAAAATTAATATTACAAAATACTCACTAACTGCCCTATTACTCTTGTACAGAATAAAATATATTGTGATTTATTTTGGTCTTTTGAGATAAGGTTTCTCTGTGTAGCCCTGGCTGTCCTGGAACTTGCTTTGTAGACCAGGCTGACATCAAACTCACAGAGATCCATCTGTCTCTGCCTCTCTAGTGCTGGGATTAAAGGCGCACACCACCACCACCACCCAGCTGGCAGTCTTCTTCACATGGGTTCCAGAATTGAATTTTGTCCTTGTGCTTATGAGACAAGCACTTACCTGCTGATCACAGCCTCCAAAGTTGTTTAAAGTGACAACTAAGAGACTGGGTGGTGGTGGTGCACACCAGCATCAGGTAGATCTCTGTGAGTGAGTTCAAGATTTTTATGCATATGAATGTGTGCTATGCACATGCCTGGTGAATGCAGAAGTCAGAAGAAGGCATAGGTTCCTCTGGAACTGGAGCTTATGGATGATTGAGTCACGATGTGGGTTCTGGGATGTGAATACAGATCCTCTACATGAGCAGCAAGTCTTTCCACTTTGTCTTTTGTTGGGGGGGGTTGTTTTGTTTTGGGATGGGAATTTTTTTGTTTTTTTGTTTTGGGGTTTTGATTTCTGATACAGGGTCTTATTACGTAGCCTTGGGGAGCCTGGAATTCTCTATGTAGACCAGGCTAGCCTCAAACTCATGGAGGTCAGACTTGTCTCTGCATCCTGAGTACTGGGATGAAAAGTATATGCAACCACACTTGGCTCCAACGTATGTTTTGGACACATCTCTTGCTGAACCAGGAGCTCCAGCTTGCTGTTTCATCTAGTCTGGCAGACCTAAAACCCCTGGAGACCCACCTGTCCCTCTCCAAACTCATTCCCAGCACTGGGGTTACAAGTTCACATTACCACACTCAGCTGTTTTTACATGGATGTTGGGGATTTAGCCTGCTTCTGCCTCACAAGAGCCAGGTTCAAGATTGTGCCCACCATGCCCAACACTAACTTTTTATTAACAATTTCTTAAATTAAAATAAAATCATGTCACTTCTCTCTTTTTCTTCCCAACCCCTCACATATACCCCTTATTTATCTCAAATCCATGCCTGTTTCTTCTACTGTACACACACACACACACACACACACACACACACACACACACAAATACACTCCTAAATATATAAATACAGCTGCTCAGTCCATATATTGTTATTTGTGTACAAATTATTTCAGGGCTGGCCACTTCTTGATGAGTAATCATAATAGTCTTCCCCATGGTCTCCTGCTCTCAGCATTCCTCCCTCTCTCTCTCTCTCTCTCTCTCTCTCTCTCTCTCTCTCTCTCTCTCTCTCTCTCTCTCTCTCTCTCTCTTTCAGTTTTTCGACAGAGGGTTTCTCTGTATAGCTTTGGAGGCTGTCCTGGAACTAGCTCTTATAGACCAGGCTGGCCTTGAACTCATAGAGATCCACCTGCCTCTGCCTCCCGAGTGCTGGGATTAAAGGCATGCGCCACCAATGCCCAGCTTCAGCATTCCTTAGTTGCATTTTTTGTCTAGATTTGGGTCCCCAAGAAATTTCCCCCTTCCATGTCAGCATATCTTGTAGTGTCTTCCTTGTTCAGGTTATTTAGGCAGCCATGCTGATGAGACTTCATGGGTGTAGATTCCCTGATATTTCTAGGAAACACATTCTCACAGCAGACTTCCTGTTCCCCTGACTCAGTCTTTCCATCCCTTCTTCCTAGATGATCTCCGAGGCTTTGGTACAAGAACTGTATTGGAGATGTATCAGTTGGGGCTGGGCATCATTTGTTCCTCTGCATTTTGATCTGTTGAAGTTTTCTGCAATAGTCTCTATTGCAAAGTTTCTTTATTTAGTGAGAGCTAGACTCTGTCTCAAGATGTCTCCAGTAGCCAGGCATGGTAGTGCACACCACTAATCTCAGCAGAGGGAGATAGTGACAGGTGGATCTTTTGAGTTCCAGGCCAGCCCTGTCTCAACAAAACAAAACAAAACAAAACAACGCAACAACGACAAAAATAAGATATCTCCAGTAAACCTGAATGTCAAGTTATTGTATAGATCCACTAATAGTTGCTCTCTTTACAGGTTTCCTGTTTTAAATTCAGTGGCTGTTCGGCTCCTTTGCAATGCTTAGGATTACCATGTTACGGCATGTTTTTACAGGTACATTGTTTAATGAAAAAATGATTTAATGAAAGAATGATTTTGAACTGTTAGCAAGTAGAGTATAGAAACCCTACAATTAATAGTCTTTTTTTTTTTTGAGACAGGGTTTCCTCTGTGGCTTGGAGGATGTCTTAGAACTAGCTCTTGTAGACCAAGCTGGTCTCAAAAGATCCTCCTACCTCTGCCTCCCAAGTGCTGGCATGAAAGGTGTGTGCCGCCACTGCCCGGCGAAGCTCTAATAATCATAAAGCAAAATAATTGTTAAGAGTATGTTTGGTTTTCTAACTAGTGAGAAATGCTTAGCATTTATTTACTCTTTACACATGTACTTACATTTTGTTTGTTATTTTGTGACCTGGGAATTGAACCTAGGTCGTTAGGCATACTAGGTAAGCAATCTGTCTCTGAGCTGCAACCCAAGCTCCTAGCCAACTTAAGAGACTAAAGGTGGTATATGTGTCCATGTGTTTATTATTTTATTTTATTTTACTTTTTTGAGTGAGGGTTTCTCTATGTAGCCCTGGCTGTCTTGGAACTCATTATGTAAACCAAGATGGCCTCAGACTCACAGAGATTTGCTGCCTCTGCCTCCCAAGTGCTTTAGAAATCAATTTATTATTTCAAGAATACTTACTAATATCTTATAAACAGATAAAAATGAAAAGTGTCATTTATTAAGCCTTATACCATGTGCCAGACACTGTCCTAAACAGTCTTCATGAATTATCTGATTGAAAACTTAAAGCCACCTTAAGTTCTTAGCACATCCCTCAGGCCTGCACAAAGAATCTTCTGCTCTATCCCAGGCTGCCAGCCACCGGCTGCTATGCACCGAGATTCTAGGACTTCCTACTAACACTCTTTCAAAACAGACTTTTTACTTTTTTCCGTTTGTTTTATACTTTCTATCTTTGGATGAAGTATTAAGATATGCATTCATGTAAAATTCAAAAGGAACAAAATATATAAAGTAAAATGTCTCCCTCCCAGGTTTGTCTCCCATCTACTGATTTCCTTTCACCAGAAATAATCACTGCTTAGCAACTTCTCTCATTCTAGAAGGAATAAATTTAAATTGTGGGTGCTGGGATTGAAAATTAATTTTTTAATGTGTGTAGGTCTGGAGAGATGCTCAACAGTTATAAGCACTGGCTGCTCTTCCAGAGGACCAGGAGTCAATTCCCAGCATATATATGGTGGCTCATAACCATCCAAACTCCAATTGTAGAAGGTCAGGGATCAGGCACACACTTGGTACACATACATATATGCAAGCAAAACATTTATATACATAAATCTAAAAATGTTTTACATTTGTATTTGTGTAATATCAGAGTGACAGTTGGTGGGAGCTAGTGCTCCTTCCACCTGTGGGATGGATGGTACACTTTATTTGATGAGCCATCTCACTGTCTCAGAAGATAACCACTGAAACCAGGTACTTTACAGTACTTTATATGGGGAGGAAGGGCTCAGAATGGTGGTACGCACCTTTAATTCCAGTGCTCTGAAGGCAGAGACAGAGGCTGGCCTGGTATACCTAATGACTTCTGGGCCAGCCAAGGTTGCATAGTGAGACCTTGTCCAAGAATAAATGAATAAAGTACATAATTAATGAATTTATATAATTTGTATGTTACTTAAATCTCATTTTTATGTTTGTACATTTTTATATGTTCAAGATAGTTATTAAATTTTGTCTGTTTTTTCATTTATTAAAAAACAAGCAAGTTATAATCAATTATTACATTAAAATGAGATCATTGGGCTGGAGAGATGACTCAGTGGTTAAGAGCACTGACTGCTCTTCCAGAGGTCTGGGGTTCAAATCCCAGCACCCACATGACAGCTCACAACTGTCTGGATCTACAACCTCACACAGACAGACATGCAGGCAAAACATCATTGAACATAAAATAAAAATAAATCAATCATTAAAATAAAATAAAATGAGATCATTATTAGTGGGGTAGTGATGGTGCACACCTTTAATCCCAGCACTCAGGAGGCACAGGGAGGCAGATCTCAGTGAGTTTGAGGCCAGCCTGGTCTACAAAGCAAGTTTCAGGACAGCCAGGCCTGTTACACAGAGAAACCCTGTCTCGAAAAACCAAAGTGGGGGGTGGGGGAGATCATGAGATCATTATCATTTGTAAACAATATCAAAATTACAGGTATAAAAGTCTTAGACAGTCTACTGTAAAACCAAGTCACAGAGGCCTAAAGATGGTCCAGTAGGTAAGAATACTGGATATGTAAGTGTGAAGACCCAGGTTCAAATCCCCAGCACCCGAGAAAAAAGCTCCCATTGCCATGGTGACCTGTAATCCTATCCATGGGGCTTACTGACTGCCAACATAGCCAAAAACTACAAATTCTAAGTTTGCAGATAACATGTAGGAGCATGTAGAGGAAGACACCGACATCCCTGTGTGTGTGGCCTCTGTGGTCACATACACTCCCATACCACATACATACATAAAAATAAATTAATAATTGCTTTCATTTAGTTTGATTTTATTTAAGTTTAAAAATTGAGTCACAAAACCAGGACTAGAATCCCATTACTCAGACTTGCTGCAGACAGATCTAGGGTTTGAGGCCACTCGTAGGACAGTAGTGAGAGATGTCCAAACTGAGAAGGCTATGGAGATGGTTCATCAGCCAGGAATACTTGATGTTGCTTTTTTTTTTTTTTTTTTTTTTTGATTTTTCGAAACAGGGTTTCTCTGTGGCTTTGGAGGCTGTCCTGGAACTCGCTTGGTAGTCCAGGCTGGTCTCGAACTCACAGAGATCCGCCTGCCTCTGCCTCCCGAGTGCTAGGATTAAAGGTGTGCACCACCAACGCCCGGCTTACTTGATGTTCTTGCAGAACACCCAAGTTTGGTCCCAGCACCACATCAGGGCAGCTCACAATTGCCTTTAGTCCCAACTCTTCTGGCTTCCACAGCACCTTCAACATGTGGCATAGCCTAATAGAGATACATACATAAATAAAAATAAATTTATAAAAACTTAAAAATTTGCTGGGTGTTGATGGCACATGAACTTGGGAGAGGCAAGCAGATCTCTGATTTTGAGGCCAGCCTGGGCTACATACTGAGTTCTAGGACAGCCAGGGCTACATAGAGAGACCCGATCTTAAAGGAAACAAAACAAAAACAACTTTCTTCCTAGCCAAAAAGAAGCAAGATAGATTTTGGAGAATTTCTAAGTTGTGATTATACAAATTTCTTGTGAATTGAGGGTAAAAATTGCACATCACCTAGATCGTATACTATAAACAGCCTATTTTCATTAGGAAGTAGTGACTTACCCTTCCAATTTGTATCTGAACTTGTGCAATGCTTCTTCTGTTTTCCTCAGACCTTAACAGCAGGTTGGGATGAACTGGAGTGCCATCGTGTTTATAACTTCTTATGTGAGCTGACTAATCTCTCCCGTAAGATGCAGACTGTTGTCTGTAACAAACCAGGTAAAGACCTTCAGTTCAAAGATAGTATTGTATAGAGATGAAATGTTAAGAATAAGTAGAGTTCAAAAGTATATGTAAAACAAGTTGTAGAAGGGCTATAGCTCAGTTGGTAGTGGCCATTGTCTTTAATTAATTCCAGCACCACAGAAACTGGGATATCATATGAATGTGATCTGCTTCATATTGGTTGTTTCTCTGGAGAACCCTGACTAACATAGAAGGGGCAGAGACAAACCCCAAATCCAAGATGGTGATTCTTCTGGGGAAAGTAATTGGAACTGATAAACTAAAAACTCAACATTTGGCTGGGTGTTGGTGGCACACACCTTTAATCCCAACACTAGGGAGGCAGAGGCAGTTGGATCTCTGTGAGTTTGAGGCCAACCTGGTCAACTGAGTGAGTCAAAAGCAACTTAACATTTTTAATATTTATTTTTAAACATAGAAAGATGTAAAACTTTGACTAAACTACTTGCTTTGATTTGTATACTGTGTTTGTTGTTGTATTTTTACTTTACTATGAACTTGAAACATTTCACTATATGAAAAAAGTGAAGATCTTGGCAGTGGTGGTGCACACCTTTAATCTCAACACTTGGGAGGTAGAGGCAAGCAGGTGTCTGAGTTCAAGGCCAGCCTGGTCTACAGAGTGAGTTCTAGAATAGCCAAGCTACACACAGAGAAACTCTGTCTTGAAAATCTTCTGCCCCCAAAATTGATGAATAAAAAGGCAGATTTATTTATGTACTTGCCTATTTAGAGTCTCATTATGTTTCTTTCCTACTGAGGATTGAACCTGGGTTATTGATGATGTAGGATATACCACTGAGCTACATCCCTAGCACCAAGAGTCTCACTATGTGGCACAGACTGTACTCCAACTTAATATGTAGTCTATTCTAGCGTCAAATTGACAATTCTCCTGCCTCAACCTCCTGGAAAAGGCAGATTTAGAAATCCAATGACTTGATAACACAATTTAATATGCTTTTCCTTTGATCAAAAACTTCTGTTAGCTTCCTAACATATTAAAAATAAAATCTAAGCTATATAAACTAGCCTTCAGAGTGTGGTCCCCACCTACTTTTTCAAACTCATTGACTGATGAGTGTGGTGGTGTAGGCCTTTAATCCTAGCACTCAAAAGGCAGAGCCAATGAATCTCTGTGAGTTTGAGACCAGGCTGGTCTACATACTGAGTTTCAGGATAGCCAGGGCTACATAGAGTCTGTCTCAAAAATTATCAAACTTACTGTCCACTATTTTAGTTTGACTTGGACGTATTGTTCTTTCTACCATTATCCAAATTGCTGAAGCTAAATAAGGAAAATAAGCATGATAAGATAGTCAAACTGTAAAGTTAGGTTATCTTTTCCTTCTTAGTGACTTCCTGTTTATATACTCAGTTCATTGCTCTTTTAACTGCAGCTGCTAATACCTGACTCTGATCACTATCCAGTATGCAACTTTACAACTTTTTCTTCATAGGAAGTGCTCGGAAACTAGAGTTAAGGATTAGACTGTTCTGTAGGAATGTCCTACTTGATCACTGGACACAACGAAGTGATTCTGCATTTTGGTTGACTAGAATATTAAAACCATGGCCAATGGTAAATCAGGCAAGATTGCTTTATATTATCTTTGGACCAATATCTCCTCAAGATGGTAAGCACCATTTTTTTCAGTGTGTTATAAACCTGGTTAATTACTTTTGCTTTAGGAAGGCTTTTAAAAAAATTACTGGTTGATGCCCACTTTTAATCCTAGCACTCAGGAGGTAGAGGCAGTAGATTTCTGTGAGTTCAAAGCCAGGCTATTTTACATCTTTTTACCACTCTAGAGGCAGTGGGACCTGGAAGAATAGAGCCTAAAAATGAGGCAGACTAAAGTCTCATGCAATAGCCAACTTTATTCAGACCATCAGACAATACAACTCTGAGGGTTAAGAAGAGGCATAGGAGAGCTGGGCGTTGGTGGCACACGCCTTTAATCCCAGCACTCGGGAGACAGAGGCAGGCAGATCTCTGTGAGTTCGAGGCCAGGCTGGACCGACAGCCTCCAAAACAGAGAAACCCTGTCTCGTAAAATCAAAAAAAAAAAAAAAAAAAAAAAAAAAGAAGAAGAAGAAGAGGCACAGGAATCAAGTGTCCAATCATAAGGGCAAGTCACACATGGCAAAAACATGTTTTTCCATAGAGACATATAAACAAATAACAATTGCCAACTGTAAAGAATAATCTAAAGTAAGCCTACTCCTGTCATCTACACCTGGGAAGAGCATGAAAACACATTCCAAGAACAATTTCATGTCTTTGAAGAAACTGAGATACTTGCTTGTTTTCTTGGAGTTTTCTCACAAGCACTCAGAATTCTCCTAATATGACTCCATTCTTGAACCACATTCCAACAGATAGAGTTCCATACCAGTCAGAGATACATAGTAAGGGTCTTAGTTAGGGTTCTATCTCTATGAAGAGATACTATGACCATGGCAACTCTTACAAAGGAAAGCATTTAATTGGGGCTGACTTACAGTTTCAGAGGTTTAGTCCATTATCATCATGGCAGGTGGCATGCAGGCAGACATAGTACTGGAGAAGGAGTTGAGAATTCTATATCTTGATCCTCAAGCAGAGGAAGTGAATTGTGTTGCACACAGCCATAGCTTGAGCATTTAAGACTTCAAAGCCTGCCTCTTCAGTGACACACTTCCTCCAACAAGGCCACACCTCTTCATAGTGCCACTCCCTATGGGCATTTAAACATGAGTCTCTGGGGGTCATACCTATTCACACCACCATAGTAAGACTGTCTCAAAAATAAATAAATGCCATTTATTTATTTGTTTGTTTATTTATTTATTTATTTTGTGTGTGTGTACATGCACATACATGTGTAATATGGCATGTCTGTGGAAGTCAACTTTCAGGAATCACTTTTTACTTTATACTGTGGGATTCTGAGATGGACTTCAGGTTCCAGGTTGACAGCGAACACCTTTACCCACTGAGCCATGTCGCAGGAAGGTCTTTTGCCTTTACTCACGGTTTCAGAAACATATTGCATTGACTTGTGCAAATTCTTCTGCTCTGAGTCAGAATCAGGTATATTCCTGTCATCCATCTCTCTCTCTCTCTCTCTCTCTCTCTCTGTCTCTGTCTCTCTCTCTCTCTCTCTCCCTCCCTATCTATCTCCCTCCCCCTCTCTCTACCTCTTTATCTCTTTCTCTCTCTCTGTTTTTTGAGACAGGGTTTCTTTGTAGCCCTGGCTATCCTGTAACTTGCTCTGGAGGCCAGACTGGCCTCAAACTCACAGGTTTGCCTGCCTCTGCTTCCCAAGTGCTAGGATTAAAGGCAAGGGCCACCACTGCCCAACTCCTGTCATCTCTTATTCACCTAAAAGTGTTGCTTTTTTGTTGAGGAAAATGTAACAGAACACGGGATAAGGATATTGTTGGTTATTTATTGTGAGAAATTACTTATATGAGAAAACTGAAAACCCAGGTTAGTCCTGCAGCCTTTTGAGACCTGACCGGAACCCAGAGAGAGTGAGTGTCTCCTCAGCCCTTTATCCCAAATACCCCTACACACCTGTAGCCACACCCAAAACAGGCATGGTCAGCGGCACAGGTACCTAGGTTTCTCCCTACACTTTTCCATCTTAAACATTAATGTAACTCAAGGTTATGTTTCCTGGTGGAAGGGACTAATGATGCTAAGCAACAAAACAGTAGCCCAAATTAATAATTTACTTAGTTTTAGGTTTTCAGGTTCATAATCTGACTTAAAAAAAATTTTTGCCTAGGTTGTGTTTAGATTAATGTTAAAAATTATCTTACATTTCCTTACTCTACTTTTATCAGTAGATAACCAGTTTTAACCCATATTGACTAGCAGCCAGGACTTTTATTTTGAAATTAAAATATTGTGTATAAACCACAGAGAAGATTGGAGATAGATAAACAAATAGAAGGTGACTAAACTGCTCTGTTGTGATACAAATGTTTGAAAGATGCTTCACAGCTGGGCGGTAGTGGCGCACACCTTCAATCCCAGCATTTGGGAGGCAGAGGCAGGCAGATCTCTGTTAGTTCAAGACCAGCCTGGTCTACAAGAGCTAGTTCAGGACAGCCTCCAAAGCCACAGAGAAACCCTGTCTTGAAAAAAAAAAGAAAGAAAAAAAGAAAAGAAAAAAGAAAAGAGGAAAAAGAAAGATGCTAATAGAAGCAAGCTCCTTTCTAGAAGGATTCGGTAGATTTTACTTGATTTAAAATTGTAGCAATTGGCCAGGCCGTGGTGGCGCATGCCTTTAATCCTAGCACTCGGGAGGCAGAGGCAGGCGGATCTCTGTGAGTTCGAGGCCGGGCTGGACCGATAGCCTCTGAAACAATACAGAGAAACCCTGTCTCGTAAAAACCAAAAAAAAAAAAAAAAAAAAAAAAAAAAATTGTAGCAACTGATTTTCCAGTCTGTATTATAGGGTAATATCATCTTTGAACTAAAAGCACTATTCTTTGAGGCCAGGAGATAGTTCAGTAGGTAATTTGCTTGCTGTGCAAACATGAAGAACAAACTTTGATCCCCAGTATCTAGGTAAATGCTGGTGTGGTGGTTTGTACTTGTAATCCCAGCACCGAGGATGCAGCAGTGGGCATATCTCTAGGGCTCCCAGCCATTTTAGCCTGATAAGCAAGCCCCAGATCTCAATGAAAGACTCTGTCTCAATGAGTGGTGGTGGCGCAGGCCTTTAATCCCAGTACTCAGGAGGCAGAGGCAGGCAGATCTCTGAGTTCAAGGCCAGCCTGGTGTATAAAGTGAGTTCCAGGGCAGATAGGAGTACACAAATACCCTGTCTAAAAAAAAAAAAGAAAAAGACTCTGTCTCAAAAATAAAAATAAAAAAGTGAATAATTCCTAAGGAGTGACACCCTGACCTCCACATGCACACACTTACATTTGAAAAAGATAAATAATAAATAGATAAAAGCACTGTTCTTTTTTATGAAGCAGAATTGGAGCTTAATAAGGATTGTTATGATGGGCATTGGTGGTTCACGCCTTTAATCCCAGCACTCAGGAGGCAGAGGCAGGCAAAATTCTAGGAGTTCGAGGCCAGTCTGGTCTATAGAGCAAGTTCTGGGACAGCCTCCAAAACAATACAGAGAAACTCTGTCTCAGAAAACCAAATAAATAAATAAGGATTGTTAATATAAAGGTCTGGAGAGATGGTTCAGTGACTAAGAGCACTGGCTGCTCTTCCAAAAGACCTAAGTTTGGTTCCCAGCACCCACATGATAGCTCACAACCCTCTGTAACTTCCATCCTAGAGAATCCAACACCTTCTTCTGACTTCTGCTGGCACTGGGCACACACATGTTACATAGATATATATGTAGGCAAACATTCATACTCATACAATAATATAAAACAAAACCTGTGTAAGCCCCAGTAACAAAAATTAAATTAAAAATGTATGTTACTTGGGAGGCAGAGTCAGGTGGATCTCTGTGAGTTCGAGGCCAGCCTGGTCTACAGAGGGAGTTCCAGGACAGCCTCCAAAACAATACAGAGAAACCCTGTCTCGAAAAAACAACAAAAAAAATGTATGTTAATATAGGCCTAAGCAGAAACCTAAGAGAACTCTTTCTCAGAAGGAAGTAACATGACAACATGGGTGTGAGCTTTACAAAGAATTGTTGAAAGGAAGACCTACCAAAGCATGGGTACAAGCTCCTCAGGAAGAGTCACAAAAGCATGCTCTTCATGTTCAAACTCCTTTAATTACTTGGTTTAAATATTGTTGCTGTGTTTCATCATAGTTAATGAGAAACTCAAATTTATAATATCAGAATTGACATTTTAATGATGAATGTAGTTTATATAAGTAATGGGATTGTTTAATCCTTTTCATTCTAACAAATCCTTGAAGTCTTTATCACAAAACTATCTATTCTGTCTTAGCCTACTTTTTGTTTTAATCCAGGGCAGGTGATTTGGCAAGAAATGGTGGAGGGACCCACAGATGAATCCAGTCTGAAAGGTTTGGCTAATGCCATTAAGTTACTGTATGACACAGGTACCAAAGAGTGGACAGCAGATGATGTTATCAGTCTTGTAGATGAACTATCAGGTAAAATACATATTTACTGATATGGAATAATAGAAATATATTACTAGAATGCAGCTATAAAGTTATATAAACAATTTTGTAGGTAACAATGAGTGTGTTAGAAATCACTAATTGATCAATATGTAGTTTTAAGTATATTTTGTTACTTACTGCTCCAAAACATTTTAGTTTTGTATTTTGTGTATTTGTGTGTATGTATGTAGAGTATGTAAATACATGTGATATAAGAATGTGTTTATCTTTATCTCAATTTTCAGTGGTTTAAATTAAATTTTTTTCCTTTGGCAATTTCATTTATATAATACATTCTGATTTCTCTTGCTCTTCATCCTCTCTTACTCCCTCCCACTCCCATAAACTCTCCTCTTCCTCCTCTCTGTCATGTCTTTTTGTTTTGTTTTGTTTTGTGACCCACTAACCTTAACCATGGCTGTCCACATGACCATGGGTGTGGAACTGCCCCTTGGAGCCTGGTAGACTCACCAGTGGGTACACACTGAACACAAAGGCTCCCACTCCCATAGCACCCATCAAGAGCCATTGGTTCCCCAGGAGGGATTCAATTCCCAATTTCATAAATATGTAATATTATTAGTCCGTTCGTAATTTAATGAGTTTGCTTACTTTCATTTTTACAAGTTCTCATACATACATACCCTTCTAGATTATATAAAAAGAAAGCCTTCTGCTGTATGTATGGGAGGAGGATTAAACAGTTACTCTGAAGTTTACAAAGGCTTTATCCTTACATATGATGTCACTTTGCCTGCTGAAGCATGTGTGGAAGAACTGCTTTGACTAACCTATCAGCACAGTGGTAAAGCACAATGACCTGGGGGTGACCCCTATCTCTGGTTGAATACTGTAATTAAAAAACTAAAATATGCCAGACATAGTGGTGCAAACCTTTAATCCAACACTCATGAGGCAGAGGCAGGCTGACCTGGTCTATAGAGTGAGTTCCAGGACAGCCAGGAATACACAAAGAAAACCTGTTTCAAAAAGAAAAGAAAGAACAAACCTAAAACAGTGTTTGTAAATATTTCCCTTGGCACTAATTACATTTCCAATAGAGTAATATAATATTGAATGTGTTTAAAGATGTTTACTACAGCAATTGTGTAATTTCTCATTCAATCACTGCTCTTCCTCTATTAAAAGTGGTTCCCCGGGAGTGGCTTCTGGAGAATAATGCACGCCTCCTAATCCTGAGTGGGAACAACATCTGCTTCACTTTCATGGCTAGTAAAGCTGTGAATGGACGGGCCATTGAGTTAGCAAGGCTCATAGTCTTTTTGGCTTTGGTAAGTAAAAACTAAGTTTTTTTCTGACAAGTTATTTAGCATTCACTTGATCGAGCAATGGAGCTGCTTCCCTGGTGCTTACAAAGGCCGAAGTCTGTCTGTCTATCTGTCTATCTCTCTCTCTCTCTCTTTCTCTCTCTCTCTCTCTCTCTCTCTCTCTCTCTTTCCCTCTCTCTCTCTCTCTCTCTCTCTCTCTCTCATACACACACACACACTGAGGTTTATATTGTTTTACTGTTTTACAAATAAGTATTAAAGTATATAATTTATTTATTTGTTTTTGGTTTTTGAGACAGAGTTATATACAGCCCAGACTGGCCCCAAACTCACTCATTGTGTAGGCAAAGGTGATCTTGAATTTGAGTGTTGGGATTACAGGCATGTGCCATCACACTCCATTTTATTCATTTACTGGAAATTTCCCATTTGCAGGCTCAGTTGGGATATCCTATGCAATAAACCATGCTACATCATAAGCCTGCCCTATGTAATAAATTGCTAAATCATAAACTGTCATTGTCACTGCCATTTTAAGCTTTATAGCTTTCTTCACATGAAGACTGATAGTAGTGTTTTGTGCATCTGAATTAGGTGTGTGAGAAAGAGCTGTACTGCATGGACTGGACAGTTAGAATGATGCAAAAAGTCTGCAAGGTCTTCAGCGCTGCAGCAGAGAGAAAGGGCTTCCTGCAGAGCGTGGCAAATGCCTTTGCCTGTGTCACCATGGAAATGCTGCAGCCTATTATGTCTGGTAAGAGTGTAGACAGTACATGGGAGAGAGTGATAGTGCCTTCAGGTCTTAGCCTCAGATGCAACTAGCTGGGCTTGGTAGTGCACACCTATAATCCCAGTACTTGAGGCTGAGCAGGAGATCTGAAGTTTGAGCCAGCCTGGGCTACACAGTGAAACCCTATCCGGGAATTTGGTTTTTTGAGACAGGCTCGCTCTCTCTCTCGCTCTCTCTCTCTTTCTTTTTTTTCTCTCTCTCTTTCTGAAGTTCTGTAGTCTTGACTGACCTGGGACTCTCTGTGTAGACCAGGCTAGCCTCAAACTCACTGATAGCCAACTGCCTCTGCCTTCCAAATGCTGAGACTAAAGACATGTGCCACCAGCTGGGCAGTGGTGGTGCAAACCTTTAATCCCAGCACTCAGGAGGCAGGGGCAGGCGGATCTCTGTGAGTTCGAGACCAGCCTGGCCTACAAGAGTGAGTTCCAGAACAGCCTCCAAAACAATACAGAGAAACCCTGTCTCGAAAAACCAAAAAAAAAAAAAAAAAAAAGACATGTGCCACCACACTGGGCCTTATATAGGTTTTAACAGATAGTAATTTAGTTCACAAAATCTTTGTTTGGAACTCACAGAGATCCACCTGCCTCTCCCTCCCAAGTGCTGGGATTAAAGATATGTACCGCCTGACTTTTGCTGTTATTTTCTTTTGCCTGCATGTATGTCTGTCCACCATGTGCATGCCTGATACCCGCAGAGGTCAGAAGAGGGTGTTGGATCCCTTGGAACGGGAGTTTCAGATGGTTATGAGCCACTATACGGGTACAGAGAATCAAACTAGGGTCCTCTGTAAAAAGGCACTGGCTGGTGATTTTAACCAACAAGCCACCTCTCCAGTTTCTAATTAACCCTGTTTTATAGATGAGAAAAAGGAAACAGAAATAACCAAACTTGCCCATGGTCATAAATTAAACAATACTCAAGCTTAGACTAGTGTCCTTTCTTATTTAGTGTTTAATTTCATGGCTTTAATGGTTAATGCCTGGCTTAATAAAGACCATCGACAAAAATTCCTCTCTTTAAATATTATTAGAAACACTTACATCTTACATTCCTAAGCCGTGTGTTAAAATGTCTAACTTCTCCCTCTCCCTGCTGTTCCTGTGTATGTTACAGGAGAGCGAGATGATGATGACAGAGGCTTCCTGAATTTGTTCCATCTTCTTCATGCTCAGGCGAACTTCCATAAGGAGGTGCTATATTTGACCATGAATGCCTCCTCTTCCTAAATCAAGAAGCTTGTCACTTAAAGAATGTGTCACCAGACTAGCGCTTAGGAGAGTGACGCTTTTTCACGTCCAAGGGTAGCACCTGTTGGACTTTTGATAATCTAATTATCCAGGAACTCCAGCTGCACAGGATTTTAGCTGTAACTGCTTCACCTTGATTAATGTAAAATAACCTGCAACCCCAAGAATGTGTTCCTGCTTTTCTGGGAAACAGTTCTATCTCTCCAGGTCTTAGTAAACTCAACATCAAACCAAAACAGAATGTTAACTGTGCAAGTATCTGCAGCCAACTCAACCTATTCGTGTGGTTCTTTGAAGCAAGAGCTAATTTAGCTTTACCTAGAACAGATTCACTTTTGTGAACTAGTGCTATCTGTTCACTTCGCTTGGGCTGAGCAAATATGGCCCAAATGTTTTTGTAATACTGTGTTTTAGAATGTGCATTATGTAAGTCACATTCTTTACCTCCTTCTTAGCATTTGGTTACAAAATAAGTCTTATATTTCATTTATATTTTGGATGAACTAACAGAAAAAAATCCAAAATAAGTATGTGTGGATACATATATATGTATATTTTTATACATATAGACACATATACATATATTTCCTGCAAGACAATCATACAAAAGATCTATAAATAGAGGAAGGTGTGTGTATGTGAGCTATAGTCCTCAGATAATGGAATCATCTTGTAGCTTCCCTGGGGATTAGAGCAGAGAATTGCAAGCAGAAGAAAAACATAATGAAAATAAATAGTTCTGCTGCTGCCAGAATAATCTTCACAAGTAATCCCCCTTCTTGATAAGACTTTTCTGCCTGTCCCAGAAAGTGGGATTTGACGATGGGAACTAAAAGCACACATGGTTAGAGTAGCCAAAGAGAGAGGAGATGGAGACAGGGGAGAGAAAGTGTCTGTGGATCCCAGGGAACTCTAAGCCCATTCAGTAGGCCTGCTACCTACCCTCACCTCCACTTGCTGTGAGTGTAGCTATAGTGCAGGGGCCTCTAGAGCTCTTGCTTCCTCTTCTCCAGCCCCTCCCCTCCAGTCAAATGCAGGGCTTTGTACACGCTAAGCAAGCACTTCACCACTGAGCTGGATCCTAGTTCACTGTCACCTTCCCACAGGACTTCTCAGGGCTGCCCTTCTCCTCAGAACACTGGGGGATAAGGAAATTACCTTCAGTGGCAGGGTGTAAAGAAAATCCATGAATTTTAACAAACAGGCTCTGAAAATTTGATAGGACTGAGAAGCAGTGAAAATTGTGGATAAATTTTTAAAAATTGTGATAAAACTTTCAATATGAGAGGATCAAAAAATCAATTGTCTTTTTGTTATCCAATTATAATTCCACTATTGGGAAAATTTTTTTCCTTCAGAGTTTATTTGAAGATTTGGGAGAAACATTCTTACTGTTATAAACCTCATTCATTTTCTTCTGGTCAGTTGAAGAATTGATCTGTAACAATTAACCTCGGCAGCCTGTTGTAACAGCAAATACCAGAATGCAAAGTAACACCTCAGAGCATTTGATTTTTCCTGTCTCCAATATTCCCACTTTGGAAATATTACTATTTTTACTTCTCAAAACACTAGTAATTTCAAGTTTTTTTGGTTTTTGTTTTTTATTTTTGTTTTTTGTTTTTCAAGACAGGGATTCTCTGTATTGTTTTGGAGACTGTCCTGGAACTTGCTCTGTAGACCAGGTTGGCCTCGAACTCACAGAGATCCACCTGCCTCTGCCTCCCAAGTACTGGGATTAAAGGCATGTGCCACCAATGCCTGGCGACATAATCCTTAAAAAAAATCAAATGTTAGTATGAACAGAATTTTAATGATTATACTTATTTATTTTTATTTTCTATTTATTTTCATTTTTTGACTCAGTTTCTCCACATACCCGTAGCTGTCTGGAAACTTACTCTGTAGACCAGACTGGCCTCGAACTCACAGAGATCACCTGCCTCTGCCTCTTGAGTGCTGGGATTAAAGGTTTTTAGCACCATACCTAGCTCTAAAGTTTTTGATAAATAGATAATTTCATTTTATGGGGCTACTGACTGCTCTTACAGAGAACTTGGGTTCAGTCCCCAAAACCTACATAGCAACTTAAAACCATCTGAAACTCCAGTTCCAAGGAATCCCATGCCTCCTTCTGGCTGTGCAAGCATATACATGGTACAAATCTATCTATCCATCCAGGCAGAACACCCATACACATAGAGTAAATATAAATCTTTTTCTAAAAGATATTTTCATTTTCTTAGAAATGTGTCAATGTGAAGTTTGTTTTAATTCCTTGATTACAAAAGTCTCCACTAAAGTCGTTTTTAGAATTTTTATCAAAGTAACATGTTTTAACTAAAACAATTTATTTTCTGTACATGGAATTGAACTTGGAGCATCACACTTATTAGATAATCACTCTGCTGCTGAACTATAATCCCAGATAATTTAAAGTCTCTTTTATTGGATTTAAGACTCTATGCACATTTTTTGGCATAACTCGATGCTGTAAATTCTTTCAAATTTACATAATTTTGTTAATCTTGATCATTATTCACCCTTGTCCAGAATTTGGATCTGAAAAACAAATTAGCCTATGACTACAGTAGATAGCATTTTTTTCTTTTCTTTCTTTTTGTTTGTTTTTCAAGACAAGGTTTCTGTGCATAGCCCTGTCTGTCCTGGAACTCAATCTGTAGACTAGGCTGGCCTCAAACTCGGAGATCTGCCTGCCTCTGCCTCCCAAGTACTGGGATTAAAGGTTATGCTGCCACTGCCAGGTTCATTTTTTTTTCTATCTCTAAAAAGTAAATTAACAAGTTTATTCATTTAATTGTTAATAGATAAAATAAATTTGGAAACAAATCTGCTGTTTCCAAAATTTAGTGATCCAGTTGATTTTGTAGAGTACATTTGTCATCAAAAATAAAGTGACTTTGAGTTGTAAAGAGGGACATTAAATTAAAGGAAGCATTGTTCAGATGGTTAAGTAGCAGGCAGTCTGATAAACCACAAAAAAAAAAGGAACATTTGAAAATGAGTAGACTAGCCGGGCAGTGGTGGCACATGCCTTTAATTCCAGCACTTGGGAGGCAGAGGCAGGTGGATCACTGTGAGTTCTAGACCAGCCTGGTCTACGAGAGCTAGTAGCTAGTTCCAAGACAGCCTCCAAAGCCACAGAGAAACCTTGTCTTGAAAAACCAAAAAGAAAAAGGAAAATGAGTGGACTAATGCTGAGCGCTGGTGGCACATGCATTTAATCCCAGCATGAGGGAGGCAGAGACAGGTGGATCTCTGTGAGTTTGAGGCCAGCCTGATCTACAAAGTGAGTGCCAGGACAGGCTCCAAAACAATGCAGAGAAACCCTGTCCCAAAAAAAGAAAAAAAAAAAGAAAGAAAGAGAGAAAGAAAGAAAGAAAGAAAGAAAGAAAGAAAGAAAGAAAGAAAGAAAGAAAGAAAGAAAGAAAGAAAACAAGTAGACTAAAACACTAGAACTAACTAGAACACTGGGCCAGCCGGGCGTTGGTGGTGCATGCCTTTAATCCCAGCTCCAGGGAGGCAGAGGCAGGCGGATCTCTGCGAGTTCGAGGCCAGTCTGGTCTCTGTTGTGAGTTCCAGGACAGCCTCCAAAGCCATGGGGAAACCCTGTCTTGTAAAACTAAAAAAGAGAGAAAAAAAAAAAAAAAGAAACGTGTATAAAAACACTGGGCCAATTTTCCACCAGACAAACAGTTTCTCCTGTCTCTCTCCAAACCAGATCAGTCTCCATGATCACTGAAAACCCTGAACCCCAGGATGCCTTTTCCTTTTTGCAGTGAAACCCTTGACCTCCTATGGTATTGGTTTATAGCGTGGATTTTCCTTTTACATCGCTACATTGCTCATTATTGTTTCTGTAGACACAACATGTTGCTACTTATTTTAGAAACTGAAGTTTATATCTTGTGATGACTGCTTTAACCGTGTGAAGCCATAGAGTTCCTTCACACTGTTGTGGATGATGCCCTCTGTCCCCTCAGTCAGTAAGTGACAGTTTCTGAGAGTTCCAGCAGCTAAGTTCAGCACTACTCAGCAGCTGCTTAGAAGTCCCTTATCCTGGGCTGACTCTGTTTGTGCCTCCAGGACTTTATTGCTAAGGCAACTGCTCACCTTTGGAGAGCAGAGCCAGCATGAGGTGCCCAGGAGAAGGTGTAATGGCAGAACTATTTTACGTCTAAGAAATCAACACTACCCTATTTATGGGATTATTGGCAAGGTCAGCATCCTTATGTAAATAGTACTCAATCATATGGTTGCAGATTTGTGTATGCCTTTGACAGCCTCTGTGCTTACTGCAAGTCTTATTAATACTCCACTAGCAGTGTGCACTGCTATCTCGAAAGCACTGTGTTGTACTAAACACTTTTGATACCTAATATTGTATTTGTCAAACTTTAATTTCTTATTCATTTTAATAAAATTAAATTTAAACTGGAAGTATTTCGAATATGCTTGGAGTTTGTCATTATTCCAATCATTAACTTTCTTGTAATGTACTTCTCTTTCTTTAAGCTGTTAATTTTTTTCTCTTTTTTTAGACAGGGTCTTACTACGTAGTCCTGGCTGGCTGGGAACTATGTGGACTAGACTGGCCTCCAACTCCCACAGATCCACCTCTGCCTCCAGAAGGCTTGAGCCACCACGCCTGGCTAAGCTATCAATTAAACTCTACAGTGATTTTAAAAACTGAATTGTTAAAGCTGGTTGTATGCCTATAATCCCCACACTTGGGAGGTAGGGGCAGGGGAGGAAGATTGCTGCTAATTTGAAGCCAGCATGTTGTACAGATCAAGTTCCAGGCCAGTCAGAACTGCACACAGCAAGACTCTGTTTTCAAACACTGGGGATGGGAACTGAAGCCAGCACCTTGCACATGCTAGGCAAGCACTGTGTCAGTAACCTTATCCCAGGCCTGTGCCTCTGTTTGTTCAGGTGCTGAGGATGGAGCTCAGGGCCTCAAGCATGGCAGACACACACTCTACTACTAAAGCTGCAGTGCACGCCCCAGGGAATTGTCTAAAATAGTGTTGCAGACAGTTCTGATGTATCTATCTTATCCTTAATAGTGCAGCATTCAAAGATTAATAACTTCATTCACTAGCAACTACTCATAAACTGAACAGTAATCTGTAAATAAAACAACATTGTACACAGTCCTCTTCAATTCAGAGAAGTCTCCAAGCATTATTTCACTTGCTTCTAAAATAAAGATGTTCTAATAATCAGTTTAACATTAGTTACAAATCTCTAAATAAACAAATATTATGTGTTACCAGCAAGATTTCAGTATCTGTATGTCTGTCTGTCTCCTCCCTCCCTTCACTTGGGAAGTGGGCAGATACAACCCAGGACATTCCCCAAGATAGCCAAGTGATCCTTAGGTGTTTTTAGCTGGGAATGGTGGTACAAGCTTTAACTCTATGAGTTTGAGGCCAGCCTAATTCTGGGCTAGTTCCAGGACAGCCTCCAAAACCACAGACAACCCTGTCTTGAAAACAAAACAAATTTAAATGATATGTTAAAGGATTGAAACTTTTGGGTTTTTTTCTTTTTTTTTTTTTTTTTTCTTTTTTTTTTTGGTTTTTCGAGACAGGGTTTCTCTGTGGCTTTGGAGGCTGTCCTGGAACTCACTTTGTAGACCAGGCTGGCCTTGAACTCACAGAGATCCGCCTGCCTCTGCCTCCTGAGTGCTGGGATTAAAAGGCGTGCGCCACCAACACCCGGCTAGGATTGAAACTTTTGAATAATGCTAAATTTAAGCCATTTTTGAAAAGCAAAGTCTTTTTTTCTGAAATTTAACAGATTTTTTTTCCAGCCTAATTTCAAGATGAGTTTACACAATCAGAAAAATACATTGAAGGTGTCTGGCTTTGCAGCATTTCACTCCTCTTTCTCAAAATGGATCCTTTTAGTAGTAATTTTCCTAAAATAAATTATAACACTTTTCTATACTTTCATAAAAAACATTAATAATGGTCTACAGAGCGAGTTCCAGTACAGCCTCCAAAACAATACAGAGAAACCCTGTCTTGAAAAAAACAAAAAAAAAAAACAAAAAAAAAAAAAAACAAACCGGGCGGTGGTGGCACACACCTTTAATCCCAGCACTTGGGAGGCAGAGGCAGGCAGATCTCTGTGAGTTCGAGGCCAGGCTGGACCGACAGCCTCCAAAACAATACAGAGAAACCCTGTCTCGTAAAAACCAAAAAAAAAAAAAAAAAAAAACCTGAAAAAACAAAACAAAATTAATATAATGATTCTTAGAATTATGTAATCTTAATTTTTCAGCATAATTTACCGCTTTTTAGAAATATTTTAGTGCATTAGCATGAGCCAAATATGCTAAACATGATGACATTATAACAGAGATCTGTAAAATATATACAAAACTTTATATTACACAAATAAAAATTTTAGTGTTGGGGACTGAAGTATTGGGGCTCAATAGTTAAGAGCACTGGGTTCAAGTCCCAGCATCCATATGGCTCACAACTGTCTGTAATTCAGGTTCTAGGGCATCTGATGCCTTCACACTAATGCACATAAAATAAAGTTAAATTTTTAAAATTTTCAGTGTTTTATTGTGCTTGAGAATGCCAATATGCATGTAGTATAAATAGACACATTGTAGTTCATATAATCCCAGTACTTAGGAGACTGAGGCAAAAGGACTGCCACAAGTTCAAGGCCAGCCTAAGGTACATAAATGGATTCCAGGTCAGCTGAAAATTTTAAAATAATTATTATTCTTTCTAACTACTCAAGAGGCAAGAGGATCACTTGAACCCAGAAGCTTAAGAGTGACCTGGACAGAGCTTGGAGACCATCTAAAAAAATAAAATGTTACCTGGATGGTGGTGGTGCATACCTTTAGTCCCAGTTCTCAGAGGCAGAGACAGGGGGACGCTAAGTTCGAGGCCAGCCTGGTGAGTTCCAGGGTTGCATAGAGAGACCTTGTCTCAAAAAAAAAGTAAATAAAATGTTTTTGTTTGGTTTTTGAGATAAGGTTTCACTATGTGGCCTGGAAACTTGCTCTGTAAACCAGAATGGCCTCAACTCAGACCATCTACCTGCCTCTTCCTCCCAAGTGCTGGGATTAAAGATTTGTGCCACTAGGCTGAGCAAAATTTATCAGGGCTGGAGAGATAACTCAGCAATTAAAAGCAATAGCTGCTCATGCAGAGGTCAGAGTTCAATTCCTAACACCTACTTGTTGGCTCACAATTGTTTGTAACTACATTTCTAGGAGATCCAACACTATCTTTTGGGCTCTGCTCCAGGTACATGTATGTTGCACAGACATACATGCAGGCAAAACACCCATATACATAAGATAATAATAAAAGAAAATTTTTAAATAAGTAAATTTATCAAAACAAAAGTAATATCAGCACTGGAGAAGTTGAAACAGGAAGATGAGGCCAGCCTGTGCTATTTAGCAAGCGTTTGTGTTGATGGAAGTTTCTGTTCCACCTGGTTTCCACAGATGTTTAGTCCCAAATAAACACACAGTTTTGTTTTGTTTTGCTTTTTAATTTTATTCATTTATTATGAATACAACATCCTGCCTCTATGTATGCCAACAGGCCAGGAGAGGGTACCAGATCTCATTATGGAAGGTTGTAAGCCACCATGTGGTTGCTGGGAGTTGAACTCAGGACCTCTGGAAGAACAGTCAGTGCTCTTAACCTCTGAGCCATCTCTCCAGCCCAAACACACAGTTTTATATTTGTTATAAACTGTTTAGCCAATGGCTCAGGCTTCTTTGTGGCTAGCTCTCTCTTAATTATTAACCCATTTCCACTCATCTGTGTATCTCTATGTGGTCTTGGCTTACCAGTGATGCCAGGGTCTCTTGCTTCCTAGGCAGCTACATGGCATCTCCCTAACTCCACCTACTACCTTTATCCCTGTTTGGATTTCCCACCTGGCTAAATCCTGCCTGTCCATTGGCCGAAATAGCTTTATTCATCAACCAATGAGCCAGACATAGATTCACAACATACAGAAGGACATCCCCTATCACCCTTGTCTTAGAAAAAAACAAAAAACAAAGCAACACAACAGAAACCCTGCTATTATTCCTGAGTACTATTGCATGGGTGTGTAGACACAAAGTACCAATTCTTCAAAGTTTATTTATTTTGTATGTGAGGGGGGGTGCAAGACAGGGTTTCTCTTGGCTGTTCTGTAACTTGCCTTGTAGACCAGGCTGGCATCAAACTCACAGAAATCCGATTGTCTCTGCCTCCCAAGAGCTGGGATTAAAGGTGTGCACCACCAGGTCTGGCCAAAGTTTATTTCTTAAAACTATGGAAACTACTGATGAGACATCACAGTGGTAAAGGTGCCTGTCTGTCATACCAGAAGGCCTGTTGATCCTCTGGACCCACATGGTATAAGGATAAAACAGACAGACTCCCATATACAGGCTGTGGTACCAATGTACACACACACACACACACACACACACACACACACACACACACTAAATGATTTTTTAACTTGATGTTTTATTTTATAAATAGCATTCTTTAAAAGGCTAGTCTGGGGCTGGAGAGATGATGGTCCAAGTGTTAAGGGCATTTACTGCTGTTGCAGAGGACTCAGATTCAGTCAGTACCCAGCTCCCATCTGTACTCCAGTTCCAGGGAATCTGACACCCTCTTCTGACCTCTCTGGCTTCTGCAGGATCATGATGCATAGACATACACTCAGGTATGCACACACATAATGAAAAAAAATTAGAGGGTAATCTTCTGATTCTTATGTTGTGCCCATGTCTAGAGGCTTATGTGCCTGATGTATAACTGAGATCAGCCTCTGCCCTCTCTCTGAATTACTGACAAGGTGTTTCAGTTCTATATGAGTACAAACTGAAGAACTTTGGTTCCATAAAACTTCAGAGTGAGCTTGATTAGAGACTACACCTTAAAGATTTAAGCACCATAATTAACTCAGTACTTTGAATTCCTTCTACTTGATACTTGCTTAGGTAAGGGTACAGAACTGCTATCTTTGTAGAAAATTGTAGTTTGGGCCAGGTTTGGTGGTTCAGGCCTGTAATCCTAGCTCTTAGGAGTGGAGGCTGTTAGAATTTCAAGTCTGAAGCCAGCCTGGACTACATAAGAAGACACCATCCCAATCATCTCAAGAAAAACTTAAATAAGGAAGGACAAAGGTAGGAAGGACTTGGAGTTTGAAATAAGACTAGGCTAAAATCAGAGAACTACCTGAGAGGAGAATGTCGAGGTGCCCCTGAGTGTCAAGGCCATGCTTATGACATTAGTGAATCTGTGGGTTACTTGTCTTAGGTCCACATTGTCACACAGTATTGTGTCTGTTAATGTGCTAACACCACAAACTATCTGAAATAGTATCTGCAGTAAATAAACACATTTTCTCCTCAAATTTATCGTGCAGTCGAATTTTCGTTATAAGGTATTGTGTTAAGGTGGACACACAACTTGTAATTTCAGCATCCAGGAGGCTGAGGCAGGAGGACTGAGGCTGAGGCCAGCTGGGCTCGATAGCAAGACCCTGCCTGGAACAAAGCCGTTTGGGGCAGGATGGTAGAGTGTGGTAAACTACTAAAATTGTCTAGGGATTTTATTCCTAGTGATGTCATTTCCAAGGAATTATGTAGCAAAGAGTTTTAGATTTGTTTTTGTTTTTTGAGACAAGGTTTCTCTGTGTAACAGCCCTGACTGTCCTGAAACTTGCTTTGTGACCAGGCTAGCCTTGAACTTACAGAAATCTCCCTTCCTCTTCCTCCCAAGTGCTGGGATTCAAGACAGGATTTCTCTGTGTAGCCCTGCATGTCCTAGAACTCACTCTGTAGACCAGGCTGGCCTCGAACTCACAGAGATCTGCCTGCATATATATCTGTGTAAGAACTTCAGATATTAGAATTAAAGACAACTGTAAACTCCCATGTGGGTGATGGGAATTGAACCCTAGTCCTCTGGAATGGCAGTCAGTATTCTTTTTTTTTTTTTTTTTTTTTGGTTTTTAGGAGACAGGGTTTCTCTGTATTGTTTTCGAGGCTGTCGGTCCAGCCCAGCCTCGAACTCACAGCGATCCGCCTGCCTCTGCCTCCCGAGTGCTGGGATTAAAGGCGTGTGCCACCACCGCCCAGCTTGCAGCCAGTATTCTTAACCACTGAACCATCTCTCCAGCTATGAGTTGGGGGCCAGCCTGGTCTACAAATCAAGTTCCGGGACAGACTCTAAAGCTACAGAGAAACCCTGTCTTGAAAATAAATAAATAAAGGAAATAAACAAAATATTATTACAAAAACTGTTCATTCATTTTCCTTGTTTATTTTTAATCTAGAAAAGAAAATCAATGTAGAATAAGTATGATGGAGTCTCCAAGGGAATAGCAGACGCCATAGATTTGAGGCCAAAACCACTGTATATCCTAAAACTTTTTTTTTCCCCACCCTAACTAGACATGGAAATACGAAAACAGTTTTGTTTTCTAAACAGAAGGAGCATTTAACAATCAAAGTTTTAAAGCCCCTCCCTTAGGGGTAAAATTTATTTTCCTAAATTAATATAGACATTTTGTTTCAATGCTTTATAGGTAGGCACAAAGAATAAGAACTTCACAGCCATGTCTCTCATCAGACAGAAGCTGGGGACAAATGGGACAAGGAGGGAAGAAATAAATCTTAAAAAGTGCAAATGACAGGGTTTTTGGGGGGTGGGGAGGCTAGCAATCAGGGAAACTACACGACGACCTCAGACTGCACAATCTATAAAGACACCGATAGGACAGACAAGCTGAATTTGCCCTTGAGTTTACAAGGGAACGCCTGCTTTCGTGCGGCTGTATTTAGATCTAAGGAAAGGTTGCCCATATGAATGCTTTGGCAGTTCTCCACTGTGGTTTTACTGTTTGTACGTTTCAACCTTCCACATTTCCAATACACCCTGTCTACAGCTTAAACACATGCAGCAGCTGCCAGTGGTATCCTTGAACTCCTGATGTCCCCAGGAGTGCCTCTGCCTCATAGAGCCCCTGCTTGCCAAGGGTTAGCCACATCCCGACACATTGGAAGAAGTCAGTTGGGCCTCAGGACTCCTGCTATTGGGCAGAGCCCTCTCGCTGGACGGAACACCGGAGCTGTGGGAAACCCAGAAACAAAGTGCTCAGCTGGGAACTGCAGGAGAGGCACCTCTACCGCTCAGGAACTACCGAGATATCCCAGAGTCCTCCCCACTCCTCCACACCAAATTCCATAGCTGGGAAAAATGGGCCCCGCCCCCAGACCTTACCCCAAGTAAATTTCATTTGCTACTGTTTCTCAAGTGGGAATGAATCACTAGTGAGTTAATGAATGCAGTTGTGGCAGCACCGTGAATTAATGAACACAGTTATACCGGCAGATTTGGAAACCACCCTGCCCCATACATAAGAATGTACTGTAGTCATTGCCAGTAGAAAATGTACAACTTGGTTTTGCTTCTACCTAGAAGAGGAAATTAGGAAATGATAGTCCCTCTCTACCACGTACGTACCTCCCCTCCCATCCTACCTAAAACCCAGTGCATTGTGAAGCTTATTTTTAATTTTAAGAAATCACATTTTAAATTGGTTCCCAAAGGAACCTTGCCTTTCTTGTTCTTTTCAAATGGATCCAAGAAATGCTACGTCAATGTCTGAGAAATAGATACAAAAAACAAGCTCTTTTCATTTTGTTTTTGAATCAATACCCGAATAATGACCAGAAGCAAAAATCCACCGGTGTGTCAGCAAGCAGGATGCTCGGCGCTTCGGCTCCATCCTTCTTCCCCTCGCAGCCCCTGCAGCTCCAGGCCGCTAGAGCAGATAGATAATGTAGGACAGAACCACCAGGCCTATGATGGCAAAGAACATGAGGATGAAAATATCCAGCATGGTGCAATGCTAAGCAGGGGAGTAGCCTGGATTCCGGGGAAATGAGAGCTGCAAGCGTGGAGGCCGGTCAGCGCAGAGAAATGGCTCCTATTCCCTCCCCCTTCCTGGTCCCTCCCCCTCCCAGGGACCTGAGGCTAAGGGATGCTGCAGCTCCATCAGCGCTTACTCCCCACCTCCATCACCACAGTCAGCCAATCACAAAGCCCACGGTGGGTAACCATGGAACAGCTCCTTTTAGACCAGGCAAAACCGGAGAGGTTCAATTTCTTCCCAGGAAGCCAGCCCCGCCCCTGTGTGTGGAACCACTCCCTGTATTTAGATACAGTTTCTGCACTGAGGGGGCTGCTCCGGGAGGTGTGAGCGCAGGATCTCCACAGACCCCTTAGGGACGCATTCTCCTTTATCCTCTCACACCTCTGGCAATTTACCTCAAAAAGTAATTGTTACCAGTTGGGAGGGCCATCAGCTAGTTCAAAGGAGATCACGGTCAAAGGTCTCATGTGGTCTCAGAGGGCATCCATGGTGTGGACACAAGTTTTACACTGTGTCAGATATTGCACACATGGGGTAATTTCAACCTGTCTGACCTCTGTTATAGCCTGGGCTCAGAGGCTCAGGTGGTCATGAGCTTGCTTGTCTCACAGTTTGTCAACAGAGAGGCAGAACTCAGCAAGGCTCTCTTCTAAATCCATATTCTCTCTCTCTCTCTCTCTCTCTCTCTCTCTCTCTCTCTCTCTCTCTCTCTCTCTCTCTCTCTCTCTCTCTCTCTCTCTCTCTCTCTCTCTCTCTGTCTCTCTCTCTCTGTCTCTCTCTCTCTGTCTCTCTCTCTCTGTCTCTCTCTCTCTCTCTCTCTCTCTCTCTCTCTCTCTCTCTCTCTCTCTCTCTCTCTCTCTCTCTCTCTCTCTCTCTGTGTGTGTGTGTGTTTGAGACAGGGTTTCTCTGTGTAACAGTCCTTGGCTGTCCTGGAACTAGATTTCCCCAGAGTGCTGGGATTAGTTAAAGGTATGTGTCCCTCACCTAAACCCACATTCTTTTGAATTCACCTCACAGGCTTGCCTTGTTGGTCTGGGAGATCTGAGAGCCTAAGCTCATTTGTGTTACATGAGGTCTCTCTTCCACCCTTTCTGTTCCATCATACTTGCATTGTCTTTTCAGAGAGTTTAGCCCAATGCCATCCTCAGAAAAGACACTGAGAAACCCCTACACCCACTCCAGGGTAGTAAGTGTCTGGAAATACAAATTATGTATTTTTCTTTTTGTTGTTTTTTTTGTTGTTTTGTTTTGAGAAGATCTCATGTAACCCAAGCTGGCCTTGACTGTGTTCTGCTGCCTCTCCCTCTCGGCCTCCAGAGTGTTGAGATTACAGCCAGCTGTTGATTGGTTTCTTCTGAGGGAGAAAAGATGGATGTCTTATTAAATGTCAGTGGCATCAGAACCAACAACAGACTCAGACAGTACATGTGCCTTGCACAAAATCTGACAAGCTGAGTTCAATCCCTGGGCCACCCATGGAGAACAGAACTGACTCCTGTAAATTGTCCTGTGATGTGTCACACAGTCCTGTGGTGTAAACACATATACACACTTGCACATGCACACACAATAAATAAAAAATAACATTAAAAAACCATGCCCCAGGAGCTGGAGAGATGGTTCAGAGGTTAAGAGCACTGACTGCTCTTCCAAAGGTCCTGAGTTCAATTCCCAGCAACTACATGGTGGCTCACAACCATCTGTAATGAGACCTGGTGCCTTCTTCTGGCTAGCAGGCATACATGTAGGCAGAACACTGTATACATAATAAATAAACAAATAAATAAATCTTAAAAAAAAAACATGCCCCAGCAAGGCAGTGGTGGCACATGCCTCTTTTAATCCCAGCACTTGGGAGGCAGAAGAAGATGGATCTCTGTGAGTTCGAGACCAGCCTGGTCTACAAGAGCTAGTTCCAGGACAGCCTCCAAAGCCACAGAGAAACCCTGTCTTGAAAAAACAAAACCAAAACCAAAACCAAAAAACCCATGCCCCCTAAGTGATATGTTTTCATTTCTGCTCTGTGTGTGCACACCAACTGTTTATTATTAAAAGAAGAAAATTCCTGTAGGCCACCTCTGAGGTCTAGCATCCTTAGCCTCACCCCAAACTGTGGGAACACCAGACCTTGAGCAGAGACCCACTTCCCCTTCTGCCTGGGAGTTGGCAGCTGTAAGACAATCTAAAGACATGTTTGCTAAAAACAATACAATGCCTGGGGGCATTAAGTTCCTGGAAAAGGCCTGCCTACAGAAACCACCCTGACCTCGACCTTGTCCAAAGACTAACCGCCCCTTCTGCCACGCCCAGATCAGTTTCTGGGGTCAGAGCAGAACCAGCCAGGGTAGAGGAGAGAGCAGAAGCTTCTCTGGTGGGAGCCTTTTTTAGGAAGTTTTCTTGAACCTTTTTGGAGCCTGCTTAAAGTTTTCTTTACATCGTTGAACAAGTCTCTGTGTTGTCAATCCCCGACACCCTCCGCACCTTCTCGGACACAGGCCGCGCAGCAGACGCGACACCAAACAGCTCAGGAACTTAGGCAGGTGACCAGTGAAGCTTCCAGGAAGGGACCTGAAGCAAGGAAAAGAGGCGCATCACCAGGTGGGCAGGCTCTTCTGCTGCTGTTGGGAACTATAAGCTCCTTCAGGGACAGTGTCAGGAACTGCCTTTGTGGGACCTCAGCACTGCCTGGAACACTCCCCATGCCTGGAGCACTCCCCACTCTCCTGTTCCTGGAGCACTCCCCACACCTGGAGCACTCCCCACTCTCCTGCATTCAGCCTTGCCATTCTCTTGATTACTTTAGCTCTTTGCCTCTCGCCTGCTGCTCCCCTGGGGCCAGGGAATACCTTCATGTGTGGCCCCAGTGGAAAATGCCCTGCTGCAAAGCCTCCAGACACATAGCCGATGACCAGAAGTGTTGAGGATGTCATGGTGTGGGTGGGGGTTCATGAGGGTCAGCGGAAAGAAAACTCAAACACTTTAAGAATGAACTTTAGCCTCTGCAGCTGCAGGGGACCCCCAGCTTCAAGAAACTGACGTACCTTCACTATGCCCAGGGCATTTGTATTTCTCTTTATATCTACACTTTAGTCAGTTGTTACCGTATGCTTAGAATAACTTGAATGAGGCTTCCAAAAAGACTTTGGCATGTGTAAAACCTCAATTCATAAGTATCACAGTTTTCTGGGTTTCCTGAACCAAGTTTTGTCTTCTTGGGAAAATCCCAAACAAAGTTCACATAGTGGGACAAAAGATATCCAGTTGGTCAAAGGAAGGATAAGGCTAAGTGCCAGGAGCTAGGCCAGGTGTCATTCAGCAGGTGCATAGGGCCACTTGCTACCACAGCGGTAGCACCAGGCCAGCAAGATACACAGGAACCAGGGTCCAAAGGGCTGTATCGCCTACCGCAGGTCCCTTCCCAGACCCATGGAACAAAAAAGGGGGCTGTAGTGCCTGCAATCTAGTTGGCTGGGTTCAGCCCATTATAGGGCTGGGAGGAGATAGGAAAGTGGGAATGGGAAAGTGGGAAGGCTGCCGTGTGTTGCCTGCCAGGTCACCCTATGGAGGGTTTATCCAGGATCCGAGGTACTGGGGACTGTCCTAGTTGCTATCATTTTACAATTCAACCGTGACAATGGTACACACTGGGCTAAAACATGCCCGGGCTGAGCTCACTGGCTGGCCTGGAGCCAGAGACCAGGAACTTGATGAGACCCCTGGCCATGCCTGGGTACCCTGGCTGGGAGGGAGGAAGATGCTTAGCGGACGAGGGGGGACTGTGAGGGCCCTCAGAATGCAGGGAATGCCAGCCTTGCGTAATGGCAGAACTGTCACTGGTGGAAGCCATTTGGAGGGCTGGGGTGTGTCCTCAAGGAGGAAGCAGATGTTGAAGCATGATGAAGAGACAGCTACCCTTTGGTTTCTACTGGGCTCACCGTGGGTGACAGGTCAATGTCCCCTGGCAGACAGGACACACATAGAAGTTACTTCAGAGCCAAAGAGGAAGCCCAGTCCGCAGGTAAAAATTAGACTTTTATTTGTGTCACCAGGATAGATTCACTTTGTGGTTCAAGTCAATGTTCAGAATCATAACAGGCCAGAAAGAACTGATCCCAAGTGCAAGGCCAGGAGGGAGGGGACCAAACAGACCAAAGAAAGATGACAACCCCATATAAAAGATGAGTGGGCAGCTTTACACACATAGACACACACCACACACACACAGATGGAATGTCGGACAGAGGCGAATTTCACAGGGCCATTTCTGTTTCCTTGTAAATATAAGCTTTGTGGGATGGTACTTTTTGTCTTGTGTCCAGCTATTAGCAAATAAAATGCTCCCTGGAGGGACACGAGGGCGGGGAAACGGGAAGCAGTGTGGGGAGAATTTATATTTCTCACCACCAGCTTCTTGTGTTGCAGGGTTGGCCCACAAAGTTAAGTTCACAGTCTAGCCAAGGTGCTTTTTTTTCCTGGGTTTTGATTGGCTGAAAGACCTTTACAAAAGAAGAGACCATGGGCTTGGGGATCCTGTGCTCTCCTAGGGGTGGATGCTTCTGGAAAAGAATATGGACTCCAGCTGGGGCCCTCAGCACCAATAGATAGATCCTCTTCCCTCTATGGGTGTGTAAGCGTCTCCCTCATTTCTAGAGCAGTAGAAGAGCACGGGCTTATGTTGGGAAGGGAGGTCCAGCTGACTGGAACCAGGCGCCTCCCAAGCACAGGCCCTCCAAGGGTGAGAGTCCCTGACCTCTGGTCCCCAGAACCGCATTGTGCTTTGAGATCAAGAGGAAATGGAGTAGACTGTCACCTCCCCAGGGACTCCTGCTGTGCCTCCACAAAGGTCCCATGCTGCGCACAGGAGAGGGGACCGGCCAGGTGGGAGAGCTTCCTCACTAAGCCCTCCCAGGGTGTCTTGACCACTGCATCGGTGATCTGACCAGTGGCTTCAGGTTCAAACCTCGCCTGCAGCAGGGTCTGTGTGCAAAGGGACCTGATAGAGACTCAAAGTGAAGATGAGAGTCGGGGGACCCAGGAGAGGTGACAAGAAAACTCAGAGATGAATGAAGCCAAGTAAGGACTGTCCCAGGCCCCAGGTGCGAACCTGAGAGTTTAGCACCAGTCTAGAGATGGTGCCGCCAGCTTTGGGGTCCTGGACTCTCTTCCCTGCTCCAAGGGCAGGAGAGCCCCGAGGGAGGTGCCACAGTGTGGGTGACTTGGTCCTACCCTACTCTGCAGCCTCAGACACAAGGACAGGAAAGCCTTCTCCCACCTCCCCAGTGAGTGAGCAAAAGGATGGAGCCTCCTGTGTCATTTTCGTAAGCTCCAGGCCCCATCCAGCCTTGTCGCAGGAAGGGAAGGCCATAGGAGACGCGGAGACCTCCTCCCTGGGGAGCAGGAAGGAACAGCTCAGTTAGCTCAAGCGGCAGAGGCATCCCTTGCTCTACCCTTCACAGCAGGCCCCCAGTCAGGGAGATAAAGAGAGTCCCTGGAGCTGGGGGAGGCGGGGAGAGACAGGCCCGGGGAGAACACCCCGCGTCCCGCCGCTGCCCCTAAAAGTAAGGCAAGAACTTGACCCCAGCTGTGCTTCCCGAGGAGCTCTTTGGCCATCCTAGGTTTGTGTGGGCAGGACGGCACACTCAGTGTGTGAAGGAACACACACAGGATGAGGAGGGCGAACTAGCAAAAAGGTAAACTCATCACATTGGTCCCAACATTACTGAGGCGTTAATACCTTCCCCCTGGGAATGTATGGAACCCCACCTGGAGGTATGAGGAGTATGGGGCTCACCCCAACCCTAGGATACAGAGTGCCAGGGGAGCTAGGTCAGGGGTTCTGAAGGGCCTAAGGCAGGAAGTGGAGCTGGGAGCTAACTAATCCTCCCTTCCCCAAGACAGGGTCTCATCTGGCTGTCCTGGAACTCATGATGCAGATCAGGCCAGCCTTGAATTCAGAGATCCGTTTGTCTCTGACTCCCTAGTGCTGGAATTAAAGGTATGTGCCACTATGCCCCGCCTATCCAATCTCTTTAATGGGTTGCCTATTAGTTATTTCAGCCCAGCCCTGTGAGCCCACCCTCCCCAGAAGAGTCCTGCCCTCCCCAGAGTGCCCAGCCTGTTCCATCCAGAGAGAAAAGTCAATCAGTCAGTTGGTCCAAGGGAAAACCTGCCAGAGGAAGGAGCCCCAGACAGTGGCAGAACAAGGCCTGGGTCCGCAAAAGAAGCTGGAGGAGGGGCAGGGATGAAGCAGTGGCGGATCTTAAGAGACAGAGACACTGAGGGGTGGGTGGGTCAGGCCCCAGGACAGATGTGATGCATGGAATGCATTGAGGACAGAGGGTGGGGCAGCACGGGGCTCAGATGGCCTCCACGTAGTTGGCTGGCAGCATCCCTGTGTCGCCAGTGCGTTCCACGGTCCCATACATCCAGCCGTCATCGATCTGCTGCACGTTGACGATGGTGTCGCCGTCCTGGAAGGAGACCTCGTCCTCGTCGGCAGCACTGTAGTCATATACTGCGCGGTACCGTTTCTGGGGAGCACAGCCAATGGTCACCCTGGGTATTGGATGTGGGTCTCCCAGACCCAGACCTTCACCTGCGCTCCACCAAGTGACTCCCGGGCCCCGTGTTTTCTCTCTACTTCTCAGGGACCTCGGGAGACCAATGAACCAGAGGACAGGGCTTGGGATGGACTCTGCCACAGAATATCTTGTACCTGTTTCTACAGGTCAGCCTTAAAGTCCCATAGGCTCAACACCAAGTCAGTAGTTTTAAAATCTGATGTGCCAGCCGGGTGCATGCCTTTAATCCCAACACCCAGCATGGAGATCAGCCTAAGCACCCTAGTGGGATGTATCCTCGAACATCAAGGCCAGCATGTTCACACCAAGGACTGTCAAGCTTCTTACTGTTGCTCATTTGCTCACCCAGAAAAAAAACTGGATGAGTCCTACCATAGGCCTGGCTCAAGATGGCAGCACAAGCACAGGACTAACTCCTGCCCCCCCCCCAAGACACAAAAGCCAGCGGTACATAATCGTTTCCTAAGGGAAAGGGATGCAGTACAGGGAACTGGACCCCAAAGTCCTGTGCATTTCAGGCAAGTGCTCTACTACGAGCTATATCCTTAACTTTTAGTGTGGGTGCGTGTGTGCGTGTGTGTGTGCGCGTGTGTGCCCGCACACAGGTGCATACGCTGTGACCACTCTTATTCCAGGGTCTCTGCATTCCAGGCAGATACTCACCCCACCACCACCTGGGGCACTACGTTGTATGGAGACAGGGGCTGCAGGTTCCTTGTAGCCACCATAGGATGGAGTCAGCTGCTGTTGGGGCTGCTGGTAAACTGGAAGATGGAAGAGACAGGACTCAGAAAGTGTATTGCCAAGCCCATCGCCCCATGCCCTATGAAGCCAAAAGCATGAATTTTCAACCCCACCCCAGCCGTGCTCAGCAGGCCCCCACAAAGGCTTACAGCTAGGCGTGCACATTCCTTAGTGTCTTGGATCTTCACGAGGGCCGTATGCTCCTCAGACTGGGATCTACTTTCCGGATGGATCCACCCACACCCTCAGCAGGGTGGGAACAGTTCTACATGCATGGATGCCTGTATGTGTGCAGCCACTTTCTCACTACCCTGCTCTCCTGACCTCAGGGGCCCCTCTCGCCCTCCCCACCTCCCAGGCTAGCACTTACCTGGGGCATTGGTCGGGATGTGGGGAGGCTGCTGCTGTTGCTGCTCAGGTGGCCTCCGGTAGCTGCTGCTGTCCTGGGGTTCTCGGCGCTCTGGTTCCACACCTTCACCTCCACTGGGCCCCATGCGGCTCTTCTCAAACTCCTCATGGTATTTGATCTGCAGAGCAGAAGGAACAACCAGGTCAGCCAACCAGCCCTCTC
Organism: Mesocricetus auratus; assembly: GCF_017639785.1. Taxonomy (NCBI): domain Eukaryota; kingdom Metazoa; phylum Chordata; class Mammalia; order Rodentia; family Cricetidae; genus Mesocricetus; species Mesocricetus auratus. The sequence continues at coordinate 75,636,362 of NW_024429191.1, read as the reverse complement.
CCATCACCACCCAAGCTGGGTGTGGTGCCTGTCATCCCGGCCACTGAGGCAGGAGGGGGGAGCTGGGAACCCAAGGCCAGCCTGAGCAACACAGTGAGACCCTTACACACACACACACACACACACACACACACACACACACACACACACACTATGTGAGACTACAGAAAGACAGAGTTCCAGCTGTCTAAGTAACCAAGTAACAACCATGACAAGCCTCAGCTAAACCTTTCTTTTCTTTTTTTTCTGGAGACAAGGTCTTACCACATAGACCAGGCTGCCCTTGAACTTGGCAGATGTTCACCTGCTTCCTGGCTTAGTTAAACCTCCTTAAAACTGGACCGTCGGATGTGTATGCTATGAGTTACTACAGGTGCCATGAGATAACCGCCATGAAAAGCCATCATGCCAGCCTGGCTATGTCTCTAGAGCTGGTTCTGTAGCTCAGGTGATGGAGTGCTTGCTCTAGTATAGTATGCACAAAGCCCCACACTCTGTTCTAGGACAGCTAGAGCTACACAGGGAAACCCTGGCTTGAAACAGCAAAACAAACAAAAAACTATAAGCAGGGAGCTGGATTTCAAGTTGTCCTCTGACCTCCACAACACATATACTAAGTAAGTGATAATTCAAGATGGATACACACGTTCATTCCCATTTCCTAGGGGAGGGATGGGAAGAAAGGCTTGCAGACCTCCATGCGGGAAGTTTGACTGGGACAATGGACAAAATCCCAGACAGACAGGCAGGCAGGCAGGCAGGCAGGCAGGCCTTTGCCTGAGAACAGAGTGACCTAGTTGCCATTCTATCTTTTTCTGTCCCAACATTGAGTGTGCCTCTATCCCCCTCAAAATCAGAGGACTATCCCCTCCTCTCTGGGGAGAATCCAGACATGCAAACAAGAAAGGGAAGCATGGGGCACAGAGGCTGAAAGTGAGGCCCTGCCCGGGCTGACCACTGCCCCCCACTTCCTCCCCAGAAAAACAGGGAAGCTGTGTGAGCACTCCTGGCCCACCTAGCAGTTTCTTAACAGGCAAAGAAACATCCTCCAGAGGATCCTGCCGATCGTGACTCACACATGACTCAGATATTTTTATTTGTATTTTACCTGCATGTATGTCTGTGCACCACATACTCGGTGCCTTCTGAGGTCAGAAGAGGGCATTGGATCCCCTGGAACTGGAGTTACAGGTGGTTATAAGCTAGCATGTGGGTGCTGGGAACCGAATTAGGTTCTCTGCAAGAGCAGTAAGCATTCCCCAAAGTCCTGATTTTTGGTTTTGTTTGTTTGTTTGTTTTTGTTTTTTTTAACCCTGGCTGTACTGGAACTCACTCCGTTGACCAGGCTGGCCTCAAACTCAGAGAAAGAGCCCAAATGAGGACAGGCAAGGTCCAGGGCCTACATGGCAGGAAGCCAGGTCTCTGTGCATGTGGGCTCAGTGACTGGGACCAAAGGACCCTTACTGGGCAGGCTTTGGTGTGACTGGGCAGGGTCCCCTCCGAGACTGGCTGATGTTCTGCTTTCTGAAGCACCTGCTTCCTGACTGCGGTGGGAAAAAGTCTGACTGGCCATGTGTCTGTCTCCACATGACGCTGCGTCACAGCTTAGCCAGTAACATCAGACTTTAAATGGAATAGCTAGCTTGCTCTTGTCAGCCTGTCCTTTTTGGGGGGAGGGAAGGGGTGAAGTCCTAATATATTACTCCTCTCCTTTCCTCACCCAGTCCAAGAATACCACTGCACTATTGCCCCCATTTCACAGATGGGGAAAACAAGCCTGAAGAGGTTAAATAGAGTCCAACAGAATCTACTACTAATATAACATGAGCCTTAGTTCTCAAGCAACATGTAACATGGCTTCCTATCAGAGTTTCACATCCCACCCCAAATTAGACAGGGTTTCTCTGTGTAGCCCTAGCTACCTGGACCCTGCTCTGCTCTCTAGACCAGGGCTAGCCTGGAACTCAGAGACCCACCCATGTCTGCTGAGCCACCACCGCCAGGCTTTTTCCTTTCTCTTTAAGTGGCCCTGAAGATCAGGCCCAAGGCCTCATGCATGAAAGGCTGGACACCCCTAGTCCTTGGTTTGCACAGTGAGAAAAGAGCTGCTTACTGTAGCTGTATGTATGGTTCAGTTTGCCAGGGGAAAAAAAGACACAAAATTGGGGCTGGGGGTATAGACATGTGAACAAGAGAAAACAACACTCCCACAAAAGGTTCAGCAAAAGCCATTTCTCATTCATTGAATTCTCAATGAGGGCTGGAGAGATGGCTCGGCAGTTAAGAGCATTCACTGGCTGCTCTTCCAGAGGACTCGGGTTCAGTTTCCAGCACCCACATGGCAGATCACAACTGTCTGTAACTCCAAGATCTGACACCCTCACACAGGCAAAACACCAATGCTCATAAAATAGGATTAAATTATTTTAAAAAACAAACAAAAAGTCCTCAGCGATTTAGAGCAAATGTATGTGAACTTAAAGCTTTTGCCCCACAGCACAGTGCCAGGACACGCCTCCAGTGAAGCCAGAACTATAAGAGATATGCAATTCCCTCCCTCCCCTCTCCACCTCTCCCCTAGGGATGGACCTCATGGTCTCACACATGCTAAACCCACATTCTGCCACTGAGCTGCACCTTTGGGCCCTTGGCGTCCCTTCTGTTCTCACAGTGTAGAGAGGTTAGCTCTGCCTCTGAACACCACTGACAATGCTCATCACTGACCACATACTTACTCGGCTTTTCTCTTGCAGTCACATGACTACTCTTGCTTTACAGAGGAGTAAACTGAAACTCAGAGCTGCCCGGCAGCTGTGGGACAGAAAGACAGGAGCCCCCATTCCAGCCAGCATGCCTGTCTCGTTCAACCTCTTGCTTTACACAGGGCAGAAGACAGACCGCACATCTCCAAGCAAACATCACCATCCCAGGAGAACAGGGACTTGGTTTCCAACTGCTCTGGCTGGCGAAGCCAGGCTCCATCTCTATAGGACAGTGTGGCCTCCAGAAATGGCCACCTGTCATTAGGTGCTAATCTAGGAAGAGACAGGCCACACACAGGGATGCTATTTTGGAACCAAAATACAGTGTGGCTCTGAACAGCAGCCTTCTCAGAGCTACGCTGGAGGTTGGCACCGCTTAGCCACAGTTCTGCCTGTGGTTTAAAATTCCCTCAGAGTTCTGGGACACAGCCAGGTCTGGCGTCCTCTGACTGAGGGGTTGGCAAAACCTTTTGAGTTTAAGTGATAACTTTCACTCAGCATGGACCACAGTAAGTAGGGGATGTGTTTACAATGCTGAATCTCGGGCTCCAGTCCAGGGGTGCCAAACTGGAATGCTGGGCGAACAGAGGGCCTACATTTTCACTAACTGCCCTGTGATCGTAGGGGACCCTTTGTTTGTATATGGGGGGAAACTAAATCCTCGGGCCTTGAGCATGCTAAGCACTCTACCACTGAGCTACAGCCCAGCTGATGGGGGTGGGGGGGTGGGGGTTCTGATAGAGACAGACCTTAATCACATTCATTAAAACCAAGGGAAAGACTTCCAGCGTTCAGTCACATTTCACAGCTCCCAACTCCGTCTGGTTGCTCTGGAAGCCCAGGCCAGGTTCAAGGCACCTCCCCCCAGCTCAGAACCAGGACAATCAGCTAATGGCAGCCCCGAGATGGCTGATAAGATGCTATCTCTAGTGTGGATTTCTTGGCCACAGCCAGTTTTTGTTAGCAGAACTCCTCAGGCATCAGCACTTACAATGTTCAATAACAGGGAGCAGAAAGGCAGGTGAAACAGACTGGGTGTCAGAATGAAAGTGACACAGGGATGACTAGGGCTTGATGGTCTCCTGTGAGTCTCTGAGCTCAGAGGGTAAATCAATGAATGAGCGTCCCTGAGGCTGGCACACAAAGCCACATGTGTCTCAGGGACAAAGCCACATGACTGGAGCTGTGAGCCATGCCATGATTTCCCAGTCACCCAAGGCCACACCACTTCCCCTCTCCCCATCTAGGGAGCTCTCTGACACACCCTTTTGCCCTCTGTGTGGTCTGAGCCAGAAAGGAAACTCCAGGGTGTGTGAGTCAGGCCCAGGCTGGAAGAGGGCAACTGTAAGAAGGTTTCCTGGGGGCCCAAGGGGGTTTAAAGCTTCTGATGATCACCCCAAGAGAAGCAGTGCATTCCCTCAGGCCGTTCATTTTAAACTTCAGCATGAAGACTGCATTGCAAAACCCACTTGGTTAGCCTGTCCCAGGCACTTTTTATGAAACAAGAACAGAAAATATCTGAATGAGTTCCAAGCCTAAAGCACGCATTCATGACAGTGGTTTCCTTTTTTCCTCTTTTGGGTGCCGAGGAGGGCACTCTGGGCCCGATGCATGCTGGGTGAATGCTCTACTGGGAAACTACATCCTTAGTCCTCCTCCAGGAAGCTTTCCTTGTTTCACACAGGGTCTCATTACAGAGCCCAGAATGGCTTCAACCTCTTGATCTTTGCCTCAGCCTCCAGAGTGGCTTTGAATCCACGACTCTCCTTCCTCAGCAGGCATGTGCCACCAAAGAAAGGGAATGTTTCTTCCAGACAGAGGGCAGAATTTGAAAGCCATTCCCCAGGGCAGGGGTGGTTCTGTCTCAGCCCTATGCTCATGGACTCTACCTGACCCTCCACTATAACTCACCAGGGGTGCAGCCCAACTAGCTTATGAGAGTGGCAGGAGGGTGAGGGATGTGGAACCTGGAGGGTGGGGACTTAGGGGGACCATCTGAATATGGACCCTATCCACCCATCTCCAGTTCCTCAGCCCAGAGTGACACAGGCAACTGGTGGGCCCTTTCCTGTTACAGACACCGAGGACAGTGCCTGCCTCATCCTTCATTTACGGGAGTCTCGCTGCAGCTGCCGGGGCATGTTCTAATGCTCTGTGCTCAGGCGTGAGCACATGTTCTGTGATGTCACCCACCGAAGCACTCTACTCCCCACATACTCCAAATCAGGCCCCTGCAAGCCCAGAGCCACACGAGCTGCTAGTCTATGGCCATGCAAAGAAGGAAACTGAGGCCTGTTCTCTAGCCCCAGCTGCTCTGAAGGACCACATAGGGACCGTCTCTTCCCCACCCACTCTCCACGCCTACCCATCTGACAGCCAGACACCCAACACCCAACAGACACGCCGATGGCCAGCCCCAGCTCCCGCCTGAAACGGTCTGAAGAGGGTGTAGGGCCAGCGGGCAAGCCAGTTAGGTTTTCACACAGGAAGGAAGAGCAAGTTGAGGTGGGAGGCTGGCGAGGGAGGGAGGGAGGAAATGACTGCAGTGTTAGCACCCAGAGGCAGACAGGAGGCTCAACACGCCCCCCCCAACCCAGCTCTGACCCAGGTGCTAAAACAAGCATCTAATCTGCACTCTGCCCCCCACCATGCGGGGGTGGGGGCTGCTCTAGGGGGTGGGGGCTGCTCTAGGGAGTGGGAGGCAACTTAATATCCACACATACCGAACAGGAACACACACACACACACTAAAAGGGCAGTCTCTTTAAGGAGGAAATGCCACTTGGGCAGAATGCCTAGCAAAGAGGGGGAACAAAGAAAAGGCACTTGGGAACCTCAGCTTCTCCCTTCCCTCTATTCAAGCAGGCCCTCCTGAGGAGCCAAGGCAGGGCTGCTCAGCGGGGGTGGGGGGTGGGGGTGGGGGGGTGGAGGTGGATGAGAGAGGAGGGCAGAGGGTAGCTTAGGTAACGGGGGGGGGGGGGGATAGGAACTCACATTGCTGATCTGGTCCTGGGTCTTCTTGATTCTCTGCAGCTCGGGTGTGTCTGCCACCACGCTGAAGCCTTTACCCTTGTTCTTCTCAAACTCCTCCTTGTAGCGCACCTAGAGGCCAAGGGGGAGGAAGAGAGCCTGGGGTCAGGTGGAATGTGAGGACAGGCATGCCTCGCCTGAGGCCCCCGGCCAGACACCCCCAGCACAAAGCAGAAGCCTGAGCCGGAAGGTGTCAGAGCAATCATAACCCCATTAATAACCACACAGAAGGTTCTGAGGGGAGACCACACATCGAATGCCCATAAAGAGGCAACACCTTGGGGCTAGAGCGATGGCTCAGTTGTTATGAGTACTAGCTGTTCTTCCAGGGAACCGCAGTGAACACTTAAACCCGAAAATTAAAAAAAAAAATCAAGACGGAGGCACTTCTGCTCAAAGTCCTGACATCAGAACATGCTGACACCAGAAAACAGCATCAGTTGGGCATGGTGGTCCATACCTTAAGTGGCAGAGGCGGGCAGATCTCTGTGAGTTCAAGGTCAGTCTGGTCAACATAGTAAACTCCAGGACAGTCAGAGCTACATAAAGGGAGACCCTATCTCAAAGAAAGAAAGAAAGAAGGTAGGGAAGGAGGGAGGGAGGGAGGGAGGAAGGGAGGGAGGAAGAGAGAGAGAGAGAGAGAGAGAGAGAGAGAGAGAGAGAGAGAGAGAGAGAGAGAGAGAGAGAGAGAGAGAGAGAGAGAGACCCAGAAGCTAGCACCTGGGAACCAGGGGTCTGCAGCAGCAGAAGCAGCGACCAGAGCCTGCAAAGACAAACTTCAGGCAGCTCAGCAGACTCTGGTCTCCAATGTACCTCAATGCACATGATCCACTAGTGACAAGGGACCCTTTCTAATGAATGGATTTCCCACCAGGATCCGTCCGTGCCTTTGCCTGGCTATGACCTCGGTGACTGTTGAGTGTTAGGCATCCTGGTTAGCCTGGCCATGAATAACTGAGGGTGTGAGCAGCTAGCCTTTCCCCAGCAGTGGACAGGGCAGCCTGCTGTACAGCGGACTTGCAACCTGCGTATGCCAACTCTGCCCACTGTGAGTGCACACCTGGACACCCACGGCACCAATTTAGAGAAAGACTGTTAGATTCATCTGCTGCAAGTTATTTTCACTTTCCCTAAAGTGGACAATAACCCATACATTCAAAAACGACAGCAGACTGCCTCCCTGTGACATGTAACCTGGGTCCAATTCCTAGCGCCCATGTGGCAACTCACAACCATCTGTGGCTCCAGTCCCAAGGGGTCCAAGGCTCCCTTCTACTCTCTGAGAGTATGGGGCGCACACATGCTACAAAACATGCAGGCAAACACCCATACACATAAAATAATACCCTTTTGTTTGTTTTTTGAAACAGGGTTTCTCTGAGCCCTGGCTGTCCTCAAACTCACAGAGATCTGCCTGCCTCTGCCCCCCGGGAGCTAGCACTAAAGGTGTGCCCCACCACTGTCCACCAATACTTTTTCTTTCTATTTCAAATAAAAAAAGATGCCTTCTGCTTGAGGTCACGTGGTTCGCAGTAAATGTCCTGAGGCGCCAGGATGCCAGACTCCCACCACTGCACTCCTGCCTACAGCTGTAAGGAAGCCCTTGCCAAATCTGAGGATTCAGCAGAGCGTGGCAGGACCCACCTAGAGTGTGGGGGCGTTTTTAAGCAACCAGCTGAACAGGGGCTGTGCCAAAGGACAAAGGCTCTGTCCGGGAGAGCGGTAACCTCATCACTGAGCCTTTGACAAGCCAGAACAGCTTCCTGGAGCCTGCCAATGGAGACAATTCCTACAGGAGAGGGAGAGGGTCGCACAGGCAGAACCTCAGAACAGGGGTCCAAGCCCCAGGGAAAGCCCCACCACGCCACTGCTGCCCCTCTCAAGAGCTCCATGGAAAACTAGAGGCACTCAGGATACACTACAGAAAGGACTTCCCCGACACTAAAGGAACTGCAATCTGAAGAACAGCTTGTCCTTCCCTGGGGATTTTAGAAAACAGAACAGAGGCTGGGAAATATTTGCAGGGTAGAGAACTGTTTCTTGGCTTCGGATGTCCATTTTCTACCTCAGTCTCTTCCAGGCCTCACCAGCTGCCTGGATTTCCTCTACAGTGGATGCACTATCCTGAAACGGGTCAGCCCAGGACACAGAGGCCAGGATGTTGGGAGTTTCCAGGAAGGCCAGGCAGCTCCCAGGCCCGGAGTCATTGGTCACACATTGAACTACCAAACTGAGGACTCACAGCTTGTGATCTGTCAGGTCCTCCACAGTCAGGATCACTATTTAGGTGGATCCTTCCTCCCTTGATGCAGATAAAAAGAAAGGCCTAAACCTGTTTGGTAGCTCAGGCCTATAATCCAGCACTCAAAGGGCTAGATTAGGCTATAGCTACATAGCAAGACCAAAAAGTGCTGACAGTTTGAATGCAGGTATTTCGCGTGACACAAGGGTATGGACCTGGGCTGACACAGGCTTGTGAGAAATGCCTGAGAAGCTATAGGAGAAAGTTTAGGCCCAGGCCACCCAGAGGGATGTCAGATGCCTAACATCCAACCTCCTAGGAAGGCCTAAAACAGCACATGACTATTAGAAGGTCCTTCAGAAAGGAGACATCAAGAAAGAGAAGAAAAATTGAGACTGTAGAAAACCAGAAGGGTCCTACCACGTCTCAGATTCCTGTAAAAAGAGCCATCACAGACATTAGTTAAAACATGAGAAAAGCCAGGGATGGTAACACACGCCTATGATCACTATGCTCACAAAGTAGAGGAAGGTAAGAGTTCAAGGACAATCTGGTGTGTGTGTGTGTGTAGCTGTAACAAAGTAAGTTTGAAGCCAGCCTGAGCTATAAGGAGACCCTGTTTCAAAATGTGCATATACAAGCTGGCACGGTGATGTATGTCTGTAATATCATGACTGGAGGCAGAGGCAGGAAGATCATGAGTTTGTGACCAGCCCAGTTTACACAATGAGATCAGATTCTCTCTCCATGTAAAAGATGGGAGACTTCATGTCACTAAATATGGGCCCAGAACCAGAAGGAGCTTGGACTCAATCTCCAACCTGCTGTGCAATCGTGGACCAGTGGCCTGGACCAGGTTCCACATCTGTAAAATGGGAAATCAACGGTGGCGCCAGTGCTAAAGCGGGGGTGCTGTGTCGCACACCACGTGAGGACAACTGTGCAAGTGCTTTGTCAACGCCAATGCGCTGAACCAATGCCAAGCCCCGCTCCCGCCGTTTCCTGGCTCTGCTAGGGTCAGGCCCCTAATCCAGGGAACAATTACCATGGCAACACTGCAATGACATCAACTGGTTCCCAGACTTAGGAACTGCCTTTCCTCCTCGCTGGAAGGATCATCCATTTTACCCTAACGTGGGAGGCAGAGGAGGTAGGACAGGAGGAGGCAGGGAAGCCTGGGTGCCACACAGTGTGCCTATAAGTCCCAAGTCAAGCCAGGTCCCCTCTTTTTCATTTATTTTCGTTTTATGCCATGGGTATCATGTCTCCAGGAACTGGAGTTACAGACGGTTGTGAGCTGCCATGTGGGCGCTGAGAATTGAACACAGATCCTCTGGAAAAGCAGCCAGTGCTCTTAACTGCCGAGCCATCTCCCCAGCCCACCAGGTCTCCTCGTGAGGATGGGGCCCAGGAAAGAAAACCGGCTAGGTAGTTCTCTAAAGGTCCCCTCATCCGGAGTCTATGACCCTATCTAAGCATCTTTGGCTTTAACCGAATAGAGGTGAGGAAAGTTCCAAGAGCTTTTTACTGCTAGCAGGAGTAGCCACTAGGCCTTCACTGAGACCGTCCCTTCACCCATGCAAAAGTAGTTGCATTTTTCTGGATGACTCACCAGCTATGACAGGATAGCGGTGGGGACAGAGCCTGCCAGGTCACTCAACCCAGTTGTCAGTTTGGCTACAATAGAGCCTGAACTTTGGCCAGATGACTCCATCCCCGCTCTATGCTGCCAGGACCTCCCTCTCTGGAAATTCCCACAACAGCACAGGGCATGACACCCAGACAGCTGGTATCCATGAAGATCTACCTTTCTTAGGTAGGTTTAGCTACCCTCTCATTTATCCCAGTTGAAAACTAGTACATACCAATGTTTGCTGGATAAATAAGAAATGAATTGAATACAGATACATCATCTGTCACGGTTCAGCATATGAAGCAGGCCTGGTAGCACACTGTAATCCTAGTAAGGTTTGGGCAGGATTGAAAGTTTGTAGGCCAACCTGTGTTACATAGCAAGACACTGTCTATCTCTCAAAAAAAAAAGGGGGGGGGGGGAGTTATCTCAGGCAGAGGCAAGTAGCTCTCTGTGAGTTACAAGGAGTCTTGGGCAAGTCCTAGGACAGCGGGGGTATGTTGTGAGACTATCTCAAAAAACAGAAACAAACACTCCGCCAGCCATTCCTACTTATTGTAATGCAATGACCTCATTTTGGTGTTGGGCCCACACTATGTAACCCATTCCCTTCTGACTGGATTTTACATCAGACCCACAAATGTGAAGACAGCTGCTGAAAGATTGGATCTGGGAGTGGGGGGGGGGGGGTCACAGTCATTCCATCCATTTCCTCTCCCTTCACAGAGAACAGCAAAAGGAAACACTTATCAAGCCCTGGCACCACGCCAACAATGGCAAACACCTAACACATACTAACATCCCCACAGCCAAGCCCGGGGGGAGATGATCCCCACTTTACACACGGAGGCCCAGTGGCAGAGTGGTTAAGTAACTAGTCCCAAGCCACAGCTAGTGGTAGTAATCCAAGATTCAACCTTAGGCTGCTGGCTCTGGTAAAAATGAGGTAAGGTCTCAGTATATCGCCTAGGCTGGCCAGTCCTGAGTGTGAGCACCAGGTCTGTCTCAGAGTATTAACAGAGCATTTTTAAAAGACATGTGCATGTATGCATGTTCAAGTGTGTGCATGCGTGCGTGCGTGCGTGTGTGCATGCGTGCGTGCGCCAAGCACAACTTCAGATGCTTCCTCAGGGATACATCCTCCTCCTTAGAGACGGGGCTTTTCATAGGCCTGAAGCTCACCAATCAGGGCATAGCTCTTCTGGTCTGGTCTGTGCCTCCCCACTGGAACTACTCTGGCATTTTTCTCCTGAGGGGACAAGAACTTACCACTGGCACTTTTTTGTTCAGGGCTACAGATAGGTGCTACCATACTGTGACACTCTTCAGTGTGTGCTGCTGGTCTCAGGATCCAAGACAGGAGGAAGAACCCTTCCCTCGCCTCAAGGGCATTTCCTGAAACACTCTATGAAGGTGACAAGGAAGAAAAAACAGACACTCCCAGCACTTCAGCCTGGGAGAGGGCCTGGACTACTGTCACAGCTCTCCTCAGCCCCATCCCAAAGCTGCTGCCTCCATTTGGTGGGGTGCAAGTGAGAAGAGGGGTCTGGGGGCAGCTGCCGGCTTTGACAACACCACCCAGAGTGCCGTTTCTGGGCAGTTCTGCAGTTGGGAACCAATATAGCAGTGGGAAAACAAAGCCGAAATTGCCCAGGCGACTTCCCAAAGGAAAAAGAACCCATGCATGAAGCCAGGCTAGGAAGGAGCCAGCCCTGGAAGGAGCCCATGACACCCTGCTGGGGTGGGGCACAAAAGGGGCTGAGGCTCCCACTTTTCTGCCAGCCACACAAAGCTCTAACCAGCCCTTCCCCCACAGCAGCCACAGACCTATGACCAGGCCAGCCATGCAGGCCTGTCCTTCCAAGCCTCACACCAGGCCCTGCCCCCAGCTTCTAAGCAAATGGGTCTCTGTCGTCCCCATTTCACTCCTTACAGAGGAGGAAAAAAAAAAACTACGAAGTGGGGGGAAGCCTCAGACCGCACAGATGGTAGGACGTGGGAGACACTGCAAAGGGGAGCAGGCTCTTTCCGCATCATCCCCCAGGTCCCCAGGTCCAGGAATGGAGCTGTGTCCCCAGTGCAGAAGGTCAACCCCCACCCTGTTGTCTGGCACGGATCCTCCAGCCTGGTAGCACCCCAAAGCTCTACGTGGCTCCCACCTACTCAGCAGCCCAGCAGAGCAAGCCTCCAGAGCACATAACCACTAATCCCAACCCTTAGGAGGCTCAGTCTGAAAGATTAACGGGGTTTGAGGCCAGCCTAGGTTAACTGTCTGTAAGCTGGTGTAGAACAGTTTGGGGCGTACACTCTGAGGCCCAACCAGCTGAGCTCGAAGTCTGCCTGCCTTGGAGCCCTGGGCAAGTGGTGTTGAGAGACTAGGAGTGAGATTCCCCAGTAGGCAGACAGAGGCGTGGCTAGATATTAAAGATGTATCATATCAGCTCGGCCTCCCCGAAGCTCAGGGACCCCCTCCTGCATAATTGGAAGAATCCCTTCTTAGGAGCAGCAGCTCACATCTAAAATCTCAGCACCCAGGAGGCTGAGGCAGGAGAATTCCAGTCTGAACTACATAGGGAATTCCAGACCAGTCAAGGATAGTTAGACCCTGGCTCGAAGAAAAAACAAAACAAAACCCAACAACAACCGGAGAGGGAGACCCCCAAGAGGGGCCCTTCCCTTTTTGACAACATGGCTGTGAAGACTGATGGACACAGACAGACATATGTGCAGGGCCTGTCCCTAACTAAGAACTTAAAAGAATGATGACTGTTCCTACTTACCCCACCTACTGGAGCCCCCGCTAGTCTAGGAACCTGAAATCTGTGTGTGGGGAGCAGAACAGCCCTCCCAACAGCAACCCCAGGCCTCATGTGCTCATGAACAAAGGGCAGCGCCGGCTGGTTCCTGATATCAGCCCCACCCCATAGGGGTCAGATTCCAGAAGCAAAAGGAGCTGAGGGTGAGTTCTCATGGGCTGGAAAGGGCAAGGGTATTGAATTTCTTCTTTGAGTGGGATATAGAAAGGAAAAAAGCTGGCCTCTGCCGGCTCTCCTTGCCTGGCCTGCTGGAGGCAGCAGGAGTCTAAGCTCTGCCGCTTCTCCTGGGAAGGCTAAAGGACAAGCAGCTGCCTGCACTGTGGAACACACTGGAAGGCTACACATGCGCAAGGCACCACACTTGTGCGAGTGAGTATAAAGGCCAGAGCTCAGATCCTACAACCTGGTTCAACGTGGCCTGGAACTCTAAGACACTTTCCACGCAGGGACAGGAAGGAGCTATTTTCCGGCTACCCCTGGAGTTGCATCAAGGACAAGAAAGGAGAAGTTAACTACATCACTTGTTAGGTTTCACAAGTTCTCAGCAGCAGTCGGGACTATTTTGTGTAGGGTGTTTGTTTTATTTTCCTTTTTTAGGTTTTTCAAAACAGTGTATCTCTGTAGCTCTGTAGCCTTGAACTCACAGAGATAGATCCACCTGTCTCTGTCTCCTGAATGCTGGGACTAAAGGCGTGTGCCGCTGCTGCCGCTGCCACCACCACTACTGGAGTATTTTGTGTTTCTTAAGACGGTAAAGACTGTTCCCTTCAGGTAGTAGATAGACAGACAGACAGACAGATAACGGTAAAGTTGCTAGGCGTGGAGCACCCTGGGAGATAGAGACAGGAGGATGAGTTCAATGTCATTCTTTTTTTATTCCTAAGATTTTTTTAAATTTATTTATTTTTATGTACATTGGTGTTTTGCCATGGGTGTCAGGTCCCCTGGAACTGGAGTTACAGACAGCTGTGAGCTGCCATGTGGGTTCTGGGAATTGAACCCTGGGTCCATCTGGAAGAGCAGTCAGTGGTCTTAACCACTGAGCCATCTCTCCAGCCCCCTCCTAAGATATTTTTGTTAGTTTTTGCTTTTTTTTTTCAAGATAGAGTTTCTCTGTGTAACCCTGGCTGTCCTGGAACTCACCGAGATCCACCTGCCTCTGCGACTAAAGGAGTGTGCCACCACTGCCTGGCTAAGAATTTTTTTTTTAAACACTCAATTACATGTAGGTGTATGTGTCCCCGGGTGGCTTTATGCAGGTGAATGCAGATGCCTGTGGAGGCCAGAGGCTTCAGATCCCGAGAGCCGGAATTATAAAGGTTGTAATGATGTAGATTCTGAGCTGTCTTTCCAGTCCCCAGGGCAATTTTTTTTAGAAGGGCTACGTGACATTATCATCTCAAAACAACAACAACCAGAACAAACAACAACAAAACCACCCGAAACAGTCCAGCAAGGACGCCTCACTTCTCATGGATGAGGAGTCCTTGAGGCACCACCTTGGGCACCGTGCCAACCCGGTAAATTCCCCTACTTGTATTCTCTCATTTAATCTTTTAATCCGTGCTGAGCCAGGCCAGGCTGGTTCAAGGCAGAGCTCGTTAATAAGGTCTCAGGGCTCCAGACCACCTAGCTCATTGTAGCTCAGTATCCCTGAAGGACAGTTTTCTGAGCCAGGGCAGACAATGTCGCCTCCTCTACTGTAGGAGCCTGTGTCACCCAGGAGAGTCAGGCTAAAGAGACGGGAGCATGGCGGAGCACGGGCCCCTATCCACGGGGAGCAAAAGGTTTCAGGACATAGTTACAGAGGGCAGGCTGTGAGACACAGACTGGCAAGCCTATGGTTGGCTTCTAGTCCTTCTGTGCCAGGTGGGAATGGAGTGGCAGGCAGGGGACAGCTTCCTGGAGAAGGCAGGCTCTCAGAGCCCCAGCAGAGGCAAACAGATGCCCACACCTCTCCAACCAACTTCAGGTAGGAAGGCAGTATCTCCCCCACCCCCCCACCAGGTCAGGAAGTGTGAGGTAACTGAGGAAAGGTGGGGGTGGGGAGACAGGCAGCCTGGGATTTCAGCATCTCAAGCCTCAGAGACCGCAGATGCCCTTGCCCAATCCACTACACGGGCCTTCCCCTTCCACCAGCCACAGAGTGCCCGCCCCTCACCTGACTCTGCAGCTCACTCTGTTGCTTGAGGCGGAGGTTTTCCGGAGTGTCAGCAACCATGGTGAAGGACTGCTTGGGGTAGTGTCTGCCGGACAGAAAGAAGATCAGGCATCATTCTGGGGAAGGGTGAATCAGGCATCACTCTGGGGAAGGGTGGGGAACCCTGGGCCTCTCTACCACTGGACAGTCCCTGCCCACTTGTCAGTGCTGAAGGGACTCAGGAACTCCCCCAGGCACAGCCTAGGACAGCTGAGGAGTCAAGACACAGCAGGCCTGAGTGACTGTCTGGCAGACAGAACTGTCCAGGGCCACAGGAAGGCTTCTGAGGGTTTCTGATTACTCTTGTTTCAGGTAATCTAAGCCTTGGAGTCTCCCCATAGAGGATCCCAGGATCAGGCCCCCCAGGAGGACCTAGTCAGCTGTGCAGATGGGCACAAAATCAGAACTGAGACTAGCAAGCACACAGAAGCTTGAAGGACCCAAGGCTGAAGGAAAGATAAATACCAGATACCCAGAAGGTTCCCTGTCAAGAGTCATAAACAGGTATGCTAAGAGAATATGTGAGTCAGGAGCTGGTGGCGCACGCCTTTAATCCCAGAACTCAGGAGGCAGAGGCAGGCCGATCTCTGTGAGTTCGAGGCCAGCCTGGTCTACAAGAGTTAGTTCCAGGACAGCCTCCAAAGCCACAGAGAAACCCTGTTTCGAAGAAAGAAAAAAAGGAAAGAAAACCAGAAAAGAGAGAGAGAGAGAGAGAGAGAGAGAGAGAGAGAGAGAGAGAGAGAGAGAGAGAGAGAGAGAGAGAGAGAGAAATATGTGTCCAACAAAGTGTTTCAAGGGGCTGACAAGGTCCAAGTACATGGTAGGTGGGCTATCTGCTTGTGGCTAGTCACCTTCCGGTGACAGGTAACAGCAGTTAGTGTTGTCCTGTGACTTAGTTTATCAAGCTTGTTACCTTTTGCAGTGTTGCTACTGTCTTCCTTTGACAGAGCAGAGGTTAGAGAGGTTGGACAGTATAGTCTAAACACACAGAATCAAGTCAGAATTCTGACCCCTAGGAAACCGCTGCCTTAGGTGGTCCAGAACCTTGCCTGTAAGGACTTGCAGGATAATGTCCTTATTGACAGAGGTAAGCAGTGTGCTGGTACTAGCATGTCACTCGGCAGTCGCTGAGTTCATGTATTCAACACGTCGCCACTCTCTTCCCCACGAGGGGAGAAAACAGTTGCTTTTTGATCACTTGTCTATTGATTTATTCAAGCTTCCAGAACAGCGGTTGAAGCACAGCAGATACTTGAATAAACAAACACCACACTAGGTGTTGAAGTTGGGCTAAAACAGGAGAACTCTTCCACAGCCTCCTCGTGTCACGTGTCGCCTCAGGTAAACCAGCCATGGTCTGGGTCTAGTGCTGGAATGTGAAATAGGTAGTGTTCACATGAACCTCACCCATCTCAGGGACAGTGAATGACTTCTCCAAGCAAGAACTGTATTGAAAAGTCTGACTTGGCTGTGTTTAGCTCTGGGTGACTGCACCCATCACCGCTGTGACCAGTGCAGACTCCCTGACTCACAGGCAGCCAAACACCAAGAAAGAAAGACAGATGGCCCATTAGGCCTTTTTCTAGGTCTGACCCACCCCGGCTGGTCAGCATGTTCACAGCAGGTGGTGAACTGCCTCGTGCTTGTATGCTTTGGTCAAAGCCAGCATATCCTCCAGTAGCTGTACCAACATATGATGGCCCTCTGAGCTACCTTGGGTAGAGAGGACAGACAACCAAAGATGTGACTAGAAGGGACAGAGTGACAGGCTCTGTTTTCAGGTGACCATCTTCACCCCCTTGCTGATGTCACTGTCTTAGCCCTAGGAGATGCCTATGTGGGTCCTGGCCATCCCAGTTGCCACATAAAGAGCTCCCCTGGCAAAAGCGGTGAGCTAGGTGGGCAAAGCAAACACAGGCGCCTGCAGCTGGCAGCAGGGATGGCTTGGATGAAGGCAGGCAAAGGCAAGGTCCCACCCCCAGGTCTGGCCCAGTGCCCTGCAGCCAGGCCACCCACAGCTCAGGAGCCCATCCAACAATTCCTGCTCCTGTTCGGGACTGGGGAGGATCAAGCAGGACTCTGCTCCTAGAGACAAGAAATGAACAGAAGGAATGAAGTGAGATGTCTAGGAGAACTGGCTGGTCGTCCTGAGACGCGGGGAGATAGGCGTCAGAAAGGGCACTCCACACAAACTGGGCCCACTCTGAATGGAAGTGGGACACAAACCAGGGTGAGCCGGGCATCCGTCAGTACACATGCACACAGCAGAAGTAGGGGGCACAGGGTCCAGGCAGCTGTGGCCAGGTGTGGAGGGTCAAGTGTGATAACCGGCTAGCAGTATGTTAGACAGGGTGGAGGCAGCCTGGAGAGCAGAAGGCAGGGACTGAACAAGCACACAGCCACAGAAGCATCCACAAACCCCGGGGATTGTTCTCATTTGGCCGTGTGTACAGACTTAAAGCACAAAGCCACCTCCATTGGCCCAGAGATAGCCAGACACGTGCAGACAGCCACACCCTCTCTCTAGTTCTGCAGCTCCTGTAGTATACACACAGCATCTGCCTGCACGTGACTAACATATAGGCGTGTCCTCCAAATTGGCAAGCATTTCTCAACACGGAGCTGGCAGCTGTGAACCCTCCACATTCACATACCCCCTCGACCCACCCTATATCCCATCAGAAGATCCCAGGAGCCCCTCCAGCATGTACCAAATGCCAACTTCAGGCGGGACTGGGGGACTTCATCATCTCTCTGTAGCCATCAAGATCTTCTCCACCCCCTAGAGAAGGGATACTAATAGGGGAGGGAGCCTAGATGTGGACTCCAGAGGGCTAGGGATGGGGAAGGAATTTACTCCTGTATCAGTTCTAGTAGATTAAGCAGCTCCAGACACTATGGAGGGCTGCTACACCCAACCTCAGGCAGAGGAAGGTCTCCACAAGGACTGCATTCCTCCTGATGGGTCAGCCCAGTCCCCTCCCCACAGCCCCCAACCCTGGGTGAGACAACCCTGCCTTTCCCTTCTCCTGCTAGCTGATGTGCTTCAGGTTCCCATGGCAACCTCATCCTCAGCTCCAGGCAGGAGAGCAGAGAAAGGGAGAGAGGAAGGAGGGAGAGGTCTATGGGTATGGGGGCAGGGGAAGACAGACTGCAGGAGCACCCTTAACCAAGACGATGCCCAAGGGGCCTGGGCTGGTTTCCTGTAGACAGCTGTGCTCAGGTTTGTTTCTAGAAGGCAGGACACCAGAGTCCCAGTGCCACACCCCTCCCCCAACACAGTGGTCCCTGAAGAGGACTCCGAGCGATCATCCAGAAACCATCTGCTTTTCTCCTCCCTCTTAGACCCCAGGTTGAAGCCACCTTTCACCTTCAGACTCAGGGGGCGGGGTGGGGGTGGGGCAGAAGCACACCAGTATGGACTCTGAAACAGCTAAGACCACAAGACCACCCACCCCAGCCAGATCTTGGGGTTACCACAGAAACAAAATGAGAGATGGTATAAAGGTACAGAGGTAGAGGTGAGGTCACAGAGTATGACTGCTCTTTGTCCCTTCCCGGACTAGCCGCTAACTAATCTTCTCAGTGCCTTCGATAGACGTCTCTCCACAGACTTGTCTTTGCCTGTGATATCTCCAGCAGGGAGCAGGGGGGTGAGGGCGGAGGCCTAGACAGTCAACAGGACAGGAGGCTGGGTGGGGAGGGACAAGGAAGCTACCTGGCATCTAGGAAGGTGACAACAGGAAAAGCCTGTGGTAGCCAGAAGGTAGGCAGGGAGCTAGGCAGCTGCTGCGGGGAGGGAGACAACACAGACACCACAGACTCACAGCTCACAACTCCTTCAGACTGTCAAGTGCCTCTCCCCGAATACCCGGCAAGGCTGGAAAAGGCGGGCATCCCCTGGATACCGAGAAACTGAGGCTTGGAGTCAAGGATAGAGACTTTGATTAGCATATTGTCCTCTGCCCCACATCTGCCTGGCCAGCTGAGGGCATGAAGACCTGTTAGGGCAGATGGCCCTAGTCCAGCTGCAGCTCCCAGAGTTCTGTGAAAAGCACAATTGGCAGGTGACGGCCAAAGTGTCTCATCCTTCAAGCCCATTTCCCTGCCTGGCCTCTGAAACCCCTGAGAGGACAATGACCTAAGGCATCAGGAGATGTGGCCTCCATCTCAGGCAATGAGCTACACACCTGAGGACCCAAGCCACACTGTTTCATGGCAGGAAGACACTGTGAGGCCAATCCTAGATGGCAGGGAGTTAGGGGACCATGTGAGCAGGGGACCATGTGAGCAGGGCTTGTATCCAGAGGCTGAAAAAGGGCGGACCAGACTCTGAAAGCCCAGCTCCCCATTTTTGCAAGGAACATCATTCCTTCCAGACTGGGACCTCTATAAGAAAAACAAAGCTCTGTGTTCAAAGCGGAGTAAAAATACATCAGCAAAATGCAGGGAACTTTTGGTTTTTAGCAAAACGAAGGAGAGAAAAAAAGCCCTAACATTTGGCCTCCTGTTAGAGCTAGAGCACTGGATCCCCAAAGCCCCAGCTGGGAACACTGCCCATAAGCAGGCAGAGAGAGAGAGAGAGAAGGGAGAGGGAGAGGGAGAGGGAGGGAGGGAGGGAGGGAGGGAGGGAGGGAGGGAGGGAGGGAGGGAGGGAGGGAGGGAGGGAGGGAGGGAGGAACCAGGGCAGACTCCATTAGTCCTGATTCTTACCAGCCCCCTCCAGGCCTCCAGGACTAAAGTATTAGGGATAGGAAGAAAACAAGGAGGCATTGTTTGACCAGAGGGTCAAAAATGAGCAACCTAAAAGATTAGGGGTAGACTGGAGAAAGAACTTAACCAGCCTTTAGGCTTTGTAGGCAAAAATGAAAAGCTGCATCCTTTAAATTCTTTTGTTTTGTTTCCATTCACTAACAACTTTAAATAATGTCCACTTTCCCCCTGTGTTGGCAATATTTTGAAAAATTTTGCCCAGCTAAGTAAGGCAGGAAAATATTAGGCCTCAAATTCCTTATCAATACAAATGGGACTTTGGGAGAGAAAGTGACCCCAAGCTCCTTGGGGCCCTGACATATCTACATGTAGGCTATGGGGGTGAAGGAGGCAGGTGAGGTACTTGATGGCTGCATTTGACACTCTGGCTTCCAGTTTTTGCTGGCCTCCTTCACCCCAAATGTACCACACCACACTGTACCACACCACACCACACCACACCACACCACACCACACACACACACACACACACACACACACACACACACACACACACACCAGTTGCTCCCAGCTCCTTAACACATTTGATTCAATTTTCCCAGTAAGAAGCAGAGAATGTGGGGGAAGTAGGCAAATGCCCCCACCCCAGGACTGTGGCAAGGCCAACCAGATACATACATAGCAAGACCTATCTCAAAACAAACCAACCTGTAGCTAGAGGTAGCTGGGGTATAGAATCCGGCCTAGGTAGCATGCATACATTGGTCATGAATAAACCAGGCACGCTGGTGCACACCTGTCATGTCAGCACTTGGAGATGGAGGCGGGAGGATCAGAAGTCCAAGGTCAGGCAAAGAAGCAAGATAGCTCAGCTCTATAAGCCTGACATGTGAGTTCAAACTTCCGGAACCCACAGTGGAAAGAGAGAACCCACTCGTGAAAGCCACCCATCGACCTCTACATGAATGCATTGGTATGTGATCGCCAGCCCACATACACACCTCTCTCCCCTTCACACATATGCAAACTTTCTTAAATTCAAGGTCATCCTTGGCTTAAGGCCAGCCTGGGCTACCTGAGATTGTTTCACAAACACTGGGAATGGGATCAGGTTGCTAGAATAGACTGACTGGACCCGACTCCCAGTTTAGTCCCCAGCAGGAAGGATATCTCCAGTCTTCTCAACTCAGCCTCACAGGAAAACTGAATCAGGAACCCAGATGTCTGCTGTCACTCTGATGTGAAAAGTTCTACTGAGGTCTCTCTTCCTTCCCCAGAAGGTTCCTCTAGCCTACAGCAGGCCTCCTGTCTGCAGGTTTCCAAGTCCCCATCATCACCCCAACTCCAGCCCTGACCTCCACTCTGTTTGCATGGACCCAGAGAAACAGGTTTGCAGGATTCTGATGATGATGACCCAATTTACAAAACAAATAATCCAGGGCATAAATATTTCTCCAGCTAACAAAGCAGACGAGCTTGGGCTGCTGCTGCACAGGCAGGCGTGCCCCCCCCACCCCCCAGTGAAGAGCTGACCATAATGAATCCGCAGGAATCTCAGTGGGAGCCCAGTGGATGCCCAGGGGAGGGTATAAGGCCACTCCAGGACAGTGTGTAATTGCATGCCTGTAGCTCACCGCACCAGGCAGGCTGGCTTCCAGAGCTAGCCTATATTCATGCCCCTGCCTCCTCCTCAAACACGCCATTTCGAGGGGGAGAAACAGAAGCCCTTTTCACTGTTCAGTCACTTTCTAGAACTTTGCAAAGACAGAAGGGACACTCGGCCTTCTTCCCTCATTTCTTCATCCACAAGAGCCTAAGCTGCGCCCAAGATCAGACACTAGCCAGGAAAAGCCAGCACACAGAAATTCCCTGAACACCAGACTCACCCCACACTCCCTGGGTGGCCTAGAGCCCTGGAAAAGTGCCAGGAGATGTCACCTGGCCCTATGTGTCTCACCCTAGTTGGGTTTAGCCCAGTGGAGGGGAACAGCACCCTGAAGGTCTAGCCTGTGGTCCACAAGTACAACCAGGACTGGAAGGAGCCTAGAGTGCAGGAGGGAACCACTCCCCAGAAGCCCCATGAACCTGAATGTCACTGAAAAATAGGCTCAGAGACAGCTGGAAATGGGAGAGAATAAAGTGGCCATTTGACACAGGGCCTAACACACAGCAGGAATTCTTGTCTAGGGCAGGGGAAAACCAAGCAGGTGCAGAGACCACCTATCCGAGTTTGGCTAGGGACAAGGCTCAGCAGACAACTCTCCAGACACAAAGCCAGCAGGGAGCAGCAGCCAAGAGGCTGATGCAGCTGGAATGAAATGAAGCGCAGCTGAGACACACACACACACACACACACACACACACACACACACACACACACACGTATGCCAACACACACAACCCAGTGCAGGTCCTTCCCAGCAAACACCCACTGGGCCAGAGGTCAAAAGTAACCCATATAGAGCTGAAGTTAGGGGCAACATCAACCTGCTCCCCTAGCCGAATGTCAGGAAAGGGATAGAACTGGCGACTCCCCAAGCAGGGAAGATTTCATCACCTGCTTCTCCCAGAACCCCAAAGACTTCAGGCTCTCCCCTCTCCCATTTGCTGCCTGTCTTCCCCCAAAAAGACTAAACCAAAACTCTGGCACCGGGGTTAAGGGCATTCTGATAAAAAACATTTTCTCTCTGAATTCCAGCACTCACTGGGTAGCAGGTAAGCTGGCCAGAGAAGAAGAAAGTTATCATCACCCTGGTCTCCCTGGTGCTCTGCCAGACTTCTGCCAGGAAGTGGAGGCCCACCCAGAAGATGCCCCAAAGGAGGCTAGCAGGCCAGCCTGAAGCAGTCTAGGACCCAAAGGGTTAAGTGCCCCGGTTTTTCTGAACCCCACCCCACTCCCCAAAGGAGGGAGGAAGTGGCAGAGAATCAGGGTTTGTGTGAGCCCTTAAGAATTCAAAGAATGTCCCATTTCCCTTGGGGCTGGGAGGGCTGGGGGGCTGGGTAGGCCAAGGAGCCATAGAAAGAAGGGGCCAAAAAAGCTGTGGGCCTTCCTCTACTCAAAGCCACCATGGGCTGGCCCTCTAGAAGGAACATGGTCATGCTGCCTCTTGGGCTTGAGATCTTATCAGAAATCAGGTTCCCAGCACCTGAGATAGGTTGGCATACAGTAGAGGGCTGGTAACAAGTATCTGGCGAATGTTCAAACCCCCAAGGAGTTGGGGGCCTGCCCTTAAAGAGACAAGTCTCCAGGTTCCCTTCTAGTAAACTTTGGCTAAGAAGATTTAAATTAGGAGACCAGCTGGTCATGTCGAAACATGTTTATAAATAAACCCACACATCTGGAGGAGAAGGCAAGAAGATCGGAAGTTTAAGGTTATGTATCCTTGGCTATACCAGCCAGGGATAGGAAGGAGACAAAACAAGCAAAGATACCTAGGCTTTTTTTTTTTTTTTTGAGACAGGGTTTCTCTGTATTGTTTTGGAGGCTGTCCTGGAACTTGCTAACCTGGCTTCCCTAATCCTAACCCTAAGCCCTAACTCCTAACCCTAACCTGAGGGTTTTTGAGAAACCCTGTCTCCAAAACAAAAAAAAAAAAAAAAACAAGCTTAGGTATCTGTGCTTGTTTGTCTCCTATCCCAGGCTGGCCTTGAACTCACAGAGATCCTCCTGCCTCTGCCTCCCAAATGCTGGGATTAAAGGTGTATGCCACCAATGCCTAGCTAAAGATACCTAGATTTAAGTCAGATCATAAACGTAACTGATTACTGATCCTGTCACCTACCTTTGAGGAACTTGACCACCTTGCAAACAGCCTGAGGTCAGCGGCTGCACTTGCTCTGGACCCAATGCTGAGGTTGCACTTGCTACCATGAGTCCCCTGCAGTGTCAACCCTCTCTGAAACTGCAGGACACTCACCTCCAGGGTGGTATTGCTCTAGGGTGGGAGACAATGGTCTCTCTCCCCAAGCCCTGCATCTATCTGGCCACAACACAAGATTCTGTACAAGGAACAGAACTCAAGCTAGCAACTCTCAGAACAATGGGCAGTGTCACGGGTCTCCCTGCAAGGCAGAAAAGGAGCTGCCTATGCCAGGCCACACCTTTCTCCTTCTCCATATATGAAAAGGGGGCTGAAGAGATGGCTCAGTGGCTAAGAGCACTGGCTGCTTTTCCAGAGGACCTGGGTTCAGTTTGCAGTACCCATACATAGGCTCACAACCACTTATAACTCCAGTTCCAGGGGATCTGATGCCCTTGTCTCGTCTCCATGGATACCAGGCACACAAGTGGTATTCATACATATATGTAGGTAAAACATTCATATACATAATAAAATAAATGAACAAGTCTTTGTGTGTATGAGAGAGAGAGAGAGAGAGAGAAAGAGAGAGAAAGAGAGAGAAAGAGAGAGAGAGAAAGAGAGAGAGAGAAAGAGAGAGAGAGAAAGAGAGAGAGAGAGAGAGAGGTCTCTGGAATGTTCTAGAAGGAGCAATGGAGAAAAGAACCACCAAGTGAGAGAAAGTCAAGGGGAGAATCACACTCCCAAGTCTGGATGCCATGCAGCAGGCACAGGACAGGTCTCTTTATCCCTGCTGTGCATGTGCAAGAGCGCACAACAGGGTGCAGAGGAAGTAGCCCACCGGCTACTTACTATCCAGAGGCTGTCTATGAGCCAGCCTCACATCAGCCATTCAAACCTGAGAAAGTCCCCTACTCCTTCCTCAAGCCTGCTTTCTCATCTGTAAAATGGGGACAGCAAGAGCACTCTGCTATGAAGGGACAATGTGATCACAATCTACCAAGTTGGGTGTGCTACAATGTCACCTCTGGCTAACAGAGAGGAAAAAACTTGGGAGGGAAGCCAGGTGCCCTGAAAATCCCATCCCACCCCACTATCGCCACCACCCCCCCACCACGCCCCCACTCACGCATTGCAGTAGGGCTTCTTCTCATAGCCCTTGTAGTTCTTCATGTTCAGGGTCATCTTGCAGGTCTCACAGTGAAAGCATGCTTTATGCCAGAACTGGGTGGGGTCAGAGGGAAGACATGATTAGAAAACAGAACTTCCCTAGGTATGGGCATGCAAGTTTTCCACCTAGAACGTCCCAGGTATGGGCATGCAAGTTTTCCACGTAGGTCCCATGCCCAAGGTTGTAAGAACATCTAGGGAACCTGGGTAGTGGTGTCAGCCCATGACTTTAATCCCAGCACTCAGGAGGCAGAGACAAGTGGATCTCTAAATCCCAGGCCAGCCTGTTCTAGAGTGAGTTCCAGGATAGCCAGAGATACACAGAGAAACCCTGAAACAATGTCTTTTTTTTTCTTTTTTTCTTTCTTTCTTTCTTTCTTTTTTTTTTTTTTTTTTTTTTTTTTGGTTTTTCTAGGCAGGGTTTCTCTGTCACTTTAGAGGCTATCCTGGAACTAGCTCTTGTAGACCAGGTTGGTCTCAAACTCACAGAGATCCTCCTGCCTCTGCCTCTAAAGGTGTGAGCCACCCGGTCTGGCTGAGAAACCCTGTCTTAAAAAAACAAAAAAATAAAAACCCCACCACCTGGTGAACAGGGGCATTTCAGGTCACAGGCTCTGGCAACCAATGACACTCCCTTCCCCTCCTCATGTCCCTCCAGGCAATTATTCAGCTGACTGGACAGAGAGTAGATCAGATCTAAGAGCATAAAGGGGGGGAAAACCCAGTCATGAAGAAGGTAGCAGCCCCCAGAAAGGCCGCCTCCACTTCCCCAGACCATTCCAGCCCAGAATTGGATGGGCCTCATTGATTATGCAAAGCGGCACTCCGTTGCTAAGCAGCACATTAGGAAGGAGCAGGTCCTCTGCCACCAAGCCTGCAGAAGAGAGCCCAGCCAGTGGCACAAAGGCCCAGACTAAGGCACACCTACCTATCCTCCCTCTAGTCGGCTGACCCCTTGAGCTGCCCTCCACGATGCTCAGGCTCACTCAGCTCTCACTTCTCAAAGAACCCCATTGGAGGAGTTGGTAGGTGCCCCAGCCACACCCATAGCCTGTCCAATCCCACCTCTCCCACTTCCACCTGGATAAGGGTTGGAGACACCCAGCAGAGGCAGAAAAGAGCTTTGTTTTAAAGACCTGTAGCTAGACTCCAGGTGTGTCCCCATCACAACCCCACCCAGAGAGCTGGATGACCTTGGCCTCACCCAGTCGGCAGTGCACCTGATTCTACTTCCTGTCTACGCACTGCATACAATAACGCCTATCCTCCCGGGACTGTTAGAGATTCATGAGAAACCACCTATGCCCAGCAAAGCACCTGGCCCCTCCTGCTTCTATGCAGGTGCTGGACACTGGAGGCATTCACACAGCCCAACCTGAGCTCCAACATGGGTACACAGGACAGAGGAGCAACCCCAGGAAACCCAGGGTTCTAAAACAGAGCCATCAAGATTAACCCGGGGGAGAACCCACGTGAAGTGACTCCCTCCCAGAATCGAGGCTGACTGGGCATCTGGCTGCTTGTAGCTGCCTGTTTCAGCAGTCAACGGAGACACTCCTGACCCCCAAAGGAGGTAGCAGTGGCCAGGAGGGGCCAGGGAGACAGACCTCAGAAAGTGCCTGAGTGAACGGTGGGGCGGACTCCCAGCCATCTGTCAAAGAACTCCCCTAAAGTGATGATTTTCAGAACATGTTTCCCAAACTAAGAGCTACAGACACACTTGGGGGAGGGGCCAGATGAAAGGAAGTTCAGTTGCTGGGACTCCACCCCTACACCCCAGCACACTTCAACCAGACACCAGGGCTATTTCTGGGGGCAATCGCCCTCTAATGGGACATTTTTCCTATCAAGAAAACCCAAAGGGGGAAAAAAATCTAACAGGGAATGTTAGCAAGGCGACTCAGGAAAGACTCTTTGGGAAGAAAGCCAGCTGTAAGTCTTGAAGCAGAGGGTAGGTCAGTCTGAGATTGGCCCCACCCCCACCTGGGCCCACCCTAAAGCCACTGCCTGCACCCCCACCCACAGTAACTTTCAGAACCCTTACTGTTGAGGGGGTGTCACATAACACCAACATAAAAATCCCAAGAAAAGTCAAATCAGGGTGGTCCTTCTCCTGTAGAGTCCCCTAACTGGGAGGCATTGGCAGATTGCCCCAACACTGTCACCAGCCAGTCTGCAGCCTCTGCCTGCATGCCCCTGCCTGGGCCCCTGCCTCCCCCACCCCCGCAGGGGCCCGCCAGGAAAAACATTCTGCAGAATCCAGACCATGACCCACTTTCACACACATAAGCAGGAATACACTGTCCTAGGGCTAGAGACCTCCAAGGTCACCTCCTAACAGATTCTGGATCAGGAAAAAGATCTCTACCAGATAGCCAGGTCCCCCACCCTAGAGCCAAGCCCTGTGGAAGAAGAGCTAGTAGGATATACAGATTAGCATCTGGATACTCCCACAGGATACTCCAGGCTGCCCCTAAGAGTTAGGTCCCATTTCCAGTTTACCCCTAGAGATCATCCGAAGGGATCCAGTGTTCTCAACTTGATACATCAGTCTGGGAAAAGGGAGAATGGTCATCTGTCCTTATGGGGGCGCTGCTCAGGAGTAACGGAAACCAAAATGGGTTGAGGATCTGCTGGGTGACTGACCAAGGGAGGTCTCCACATCTGTAAAGTAGGGTCACAACTATTATCTCCCCCAGGAACTATAGGAGAACCAGAAGGCCACTCCTTGGGAGAGGCAGGAAATGGTAACTCATTCAGTAGTGCTTGTGAACTCCAGAATGAGAGAGACTTCATCGTGTCTCTTACCAAGTATGGGAGGAAGAATGCTGCTATAAGAAAACAGTACTATCCCAAGAGGACCTGCCTTCTTCCCCTGGTCCTAGGAGTTTCATTTAGTTCACCGCAAGAGTGGCCAAGTCCAGGGCAGACTTGGGCGGGCACTCCTGGGATTTGTGACTGAGGAGCTCAAAAGGTGTCTCCAGTCACAGGCCAAGCTGCCCACGTGATGTGGCTCAGTCAGACCCCAGGCACCAGGGGACATTCACCCTTCCAGTCCTGTCTGAAATACTGTGTGGGAAAGTGACTATACAGAGAGACAAACAGGCCGGTGGGTCTAGAAGCCTCTGCAAGGATCCAATTCACTGAAGCCAGACCCTGGGGTTCCATGGCTCTAGGCAAGGAGAGGAATTTCATTCAGGTTCAAGTACCTGCAGCCTGTCACCTGCTCCCTAGGGTGACAGTGACTCAGGGCTGGAGTATGAAACTCCTCCCTTCCTGTAGCCTAGAGTTAGGCTTTGTCCCTCCTTTAGAGCCAACACTAGCACCCAGCACCACCCAGGCTCAGGCTATCAGCCTAACTCAGGGCCTCCGGTTTATAAACTCAGTGCACTTTCACAATTTCCTTCTAGTAATGTGAAGCCCGCAGAGCCACAGCCCTCGGGATCCTAGATCCAGACAGGATGAGGAAGGGTGGGACCCACTCACCTCCCCACCCCCTCAACCCCCTGACCCCCCCAGGGTTTCACTATGTAGCTCTGGCTGGCCTGAGAATATACTATGTATCCCAGACTACTGGCCTCAAACTCAGAGATCCTCCTGCCTCTGCCTCCCAAATGCTGAGATTAAAGGTGTACACCACCATGCTGCCTGAGCAGGACCCACTTTTGGAAGAGACAGTGTAAATAAAAATATGATTTTTGCAAATACACCAGCAGATGACCCAAACAGCCAGAACTTTGGGAGCTGGTGAGGTAGCTCAGTTGGTAAAGGGCTTGCCTAGCATGTACAAAGACAAAATCAAGTTCAAAACTCAGCACTGTAAGAAATGGGTGTGGCCTTTAATCCCAGCACTCGGGAGGCAGAGGCAGGCAGATCTCTGTGAGTTTGACACCAGCCTGGTCTACAGAGTGAGTTCCAGGACAGGCTCCAAAGTTACACAGGGAAACCCTGTCTCGGGAAAAAAAAAAAACAAAAAAACAAAAAACTGGGTGTGCTGGAAGAACTCATCCGTCATCCCAATACCTGGGGGGTGGAGGTAAGAGGAGGACTGGGAGTTCAAGGACAGCCCGGGACACATGAGCCCCTGTTTAAAAAAAAAAAAAACTTTGAAAGTCATAGTGACACATGACTGTAATCCCAGCACTTAGGAAGTTGAGGTAGGAGGACTTAGAGGAAAAAAAAAGATAAAACTTTAGCTAAACAGAGGGAGACAGACTGTCCATTAGCCTCCTCTTTGTGGGTAAGGTCACAGGGAATGTGGCCCAACTCAAAATGGTAAGCTTACTTAAAATATTAGAAGAATTTTTTTTTTGCAATTTGAGCAACTTTACAGTATATTTCTCTATAGAGAACTTTGTAGATGACAATGTCATGTCCCAATGTCAAAAGGTTGGACACATTTGCTGATAGGGCTCATAGTTTATAGGAGCTATCTTCCCTGAACCCCACCCGGGTTTGTGAGGCTTTGCAGGCCAATACACTTCAATAAGTAGTACCTAGTATTAATGGCTGGTCCTAAAGTGACCACAAGGTGTTCTGTTTAACAACATGGTTGTGGGAAACTAGAACAAAAGCTCAGTAATAGCAAGAGTGGAATCTTCCAGAGGACCCTGGTTCAACTCCCAAAACCCACATGGTGGGTTCTCCGTATTTTGTTAACTCTAGTCCCAGGAAATCCAGCACTTCTGGCTTCTTCAGACACCAGGCACACACATGGTGCACAGACATTTATGCAGGCAAACATCCATACACATAAAATAAGACAAACAACAACAAAAATGTTTTTCACAGCCACATGGACTTTGTTCCTCTGAGGGAAGAGGAAAGGAGACCCTCTCTAATGGGACATTCCAAAGCAACCATCAGTGGGGCCAATCCCCTAGCCTTCCTGACTGTCCCCACCTGTTTTTAGAGACTGAGGGAGAAAGATGTGGCAGAGTCTCAACAGTAGGTGTTCAATAAATATTTGTTAAATGAATGAGGTCACCCTGGCTCTCCTTCCTGCTCCAATCCCAAAAACCCTCTAGGGAAACAAACCACAACCTCCTTCCTTCAAACACTGCCCTCAGCATTACATATTTATCCAGCATGCAGAAGAGAACTGGGGACAGAGTGGCCTTCATTGGTGACAAGGCTTACCCACTTGGGCCTTTGAGAGATAAGGCCCAGGGAGGAGAAAAGACTGCACACCAAGGA
This sequence comes from Mesocricetus auratus, assembly GCF_017639785.1. Taxonomy (NCBI): domain Eukaryota; kingdom Metazoa; phylum Chordata; class Mammalia; order Rodentia; family Cricetidae; genus Mesocricetus; species Mesocricetus auratus. Next base: position 75,606,800 of record NW_024429191.1, on the reverse strand, counting down.
CACAGCTTAGGCTCTAGCCATGCTGCAGGCTTCATGCCATAGGGGATTGTAGTAAATCAGGCTAGTCCGCCTTGATTCTCCCTGGCTGTCAACCAGAACTGGGAAGTTGGATAGCAACCATGCCTATGGGACTGAACTTTCCCCATACCCAGGTGTCTGCTCAGCATTCTCCAGGGCTCCAGTTTTATCTGTTCTTTTTGCCTGTAGGGCATGGAAGGGAGAGGAGACAGGATAGCAGGAAAGCAGGATTTTCCAGTCCCTGTGGGGAGTGAAAGGCAGCTGTCTCTCCAGGGCCACTTCCGCTAGGGGGAGTTCTAAAACCAGGAAGGAATCACCCACTCCCACTTCCCAGGGCAACCCCAGTTTGAATATCTTCTAGCTAGGGCAGGGATTATCACATAGGATCCCTGCCCCCTTCCCTGTGACACACAGTATTGAAGGTCTTTACAAGGAGAGTGGTTGGAGTGCCGGGCAGAAAAGAGAACAGCCTTGACCACACTCCTGCACTGTCCGTCCACCTCGGAGGCAATGACATCATCAATACACATCTGGTGGCAGGGGATACTCAAGCCCAGAGCTATTCATAAAGCTGATGGGCATATACCTGGAACTAGAACTAAGTCTCCCATTTCCCAGGCTAACAATTCTTCCATCATCCATTACCTCTCCCCATTCATTACCAAGGACCACAGAGAAACGCACTTGATGGCCTAGGGAACTGCAAATGCAGGGATCAAAACACCTAACCAGGAACAGCAAAGACCTTCATGGAAGGACAGTTAGCATCTCGAGCTTTTTTTTGGGGTGGGGGGCAGGAGGGGTCTCCATCAAGGAGCACCAAGCTCAAGCCTTCCGGGCGCTGGGACACTGACTGAACAACTCAGCACCTTCCATAAGCTCCTCCTAGCCCCATGTCCCTTTCCTCCAGAAAAAAAGTTCAGATGTTTCAGAAGCTCGAGTCCCCACCTCCTGACCTGGACTCGAGGGTCAAAGGTACCTAAGAAGGAACTAATCTTAGCCCCGGGGAGGAGAGACAAAGTATCCAACAAAGTATCCATTTCCAACAAAACTAAATTCCCTCTTTCAGGCGCCGGCCTATCGCCTGTTCAGACATAAAGGTGGAAATAGGTAAACTCCGACCCAGCTTGGGAAGCTAGATACAATGTACCTATGAGGAGCCAACACGGAGGCGTCCCTGAAGAGGGGAACACACAGAAGGGACTGCCTTAGGCTTTAGGAGATTCACAGAAAGACAGGAGGGTCCCATCTCAAACTGTACCGGAAACACAGATTCACTCTTCAGTACCCCTTGCAAAAGTGTAACGGCAACCAGATGGACAAGTCCAGGGCCGGGGATGTGTAAAAGCCCCTAGGGGACAGCTAATTTCCAGAAGGCTACCTTCTCCCTCCTCTAAAAAAATTCCCCCTTTCCTTGCTACCGCAAAAGTCGGCCAATCCCACCCTCCATTGATGAAACAAGCTCTGAAAAGTTAGCTCTTTGTTCTCCAAGCTGGTCTCCAGGCTGAGCACAATTTCAGATCTCCGGGAAGCGTCTCCTCCAACCCTCCCCACCCCAGCACCCCACCCCGCCCAGCTCCTGCTGGGCTGCCCAGCACCCAGAGTGGCTTGCAATTTGAATTAAGGATTGGGAAAGCTATGGAGGTCTGCGGGTTCCCCAACCACGGAACCAGCAAGGAGGGGGAGCAGTCCAGCAGGTCGTTCAAAAGAGGGAGGTCTCAAAAAGGAGATTCCAGTGCTGCCCCTAAGCCCCTTTCACCACAACTGGGAATGATGGACCCGACACAGCTTCCATGCCAGGAAGCTGGGCTACCAGCAGCCTAAGCCCGCAGGGTAGCGCTGGCCCCAGCCTCCGCCCCGCCCCCGCCGCCCCCTCCCCCAGTGCCCCGCGCTTCCGCCTACTTGGCGCTGGGCGCCGCGGGGAAAGGGAGCGGCCGTCTCCTCTCTCACTCCCGGCCCTGGGGGGGGCGGGACTGCACCTCTAACCTCCAGCACACACCCGGGCGATCCTGGTTCCCTGGTGCCCTGTGCCCTCCCAGTCTTCCCAGTCCCGAAGCACAGAGCCCATCCTTCTCGAGCGGTGGCTGCCAACCGCCTCGCCTTGGGTTCCCCGGGTTCCAGACTAGGGTCTGTCCCCGCACCCCAAGTCACCTCCCGCCTTCCCTCCTACTCAGGGGATCACCGGGAAGAGCCCGTAAAGACCCAGTCCCTCTTTCCTCCCCCGTTTGGGAGCTGCACTGGGACTGCCTAGCCCGCGGCGCTGGTTCCGGAGCTCACCTTATCCAGACAGTTCACCTTCTCCGTGGGATACACGATCTTGCCGCACCGGGCGCAGTTAGGGTTCATGGTTCCGGGGAAAGACTGGGGCGGGGACGCCCGAGCTCGCGCGCGTTCCCTTTTCCTTGGGCGAGCAGCTGGAAGGCGGCGGCTGCAACTGTGCAGGCGACGGCGACTGGAACTGGGGAACTGGCCTCCGCCTCCGCCCTCCTTCCCCTAATAAACACAGTGGGGAGGAGGGGCTGCACTGGCTGGGGCGGGGACGCGCCTCGGGCGCGGAAAGGGGCGCGCGCGACCAGGCGCGCTCCCCAGCGACGTGGGGCTGCGTGGGGGCGGGTTCCGGGGAGGGCTGCAGGACGTGGGTGCTGGAGCCCCTAAGCTCCCGGGGTACCCCCAGCACTGGGCTCCCCGACTGACGGTAGCCCTGGCCACGGCCCTACCCCCGCTGGAGACACGTCTGTGACTGCGGCAAAGCCGGATCTCCCATGAGAGAATCGACCCCACGCACCCGATGAGGGTGGGGATGGTACGGATTCTCCAGACTCGGGGACTTTCTTTATACCAATGGGTACCCAGCGTTAACCTGAGGGGAACCCCACCTGCCCCGCCCCGTGCCCCAGCTAGTTCCCTTCCCGCCCACGTCCTCTCCTACGTTTGTACCTGCCCCTTTTCCCTTTGGACTCAGCGCGTCCGGCTGTTCACCCTCCCTGCGCCTATGAGCTGCAGCATTCCCGGGATCCATGCATCCTCTGCTTTTAGCTTGATAAACCACACACACACACACACACACACACACACACACACACACACACACACACACACACACACACACACACACACACACACACCTTTGCGCTTTCATTCTTTTCGTTCATCCTTACTCTACCGGTGTAGCAGCTGCAACAATGTCTTACTACTGAAAAGAACTTGCTCTAAGCGCTACCGTGGTGTGGGGGTATAGCTCAGTGGTAGAGCATTTGACTGCAGATCAAGAGGTCCCCGGTTCAAATCCGGGTGCCCCCTCGGAGTATTTTCCTCCATTCAATGGCCAAATACATATCATTTCAAATATGATCTTGACTTAATTCTGGGTAAAAAAAGGCAAAGGTTTTTAGTTCATTTTACAGTCTGAACAGAAAGCTTTCGATTTTGCCCTGTACCTAAGCAGAAGAATGCGGCGTGGTTATGGTCAACTGTCAGGAAGAGAAGTTGTGCGACCTCATTTGACTGGCGCCAGAGTGCTGATTTCTGCCCACGGTAGCCTTGAGGGTTTTTATTGGATGGTTCTAAACTTTGGGTTCGGGAGCCAAGGTCACTCCCCAGGTTGTCGGTCTGTGTCCCATGAGAGTAAGGTTAGGTCAAAGCAGGGGAAACTCACAGACATAGTCCTTCTCCAAACTAAGCTTTCATTTCCCTTTGTATTTCATTCTGTGTTCTTTATTATTCTATGTTCTTCTCCAGCTTCCCTGTTACTTGATGATGCAGACCGAGCAAAAGCTCTTCGAGAGCGTGAAACCGGCAGATGCGCACCCATCAGCTGCAGAGTAAAATCTCAAAGCCAAGTAATATAAATTAGTATAGTGGTTTTCGAACTTGTGCGTGCTCCAGAATGACCTGGAGGGCTTATTAAAACATCCACAGCTTCCGATTGTGTAGACCTGGAGGGAGGCCTTGCCAATTAGCTCTTTGGGGGATTTTATCCAGGTGAGGTACTCAGGGACCCCAGTCTTTAAGGATCGCTGAAGTGTAACTACAAAGCCATCGGGTTTCAAATCCTCACAGGGGGACAGGTATCCACCCATCTGCTGAGTGCGTGGCTTACGGTATCTGGGCTGGAAGAAATCTTAGTGGGAAGAAGGAAGCAAGGGCGGCCGCCTCAGCTAGGTTTTGCCCAAAAATAGGAAAAAGAAAAGAGACAGGGAGAGGCGTGCTTCCTGGGCCAGGGTGCGGCTGTGATATTTTAAACACGGAATCTGGTTGTGTCATCCCAGGACCCCAGGGGAATACTCTCGTGCATTTTTTGCCTTCCAATTCCCATTACTGTTCTATGCTGGGCTGGGCTGGGCTGGATATCAGGCCTCAACTTTTCAGTGAAGAAGGTTCTCATCTTCCTATCTTTAGACTGCCACCTTCTCCCCCCCTCGCCCCGCCCCCATAGAGTCGTCATGTAGCCCAGGCTGGCCTGAATTTTGATATACAAGCCAAGGCTAATCTTAAACTCCCTTGAACTCTGATCCCCCTGCCTCCGACTGCCAAGTGCAGTGCTGGGCTTAACAAACGTGTACTACCACCACACCTGGCTGTAACACGTCTTAAAACCAACAAGTACATAAACAGTCTGTATTTGGATTCATCCTTAGTCTTTTGGGTCAGGATACACACTAGGTAAAAATATTACTGCTTTCACACCTCAGCGCTCTGACACAAAAAACAAATTACGATTGGCACCAGTTCAGTACATTATAGGAGTTCTTACTACTGCTAACTCTGAAGTACCAGGGACATTCTGGTAGGGAAAATTTGTACAGTAGAGGAGATAGTTGAATTTGAAATAACTGAGTAGTGGAGTTCCATATAAATGTCAATGAAAAATATCCTAAGGGGGCACCCGGATTTGAACCGGGGACCTCTTGATCTGCAGTCAAATGCTCTACCACTGAGCTATACCCCCTCTGCTGGAACAACGTTGAAAAATTCGTTTTACATGAGTTGTGTACTTTTCATTTCGAGATTTGTTTAGTTGTTTAAACTTTTAAAAGTGACATCCTTTTGATGAGTAATATTGAATTTAACCAATAAGAATGCATAAATCTAAAGCTAAACAACAAAATAACTAAAAACACACTGACAATTTGAAAAAATGAATTTAGTTGCAAACTCCCTTCTTTTTTTTTTTTTTTTTTTGTAAGAACAGAGTTTCACAATGTAACTCCAGCTGGCCTGGAGTGCAAAGTCCTTTTGTTAGGCTCAATACTTCATTCCATCTCCAATCATTTATCTTTCTCTTTCAAACTGTATTGGAAGACTCCCCTGGCTCTCTCCAGAATACAAATACCACCTCAAACAGAATGCCCACTGAGAAGCATTTGTAGTTTACAGAGTGACATAGTTGCCATGTTTTGATTCTTAGAGCACTCACTATGTGCCCCTCTCAAGAAGCGGAACAAACTTTCAAATAAAAACACTGTCGGGCTGGAGAGATGGCTGGGCTGGAGAGATGGCCCAGCCGTTAAAGGCTAGGTTCACAACCAAAAACACTGTCCTAGCTCTCTCTGAGTTCACAATGTACTAGAGACAGACTAGAAATAAATGCACAGATGAATTAACATAAATGCTTGATGGGGCAGTGCTGGCACTGGTGCACGCCTTTAATCCCAACATTCCGGAGACAGAGGCAGGCAGATTTCTGTGAGTTCAAGGCCAACCTAGTCTATATAGTAAATTCCAGGACAGCCAGGATTACACAGAGAAACTCTGTCTCTCTCTCCCAAGAAAAAGTAAATACTCAGTAGTGATAAGGAGAAACACTTAAAAACAAAACAAAAAAACAACAGTGTCAGCTAATGGTGGTTGGTACCTGGGATGTATCTAGCACTTAGTTCAGCCATGGCTGAACTCTGCCAACAAGTAAATAATACTAAAAGCATTAAAAGCAACATATTTAGGGAAGTACCAGAGGCTTCAAGTTGGATAGCCATGGAAGGACTTTATTCTTCTCTCCTTGATGTAGAGTGGTGGGATTCAAACCCAGGGTCACAAGAGGCTGCACATTTCACCATTAAAATGATACCTTTCCAGATGAGTGGAAAGCTGGGCAAGGATTTGGCAGTTAAGACTGGGATGACATTTAGGAAGGGAACCCTTTGGGGATATGTGTGGGGTGGATATTCTAGGCAGAGGAAATGGCCACTGGGCAGTCCTTAAAGCTGGGAGAGGTTAGGCCAGGAAGAACAATCCAAGAGCTGAAGTATGAGGTGGCACACGCCTTTAATGTCAGCACCTGGGAGGCAGAGACAGGAGGATCTCTGAATTCCAAGCCAGCCTGGTCTACATAGGGAGATCTAGGCCAGCCAGGGTTACACAGTGATACCTGGTATGGGGTAGTGGTGGTGGGAAGGGGAGGAGTTAAAGTAGCCAGGACAGGGGTGATCAAGAGCCTTGACATGAATTTTATATAAAATGGAGGAAAAGGCCGGGCGTTGGTGGCGCACGCCTTTAATCCCAGCACTCGGGAGGCAGAGGCAGGCAGATTTCTGTGAGTTCGAGGCCAGCCTGGTCTACAAGAGCTAGTTCCAGGACAGCCTCCAAAGCCACAGAGAAACCCTGTCTCGAAAAACCAAAAAAAAATTAAAAATAAAAAAATAAATAAGATGGAAGAAAATGTATGAGACAGTTTAAATGAAGGGAGTTAAATCATCATTAAGGCTAATACAGAGAAGATTTGCTAGAGTCAAAGGGACCTGGAGAAAACATCCTATGTAGTATTACTTAGCCTCAGGGAAGATATTCTGTAACGTTCGACATAGTGGATTTTATTTTGTTGTTTTTGTTTTTCGAGACAGGATTTCTCTGTGTATCTCTGGCTGGCCTGGAACTCACAGAGATCCACCCACCTCTGCCTCCCAAGTACTGACATTAAAGGCATGCATCACCACCGCCCAGCTAACATGGTGGATATTAAGGACATTATGCAGACTAGAGAGAGAGACCCTGTCTCAATAAACACATTAATTAATAAGATGAAATATGGACCCTGTGATTCCAGTTACAAGGTATGTAGAGAGCCACAGAAGTAGAAGGGGAAATGGTGGCTAGTAGGGACTGGGGCAGAAGGACACAGGGAGCTGCCATCAGTTACACAAAGGTAGATCTAGAATTCTAGATAACTGCTATACAACTTGGTGCTCAGAGCCCTGGGGTGTGGCTCAATAGTGGGGGCCTAACAGACACCAGGCCCTGTGCTGGATCAGCAAGAAGGAAAATCTAAGATCAGACTCACTGGTTTGAATTCAAGGTGTGTAGGTATGACGGCACATACTGTGATTCCAGCACCATGAGCATCAGAGAGGCCAGTCTCAACTACATATGGAGCTCAAGGTCAACCTGGGCTACATGACACAAAGACAGAAAGGATAAAATACATAAGAAATAAAAGCCAAGTGTTTCTTTTTTGGTGCTAAGGACAGAGTAACCTAGAATATTGAAGGCTCTGGACTGTAGGTTAGAGTCTAACACACACACACACACACACACATCATGGTTTTGGGGGCTGACAAGATAGTTCAAGTAAAGCTACTTGCTATTCAGCCTGATAATTTGAGTTCATTCCCCAGAACCCATGTAATAGAAGGAGAAAAATCAACTCTTGCAAGTTATCCTCTGACCTTCACACCCACCTAAACACTCAAACACAATAAATGTAAAAAAAACATTAATTAAAGCCGGGCATTGGTGGCACATGCCTTTAATCCCAGCACTCAGAGTTCGAGGCCAGCCTGGTCTACAGAGTGAGTTCCAGGACAGCCTCCAAAACAATACGGAGAAACCCTGTCTCAAAAAACAAAAACAACAACAACAACAAAAGAAACATTAATTAAAAAGCCCATCTTTTTGAAAAATCTCAGACAGATATGGTGGGTTACCCCTGTAATGCCAGCACTTTGGAAGCTGAGGAAAAGGATGACCAGTTCCAGGTCCAGTCTGGGTTATGTGGCATGGCCCTGTCTCAACCACAGCAATAATGAAAGTCTCATTGAAGAGAAAGTAATAAATGCCTGGCTCCTCCCTATCCTTGCAGAAATCATATTCTGGAGTCACAGTCAAGAGAGGTTCAATATACGGCCAAGGCTACACAGAGAAACTGTGTGTGTGTGTGTGTTTCAATGTTTTTACATTTATTTATTTATTTAGGCTTTTCGAGACAGGGTTTCCCTATGGCTTTGGAGGCTGTCAAAGCTGTCCTGGAACTAGCTCTTTTTTTTTTTTTTTTTTTTTTTTTTTTTTTTTGGTTTTTCGAGACAGGGTTTCTCTATGGCTTTGGAGGCTGTCCTGGAACTCGCTCTGTAGACCAGGCTGGCCTCGAACTCACAGAGATCCACCTGCCTCTGCCTCCCAAGTGCTGGGATTAAAGGCGTGTGCCACCAACGCCCGGCCTTTTTTTTTTTTTTAAAGATTTATTTATCACATGCAGTGTTCTTCCTGCAGGCCAGAAGAGGGCACCAGATTGAATTATAGATGGTTGTGAGCCTCAATGTGGTTGCTAGGAATTGAACTCAGGACCTCTGGGAGAGCAGTCAGTGCTCTTAACCTCTTAGCTGTCTCTCCAGCACCAGAACTACCTCTTGTAGACCAGGCTGGTCTCAAACTACAGAGATCCACCTGCCTCTGCCTCCCGAGTGCTGGGATTAAAGAAGGCAAGCACTACCATGCCGGGCTTACATATTTTTGTTTTTGTTTTTGTTTTTGTTTTTTTGGTTTTTCCAGACAGGGTTACTCTGTATTATTTTGGAGCCTGTCCTGGAACTCAGTCTGTAGACTGAGGCCTTGAACTCACAGAGATCCGCCTGACTGCCTCCCGAGTGCTGGGATTAAAGGCGTGCGCCACCAACGCCCGGCTCTGGCTTACATTTTATTTTTTAACAAGTTATTTAACATTATGTACATTGGTATGAAGGTATCAGATCTCCTGGAAGTGGGGTTACAGACAGTTGTGAGCTGCTATGTTGGTGCTGGGAATTGAACCTGGGGTCCTCTGGAAGAGCAGCCAGTGCTCTTAACTGCTGAGCCATCTCTTCAATCCCCAATGTTCTTACTTTTGATGGCACTGGGTATTAAGTTCAGGAGTTCAGCATGCCATGTGAGTTTTCTGTCACTAAGCTATATACAGAATAGGGACATTGGATGGACATTTAAGGCAGATGTTGAAGGCATGGGCCACCACTGCATCCAGGTATTCTCTCTCTCTCTTAAAAATTTGTATTTATTTCTTTTATTTCACATTTATTGGTATTTTGCCTGCATGAAGCTGTCTGATCCTTTGGACCAGGAGTTGCAGATAGCTGTGATCTGCCATGGGTGCTGGAAATTGAACTCTAGGAGAGCAGCTAGTGCTCTTAATCAGTAAGCCATGTCTTCAGTGCCATCGTGTGTATTTCTAACACAAGATTTGGCAAAGCTGCCATTAGATCCCTTATTGCTACTGTTTACCATCACACCACTGCAACTGCGTTCTGCAGAAAGGAAAGGGCAAGCTCTTCAGCTGAGAGAAGGAAGAGGCAAGCGTATGGGAGGTCTGCCGGGCGTTGGTGGCGCACGCCTTTAATCCCAGCACTCGGGAGGCAGAGGCAGGCGGATCTCTGTGAGTTTGAGACCAGCCTGGTTTACAGAGTGAGTTCCAGGACAGCCAGGGCTACACTTTTTGAGAAATCCTGAATGGGTGTGGGAGGTTCAAGATGGGAGAAACCATGAGGTGGTCACTTTGAAAAGGAAAAAAGTGAACACACTTGGGCAAAGGTTAGGAATGCTAGACAAAACCCTTCAGAGTTGGTGGAGTGACACAAACATGTGCTTTTTCTCAACAACACTCAGTCACTGGGTGCGATCATGGAGCAATCCTATAATTGAAGTTACTTAGCTTGTAAATTGGCAAGGAAGTACATCCTAAGGCTCACAATGAACCAGTCAGTGCGCTAAGCAAGGACACTGGAGAACACAAAGAATGCAAAGTGATCCCTGCACTCAGGAAATGCACAGTGCATCAGTACTTAGGGTAGGTGAGATGGCTCAGTAGGTAAAGGTATTACCACCAAACCTGATGACTAGAGTTCAATCCCTGAGATCCACATAGTGTAAAGAAAGAATCAATTCCCCCAAGTTGTTCTCAGACTTACACACACACAAACACACACACACACTTTAAATGCAATTGAAGATATTGAACAAGATATGTGTTCCAAGTAAGAAGTGCTCCAAAATCAAAATGCAGAGAGAACATCTAAGACAGGTCTTCGGTGATTCACTGATGAAATCCAAGACTTTGTGTTGCAGGTTGAACCCATAGTTTTGCGACATGCTAGGCCAGTGCTGCAGTAGACTTTTACCCAGATAAGTATAGTCTTCACCCAATCAAGGAAACTTCTCTCTGCAACAGAGACCATTACAGAAAACACCAATCAAAATGCAGAGCTGTGGAGCCCAGTCCTAATGGATACATCTACACAATGACTTCTGTAGCTAAGGTTCAAGGAACATTGCAGAAGAGGGGACTGAAAGATTGTAAAGGCCAGAGGATCAGAGCATTATCTTCGGGACTGTGTATCCTATCAACATCAGAAGCTACACCCATAAAATCTCACCAACATGCCTGCTCAAATGTGTGCTGGACAAGGACAACATCAATGAATCTACCAAACTGGACAGGGAAAACTCCACGAGGTCTCATCCCTACACAAAGAATGACGGGCAATTGAGTAAAGCTAGAAGCAAGAGGGGTGGTTCTCCCCAGGGACAAGCACGTCGACTGGTTGTGCATTTCCAAATGATAAGCCTGAAAACATGCATATATTATATGATGAAACAGGCTATATTTAGAAATATAAGTGTAAACTGGGCATTGATGGCTCACACCTTTAATCCCAGCACTCGAGAGGCAGAGGCAAGCGGATTTCTGTGAGTTCGAGGCCAGCCTGGTCTACCGAGCGAGTTCCAGGACAGCCTACGATACAGAGAAACCCTGTCTCAAAAAGCAAAAAAATAAAAAAAAAGTGTATATGCAAATATACCTATACATGCAATAGCAATTAAAAAGAAGCAATGGATTTGAGTTTATACATACTTTTTTTTCTTTGGTTTTTCGAGACAGGGTTTCTCTGTATTGTTTTGGAGGCTGTCCTGGAACTCACTCTTTAGACCAGGCTGGCCTCGAACTCACAGAGATCCGCCTGTCTCTGCTTCCCGAGTGCTGGGATTAAAGGCGTGTGCCACCAACGCCCGGCTGAAGCAATGGATTTGAAAGAAAGCAGGTGGGGCACTCGGGAGGCAGAGGCAGGCGGATTTCTGTAAGTTCGAGACCAGCCGGTACTACCAAGGGAGTTCCAGGACAGCCTCCAAAGCCACAGAGAAACCCTGTCTCAAAAAAACCAAACAAACAAACAAACAAAAAAGAAAGCAGGTGGGGGTATATGGGAGGGTTTGTAGGGAAGGGAAGGAAGCAAGAAATGTAATTAAGTTACAGTCTCAAAACTAAACAAACACACAAAGCATTGCTGAGAAGTTGGGTGTTATGGTACACATCTGATCTGCAATCTCAGCACTTGTAAGACAAAGGCAAGAGGACCACGAGTGAGGTTAAAGCCAACCTAGAGTACATGAGTCTCTGTTTGGAAGAAAAAAAAAGGCTTGGTACACCTTTAATTCCAGCAATCTCAGGAGGCAGAGGCTGGCGGGTCTCTGTGAGGCCAGTCTGGGTGGGCTACATAGAGTTTCAGGATAGCTAGGGCTGCATAGTGAAACCTTGTCGCAGAAGTAAATAAATAGTGGGGTGATGGTGGTGCACACCTTTACACACCTTTACATACCTTTAATCCCAGCACTTGAGAGACAGAGGCAGATGGATCTCTGTAAGTTCAAGGCCAGCTTGCTCTATAGAGCGAGTTCCAGGACACACAGGGCTACACAGAGAAACCCTGTCTGGCAGGGTGGGGGGGAGCATTAATAATTGTGGACAGTTGGAATGTAGCAGGTCCACAGACAAATTATCTTGTGCTATCTTATCCTCTAAGTAGAGGATTATCCTCTAATTGTAGATGTCTGTGAATGACCTAACATCCTTGTGACTATTAGGTAAATCTTTATGGAATGTAGGAATGGACCCCACCAATCAAAGGCTAAGAATGTCCTCAGAAAACATTCCAGGATTACCCAAGAAGTTTCCCACTTTGATGTCATTTGCCTACCTGGTGTTTTCACCAATTCCTTTAAAAAGTATGTTAGGAACTGGGCATTGGTGGCACACACCTTTAATGCCAGCACTTGGGAGGCAGAGGCAGGTGGATCTCTGTGAGTTTGAGGCCTACCTGGTCTACAAGAGCTAGTTCTAGGACAGGCTCCAAAGCTACACAGAGAAACCCTGTCTTGGCCGGGTGTTGATGGCACATGCCTTTAATCCCAGCACTGGGGAGGCAGAGGCAGGCGGATCTCTGTGAGTTCGAGGCCAGCCTGATCTACAAAGTGAGTTCCAGGACAGCCTCCAAAACAGTACAGAGAAACCCTGTCTCGAAAAACCAAAAATAATAATAATAATAATAAATTAAAAAGTATGTTAGGATCAGGTATGAAGGCACATGCCTGTCATCCCAGGACAACAAAAATAAACACACACAAAAAAGCCTTGATGTGTGGTTTTTCTTTTTTCTATGTCTATAAAAACTTCATAGACTTAATATTGTATTGAACCCATTGAAATATGGCATGTAGAATAAACTGAATCTGTGTTCCCAGGCCATGGTCACTTGTGTTTGGCTCCTTCCAGAAAGGGTTTCTCTGTGTAGCAGCTTTGGCTGTTGGATACTTTTTGTTTTGCTTTCAGAGCTTTAGATGGAAGTATCTGTTTGAAAGCATCCTGGGTGTCTGAACTTTCAGTTTGTATAGACTTTTTCTCCTTTTTTTTTTTTTAAACACAGGGTTTCTTTCTGTACCAGTTCTGTCTGTCCTGGAACTCACTCTGTAGACCAGACTGGCCTTAAAAAACCAGAAAAGAAATTTTTAAAAAAAGAAAAAGAAGATTCTCTCCAAAGAACTTCATCCAGATGAGAGTGGTGACTCATCTTCAAAGTGCACTGAGATAAAAGTCTGGAAAGGATTTGACAATACATTCAGGTCAAACACAGAATAAAGCCTGCAGGAAGAGGTAGCATGACACATCAGAGAACTTCTTTACCCGATTCACTGGTCATTCTATGCAGGTGCAGATGAGTTAGGAGAGGTCACCAAAGGTGGCATTTGGCAGTTGAACAAGTTGACTGTACTGGATACTTTCATGTCAACTTGATACAAACTAAGTCATCGGAAAAGAGGGAGTGTCAATTAAGAAAATGCCTTCATCAGGCAATCTCTGAAAGTTTGAGGCCAGTCTGGTCTACAGAGTGAGTGCCAGGAAAATGCCTTTATAACATCAAGCTGTAGGCAAGTCTGTAAGGTTTTTTTCTTAGTGATTGGGGATGGCGCAGCCCACTGTGGGCCGTGCTATCCCTGGGCTGGTGGGCCTGTGTTGTATGAGACAGCAGGCTGAGTGAGCCATAAAGAGCAAACCAGTGAGCAGTAGCCCTCACGGCCTCTGCATTAGCTCCTATCTCCAGTTGTTGCCCTGCTGGAGTTGCTGTTCTCCAATGATGAACAGTGACTTGGAAGTGTAGGCCAAATAAATCCTTTCCTCCTTAGTTTAATTTGGTTACGTTGTTACAGTACAGCAATGATAATTCTAAAGCAGTAGCTAACACATTTAAACCCAGCACTAGGTGGGGTAGAGGCAGTAGATCACTGTGAGTTCGAGGCCAGCCATCCTAGTTTACATGGCCAGAGGTACACAGAGAGACCCTGTCTCAAAAAAAAAAAAAAAAAAAAGATGTGACATTTAGTCAAATTCCTTGCAATATTTTTGGTTCCTGGTACAGATAATGAAGGAGGAAAAGAGGAAGGAGATGATGATGGAGGATTAGAAGATATTGATGAAGAAAGAGATGAGAATGAATGTGAAAAAGAGGAAATGAAAGGGAGGAGGAAGGAGAATGTGACGAAAGAGAAGATGGCTAATACAAAAGAATACCAGGGGCTGGAGAAATGGCTCAGCAGTTAAGAGCACTGGTCTTCTTTCAGAGGACAGAGGTCCAATTCCCAGCACCCACATGGCAGCTCACAGATGTCTGTAACTCCAGTTCTAGGGGACCTGACACCCTCACACAGACACACATGCAGGCAGAACACAAGTGCACATAAAATAAATCATTTAAAAGAAAAAAAGAGCCAGGCAATGGTAGCGCACGCCTTTAATCCCAGCACTTGGGAGGCTGAGGCAGGCAGATCTCTGTGAGTTTGAGGCCAGGCTGGTCCGACAGCCTCCAAAACAAAACAGAGAAACCCTGTCTGGTAAAAACCAAAAAAAAAAAAAAAAAAAAAAGAATACTAGTGGATTCCAGACTCCTTTTTAGATTTTTCTTTTTCTTCTTAAGTTTTCTCCAGTCTGAGGGAGCAAGTTGCAATCATTTTCCATCTGTCACTCTTGTGCTCAGTTCCTGAGATCTCTCTTTCTAACGTGAATGATGGTCCTCAACTTATGTTTTTTGTTGTTTTTGTTTTTCGAGACAGGGTTTCTTTGTATTGTTTTGGAGGCTGTCCTGGAACTTGCTCAGTAGACCAGGCTGGTCTCTAACTCACAGAGATCCGCCTGCCTCTGCCTCCTGAGTGCTGGAATTAAAGGCGTGCGCCACCAACGCCTGGCGGTCCTCAACTTATTGTGGAGAAAATATCCTGGGCAATATCTTGTTCAAGGCCAACCAAGGATACACAGTGAAACCCTGTGTCATAAAAACAAAAAAAGTAAAAGCTGAGCATGGTGGCACAGTTCAATATTTCCAACTAGTCTGGAGGCTGAAGCACGAGGGTCACAAGTTCAAGTCCTGCCTCTGTCACAGACTGATTTCAAGGCTATATGGGCAATTTATGGGGCAAATTATGCAAGACCCTACTTTTTGTTTTTTTGTTTTTGAAACAAAGTTTCTCTACTTAGCTCTCTGTGTACCATGCTGGCCTTGAACTCACAGAGATGAACCAGCCTCTGCCTCCCAAGTGTTGAAATTAAAGGCATGAGCCACCATACCCAGCTGCAAGACCAGTCTTTGATGGGCAGTAGAAAGCAGGATAAAGTACCCAGATTTTAAGGTATAAAATTGAAGGGTATAACCAGGAACCCTGGGCCATTTGGTGTTGCTGGAATGTGAAGGTAAGAGACAAAGATCGCAGGCAAGGAGGCCTGTTGGGGGAAAGAAATTATGGGAAAGAGAATGCAGTGCTATGGTAAGGAGCTGTGTTGGTTTGAATGAGAACGGTCCTTCATAGCCTTTTATATTTGATGCTTGGTTGGTGGAACTGTTTTGGGAAGGATTAGTAGGTGTGGCCTTTTAGAGGAGGTGTATCACTAGGGATGGGCTTGGAGGTTTCAAAAGCCCACCCCAGGCCTAGTTAGTTTCTTGTTCTCTACCTCCAACTTGTCAATTGTCAACTCGCAGGTACTTTAGGTTCTCATGCCTGCATGCTGCCATGTTCCCTGCCATGACAGTCATGGATTCACTCTCTGATCAGGAAACAAGCCCTGTATTAAATCCTTTCCTTTATAAGTTGCCTTGGTCATGGGGTCTCTTCACTGCAATAGACAGTGACTAAGACAGAACCTTAGACCTTATTTTATGAGAACTAAGGGGGCTAGCACAGAGATTCAAGCAATGGGAGGCTAAGGTTAGACCACTTAGAAGCTGCTGCAGTAGCATTGAATCAAAGGCAGACTTTGGGAAGCCTGGCAAACAGTTCAGGAAGAGTCAAGTCAATAGACCTTGGTGATTAAATCTCAGTGCCTGGGAAAGAAAGAAAAATAATGTATCACTTTTTTCTAGTTGTCACACTGGTGGCAGCCCTAATCAAAAGAACTGTTCCTAACAACAGTGAGACAGTGATACAGAACTCTCTCATAGTCTTCTCTATGTTGGTTGATGGCACTGCTATCCCAATGTTCAGGATGACTTGGGGCCTTAGATGCATCTTGGCTGTTTTCTTTTCTTTCTTTCTTTTTTTTTTCGAGACAGAGTTTCACTCCATCACATTAGTTCTTCTGCTGTTATCAGTCTTCCCCTGATCAGACATGAGTAGATCATGCCCCTATTTTGGCTTGGAATCAGGCCACAGTTTCCCATTTCTCTCAGTAAATCCACATGATCAATTTCCATTACTCTTTTCATACTTTCCCATCTTTCTTTTTTTATTTTTTTTGGTTTTTCGAGACAGGGTTTCACTGTAGCTTTGGAGCCTGTCCTGGCACTCACTCTGTAGATCAGGCTGGCCTCGAACTCACAGAGATCTGCCTGCCTCACTCTGCCTCCTGAGTGCTTAAGGCGTGCACCACCACCACCCTGCTCTCTTTCTTTCTATTTTGAGACAGGGAATTGCAGGGTAGCACAAGCTGGTCTCAAACTTCTGCATTCTTCCTTCCTTTGCCTCTCAAGTCCTGGGACTTCAGACATTCCACCATTCTGGACTTAATTACACTTTAGAAATCTCTACTATTTTGTTTATTTACTTCTTGCTCCAGCTGCTCAACCTTTATTGACTCAGTCACACCCAGCTTCCTTGCTAGTCACATGTTTTAGGCATGTTCCTGCCTTAGGGCTTGTAAATGACCTCTGCCTGTTTGATTTTTTTAAACTTTATTATTGCTCTTGGACCCCAGACCGACAGCTGGGAGGCCAGCATGGGACCAATCCAGACCCCCTGTATGTGAGAGTCAATGAGGAGGCCTGGGCTACCTATGGGGTCCTGAGCAGTGGATCAGTGTTTATCCCTCGAAAACAAACAGACATCGTGTGTCCATAACACAAAGAGGGTTGCTCTCTCTGCCTGGACTCTTAGGGGAGTGCCTGGACCCTACCCTGAATGAAATGATAGAATCTAGATATCCCCTATGTGGAAGGAATTGGCAATAGGGTGGGAGACTGGGGGGGGATGGTGGAGGGGGTGCGAGAGGAGGGGAGGGAGAGGGAACTGGGATTGACATGTAAAACAAGCTATTTAAAATTTAAAAAATGTAGCCGGGCGTTGGTGGCACACGCCTTTAATCCCAGCACTCGGGAGGCAGAGGCAGGCGGATCTCTGTGAGTTCGAGACCAGCCTGGACTACCAAGCGAGTTCCAGGACAGCCTCCAAAACAACACAGAGAAACCCTGTCTCGAAAAATCAAAAAAAAAATTTAAG
The DNA here is from genome assembly GCF_017639785.1 of Mesocricetus auratus. Classification (NCBI taxonomy): domain Eukaryota; kingdom Metazoa; phylum Chordata; class Mammalia; order Rodentia; family Cricetidae; genus Mesocricetus; species Mesocricetus auratus. The sequence continues at coordinate 75,589,493 of NW_024429191.1, read as the reverse complement.
AAATGTTAAAAAACTTTATTATTGATGCTTATGAATAAACAATGTGTGTGTAGGCACTTGTGTCATGCTGTGTAGTGTGGTCAGAGGAAAACTTTATGGAATTAGTTCTCTCTTCCACATTTACATGGGTTCTGATGATCTAACTCAGTGATCTGGTTTATGCGGCAAGCACTTTTATTCATGGAGCCATCTTTCTGGCTATGATTTTACACACACCACACACAAACACACCACACACAAACACATGCACGCACGCACGCATGCACACACACTCACACACACACACATCACTCACAGTAAAAAGAAATTTCTTCATTTCCCCCAATTTTTTTCCCGGTATTAGATACAGACTGGACCTAGACTCTTATTAGGCATGTGTTCTTCCACTTAGATACACCTCCAGCCCTTTTTCCTACTTTATATTTTTAGATAGGTTCTTTCTACACTCCCTCAGAGTGGCCTTGAACTTGTTGCCTTCCAGCATAGCTTCTGAACATGTACAATTACAAACCTGCACCATCACGAATTAATGTTTCCATTGCAACCTGCCTCTCCACCTTCGGACCCCTTACTGTTCTTTCTCCATAATGCTTTGTTCCACTTAATAAACTGCTGCAATATTCAAAATTATTTCTTATTTAGTATCTACCACGTGCCGCCAATCTCTACCCTGGCAAACGGTAAGATCCCTAAAGGCAAGAACAAAGCCAGGCTTTGGTGGGGCACGCCTTTAATCCCAGCACTTGGGAGGCAGAAGCAGGAGGATCTCTGTGAGTTCGAGGCCAGCCTGGTCTATAGAGCGAGTTCCAGGGAAGTCTCCAAAGCCATAGAGGAAACCCTGTCTTGAAAAAACAAAAAAGGAATGAAGAAATTGTTCTGTATGGGTTCCCAAAGAACAGATGGGGGAAGAGCAAGCTCTGAATGGTTTCATTAGGTTGTAGAACAATGACTGTGGAGCGCTTTGGATCACTCTGTGTGTTTAGAACCATTACATTCTGTTGTTTTTTTTTTTTTCAAAATGAAAAAAATAATACTTTCTCTCCTCGGGTTTTCGAAACATGATTTCTCTGTGTAGCCCCGCTGTCCAGGAACTTGCTTTGTAGACCAGGCTGGCATCAAACACAGAGATTAGAGATCCACCTGCCTCTGCCTCCTGAGTCCTGGGACTAAAGTTGTTACCCACCATCGCCCCCCACAATACTTGGTCGTTGTTATTTTTCAAGACAGGTTTCTCTGTGTTTCAGTCCTGGCTGTCCTGGCACTCGCTCTGTAGACCAGGTTGGACTCGAACTCACAAGAGATCCGCCTGTCTCTGTCTCCCGAGTGCTGGGTTTAAAGGTGTGCGCCACCAAAAACCAGCGAACAATTTCTTTTGACTTATGTATTTATTTGTTCTGAAAAAGGATTTCACTGGGTAGCTCAGGATGACTTCAAAACCGCGGAAATCCTCCTGTCTCAGTTTCCCGAATGCTGGGATTACTGTAGAGTACCACCTCGACCCGTGCGCGAGAATTCCTGGTATCTAGGGATTGGCAACGAAGCTCAAGAGAAGCTGTTAAGCAAATTAATAAAGACAAAAAACAATGTGTCTATGTCTCCAATTACTTCCGAGGCCGCTGGGAAGAGATCGAAACTCATTTGTGGCTAAGCAATGAAACCATAGCTTTCCCGGGTGCTGCGAGGAGGCCTAGGATTTATACGTCATATAGCTGCGCCGCGGGGGGGGGGAAGAGGAGGGTGTGAAGAGATCCGGTCACGTGGTTGACTGGGCGGGGCCTCCAGTTCATATCCCAGTGTCCCTTGTACTTACTTCCTTTCTGACCCTTTCCGGGCGGCCAAGATGTCGAAGCGAGGTGAGGTTTCAGGCTTGGGGATCCGTTGGCATCTGCCGCGCAGGGCGGCCGGTCGGTTCTGTGGCGACGGCCCCGGGCGGCGGCGGCGCTTTGCAGTTCTCGTGCCGGAGAGGGAGAGGATGGGTGCCGCGGAGGCCTTGTGGGAGCCCCGAAAGCGGAGGGCGGCGGAGTTGGGGCGTTGAGCTGGCAGGAGCGGAGCGTGGGGCTGGACGGAGCCCGTGGGGTCGCCCCGCACACGGCTGCAGCAGTGGCGTGGTAGTCGGCCCGTCTTCGACCCGTTTGCGTGAATTAATGCGGTCTTCCGCCTTTCTGGAATCGATAGTTTTCTAGAAGGCGAGGATGGAGATTGCAGTCCCCCTTCCCTCGAGGGGGAGATGGTAATATGGGGGGTAGCTGGGGGAGAGGCTAGTATTGCAAAGCTTGTGCAGCGTGTTTATTGTCACCGCGAGGGGAGCTGGGGACACTCTAAACAGTGGCCGCTTTCTTTTCCCTCCCCGCAGGACGTGGTGGGTCCTCCGGAGCGAAATTCCGGATTTCCCTGGGTCTTCCGGTAGGAGCTGTGATCAACTGTGCTGACAACACAGGTGAGGCCTTTGTCCGTGCCCATCACCACCCCCCTTTAAAAGCACTCAGTGGGCCTTTTGCTAGTGACCCACTGAGCCGTCAAGAAGGGGCAGAGCGAAAACACCACTTTTGGGTGAAGTGGCAACCAGTGTTGTTTACTTCAATCGGTGTTGTGACAAGTGTCGTGTGCATGCTCAGTGAGCGGAGGGCACTATTGAAGAGATGGCTTGTTTCTTTCTCTTGGCCTTTGGGGACTGAGTTACTGGCTGTGTGGTCCAGGCTGACACTAATCGGGCAATAACCCCATCTCTACATACAGGACTGATTTGTTTACGTTTGTTTTCTGTAGGCGCCAAAAATTTGTATATCATCTCTGTGAAGGGCATCAAGGGACGGCTGAACAGACTTCCTGCTGCTGGCGTCGGCGACATGGTGATGGCCACGGTTAAGAAAGGCAAACCAGAACTGAGGAAAAAGGGTGAGTGCTTGTGCAAACCTCCTTATATCATGGCGGATGCTTGCGGTTCTCCATGTGTCATGAAAGAGGCGCTGTTGATGGGGCCTCTGCTCGTGCTGTGAGTGTTTCTGAGGCAAGGCTTGCATTGTCAACGTGAACTGGCTTCAGGATTGGGCTGAGACAGTATAGCCCACCTGGTTTTGGGAGACCAGTCTCCTTGTGTGCCTAGCTATAAATACATATGGTAATACTGAATGGGGATAATTGATGCGTATATTTTGAGGGAATACGTGCAGCTTTAAAGGCTTCTGTCACCACAGGCATGTTTCTTTTTGTGATAGCAATAAGCAGGGAGTGATGTGCAAGCCCTGAAGTGTTAGGTATATTAATTAAAAAGGATAGCCTCAGAACCTCCCCCCATCAGTGGTCTGTGTTTAGAACTCTGCAGGGTTTCTATGTAGACCTGACTGGTCTTGAAATCAGGTCCACTCATTCAGTTTCCTGGGTGCCACCAAGGGAACATGCTCTTTTCTCCGGGGAAATTCTAGCATCCCTTGGTATAGTACAAATGTGGAGTGGGGGTATGATGTATTATAGCAACACTTTGCTGTCAGTTTCTGCAAAACCCATAGAACATAGCGTAAGTTTTAAACAAGGATGTATCTGTAAGGGCTTGTCCTCTTCTCAGAACACTTCCAGGGTCTTGTCTGTGGCTCAGGAAGCTGTCAGAGAAGAGCAAAGCATGTGCCCTTTGTGGATAAGGTAACAGCTGGATGTACTGTTGTCTGCATCACTGGTGGAGACAAACTTAGTTTCAGTCAGAGTAGGGAGTCTCATTCTTTTGTAGGTGGGTGTCAAGCAGGGATTTCCGGCAACATTAGTTACCCCCATACACAATCTATGGCTTTAAAGGTAATCAGAATCTCTGGGAATGCAGTCCTATATTGTACATTAAAGATTTTGGTTTGAATATGTAGTAAAAAGTGTTTTTTAACTGCATAGCTTTAAGTGCAAGCCCAGGCAGGTCAAAACACTAGAGCATTTGGCCTGGTGTGTGAGGCCTTGATCTATTCCCTAAGACAGAAAGAGGTTGTCCTACATCCTAGCTTTTAGACTTTGAAGAAATGGTGGTGGTTCATATTTTTGTGTTCTGTGTGACTTCAGTAAGAACTCAAAGTGATCCAGTCTTGCTTTTCCTTGCGTTAATAAGACATTACCACATGGTAGCTTCATTTTAAGTGATAGCAGTTTCCTTAAATGCCTGCATTGTAGGCTGTGTTTTAGATTTTGGTCCATTAAAGCACATTGGAAAAGTCCTTGATGCCTGTTTTTTAAAATGAAAATGCCGTTTTCTCAGGTGGTTGATGGACAACCTGAACAAAATGAAAGGTTAAACTTACTAAGTAGAACCACCTCAGTGGGCAAGATAGCAGAATGGATAGTACGTCATTGTATAACGATGGGGGTATCTTGCCCCAGTAAAAGAACATAAAGTCTAAAGAAAACATCCTGCCCTTCGTAAGATAGAGTTTGCTGTCAAGATACTGGACATTAAGTGAGAAGTTCAGACAAACACTAGTAATGCCTTCTCTTGGGTATGTTGCGTGCTAAACAAGGTGGCATGTAGAATCTGACTCTTAATACATTTTTTTTTTTTGGTTTTTCGAGACAGGGTTTCTCTGTGGCTTTGGAGGCTGTCCTGGAACTCGCTTGGTAGTCCAGGCTGGTCTCGAACTCACAGAGATCCGCCTGCCTCTGCCTCCCGAGTGCTGGGATTAAAGGCGTGCGCCACCAACGCCCGGCCTTAATACATTTTTTAAGGGTTATATATTTATTACATATACAGTGTTCTGCCTACAAGCCAGAAGAGGGCACCAGATTGAATTGTAGATGGCTGTGAGCCACCATGTGGTTGCTGGCAATTGAACTCAAGACCTGAAAGAGCAGTCAGTGCTCTTAACCTCTCAGCCATCTCTCCAGCCCCCACTTAATACATTTATATTTGAGAGTAGATAATATTTGTAGGTCAAAGTGTGTACTTTGTAGAGCAAGCCCTCTCAGCAGGCTGTTACTGTGAAGGCCACATTCCTAGCGTATGGGCATGTATACCCCCACATCTGACTGTTGGTATGGTCTACTGTTAGAGAACACATGCTCTCCATCACCCTTGCATGCCAGGCAGATACTATCAACTGAGTGATGAGCTCTGACTTTCTGACCCTGTGGCCCTAACTTGATAAGAGGGATAGGTGTAAAAGGAAAAGAAAAAAGCCAGGTGTTGGTAGCCCACTCCTTTAATCCCAGCACTCAGGAGGCAGAGGCAGGTGAATGTTCCAGGACAGCCTCCAAAAGAATGCAGAGAAACACTGTCTCAAAATAAAAAGAGGGATGGGTGTAGCAGATGGTATTTAGGTTTATATTTTGGAATTACCCTTCCTTTCTGCACAAGGTGAGGGCTGTTTAAAGGTGGTGGTTGCATTGATTCTTTGCAGGTAGGTGAGGGAACCTAATGCAGAGTGACATTCTGTGGGGAGGGATAGGTAGCTGTCTGCTTTTTCACACTGGTGGTGCTAGAGCTTCTCTGAGTAATAACTGCTGCCCTGTTCTTCCTCCTTAGTCCATCCAGCAGTGGTAATTCGACAACGAAAGTCATATCGAAGAAAAGATGGGGTGTTTCTTTATTTTGAAGACAATGCAGGGGTCATAGTAAACAATAAAGGTGAAATGAAAGGTACGAAGCAGTTCCAACCATCTGGTAAATCTCTGGCTGGGTTACTAAGGCTGCTCTAGGAGCATGAATGAGGAGCCCTCTGTCTAACCTGTCTTTCTTTTCTGTGCAGGCTCTGCTATCACAGGTCCAGTTGCAAAGGAATGTGCAGACTTGTGGCCCAGGATTGCATCCAATGCAGGCAGCATTGCGTGATTCTCCAGTGTATTTGTAAAATATATTCATTAAAAAGTCTTTGCTCCAAGAGCTTGTTTTCATGACACACCTTCACCAATGTCAGCTTTGTGAAAAAGAAAACTGCTAAATGCCAACTTTCCGTCACCTTGTAAAGCTTTACTTTCCAGTTTCAGTAAGGATTATCCTTAGGGGCTGGAGAGATGGATCAGCTATAAAAACAATTAACTGACTACTCCTCCAGAGGACACAGGTTCAAGTTTCAGCACACACAAGTTGGCTGTAACTCCAGCCTTTAATCCCAGCGCTTGGGAGGCAGAGGCAGGCAGATCTCTGAGTTCCAGGCCAGCCTGGTCTACAGAGCTAGCCTCTGCCTCCCGAGTGCTGGGATTAAAGGCGTACGCCACCACCGCCCGGCTCCACCTATGATTCTCTAATTCAAGACAAGCCTGATCATGACTAAGCTTGTCATAAAAATTTATTTGAGGCAAAGTCTTGCTATATGTAGCCTGCTTTTTGCTGGGATTAAATAACATGCCCGGCCTAAATTTTTCTGAGGTTTATTTTAGGTGTGTTGGTGCTAGAATTGTATATCTATTGTATGCCTTACTCCTGAAGGTAGTCAGATCCTCTAGAACTAAATTACAGTGTGGTGGCTGGGAGTTGAACCCAGGTCTTCAAAAGCAAGTAATCTTTTTTTGGGGGGGGGGTTTCTCTGGCTTTGGAGGCTGTCCTAGAACTAGCTCTTGTAGACCAGGCTGGCCTCGAACTCACAGATCCACCTGCCTCTGCCTCCCGAGTGCTGGGATTAAAAAAGCAAGTAATCTTAAATGCTGAGCCATCCAACCCCAGCTCAGCTGCCTCACTGGTGCTGGGATTACAGGACATGCCTATACCTGGCAAACAGTTTTCCTGTAATCTGGAAGAGGCAAAAGTATGCTTGAGGCAGTCTTGGGCAAATTAGCAAAGTGGAAGGGCTGAAAATTACATAGACCAAGGTTCCATCACTAAGACTACCCAAAAGCAATTGCAGCCTGCTTCAGCCCAAATGATTTGTCATGCAGGATTGGAGTGGTCAGTCTTGATACACAGCATTTATATTAGGGTTTCATTATTGGGGTGGCAAACTGGATAAATTTAAGGTTGACAAAAGTTAGCTGCAGTCAAACAGCATTTTACTGTATCCTAATATGTCAGGCAAAAAATTCCATGTCCAGGGCTGGAGAGCTGGCTCAGCAGTTAAGAACACTGGTGTTCTTCCAGAGGACCCAAGGTTCAATTCTTAGCATACACTCAAATGGTCTGTGACTCCAGTTCCAGGGGATCTGACACCATAACAATGCAAATAAAGTTAAATTATTTAAAAATAAAAGGCCTCCGGGTACTGGTCGCACAAACCTTTAATCCCAGCACTACAGGGGTAAAGGCAGGTAGATCTCTGAAGCCAGCCTCACTACAGAATTACATGGAGAAACCCTTTCTTGAAAAACAATGTCCATTTAGTGGGTTTCTAGGTTTGGTACATGTGTGTAATCCCAAAATTTGAGGAGCAATCAAGAAGCTGGTAGGCTGGATGGTGGTAGCACACACCTCTAATGCCAGCATTTGGGAGTCAGGGTCATCACAATTCAAGGTCAACTTGGTTACGAACTGAGTTTCCAGTACAGCTAACACTTGTTTTTTGAGACAGGGTTTCTCTCGTTTTGGAGGCTGTCCTGGAACTCACAGAGATCCGCCTCCCTAGGGCTGGGATCAAAGGCGTGTGCCACCACTGCCTGGTCTTAATTCCAGGTCAGGCGGACGTACACTCACTCATACATATGAAATATTAAAGCATGTATGTAAAGGGAGTGCAGAGGACTGGGCTTGTAGAACAGTTTAATAAGAGTGCGTGTCTAGCCGGGCGTTGGTGGCGCATGCCTTTAATCCCAGCACTTGGGAGGCAGAGGCAGAGGCAGGCGGATCTCTGTGAGTTCGAGGCCAGCCTGGTCTACAAGAGCTAGTTCCAGGACAGCCTCCTAAGCCACAGAGATACCCTGTCTGGAAAAACAAAAAAGAGTGCTGTCTAGTACATACGTGCTGGAAGCCTAGGGTTAAATCCCAGCAGCACAGTAAGATGGGCGGGGTGGGGAACCTGAAATGTAGAACAATAGGGTTTGTGTCTCTCTGAGCGATCCCGACGTACGTAACAATGCTCAGTGAAGTCCACATCTAGGGCTCTCTTCACCAGAAAGCATCAGAGTCCGTAGTGGTTGGGATGTCTCAGTTTTATGAGTGTCCTCTGCGACTCGAAAAGAGCTTTGTTTTGGATGGGGTGGCTGTGAGCACAATGGCCCGGGCCTACAGCCTCACGAGGCCCAAGGTGTGGTCTGCGATTCCACCTTACAACCCACAACAGGACTACCATGCTCGTAGGTACTTCCGGAGCTGCGTGGTTCCGCCCATTTTGCGGAAAACTGATCAGGTGGGTTTATGAGTATCCGGGAGGACCCAGAAACTTCTGGCAGCCAGGATTCAGGCTTGGTGACCCAGGACTTCGAGGTTTCGCCTCTCCCTAATTCTGGACCTCGGCCTGCAGTGTGCTGGGCACCTTGGGGCCACCCTGTGTGTTGGTAAATGAGGGAGAGGAGGAATGCAGTGACTGAGGAACAGAGGTGCTGAACTCACGAAGTCCTTCCACCCTGAACTCCACCTACAGTCTCCTACCTTGTTTCTGCAAGAGGGAGACTAGGGCGCATAGCCTGCCTCTCCCGACAAGACAAATAGGTTTTGTGACGTCACAAGGGGCGCTTGAGAGTGACCTCACTGCAGGTTCTCAAAACCTAAAGAAACTCCATAGAGCTCTATGAACCAAACAAAGGGGATTGTCTTGACCTGGCACCTCTTGACCTGTGACACCTATGCTGTCACAGTTGCAGGGATAAGGCTGGCTCGGGACACCTATGAGCCCAAGGGAAGGGAGCCCGACTTCTACAGACATTCCTCCCCAGCAGTTAAGGACTGTAGATCCTTAGGCTATATACTGACAGTTCCGTTTTCTCCCAACGCTTAATTGTATTTCTCAGGTTTTGTTAATTTTATGTAGTCCCCTTCTCCCAGTGATCACAAGTGATCTTCCTTCCAGGACCTGGGAATAGGGCTGAGGATGTAGTTTAGGGGTACAATAATTGCTTCACACTGTAGGAAGTCCTGGTTGAATGCATCCCATTTACCGCCCCCATACAAAATAAATCCAATGGGTGGGACTGCCATCGCCTGTCACGCCTTCCAACACTTTTGCCTTCAGTATTTGTGCTGATCTCAGAGGTGCGAAAACAAAAAGGACCTACCAACTTGCACTAGGAACAGAACTTGGAGATTTTTGTGGTCCTTAGTGTTGTGTGTGTTGATATGTATACAGTGACAGTGCATAGACATCCAATCTGTCTCCTTGTCACTTTTATAATAGGAGCCAGAGGTGAGTATGTCTTAAGAATGTCTGTATTTTTATTTTTTGTTTTGAAGCCACAGCTTCTTTCTTTTCTTCTTGTTGTTTTGTGTTTTTGTTTCTCTGCGTAACAATCCTGAAACTCACATTGTAGAGCAGGCTGGCCACAAACTCACAGAGATCACCTGCCTCTGCTTCCCAAGTGCTGGGATTAAAAGTGTGTGCCACCACCTCCTGGCTCACACACACACACACACACACACAGTGTTTTGTGCCCTTAGAGGAAAGAAGAGGGTATCAGATGTCCTGCATTGGAGTTACAGACAGTTGTGAGCCTTCATGTAGGTGCTGGGAATTGAACCAGGTCTTCTAGAGGAACTTCTAGTGCTCTTTTTTGGGGGGAGAGGAGTGGGTTTTGAGATAGGGTTTCTCTGTGTAACCTTGGAGTGTGTCCTGGAATTGGCTCTGTAGACCAGGCTGGCCTTGTGAAAGACCTCGGCATCAAAGCACCGGGCACTGAACCGAACCCTCTGCCCAAGAACCGGGGCCAGACCACTGGCTGCAAATGCAAGAGGTGATTTATTGAGTACACAGGTGCCTGCGGATTGCTACTGCAATTCGGGTGCAGAGCATACCGGGCTTTCAGGGAGTACAATATTTATAGAGTTTTAATGGTTACATAAGTAACAGGCATTTCATTGGCTCATCTTGGGGGCAAGGGTAGTTCCCACGGACTAAGTTTCCTGGTATTACTTTATGAAAGACCCCGGCATGCTTCAGCAATTATTATCCGGGTCCCATGACTACTATGGTGATCAGACACACTGGGGGCAAGGGTAGTTGCCAAGGACTAGGTGTCCTGGTATTGTCATATGAAAGTTCCCAGCACGCTTCAGCAATTATTATCCAGGTCCCATGATTGTTATAGTGATCAGACACAATTGGGGGCCAGGGTAGTTGCCAAGGACTAGGTTTTCTAGTATTGTCATATGAAAGTTCCCAGCACGCTTCAGCAATTATTATCTGGGTCCCATGACTGCTATAGTGATCACAGACATCCTGTTTTGAGGGTGAGACACCTGGTGTGGGTTTCTTTCATTAGGCAACGGCCTGGCCTTGCTTTTCTTTTCCTAGGGGATCCTGGGTAGGGGTCTTTCACTTGAACTCACAGAGATCCACCTGCCTCTGCCTCCCGAGTGCTCTTCTCTCCAGTTCTGCCTCCAACTTGCTCCCACCCTTTCTTTTCTTTTCTTTTCTTTTTTTTCGAGACAGGGTTTCTCTGTGGCTTTGGAGGCCTAGCTCTTGTAGACCAGACTGGCCTCAAACTCACAGAGATCCACCTGCCTCAGCCTCCCAAGTGCTGGGATTAAGGGCGTGTGCCACCAACGCCCAGCTTGTGCTTGGTATTTTTATTTGAATAAAAATGTGAGAAAGTTAGGTGGTGGTGGCATGCACCTTTAATCCCAGCACTTGAGTGGCAAAGGCAGACAGATCTCTCTGAGTTTGAGGCTAACCTGAGTGAAGGCAGACAGATCTCTCTGAGTTTGAGGCCAGCCTGGTTGACAGAGCCAGTTTCAGGACAGCAAAGGCTACGTAGAGAAACCCTGTCTCAAGAAACAATAAATAAATAAATAAATAAATAAATAAATCAAGAAACAAGATAGATTTAAGGCTTCCTCTGAGCTATGTGAGCCCTTGAGAAAAAGAACCCACAGCGTGTAACAAAACAGTAACAATATATATATATATAGCTTTTACTATGACAGGCCTTTTTTTTCTTTTGGTTTTTCGAGACAGGGTTTCTCTGTGTTGTTTTGAAGGCTGTCCTGGAACTCGCTCTGTAGACCAGGCTGGCCTCAAACTCACAGAGATCTGCCTGCCCCTGCCTCCCGAGTGCTGGGATTAAAGGCGTGCGCCACCACCGCCCGGCTATGACAGGTCTTTTATCTAAACTAAGTCATGGAAATCTCATGACAGCTTTCCAGTTGGTTACTAATGAGAAAAACCGAGGGCAGAGAAGCTCTGTGATTGGCCCATGATCACATAGCTTGCTAGTGGCAGAGCTAAAGTTAGGGTCCATACTGTGTAGCAACAGAGCCCACACCTGCTGGGCACACTGCCTCTCCAGATCATTGGTGTATTTTATCTGCCCCCAAGTTTCTTCTGGCTCTACTTCTTCCCCTTTCCCAAAGAAGCCCCCAGGAAGTTTGCACCTCACTCTATGAGGCATTCCAACTGACAGTCTTCTCTTCATTTTCAGGATCGTGGCGGTACAGGAAGGGATGGCTGGATAGTGGATTATTTCCACATTTTTGGTCAAGGACAGAGATATCTGAACAGGAGAAATTGGGCAGGGGCAGGCAAGTGCCTTCTCACTGTCCATCCTCATCTGATCCCACCATGGAAAAACTGTATCACAGGGCTTAGAGAGCCAGGGCTGCAGCAAGGCCTGGTTGGGGAAAAAAAGGTCAAGAACTGTATCTCTTGGTTTTTCTCTCCATACATGAGCAAATAGTGCTTGGTGCACTTAATACTCATTTCTTTTTTTGTTTGTTTTGTTTTTTGATTTATTTATTATGCATACAGTGTTTTCTGTCATATGTGCCAGAAGAGGGCACCAGATCTCATTGTGGATGGTTGTGAGCCACCATGTGGTTGCTGGGAATTGAACTCAGGACCTCTGGAAGACTAGCCAGTGCTCTTAACTCCTGAGCCATCTCTCCAGCCCCCTAGTGTTCATTTCTTGAAAATCTACTATATGTGAGTTACCCCTCATCCTCATTTTATCCCATGGTACAAGTCATACAACATGCATGATTTAAAACAGATTTGCTAGGAAGGGCTGAGATGGAGTTGCAGTTTCACCTCCATCCACTCTAAAGTCTGGTGTGTGTGTGTGTGTGTGGGTGGGTGTGGGTGTGTGCATCCCCCCTCCCTCAGACACTGACTCCCTAAGCATGAGCATACACAGTTTAGCAGCCATGGGAAAAGGAAAATTAACTTTTGCTGGCAGAGACTAACTTTCCATCCCAATCCACTACCCTTTGGGCACAGATTAGCATGAAGTCCTTTGCATCATGTGATCAATTTGATTTCATCTATCTTCTCCAGAAGGGACAGAGACAAGGGTTAAAGTCCTCACATCTCCTGGGAGCCAAGTCCAGACCCAGCACGTCCCTGTCCCAGGCCTCTTGTAAACTCACTTGGGACAGAATTAGATTTCTAAGACATCTCTGTCCCCAGGACTTCATTGCTGTTGGTTTCTTTCAAGGGCTCAGGGCTTCTGAGGAGTAAACTTCCAGCTGTGAGGGTGGGGACACAGTAGCTCACTGGGTTTAAGTGGACTAGAGGATTCTGTCTGCAGGCTCAGTCAGTCTCCTCTCTCCCAAGGGCATTCCATCCAGCAGGTGGGTGGACATGACTTCTACAATGCCAATCCGAAGACAATAACTACGGGCTTAAACGGCCGATATGGCTATCGCCGGAACACTCCAGCCCTCCGCCAGCGCACATCAGTGTTCGGGGAAGTCACCCCATTCCCCATTTTCTGAAGACATTACTTCACAGGCCTTGACATGAATCTCCAAGTCAGATGTTTAATGACCTGTCAATACTATTCTATATTTTTAAAAGTTGCATTTGTGTCTCCGGTGTGTTCTTTTCTTCTCTGGGGTGGGAGGAGGGAACAAGTTGGTTTCTGTACACTCAGCTTCCCTTTGGAGGGGAGAAGATCAAGGGCATCTGTGTCCTTCTAGGCTGGGGTGGTGAGAAGAGGCCATGTTAGTCCGTCCTCCCTTGGCAGGGCCAGGGGTCAAACCTGTGGTCTAGAGTGTGGAAATACCAGCATTCTGCAGTGAAGCTTCCTCGCTAGCTAGCACTCAGTACCTCAAGCTCAGCCCTCAACAAAACACTTCTCCAGGGACCAGTGGGCTCCTTGGTCAGAAGCTGGCCTCTGCTTCCATCAAGAGCAGGGAAGGGAGCTGTGTGTGACAACCTAAGCTAGATTCCCAGCACCCACAAGGTAGAAAGAATGCCACAAATTGTCCACCGTCCACCATATGCGCTCTGTGGCATGTGTATGCCCATATACATGCATATGCTCAAACAATTAAAATGTAATTTAAGACAGACAAAAAGAAAACAAACCCAAATGAACAAAGGCAAAAATGCAGCAGGAATAGGCAGTGGGGCCATAGCTGGGTGTGAAGACACACATTTGTAATCCCAGTACTTAGGAGTTAGGAAGATCCCCACAATTACAAAGACAGCCTGGGTTACATAGTGGGTTCCAAGCCAGCAAGGACTATAGAGAGATCCTGCATCAAGTCTCAAAAATAATATGATTTCCTTGACTATTTGCACTCCCTCTAAAAACAAACAAACAAAATCCTGACATTTTAAGTGGGCTTGGGAGTTTGGCTAAGGCAGAAGGATGCAGGTTTGAGGCCTAATTGACTACACGGAGAGACTTTGTCTAAAGAAGAAAAAGGTTCAGAGACATAGGAATACAGCTAGATGCTAAGTGTATAGTTTATTTAGCGTGTTTGAGGCCTTAAGTTCAATTTTTATGTTTTGTTTTACGAGATAGGGTTTCTCTATTGTTTTTGAGGCTGTCAGTCCAGCCCGGTCTCGAACTCACAGAGATCTGCCTGCCTCTGCCTCCCGAGTGCTGGGATTAAAGGCGTGCGCCACCACCGCGGGGCCGAGTTCAATTCTTAGTCCTAAAACCAAACAAAAACAAAACAAAACAAAACAAAAACCTGACATCAGCCATCTTCCGTCACTTAATTCATTAGGGGGCTGCGGGGAGCAAGAGGACGTGGGGTGTTTATTAGCCCAAATCACAGGATTTTCTGTTCATGATGTCCATCTCCTTTTCAGCCAGTTACCATTCTTTTATGTTCCCATCCTATGTCTTGGTGGAAGAGAAAAGTCAAGCAGATATATACAGAGAAAGCGAGGCTTGAGAACACAAAACTCCTTAGAGCATTAGCGTGGGTGGAACCAGTTCAGAGTGAGTCACCATAAGTGGACAAGGAAGAGGCCTACAGCAAGGTGAGGGGGTATAGCTCAGGGGTAGAGCATTTGACTGCAGATCAAGAGGTCCCTGGTTCAAATCCGGGTGCCCCCTTCCCATCTGGTTCTTTTATTTCTGTAAGTGTAAGATCCAGTATCACTAAAAAAGATCAAGGAACTTTTAAACTGGTCTGCTGGAATATTCTGCCTGCGCTATGAACAATAATTTTTCAAGCCATTCTTGTCCTGAAATACATGTTCCTCCATCTTCCTAAGGGAACAATAAAGCAAAGTCACCATACCCCTCCTCTTGAGTTTCAGTTAACACAAAATCCTTGGGCTAGGGCTATAGCTCAGTGGACCCTGAAAAGAAAGGAAGACTTAGTAGATAGATATGGCTTCTTCCTCTTCCTCTCTCAGAAAAGGCATGGGTATCGTCGTTCTGTAGACCAGGCTGGTCTGGAGTTCACAGGGATCCGCCTGCCTCTGCCTACTGAGTGCTGGGATTTTAAAGGCGTGCGCCACCACCCGGCTAAAATAATAAATCGTCTCCTTCGAGCCGGAATCGAACCAGCGACCTAAGGATGTCTCCTTGGAGTCAACTACAGTCCTCCGCTCTACCAGCTGAGCTATCGAAGGGACATGCATGTCTTGCATGCCAGTGCCCTTAACTGCCCAGCCGTCTCTCTAGTCCTTCAATTTTTAATAACTCAAACAAAACACAAGATGGGGGTAACATAGCATGTCTTTAACCCCAGCATTCTGCATCCAGAGACAGGTAGTGAGGGTCTTTGTGAGTTTGAGGCCAGCCTGGTCTACATTTTTCCCAGACAACACAGTGTTTTAAATACAGAGACCCTGTACCAAGTACAAAAAATAAAATAAAATTAAAGGACTATAAGACAAAAGCAAGTAAGGATGTCATCTTGGCTTTTCTTTTTTCCTTTTACTTTTCTCTTTCTTTCTCTCTGCTTTTTTTTTTTCTCCCGAAACAGGGTTTCTCTGTGTAACAGCTCTGGCTGGCCTGGAACTCAGTTTGTAGACCAGGCTGGCTTTGAATTTACAGAGATCCGCCTGCCTCTGCCTCCCACTTTTGGATTTTTGTTTGATGATATCTATTTCTATAACACAAGCTCTGAGAGTGGGCAGAAACTACACAGGACTCTAGGATCGCGTAGACTTAACGCTCGCGCTGAACGTCATCGCTCCGAGACGCTGACGCAGTTATATGACGCCACTCCCGGAAGTGCGATCTAGAGCGGGCGGGGAAAGGGGGAGCTGGTTCCTTTAGGGATTAGGTCCTGAGAGGCTGGTCTCAGAAGTGAGACCGCATCCTCTTGTCCCTCGCTGAGTCTTTCAGGTCCACGGACTGAGGAAACGTCTCCACCGTCATGGGAGGCGGAGACCTGGTAAGTGCCGGAGACCTGGCCTGTTAGGACTGAGGCCCGAGACCCGCTGGCGCCGGGGACGGAAACTGGCCGGGGTGCGGTGGAAGTCGGGGGTAGCAGTGGGTAACCCTGATAATGAGGTCGTGTTCTCAACACAAGGGGATGGTAAACATGGAGACAGAACGGATGGTTGAGACCACGGAGGGACTGGGATAAGACTTGGGAAGATGTGCGGCGAGAGATGTTTGATGGTGTCTGTGTTTGCTGATTGGGGGAGGCTTCGGCCGGGGAAATCTGAGGTCAGGGAGGGGGGCAGTTGGACTCATGATACGGAAGGAAGCAGATCTTGGCACACAGACTTGTCTTGGGACATAGTCCTTTTTCTTCGCTACGAGTTTACAGTTGTATGCTGGACCTGGACTGTCTCAGATTCTGAGCTGTACCATTTGGAGGCACCCGTTTTAAATCTTATCCATCGGTGCTTCATTCCCTACATCAGCTTAGCTTAGATCTGTGTGACAAGGCGGCCGTCTTCTGTATTCACAGTTTTTTAAGGCTAAGTGGCAACTGCTCTTAAGTCGTGTAGTTCATTTGTGGGGAACTAATGCCGTAAGATAGGTGGAAGTATCCACGAAACACAGACCTAGATTAGAAAACTACTGAGCTCAAAATGACGCTAGCTGAATCAATAAATATATTAGTTTAGATATCTATCCATTAGGATAAGTTCGTCTAGTGGCCTTAATTTGATCAATTACCGGTACTTCATCTAGTTTAGTATGTTCTTCGTGTAACTGTGTTTATGGACAGTGCATTAGTTTGTTTCTCTATTGCTGTGGTAAAACCAGGACCAAAAGCCACTTTCAGGGCAGAGGGCTTATTAGATCTTACAGGTTAGAGTCCATCGTTAAGGGGAGCCATGGAGGAGCTCAAGTAGGGACCTGGAGACAGGAACCGGAGCAGAAACCATGGAGGATGCTGCTTACTGGCTTGCTTCCCTTGGCTTACTCAGCTACCTTTCCTATTCAGTTCAGGCCCACCTACACAGGGATGGTACCACCCAGAGTGTGGGCACTCCTACATCAGTTAGCAATCAAGAGGATGCACCCACAGACATTCCCACAATCTGCTGGAGGCAGTTCCTCTATGGAAGTTGACAACCAAGGCTAGCCATCCTTGACAGGGAAGCTCTAATTAGAAATATTTTTCTGGTTTTTTTGAGATAGGGTTTCTTTGTGTAGACCTGGCTATCTATCTCTGTAGACCAGGCTGGCCTCAAACTCACACGATCTGCCTGCCTCTGCCTCCCGAGTGCTGAGATGAAAGGGCTAGGGTTACTCCTGGCCAATCTAAAAATTCTTTTTTTAAAAAGATTTATTTATCATGTATAAAGTGTTCTGCTTGCATATATGCCTACAGGCCAGAGGGCACCAGATCTCATTGAAGGTGGTTGTGAGCCACCATGTGGTTGCTGGGAATTGAACTCAGGCTCTCTGGAAGAGCAGCCAGTGCTCTTAACCGCTGAGCCATCTCTCTAGCTCCCCAGTCTAGAAATTCTTACCCTCAGAGGTATTGGCAGTTTGGGTTAGATAATTCTTTGTGTGTAGTGGTGGAGGCTGTCCTGCAAATTGTATATTCAGCGGCCTCTAGCCACAGATGCCATTAGCACTGACTCTCCCTCAGGTGTGACATCTAGAATTTCCCCAGACATTGATTGCCATTTGTGCCCTGGAGTGTAAAGGAGGACCTACCTGTGTAGGACAAAGTAAGGGTGTGTGTGTGTGTGTGTGTGTGTGTGTGTGTGAGAGAGAGAGAGAGAGAGAGAGAGAGAGAGAGAGAGAGAGAGAGAGAGAGAGAGAGTGTGTGGTGGTGACGAAAGTCCTCCTCAAAGGAAAGAATGTAGGAAGGATTAAACAACCTGGTAACAGGGGAAAGCAGTTAAGGGTAAAGAAAGAAAGCAGATGGTACATGCTTTTAGTTCCAGCGCGGGGGAGGTGGAGTCAGTGAGAGCTCATGTTTGAGGGCAGCCTGAGCTAGGTAGTAAGGCCCTGGCTTGCATGTATGTGTGCACACTCACTCATAACTGCTCTTGCATGTATGTGTGCACGCCCACTCATAACTGCTCTTGCATGTGTGTGTGTACACGCCCACTCATAACTGTTCTTGCATGTGTGTATACACGCCCACTCATAACTGCTCTTGCATGTGTGTATACACGCCCACTCATAACTGCTCTTGCATGTGTGTGTGTACACGCCCACTCATAACTGCTCTTGCATGTGTGTATACACACCCACTCATAACTGCTCTTGCATGTATGTGTGCACACCCACTCATAACTGTTCTTGCATGTGTGTGTACACGCCCACTCATAACGGTTCTTGCTAATGGTGTGCATTGCACCTGCAAGGCACCGTGTGTATTTTATCTCACTTTTACCTGGTCTCCAGTTTTGTGCCTCTCCCACCCATTCTTCACGTAGTAACTGACCTGGGCATGCTTTGCCTGCATCTTTTCAGTTCTTGCTTCCTGCCATCATCAGTACCTTCACATGCCCGGAACAGATTTGGTCTGGGCTTAGCTGGCTTTATCGTACACCCCTCCTCCATTAGCTTGCACTCCACCTCCAGCCACAGTGAATTATTTATGCTATCTTTTTTTCTCATCACTGGAACTGTAATTGTGAGTGCCATTTCCTCTTACAGTGCTTCCCACATCACCAGCTTTTTTGTTTCTTTTTCTCTTCGAGACAGGGTTTCTCTGTGGCTTTGGAGGCTGTCCTGGAACTAGCTCTTGTAGACCAGGCTGGCCTCGAACTCACAGAGATCCACCTGCCTCTGCCTCCTGAGTGCTGGGATTAAAGGCGTTTATAACCATCCTTAGATGCCACTTCCTCAGGGAAACTTCCTATGATTGCAGGTTGAAGCAGAATAGTGAGAGGAGAAGAATTCATTGAAGGGGAAGGAACAAGGGGAATTCCTGGGAAGGAAAGTTGAAAAAGGTTCAAGTACATTGTAAGCATGCAAGTTTAGGCACAGGAGACTTACATGGACTCAATAAAAAGAAAGATGTTGCTGGGCATTGGTGGCGCAGGCCTTTAATCCCAGGACTCGGGAGGCAGAGGCAGGTGGATCTCTCTGAGTTCGAGACCAGCCTGGTCTACAGAGCGAGTTCCATGACAGCCTCCAAAGCCACAGAGAAACCCTGTCTCAGAAAAACCAAAAAAAAAAAAAAAAAAAAAAGAATGAATGTGCTGTTTCAGGAACCCAAAATAGAGATCTTTCTCCTTGCCCTATTCTTCTGCCTTGCTATTATAATTCTCATTTTGCGCATGGCTAGTGGAGTCTAAGGCTTGAAAGAAACACAGAAAAGGTGTGTTCCACCCTCAAACTGTAATTAAAGACATTTCCCACAACCTCATGCATGCTAGGCTAGTACTGTAGCATCAAGCTGCATTCCCCACCCCCACTGCTAGCTTGCCTCTGCATGCCTGCAGCACTGGCTATGGGAAGTCTGAGTGTGGCAGGGTGGGGTGGTTAATTTTAACTGTCTACTTGACATAATCTAGAGTCACCCGGGAGGAGAATCTCAATGAGAGTCATCTACACTGGGTTGGCCTGTGGGTGTGCCTGTTGGGGATTATCTTAATTCATCATTGTGGGAAGACCCTTCTCACCTTCCACCTACCACTCTCTGAAGTCTTTCCTCCCTCTGTTCATCCACGCAGAATCTAAAGAAGAGCTGGCACCCGCAGACCCTTCGAAATGTGGAGAAAGTGTGGAAGGCAGAGCAGAAACATGAGGCTGAGCGGAAAAAGATTGAGGAGCTGCAGCGGGAACTCCGAGAGGAGAGAGCTCGGGAAGAGATGCAGCGCTATGCTGAGGATGTCGGGGCTGTCAAGTAAGTGAGGTGGGGTGTTTGATGCATGCCCGACGCAGGTGCTGCATAGCGGTTAAGTGATTCAGCATGTGGGTGTTGGAGCCTGACCAACTCAATTCTAAGATTGACTTGGTGTGTCCTAAGTTGTGTACCTGAGAGCAGGTTTGGGGAGCCTTGGATATCTCAGTACCCACTTCTGTAAGGCTTGTTGAGAAAAAGATGTGATAATATGTAACCAACTTAGTGTAGGCCATGTTCCCACTAAATGGTTGACAAATATTCATGACTGTGACTAAGAATTATTGTCTTTATGCTGCCTGATGTCTCTGTGAATGTATTGGAAGCCCATCTTCTTGGGGCCAGTCGGGTAAATGGGAATAAGTAGATAGGGTATTTATCAATAAAAGCCTTGTGGCTACGGATGGTCTTGCTGAATTTTCCCTTTGGTGACTTTCTTGTAAAATACAGGGTACTAGTAGATATTTACCCTACCTATCTCATGAAATGAAAGGGGAGAATCTTTTGAGAAAATGCATAAAATGCACTCTAAATGGGGTGGTGGTGGTGCATGCCTTTAATCTCAGCACTCAGGTGGCAGAGGCAAGCTGATCTCTGTGAGTTTGAGGCCAGCCTGATCTACAGAGTGAGTTTGAGGACAGCCAGGGCTGTTACAAAGAGAAACCCTGGCCGGGCGTTGGTGGCGCACACCTTTAATCCCAGCACTCGGGAGGCAGAGGAAGGCGGATCTCTGTGTGTTCCAGGCCAGCCTGGTCTACAAAGAAGTGAGTTCCAGGACAGCCTCCAAAGCAACAGAGAAACCCTGTCTGGAAAAAAAAAAAGAAAAAAAAGAAAAACAAAACAAACAAACAAACAAAAAAAAACAAAGAGAAACCCTGTCTCCAAAAAAAACCAAAACAAAACCAAAAAACCCAAACCAAAGAAGATGCACTGTATAGTACCTTCCTAAATCAGAACAATATAGAAACTGCAGACAGATTGAGATCAAGTCACCTCTGCTCTTCCCCTTGTTCATGTTTCATGGATAAGTCTTCAGGGTAAAATGTGGCTCATTTCAGCCGGGCGTTGGTGGCACACGCCTTTAATCCCAGCACTTGGGAGGCAGAGGCAGGTGGATCTCTGTGAGTTCAAGGCCAGGCTGGACCGACAGCCTCCAAAACAATACAGAGAAACCCTGTCTCGAAAAACCAAAAAAAAAAAAAAAAGTGGCTCATTTCCCCCATGGGATATTATAGGGTTTTCCTTAATCTCATAGCAGAGGGATTTGTTACATCCATAGCTGTGTGTGAGACTTAGTTTCAGTACACAGACATAGCATCTTGGCACATTAAGTAGGGTGAAAATCCCATTCTTTCAAGAAAGTGTTTGAGGTTTTATGGAACTTTTAAATTAAATACAATGTATTTAGGAAATGGTGATGGTAACTGTTAACTTTGAAACTTGATAGAATCTGCAATCACCTGGAAGATGGGCCTCTGGGTATATCTGTGGGGATAATCTTGATTCTGTTAGTTACTATGTATGTGAAGACTCATCTAGACTGTGGGCACGACTACCCCATGTGCTGCCAATCCCGAACTGTGTAAGATTTGGCAAGCTGAGCCATGTGGATACAGTGTG
Organism: Mesocricetus auratus; assembly: GCF_017639785.1. Classification (NCBI taxonomy): domain Eukaryota; kingdom Metazoa; phylum Chordata; class Mammalia; order Rodentia; family Cricetidae; genus Mesocricetus; species Mesocricetus auratus. Next base: position 75,568,369 of record NW_024429191.1, on the reverse strand, counting down.
CATAGCTGAGTTAGCCCTGCTGCCTTGAATTCCCTGACATGATGGACTGTCTCTTGAACTGTGAGCCAGAATGGACCCTCTCTCCCTAAAGCTGTTTTTGTTAGAGTGGTTTATTGTAACAACACAAAAGGAAAATAAGACAGGTGTTAATATAGAAATGGAACAAGAAAATGAATTAGCAGGGTGGTGGTGCACACCTTTAATCTCAGCATGGGAAGCAGAGACAGATAGATCTCTGAGTTTGAGGCCAGCCTGGTCTACAGATCGAGGTTCAGGACAGCCAGGGCTCTACAAAGAAACCCTGTCTTGAAAAATTAAACCAAAATAAAAAAAATGAATTTTAAAAAATTTTGGGACTGGTGAGATGGTTTGTTGGTTAAGAGAACTTGTTGGTCTTGCAGAGGATGGGGCTTGATTCCCAGTACACGCACTGGTTCACAACTGTCTAATTATTTGTAATTCCAGTTCCAGAACATCTGATACCCTCTTCTGGCCTTTGAAGATACTACACACATGTGGTGCACATACATGCAGGCAAACTACTTAAAATTCAGTTTTTAAAAAGTGCAGACAGGGTCTCATTATTGCCCAGACTGGTGGTTCCCTGCTTCAGCCTCCTACTTGTTGGGATTGTAGGTTATCTGTCACCATGCTCAAAAAACTTTTTTAAGTTTGAGGACAAACAATTTATTAAGAGTTTAAAACCAAGGCATACAAACTATAGCTCTCCCAGTTGCCTGGAGGAGGTGAATGGAGCAGAGAAGTGGGGAATGTCCATCATGGAGGTCAGCTTCATGGGCTATACATGGTGGGAAGGGGATCTTTGGGAAACAGGTTAGGCTAAGAGCTAGAGAAAGCATATTTAGGTGTGGCCTGCATCCAGAAGAAAAGACAAAAGAGAGGGGCAAAGAAATATATTTAGGACTCAGAAAAGCAGGCTGCTGACCCTGCAGTACCTCATGGCAGCTGGCAGAGAAACACCCCACCCCCACCTCCATCTCCCACCCCCTGCAACGCCCCTTTTGTAGCTGATTTACTTGTCCCTTTGGCTACTTTGAATGCTTTGTATAATGATATGCTTTGACTTTCTCAATCAAACACCATTGACTTAATGGTTCACTCCATTCTTGTGGTTCAAGTGATGTTTTCTGTGTATGTAGTGCACAGAAGACACATCTCATACGTGCAGTGTTGTACATCTCAAACCCCTTTCTGGAACTGGGGATCAACCCCAAGGTCTCAAACATGCTAGCAAGCATGTCCACTATAGAGCAATAGAGTATTTCTTTTAGTATTTGCTGACAGTGTTAAATGGTTGCAGTTCCTAGATGGTGACATTGGATCCTTGCATTAAATAGATAAAGATGGGGCAGTTCCTTCGTCAGTCAGCTCCTATAGAGTAGAAGGGACTTTAAGAGGAGAGGGGATGTGGTGACACACACCTGTAATCCCAGCACTCGGGAGGCAGAGGCAGGAGGATCTCTGAATTTGAGACCAGCCTGGTCTACAGAGTGAGTTCCAGGACAGCCTCCAGGACAGAGAAACCCTGTCTCAAAAAAACAAAAGAAAACAAAACAAAACAAAAAACAAAAAAAGAGGAGGGGGATAAGTAGGTTTTGAATTCTTGTCTCAAAACCAAAACAACAGCCAACCAAACTGAAGGACTAGACAAGAGCATCTCTGGTTTGAGGCCAGCCTAGAAAACATTAAAACCCTGCAACAAAACAAAACACAACCCAAACAAAGCAAACAACACGACAAAACAAGGGCTGCAGAGATGGCTCAAGGTTAAAGGCACCTGTTGCTCCTGCAGAGGACACAGGTTCAGTTTCCAGCACCAACACAGTTGCTCATTATCATCTGTAACCCAAGTTCAAAGCATGTCCATGTCCTCTGCCTTGTGCACATTGTGCACATTTATATAAATAAAATTTAAAAAACAAAAATTAAGGGCTGGAGAGATGGCTCTGGTTAAGAGATTGTAATGCTCGCCGGGCGTTGGTGGCGCACGCCTTTAATCCCAGCACTTGGGAGGCAGAGGCAGGCAGATCTCTGTGAGTTCCAGGCCAGCCTGGTCTACAAGAGCTAGTTCCAGGACAGCCTCCAAAGCCACAGAGAAACCCTGTCTCGAAAAAACCAAAAAAAAAAAAAAAAAAAAGAGATTGTAATGCTCTTGCAAAGGACCCAAGTTCTGTTCCCAGCACCCATGTTAGACCGTTCACCACTGCCTGCTCCAGTTCTGGCCTCCAGCGGTACCAGGTATACATGTGGTGCACTTATATACACTCACACATACTCATTAAAAAGAAACTGTCACAAATGAATCCACTAGGTATGCCTATGCATGCCTAAAACCTCTGCACTTGGAGGAAGAGGCAAAAGGATTAGGAGTTCAAACCCAACCTTGGCTTCTTGCCACTTGAACCTGGAAAGAGACGGATTCCTAAAAGTTGTCCTTTCTGATCTTCACATGCACACTGCAACATGTATGATCCTCTCCATTATACGCACATATAATGGTAAATATTTTTTTTGTGGTTTTTCAAGACATCGTATTTTATCGTTTGTTTGTTTTTGTTTTCTGTGTAACAGATGTGCTGTCCTGAAACCCACTCTGTAGACCAGGCTGGCCTTGAACTGACAAAGGTCTATCTGTTTCCGTTCTCTGAGCGCTGGGATTAAAAGGCATGTGCCACCACTGCCGGGCTTTAGCAAGCTTTTCTTAAATTATTCCATCTACCTTTTATCTGGGATTTTTCCTTTTCTTCTGTAATCTTACTTTCACTCTTATTCCATGACTGGCCCCTTCTATTCTCGATCCTTCTCCTCTCCTGTTCTTTCTTCTCCTTATTTATTCTCTCTGCCTGCCAACCCCACCTATCCTTTCTCCTACCTCACTATTCAGTCCTTTATTAGGCCATCAGGTGTTTTAGACAGGCAAAGAATTACAGCTTCACATAGTTAAACAAATGCAACATAAAAGAATCCAACACATCTTTGCATCATTAAACAAATGTCCCACAGCAGGAACACATGTAACACACCTTAGAATAATTTTCCACAACATGTCTGCTCAGGTTCTGTGTGGAGTTTGGCAGGACTCTACATTCTCTTTCTGTGAGTGTCTGTCTATATCTGTCTAATCTATATTTATATCTTTTTTTTTTTCTTGAACCAGGAAAAAAGAAGAAAAGTTGGATTGGATGTACCAGGGTCCTGGTGGGATGGTAAACCGTGATGAGTATCTGCTAGGGCGCCCCATTGACAAGTATGTTTTTGAGAAGATGGAGGAAAAGGAAGCAGGCTGTTCTTCTGAGACAGGACTCCTCCCGGGCTCTATTTTTGCCCCATCAGGTGCCAATTCCCTTCTTGACATGGCCAGCAAAATCCGGGAAGACCCTCTCTTCATTATCAGGTACTGCTGGGGGCTGAGGAAGGTTGTTACACAGATGCGTGGGGGCTCTTCCAGGGCGGGTTGGTGTTTCTCTTGTTTAGAGTCACTTCTCCTTTCCACAGCTCTGTCTCTGTGCTTCAGGGTGGTGAGGGTTCCTGTAAGGGTGCCTGATGTAGGCCGTATGGAAAGATACTGGCAAATGTTTCAAGCCAGAACAGATTTATCCCTAAATAAAAATGAGAGGTAGAAGGCTTGGGACCTCTGTTGTTAGGAGCATCTATTGCTCCTGCAGAGGACCTGAGTTTGGATCCCAGTACCCATGTCAGGAGGCTTAGAGATGTTTGTAACTCCAACTCCAGGAAGATTCAAAGGCTCTGGCACCAGGGGCACTAGCACTCATGTGCCTCACGTTGCATGTGCGTGTACACACACACACACACACACACACACTCACACACACACACTCACACACTCACACACATACTAAAGGTAATAAAAATCTTACTAAAATGAAAAAGGAGGTAGAAGCAAAATGACAAGTGTTTGCTTGTTCCTTGGAAATTTGGGAAATTGGTGTAGAGTTGGCTATGAGGTAGGTAAATGTTCCCTCTTAACCCCCTACTCCATTACCTTTCCTGCTGCAATCATACAGCCAGTCAAATGACTTCATTCCTTTCTCCTTCAGCCTCCTTCCTTGCTCTTTTTACTTGGTTTAGTTTTGGATGTGTGTGTTTAGTGTCTATATGTGCATGTGTGTGCTTACCTGTTTGGAGGCGTTTGTCAACATTCAATGTCTTTCTCAGTCACTGTCTTATTTGTGCATGTTCAAGTGTGCATGTGTGTGTGTGTGTGTGTGTGTGTGTGTGTGTGTGTGTGTGTGTGTGTAGGAATACTTTTAGGAGTTGGTTCTCTCCTTCCACCTGTGAACAGTTGGTCTTGGCAGCAAGTTCCTTTAACAACTGTCTACCCAGCCCTCTCTGCCTTTTTCTTGAGATAGGGTCTCTCACCAAACCTGGAGCTTGCTAATTCATCTACCCTGGCCAGCAAGCCTCAGGATCCTCCTGTTGCTGTCTCCAGAGCACTAGGACCATGGTCATGTGCTGCTCTGCTCAGTTTTCTTTACTGTTGTTACTGGTTTTGAGACAGGGTCTTACTATGTAGCCTTGGTTGGCCTGCATGCAGGAATTACAGGCATGTGCTACCACACCTGGCTTACTCAACTCTTTTACGTGGTTCTGGGAGGTGGAAGTTTAGCTCCTTATGCTTGTGTGCCAAACACTTTACTGACAGAGCCGTCTTACCAGCCATTTTTGCTTGCTTGTTTTCTTTGTTTGAATAGGGTCTCATGTAGTCCAGGCTAGCCTCAAATCCACCCTGTCGCTGAGTATGACTGAACTCTTCACCCTCCAATGTGTGTCACCACGTCCAACTTCACGATTTATTGAGATAGTAGCCTGGGCCTTGAATTCACCATTTTCTCTCCCCAGCCTCCTGCACTATAATGCCCAACTCTTCACTGATATTTGCTTATTAATCTCTAACTTGTTTCCAAATTACATGTTTTCAAAATTGTTATAATTTGAAAACTTTGTGACATTCCTTATTATGTATTTTTAAATTTTATTTCTTGTGTATGAGTGTTTTGCTAGCATGTGTACCTGTGTACCATGTGCATGCCTGGTACCTATAGAGACTAGAAGAAGATTGGAGTTACAGCCAGTTGTGAGTTTCCATGTGTGTGCTGGGAATTGAACCCAGGTTCTTGGAAAAGCAGCCAGTACTCTTTAACTGCTGAGCCATCTCTCCAGTTCCCAGCGCCAATGTACACGCACACGCACACACGCACACGCCTCAAAAGAAGAACCATTGTGTATACAAACTGACATACTCACTTCTCAGAAGAACCATTGTGTGTACACACACACATACTTCTCAAAAGGACCTTTCTGTAGTCTTTATTTCCCAGACGATGAGTCTGTTTTTATGCCAAGCAGTGGAGGTTGGTTTTGAAATGTTGCACTCAGTAGATTCACAGGTCCATACTTGACTCCTTAACCATGGGGGAAGCCTTGAATGTGAAGCTGAATGAGAAGCAGATTGAACTTATTGCCGTGTACTGCGCTGTCTGCACAGCACGTTCTCCACAGTGCACTGTCTCTTGTGTGTGTTGCGGGAGCGTTCTGGCTTCCACACCGTCCTCTGTAAATTCACCATCACTGTAAATTCTGCGTCTGTGTGGTTTTTGTCTTGAGACAGGTTCTCACTATGTAGCCCTGCCTGGCCTGTGCATGAGTTTTAAAAAGAGCTTGTTAAATAGAATTTGGAGAGGAGGATAACATAATTCCCTTTACAAAAGAAGGAGTCATTAAATTTTTTTTCTTCTATTTAGGAAGAAAGAGGAGGAGAAAAAAAGAGAGGTACTGAACAACCCTGTGAAAATGAAGAAAATCAAAGAGTTGGTAAGTAAATACATCAAGTATGCACCAAGATGCTGTTGGAGGGGGCTGGGCGTTGGTGGCGCACGCCTTTAATCCCAGCACTCGGGAGGCAGAGGCAGGCGGATCTCTGTGAGTTCGAGGCCAGCCTGGTCTACAAAGCGAGTCCCAGGACAGCCTCCAAAACAATACAGAGAAACCCTGTCTCGAAAAACCAAAAAAAAAAAAAAAAGATGCTGTCGGAGGTCCGTTTGCCTGCACCAGTGTCTGCACTGTGTGGATTCATGGTATCTGAGGAGGCTGGAAATGGGCATCAGATCCTCTGGAACTGGAGTTGTGAATGGTTGTGAGTTACTCTGTGGATGCTAGAATTGAACCCTGGTCTGCTGGAAGAGCAGTCAATGCTTTTAAGTGCCAAGTCATCTCCGTAGCCTCTCCTTTAGCCTCTTAGCCCCAGGCCATCTTTTCATTTCTTCGTAGGAAAGGAAGTAGACTGGTGTTTATAACTACTCTTTCTATGCTCTTGAGACAGGACTTATTTTTGTAGTCCAGGCAAGTCTGGAACTCCAATCCTTCTTCTTCAACCTGAGTGGCTTAAAAAAGATTTTTTTCCAAGACAGGGTTTCTCTGTATAGCTCTGGCTGTTGTGAAACTCACTCTGTAGACCAGGCTGGCCTCCAACTCAGAGATCCACCTTCCTCTGCCTCTTGAGTGCTGGGATTTAAAGGCATGGGCCACCACTGCCTGGCTCTTTTTTTTTTTTTTTTTTTACATGTTCTCTGGGTGATTTTATGCTACCTTAACTCAATAGCTTGATTAAGGCTGATTTCCTTTTGGTTAGGAAAGAACTATGTATCTTCATATCTTTTTTTTATTTCTATTTGTTTTTGGTTTTTTGAGACAGGGTTTCTCTATGTAGTTTTGTACAGTGATCCACCTGCCTCTGCCTCCTGAATGCTGGGACTGAAGGTGTGCCCCCTACCACCACTTGGCTTCTTTTTATTTTTTACTGCATGTGTGTGGGTATGCCAACGCATGTGAGTGGTCCTGAGAATTGAACTCAAGTTGTCAGGCTTAGTGGCAAGTACAGTTAATCAGTGAGTCACAGGCTTGCTAGAGGTACTTAGTGAGGCTTTGTCTCAAAATAATAATAATAGTAATAATAATAGTAATAGTAATAATAATTTTAAAAAGTAGATTCCTTGCTCACTTACCAGAGAATTTTTTGGGGGTCTGGGGTACATTTGTGTCCAGCATGGATGCCCTGACGATGCCCTGGGCCAGTTTGTATGTGAGCTGTTCCCTACAGCAGGTGCTAACATGGGTCTTAGGGATCTCATGTAGTTATGCTCTGGACATTTCCCAGTTGCAAATGAGTCTGGAGAAAAAGGAGAAGAAGAAAAAGAAGGAGAAGAAAAAGAAGCACAAGAAGCACAAACACAGAAGCTCCAGTAGTGATGGTTCCAGCAGCGAGGAGGAGCATCATCAGGGCCGGTGAGCAGAGGTGTCAGCCTCCCTCAGCAAGACCGCTTCCCCATTCACTCATCCATCCCACGGGAGGAGCTGAGCACCAGCCGGGCACTGGGGCTTCGGTGGGGAACGTGCAGATGTGCCTTCTGTGCTGCAGAGCTGGCCCCTGGCATGAGAGGTCTCAGATGCTAAGTGTGTCTCCTGGTGCACTCTTGATAGGCTGACATCAGTCTCCCAGATCGTAGGTCTGAACTCCAGCCGAGACTCTTTCATCTCAGCTTGAGTCCTCGGGACTGAAAGGGGTTTTCTTTCTGTAGTCTCTCTCCCTCTTTTTTTAAAAATGGCTTAATGGGACCATGTGGGCCCATTCTGTGTCTTCCCACAGGGACAGTCAGCTCTGGCGCTGCTGACTCACGATTAGTCCCTGGAATAGCGCGAGGTGAGAGGAGACTGTGTTCAGACGCTGAGGCTGAGCGCTCTGCCCACGGCTTTTCACGGCAGAAACTTGACTGTGCTGTTGTCTTCTAGCGAAGACAATCCAAATAGAGAAAGGTGCTGCCAAGCAATGGCAGGACTAGCTAGCTGGGTGCTGGGAGAGGCTGCCCTTTTCTCTTAGCAGGAGAGGTTCAAACTGGACTCATGTGCTTTCTCTTTCTCAGTGAATGTGTATGTGTTTTAATCTCTTAGATCTCAAAAGAAGATGGCAAATTCCTTTCCTGTTTTGTCCAAAGTCCCTGGATATGGCTTACAGGTAGAGATGTGGGCTTTTCAAAGGGAGTGACTATGGGACCATGCTGTTTGTCACCCTTGACACCTGCAGATAGCAGGGGAGTTTGGATAGTGGAGGCTGGGGCTGCTCGAGGCCGAGCCTGCTGTTTGTCCTGGAGACCTTTGCCTCTTTCTGAGAGTCCTCTAGAGAAATCACTAGTTGGAGCACTTGCCATCCTGCCAAGAACTGCAAATAATTGACATGAAATATATCTTAATGGCTTTTGGCCAAAGGACACCCCTCACTTTTTTATTTTAATTTTTGTGAGGTGCTTGCATGGAACCCAGGGCATTGTATATGCTGAGCAAGTGCTTTATGAGTGAACTACAACCTCAGCCCTTGGTTTACTTATTTATATTCATTCATTTGTTTGTTGGTTGGTTTGTTTATTTTGAAACAGGGTCTTACTACATAGCCCTGGGTTTCCTGGAACTGTTTACATAGATCAGGCTAGCCTTGAACCCACAGACATCCTGCTATCTCTGCCTACCCAGTGCTAGGATTAAAGCTATGTGCCACCACACCTGGCTTGTTTTTGTATTTTTTTCCTTAAGATATATATATATATATATATATATATATATATTTTTTTTTTTTTTTTTTTTTTTTTTTTGGTTTTTCGAGACAGGGTTTCTCTGTGGCTTTGGAGGCTGTCCTGGAACTCGCTTGGTAGTCTAGGCTGGTCTCGAACTTACAGAGATCCGCCTGCCTCTGCCTCCCGAGTGCTGGGATTAAAGGCATGCACCACCAACGCCCGGCAGATTTATATATATTTTTTATATTATGTGTATGAGTATTTTGCTTGCATGCATATGTGCATGCCAATGAGTACCTCATGCCCATGGAAGTCAGAAGAGGGTATTGGATCCTTTGGATCTGAAGTTAAAAATGGTTTTGAGTCACCGGGTCAATGCCAGGAACCAAATCCAGGCTCTGTGGGAGAGCAGCAAGTACTCCTAACTCTCCTGAGCTGACTCTCCAGCCCTTGCTTTTGTAGAGGGGAATTCATGAATTATGTGAAAACTGACCTGGATCTTAATATGGAGCTAAGACTGGCTGACCTTGGAATTCTAGCTGTCCTGCTTCTTCCTCAGTGCTAGGAACACAGTACCCTGACACATCTGGCTGTCTGGTTTTGTTGTTTTGTTTTTCATACAAGGATTCACTATGTAGTTCTGGCTGACCTGGAACTCACCTGCTTATGATTGTCAAGTGCTGGGAAGCTCTGGGCGCTGAGATCTTGTTTTTTTTGTTTTGTTTTAGACAGAATCTCAAAAAATTCTGAATTCTTCTGTATCCTGAATGCTGGGATTACAGACACGAAAGGCAACTCTTGGCTTTTTTCAGTAATATTTCCATATATAGTTCAGTTTGTTCTCAAACTAGATCTTTATGCCTTTGCCTCCTGAGTTGCTAGGGATATGCCCAGCTTTTTTTTTTTTTTTTTTTTTTTTAAGACAAGAGTCTGATGATGTTAACACAAGCTGGCTTTGAATGTACAATCCTTTTACCTTAGCATTCTGGGTACAGAATTCAGGCACGCCCACCCCTGCCCTGACACCTCCATGCAGCTCTATAGTCATCCTGATTACTCTCGGCACTTTAAAGAATCTCATTGTTCATTCTCTCCTTTGCTTTACTGCATTTCTGTTTGAACAGCTACGGATGCTTTCTCTTCCTTAATGACATAGGTGAGGGACTCTGACCGTAACCAGGGGCTTCAGGGTTCTGTGATAGCCGAGCAAAGGGGTGTGAAGAACCATTCCCGCTCAAGAAGCTCCTCCCACTCACCCCCCCAGACATGTCAGCAAGAAGAGCTCCAAGGAAGAGAGGTCCCGGGACAGGAGGTCTCGGTCTCCAAGCAGAAGGTCATGGTCCCCAAGGCCCAGCAAACCGTGAGTTGGGAATTCACTGGGAAGTACCCTGTGACCTAGGTGCCTGGTCACAGCAGGTATTAGTCTGGGTGATATTTGTCATTTCCAGTCTCAGGTGTTTCAGCTTTTTTCCTCTCCATCATTCTTTTCCCCACCTCACTGTAATTACATATAATCATTAATGAATCAAGTTTGTAGCACTATATTGTGCTGGCAGAATTTCCCCTCTGCTTTGGGTTATACTTTTTCTGTGTGCCGTGTGCTGTATTCACACATGTGGTGGGTGCATGTGCTTATGCTTGAGTGGAGGGGTCAGATGTCTTCCTGCCACTTTCCACCTTATTCCATTGAGGCAGTCACCCTAAAAGCCCGGAGCTCACTTTTTTTTTTTTTTTTGGGTGGGGGGGGTTGGGCTAGGTTAGAATTCCCAGAGATCCTCCTATCTTCTCCTCCCCACTCAGTGCTGGGGTTATAGGCATACCCAGAACTGGCTTGTTATGTAGGTGCTGGGATCTCAGCTCTGGTCCTCAGACTAATCTAACAAGAACTCTTACTGCTGAGCCTCCTGAGGCCTTGGATTATACTTTTGAAAAGTGTGTGTGTGTGTGTGTGTGTGTGTGTGTGTGTGTGTGTGTGTGTGCGCGCGCGCGCGCGCGCGTGCATTTACATCACTGCATCCTTGTGAAGGTCAGAGAACAATTTGAGGGAGTTGGTTGTGTCCTCCATCATATGGATTCCCAGAGATTGAACTCAGGTTATCAGGCTTGGTGACAAGTGCCATTGAACCATTTTTTTTTGGCCCTACCTGGATTATACTTTTTGTTTGTTTGTTTTTTGAGACAGGGTTTCTCTGTGTAGCTTTGGAGTCTGTCCTGGAGCTGGCTCTGTAGACCAGGCTCACAGAGATCCGCCTGCCTCTTTGCCTTCTGAGTACTAGGACTAAAGGCTTGTGCCACCACTACCTGGTGTGGATTGTACTTTTAAGGGAGCCCCATTGGTTGAGGGATATCCTAATAACCCCACATATGAAAAGGCTTGTCTCCTCTGTGTCCATTACAGGCATGCCTCCAAGGTAAACAGGAAAGAGAGAGATAGCCCATCACCTAAAAAGGAGGCCTATCAGAGGCGGCATGCGTCTGGATACACCAGGTAAGTCAAGGTTCATAAGGCTGCATCAGAAGCAGCTCACAGCCCAGCCAATGGATAATGTCTGACCTCCTTGCAAAACTGACTTTATTATTCTGAGAAATGTTTCTTGACCCCTCCCCCCTTTTTTTTTCTGAGACAGGTTTTCTCTATAGACCTGACTGTCCTAGAACTTGATCTGTAGACCAGGCTGGCCTTGAACTCACAGATATCTGCCTACCTCTGCCTCCCAAGTGCTGGGAATAAAGGCATGTGCCACCATTTTTAAATTTTTTTATTTTGTTTTATTTCTTTCTTTATTTATTTTGATGCTTGTGGTTCTCCTACCTCAGCTTCTCAAGTGATATGGTTATAGGTATGTACCACCATGGCCACACCCCTTTGAGTCATCTGCCCCCAACCTCTTTACCTAGTAAGACACATTGAAAGAACAGAGTCTGGCTGGCTTAGTGGTAAAGCCTTGCTACCAAGGCTGACATCTGGGTTCAATCACCATGACACATATAGAGGAAAAAGATAATAGGTTGTCCTTTGACCTCCACATGTCATCATGGTGCACCCACCCACACAAATACATTTAATAAGATTGTACACAAGAATAGGGTCAGAGAGATGGCTCACTCAGTATAAAGGGCTTGCTGCAGAAGTATAGGCTTGTTGGTTAACCATTCTACTAGCTGAATTGGTGAGCTCCAAGTTCAGTGAGAGACCCTTTCTCAAAAAATATGGTAGAGAACAGATTGAAAAATGACATCTGACTTTGATTTCAATCTTTCACATGTACACAAACACATGTACTCACACAGGCTTTCCATAAAGTGTCCTCTGTAGCCCAGGCTGGCCTGGGATTCTCTACAGTCCTTCTGCCTCAGCCTGTAAAATAGTAGGCTCATAGGTGTATGTGTGTCACCACAGTGATCAGTTTTATATATTTAATGGGGTTGTGTTTTGGTGGGGTTTTGTTGATATTGTTGGTCATTTTTGAGACAGGGTCTCACACAAATTCATCACCCTCTTGCCTCATTTTACAAATTTTGTGACCATAGTGACATGAATTTGTGTGAGACCCTGTCTCAAAAATGTTTACATGGTGCTTTTTGTTTGTCTTTTTTCATTGCTGAGTAGCTGTGGCAGTCCTGGCACTCACTCTATAGATCAGGCTGGCCTTGAACTCACAGTGTGGGCCACCATGCCTGGCTAGCCAGCTTAGTGTTTTTGATAGAAAGTTTAGTTACCATGGATAACTAAATGTCAGGTTTTCATATTTTAGTTTGTTTCTCCAAATGGGCACTTTTTTAAAAAATAGAACTCTGTCATTTTTCCCTTGAAAAAGAAATCTGTGTATCACAAACTATGTGCAAACTGTAACACCCATTTTAGAAGCAATAGATTGGGATGTCTGACTTCGTTAAGTGGTGACTAATCTGCTTCATCACTTCCTTTTTTGTTCTAACTTCATTTAGGGTGAATGCAAGGGAAGAAGCCCTACCTGTTATATTCTGAGGTCGGTTGTTAAGTCAGGGTGCTGGCATTTAGCTTCATACCAAAGTGGTATATTCTTGGGTTGTATCCGTGAATGTGTGTTATGTACACCTCTATTTGAACATGGGGAGATCAGGGGAGGACATCGGACTCTTTCTTTGGGCCACCAGCCAGCCCCCAAATAAGACACGGAGACTTATTATTAGTTATGAATGTTTGACCTTAGCTTAGGCTTGTTCCTCTAGCTCTTTTAGCTGAATTTAACTTGTTTGTATTCATCTACATTATGCCTTGGGGTTTTTTTACCTGTCTTTCATTTTGTATCTTTTAGTTTCCAGGTTCTTCTATGTCTGGTTGGCTGGCCCCTGGCATTCCCTAGCATTTCTTTTTTTTTTTTCCCAGCCTAAATTCTTCCTCCCACTTATTCAGTTCAGCCTATACCTCTTCCCTTGCTATTAGCTATTCAGCTTTTCATTAGGTGTCTTAGGCAGATAAGGTAAAACAGCAACATAATTAAACAAATGTAATACATCTTTATATAGTTAAACATATATTCTGCAAGGTAAATAAATGCAATATATCTTTACATAGTTAAAAAAATGTAACACATCTTTACATAGTTAAATAAGCCACAGCATTCTATCTTAGTCCCTGAGCCAGGTCTCTCACTGAACATGGCTAAGCTCAGTTCCTGGGATTTGCCTATCTTGCCATTTAATGCCAGGGTTACAGGCATGTATAGTTATGTCCAGCTATGGTGCTATGAATTTGAACTCAGGACCTCATTCTTGCACTGCAAGTGTTCTTACCCACTGAGCCAGCTCCTTAATTCCCATATCCATTTTTTTTTTTTTTTTTTTTTTTTTTTTTTTGGCCTTCATGTATGCCTGTGTTGAGAGTGTCAGATCCCCTGGAACTGGAGTTACAGATAGTCATGAGCTGCCATGTGGGTGCTGGGACTTGACACTAGGTCCTCTGGAAGAGCAGTCTGTGCTCCCAACCACTGACTCACTCATTTCCTTCTTTCCTTTCCTAACCCATGGGGTTTTTTGTTTTTGTTTTTGAGGCAGGGTTTCTCTGTATTGTCTTGGAGGCTGTCCTGGAACTCGCTTTGTAGACTAGACTGGCCTCGAATTCACAGAGATCCGCCTGCCTCTGCCTCCCAAGTGCTGGGATTAAAGGTGTGAGCCACCAACTCCCGGCAACCCGTGGGTTTTTAAATATCCCTTGTGGTGTAAGAGGTAGCAACAATCACATGGATGGCCCAGTCCTTTGTTCTGTAAGTTGTTAGTGAAGGCATACTTGCTGTAAGGTTAGATTCCGGTTAGCTCTCAGTCTCTATTTCATATTCGTTTAAAAATAATTATCCTCAAGATTACTGAGTACAGTTATGAAATCCTTCCCTGAAAGTTCATGATTGTTGGGAACCACCTGACTGAGACGTCAGAAGGAAGGAAACTCATCCTAGCATGGTACTGTTCCTCTTATTTCTTGGAAAACCACGAGCTGGTGAGCCTGTGGACCTGCCTCCATGCTTCGCTGCTTGTTTTGTTTTGCTGGGGAAGGGGTAGAACCAAATGAACAGTGTCTGTGCTCCACAGAAAACTCTCAGCAGAGGAGCTAGAGCGGAAACGGCAGGAGATGATGGAAAACGCCAAGTGGAGGGAGGAGGAGAGGCTCAACACCCTCAAGAGGCACGCCAAGGAAGATGAACGGGAGCGCAGGCTGGAGAGGCTGGACTCTCGCTCTGGCAAGTTCATCCAGTAAGTGCTTGTTCATGCCTGGGCTTCCTGCATGGGCTCCTGGAGGCCATGTGGCAGCAGGCCCACTGCTGGGGCTTGGTGGTGTTTCTCAGCTTTGTCCAGAGACCACTTGGAACTCAGTTCCCAGTCTCTAGCCAGACAGTGGGAGAGTTTTTATTTGAATAAGAAGAAGAGATTGGTATTTTTCCCGAATCACTGAGAATTTTGGCCTTCCTTTTAAGTAAAAATGTATGGCTCAGAAAACCTTTTTCTAATGAGACTTGACTTGTTTTCCAAAAACAGATGAGTTTTCCCTTATGGACATTTAAAAACCCTGGTTCCAGATGGAGTCATTTGAAAATCATCTGTGTGGGCTGAAAAGAGCTTGTGTGTCTAACAGTTGCTTTCTTCTGTTTTCTCTAGTCGCATGAAGCTGGAGAGCGCATCTACTTCCTCCCTGGAGGACCGGGTGAAACGCAACATCCATTCTCTACAACGAACATCAGTAGCTCTGGAGAAGAACTTTATGAAAAGATGAAAAACAGTCTCTCTTACTGGTTTCCCTGAGTTCTACAGGGAGGCTGCTGACTCCTTAGAATTCTCTTTATAAGAGTTGAATGGCTTCTTCTACAGATGAAAAACCACCACTGTTCAAAGTGCCCCTTGTCCATTGACTCCTGAAACATGGTACATTCTTTAAAAACCAATGGGACTTGATTGGGGACACTCAGGAACTTTGGCTGGATGCACTGTAGGATTTGATTGTGTTTTTTTTGTTTTGTTTTGTTTTGTTTTGTTTTTTGTTTTGTTTTGTTTTATGAGATAGGGTTTCTCTGTATTGTTTTGGAGGCTGTCGGTCTAGCCCGGCCTCGAACTCACAGAGATCCGCCTGCCTCTGCCTCCCGAGTGCTGGGATTAAAGGCGTGTGGCACCAACGCCTGGTGGGATTTGATTGTGTTTTAATGGATGGGCACTGTGCTGTCCTGGAAGGCTTGGTAGCTTGTCACAAGTTTTCCCTCCCATCTGAATGAATGGAACAGACCTTCCAGACACCTCTCCCCACAGCCACTCAGACAGACTCTGCTTACTGGGACAAATGAACATTGACTTTATTTAGTAAACTTTGTGACAGAATAGCGAGGTGTCAGGAAGAGCCAAGGGAGTGACAAAAAACTGGAAGATAAAACAGTACCAAAAAAAGCCCTAAATGAACTGTTAACTATTCAGTCTTTGAGATGTAATAGTAGAATGTGTATATGTACAAATGTATAATTTTATATATACTTTTAAAAAGCTAGCTTTGTGAGAACGTTTTGTCTGATGATTTTACTATGGGTAAAGCCACACCAAACCTTGTCAGGAATCAGTATGGTGGGGGCATGACTTGCTTTTCTCCCTCCTGGTTTGGGAGGGGCTTTGGGGTTACTGACAGAATCTAGCTGGGGTAGCTAGCCTTCTGACATTTGGTCATGACTTTGTCCTCTATAGCTGTGTTAGTTTGCATTCATAGCTGCGTACTGGCTTCAGAAAGGGCGCCTGCCAAGTGTGTGTCCCTGTTACTCTTTAGGGTCGTAGTGGGCCGCCCAGTGGTACAGGAAACAGGGCCGTGTTGCTAGTAATCTTATGGCCTAAAAGAAAATATGTGGAAGCTATTTATTTCCTGGCTATTTTTTTGTTGGCTTTTTGGGGCAGGGTCTCTTGTAGCTCTGGTTAGCTGTGAACTTCAGACCAGCCTTTACCTCCCAAGTGCAGGGATTGTAGATAGCACTGCATGAAGCTGGTTGCTGCTGCTCTGGCCACTTCGTTGTTAGTCTTTAGAGACAGGGGCCTGGTGGTGGCATGAACCACAAGTCTAACTTCCTAGCTTCTCTCTTATCCTGTAATTAAAAAACAAAATCGGGGATTTTTTTTTTTTTTTTTTTTTTTTTGGTTTTTTGAGACAGGGTTTCTCTGTATTGCTTTGGAGGCTGTCCTGGAACTCCTCTGTAGACCATGCAGGCCTTGAACTCACAGAGATCCACCTGCCTCTGTCTTCCGAGTGCTGGGATTAAAGGCATGTGCCACCAATGCCTGGCTTTGGTTTGTTTGTTTTTGTGTAGCTTTGGAACCTGTCCTGGAATTGGATTTGTAGACCAGGCCAGGCACCATCCCCTCACCCCGAAATTTAAGACAAGACTCCTGTGCCTTTACTGCCATTCCTTTTTCTGTCCTTTCACCAGAAGCCCTGTTTGGCCAGGAAACTTCTAGATTCCCTCTTTTTTAAAAAACAAATCAAAAACAGATTTATCCTAGCCCAGGCTGACCTTGAGCTATAGATCCTCCTGTCCCAACCTCTGGAGCTATGATTACAGACCTTGTGACCCACAGAGGCCCTCTTTAACACACACATTAGTTAATCCATTCCCTTCTTCTATCAGTCCCTAATTCAGCCTAAAACGTATTTGGGTTTTTATTCTTTAAGCACTAAAATGCCAGGCACTGTAATTCTTTTTTCTTTTTTTTTTTCTTTCTTTTTTTTTTTTTTTTTTTTTTTTTGGTTTTTCGAGACAGGGTTTCTCTGTGGCTTTGGAGGCTGTCCTGGAACTAGCTCTTGTAGACCAGGCTGGCCTCGAACTCACAGAGATCCGCCTGCTTCTGCCTCCCAAGTGCTGGGATTAAAGGCGTATCCAGTTTTCCCCCGGAGAATGTATCATTATTCATTTAATTACTTCATCCTGCCGCCTTGGGTATGCTATGAGTAATTATGGTTTTTATTTATTACTTGGTAATAAAGGCTACATTTATTTTTGTATCTGTAAAGAGCCACCGACCACCTGCGCAGTACTGTTTTCATATCACTGCACAAATGCTGACCTGTGATTTGTGTGGTACACAGAGATCCTTCATCCAAGAATTACGTAATAAACCTTGGGTACTTTACTCAGATTTCTTGGAGCAAGAATTGAGATTAGGATAGGCGTCCGCAGGTGCTAGCGGTCTCTAAACTTGACCCTCAGTTTATAGAAGGCTAGGCAGCAGGTGGGTGGGCGCGCGGCCCATTCATAAAACCTATGATTCCCGGCCTGCTTCTCTGATTGGCCTCGGGGAAAGGGGGCGTGTCCGGGGGTGGGGCGCGCCGTCGGCCCAGGGGAGTGGGTTGATCCACGCTTGGGTGGAGCGAGGGGGCGGTCCCTGGCTTTCCAGGCAGGACTTCCTTTCCCCTGGCCGCGTTATTCCTCTCTCCCCCGGGGTGGAGATGGTATGTCCCAGTCTCCTCGCATGCCGGCCCCTCCACCCCTCCCAAAGCTGTGGAGGTGCCGCCATCTTGGTACCTCAGGTTGAGGCAAAGCCAAACCCCGGCTTTGAGAGAGCCCGAGCAAGGAGTCTTTCTTATGGAGTGCCTCAAGACTGTCCATTCCTCCCTTCCTCTCCCGCGCTCGTGAACACGGCTGGGTTCCTGGCAGGCCCGGGCAGGAGGGGTGGGCGGGGTGGCCGCAGGCTCCCCGGGATGGGCGGTACCATTCCGACGGGGAGGGGGGGCCCGGGAGTAGGTGGGCGGTGCCCCCGGGGGCGGGGTGAAGAGCGGGCTGGCCCGCTCCCCGGGGCGGGGCGGGGCGGGGCGGCGAGGGCGGGGCGTGGGGCGGACGGAACCACCGGGGCGGGGTGGGGAGGTAACGGGACGGGCGCGACCATGGCTCCGTGAGGCAGCGGGGGTGGGGATCGGTTCGGGGGAGGCCTGGGGCCGCTCGCTGGTGCGCTGTCTCCGCCACCCCCCTTTTCGCCGCCGCCGCCGCCGCCGCCGCCGCCCCGGGCATGTCGTCCAACTGCACAAGCACCACGGCGGTGGCGGTGGCGCCGCTCAGCGCCAGCAAAACCAAGACCAAGAAGAAGCATTTCGTGTGCCAGAAAGTGAAGCTATTCCGGGCCAGCGAGCCGATCCTCAGCGTCCTGATGTGGGGGGTGAATCACACGGTAACCAGCTTCCCCATGCGCGCCCCTACTCCCCCGGGCCTCGCCACGCTCGCCCCGCGGGTGACGCCTGCAACCCCTCCGCTGAGCCACTTGCATGCCCGCCCACCCGTGCACGCTGTCCGGCCGGGCGTGCACTCCCGGTTCGCCACGCGAGGCCTGGTGTCCCCGTGCTATGCCGTCGCCGCGTTCCCCTTCGCTCCAGCCCCTCTGGCTTCCTGCGTCCGAATGGTTGCTCTGTGCAGTCCCCAGAGCTCTGAGGGAAGGCCTGGGTGTTGCGACGATGCCCCTTCTAACCTCAACCTGCTTGTTGCATGGCTATTCCCCTTGTCCCTTATAGCTGGCTGCCAGATCATTGCCCAGTTGACAGGGCAAGTGGCACTGGCATGCCTGACTATTCCTGTTTGTGGTCTTTTGGTTAGTGTGGCTGCTCAAAGTTTCCCATCCTCTGGGCCTTCTTACCCCTGGCTGTGGAAATCCTCTCTGGGTTTCCTTTTTCTTCTTCATGAAGATGTACCAACTGGAGAAGCAGAGGCTTCTCCGAACCACAGACACTTACTTGACTTGGGCCCCGGTGGACGAAGAAGAGTGAACGCAAGGCCTGAGAGTGTAGACCTGGTTAGAGAAATAATGTCTTCCCCGGTCTTCTGTGGTGTTCTCTTAAAAGACTTTGACTCCTTGTCTGTCCCATGGCTTTCCAGGATTTGGCAAACGCGATTGTTGTCCGAGATGAGTGGTCCCCCCGGGTCCTGGGTGCTCTCAGATTTGTGCAGTGGCTTCTGCCAAAAAGTTGGATGTGGGCAGTTGGATCTGGTTGACTTGGTGTGCTGTGTCTTTGGGGTCTGGCCTTGTCTTCTGTAGGCTTGCTCCTTGCCTTCTGACCATCTCTTTGTGAGTCCCTACACTGGGAACAGGCAGGTGAAAGGACCCCAAGGTTACAACGAGGGAAACGAAGTGTTGAGTCTTCTGTGGGTTTCATTCTTGAAGCTCCCTGGCTCTTCTGAACACTTGAAATTGTCTGTAAAATCAAACAATGACCCAGGGGCTTAGGGTCAACAAGACTTCGTTCGATTCTGTTGCTTTGGTAGAAGACCTAGAGAAGCCTTTGGCTGGATCAGTGTGTCAGATCTGTATGTCCCATGTGGAAGAGAGAGAGATAGACAGTGTGTGTGTGTGTGTGTGTGTGTGTTTCTTGCCGGCCTCTGGGTCTTGGCAGGTTCCCCTTTCCATGTCATCACTGGAGTTAATGAGTATCCTGGCAGGGTAGTGTGATGCTTGGACCTCGAAAGCTGCTGGAGGTCGACAGCTCAACAGCAAACAGTTTGTTCCTCTTGCTTCCCATTACTTCTGGGGTCACCTGACATTCCCAGGTAAACTGGGTCAGCAAAATGTGAACCCGGTACCCCTTTCTGGAGTTCAGGCCTTGTGACAGCCTGCTTCTGACTAGAAAGCATCCTGTCTGCTGAGAGCTAGTAGAAGCCTGAAGGTGGGTAACTTTGGATCCCTTAGATTTGTCACTGTAAGACACAGTTCCTTGTCCAGCTCCAAGAGCCTCTGTTGGTTAGTGACAGTTCTTTCTTTTTTCTTTTCCTTTTTAAGACAGGGTTCTCTGTGTAGTTTACTCCTGGCTGTCCTGAAACTCACTCTCTACACTAAACTGGCCTTGAACTCACAGAGATCTACCTGCCTCTTCCTCACTAGTGCTGGGATTAAAGATGTACCGCCATAACTTAGCTATAGTGGCAGTTCTTGTGAGTGACAGGTTTCTTGTCCCTTTTATTCTCTCAGCCATGACCCAGGTAGGATGGTCTTGCTAAAGAACCTGAGTATGTGCTGGGGGAAGATAGGTGTGTATGTGTGTGTGCATGTGTGTGTGTGTGTGTGTGTTTTCGAACATGCTTACATGAGTGTATACATGTGTGTGTCTGTGTACTTGGGTGTGTGCCTGCTGTGCATACCAGTTCCTGGGAATGTGTATGGTATTTAGTTTTCTCATGGGTAGGTGATAAGTCTACAAAGACATGGCCATGTGACATGGTGGTCACCACTTCCCTTTGCTAAATTTTTTAATATAATTTATTTTATTTTATGAGCACGGGTGTGAGGGTGTCAGATCTCCTAGAACTTGAGTTATAGACAGTTGTAAGCTGCCATGTGGGTGCTGGGAAGTGAACCTGGGTCCTCACCACCCTGGACAGGTGAGCTCTGAAGGTCGGTTAGTTGTCTTACTTCATTCTGACCTACAGCAAGGTTGCATGTGAGATAGGTATCCAGAAGGCCATTTGTCCAGGGGATCAGAGCTGCATTGTTCCTGGTGGTTTGCTGGCCTTTCTTGAAGGTTCCCTTTCTTCAGAAACTTCCTGTTACACCTCTTTACCACTTCAGTTTCAGACATCACCTTTTCCTCGGTTTTTCAGCTTATCAGTCTTTGAAGCCTTTAGTCACGCTGGTCTAGAGCTAAAATGGTATATCACATGTGAATTCAAGGCCACTTGCCTTCTCTCAAGTCGGTTGGTTTACTTCCGAGAGTGGGAGAGAAGCCCTTTTTAAAAGAACTGTTTTGTTTGCTTGAGGCAGGGTTTCTCTGGTTAACAGTCCTGGCTGTCCTGGAACTCAATTTGTAAACCAGGCTGGCCTCAAACTCACTGAGGTTCACCTGCCTCTGCCTCCTGAGTGCTGGGGTTAAAGGCTTGCACCACCACCACCCTGCTTTTGTTTTGTTTTTTTAAGAGAGGCATTTGAACTCAGTGTTGTCATCAGGGGTCCCTGCATAAGACATGCAGTCCCTGGTCTCTGTGGAAAAAAAGAGGGTAGGGAGACATTAGACGGACAGGGCAGAGCCAGTGAGGAAAGGAAGAAAACTGGGTTTTAGCGGATGATAATGTAGTTCAGGGTGGGATTAGGGAATAGGTGCTCTGGAGAAACAAAGGAACAGGAAGGATGTCCTGCCTGGTGTTTGTTGGCCCCTTAGGAACCACGTGTTTAGAGCTTCACCAGGAAGAGTAGTAGCAGTTGATGGTAACTCTGTGTCTACTCCTTTGAGAAACCACCAGCTCTTCCCCAGAGTGGCTATACCGTTGTACATTTCCACCAGCAGCTTGTGACATAATTGCTCCAGATCCTTGTCAACACTTGTTACTGTCTTTTTTAGCACAGGCATTCTAGTGGGTGTGAAGCAGTATTTCATTGTGATTTTGATTTGCATTTCTCTAGTAACTGATAATGTTAAGCATCCATCCTTATGTGCTGACCATTGTATACTTTCTTTGGAGAATCTCTATTAAACCCTTTGTGCATTTAAAAACAAATTGTGCTTATTTATTTATTACCTATTTATCTGTTTTGCAGTCCTAGGATATGGTTATAAACCCAGAGCCTTGTACATGCTAGGCAGGCGCTTTTTTTTTTTTTTTTTTTTTGAGACAGGGTTTCTCTGTGGCTTTGGAGGCTTTCCTGGAACTCACTCTGTAGACCAGGTTGGTCTCAAACTCACAGAGATCTGCCTGTCTCTGCCTCCTGAGTGCTGGGATCAAAGGCGTGTGCCACCACTGCCTGGTGCACTTTTTTTTTTTTTAACTTAAAGATATAGTCTCATATCAGGCTTCTGAAGAAAGAACCTTCAAGAAAGGCTAGCATCCCACCAGAAACAATGCAGCCCTCATCCCCTGGCTCAAGCTGGCCTTAAACTCTATATGTAGCCTAGGATGACCCTGAACTTCTGAACCTCCTGCCTCCACCTGAGTGCTAGATTTACATGCATGTATCATTACTTTCAGTTTGATGCAGTGCTGGGTATCAAACCCAGGGCCATGTATGTGCTAGACAAGTACTCTGCTAACTGGTTACATCCTAAGCCCCCTTTCCATCTTTCTTCTTCCTTCCTTTCTTCTTTCTTTTTATGACGTCTCACCTAGTTGCAGGGGTGGCCTAATCTCATTGTGTATCCCAGGCAGGCTTGGATCTGCAGTCTTCCTAAGCAGCCGGGAAGTCCCCAGCTGCACAGGGTCCCGTCTATTTTCTTTGGAGCCAGGACCTCATTGTGTGGCATGTAGCCTTCCTGCTTCTTCCTCCCCAGTGCGGAAGTGTGAGCCACCGTGCCCAGCCTCGCTTCTCACTCAGCTCGTTTAGCCTCTGCATTATTTATGCTCGTGGCTCGTGGAATTAGTCATGTGGAAATCCAAAAACCATTTCTGTGAGGAGATGCAACAGACTTGCCTTCCAGTTCGGTGTGCTTAGCCTTCAGAGGGGTCTGTGTCCCCTGATGCACTTGATGCTGCCAAAGGGAAAGAATTGGGCTCAGGAGTGTGTGGATAGTAAAGCAAGTTCACCTCTCCCGGGACCTTCCCTGCTACAAAACGTTACGTTCCCTTTGTCTGCCAGGTAACCTTAACCTTCCTTCCCATCCTCCAGACGGGGAGATACTGGCACAGTTACAACAATCTTCCTTGTCTTGCCTTTATCAGACCCCAACTCCCTCCCTTTTTTTTTTCCGGCTCCATCCTCCAGCTCAACAGTTATCAAACAACTTTTTAGTTTCAGCCATGGGCTAAGGGTTCTCAGCCAAGCAGAAAAGTCAGACATGTAAGGAAATAATTTCTTAGCCTGTGAGATGTCTTTAGTAGGCAAAGGTGTCTGTTGCCACAGCTGAGGAAGAAAAATGACTCCTGGTGGTTGTTCTCTGACCTACACACATGCACCTTGGCACTCGTGCTAAGCAATAAATGAATAAGTAAATTCGATTGTTAGAAATTTGCCCTAAATGTGCTACTTAGCTTGTAAAGATGTACAAAGAACTGAGTGGTTAATTGAACCTGGGGAGGCAGGGAGCCTTTCAAGGCAGGACTGTCATTTAGCCAGATCTTGGATTATTCTTATGATCTGTCCTTTCCATTCTTTCTACTTAGCCTCTTGTTTGTTTTGGTTTTTTTTTTGTTTGTTTTTTCTTTTTTTTTTTTGTTTTTTGTTTTTTGTTTTTTCGAGACAGGGTTTCTCTGTGGCTTTGGAGGCTGTCCTGGAACTCACTCTGTAGACCAGGCTGGCCTCGAACTCACAAAGATCCGCCTGCCTCTGCCTCCCGAGTGCTGGGATTAAAGGCATGTGCCATCAACGCCCGGCTTTTTTTTTTTTTTTTTTTTTTTTTTTTTTTTGGTTTTTTGTTTATTTTTGGAGATAGGGTTTCTCTATATAACAGTCCTGGCTGTCCTGGAACTCACTCTGTAGACCAAGCTGACCTCAAATTCACAAAGATCCGCCTGCCTCTGCCTCCAAAGTGCTGGGATTAAAGGCATTAATTAATCTTTTATGGGGCTGGATGCTAGGCAAGAGCTCTTCTAATATAATACTGGGCTACATCCCCAGACCCTTTATTTTAATTATTTACTTTTTAACCTGGATACCCTGCCACCTGACTCCTTTTCATTTTATTTTAAAACATCTATTTAGTTAGTTATGTTCCTGTGCGTGGAGGTCAGAGGACAACACAGAGGAGTCAATTTTTTCCTCCCAACATGAGAATCCCAGGGATGGAACCCAGGTCGTCTGGCTTGGTAGCAGGTGTCTGTCTCACTAGCCACTCAGCCCATCCACTCCCAGCCCCTCTTGTTAAACTCTTTGAGACATGTTTTTCTAAACTGCCTACACTGGCCTTAAACCTGCTCCAAAGCCCAATGCAGGCTGGTCTTGAATTTAGGATCCCTCCAGTTTAGCCTCCTGAATGGCTAGGACTATGAGCCTACACCTCCAGGTCCAGTGAGCTGGTATTTACTAATACTCCTAACACGGTAGATCATTTACTTCTCTTTGCTCTGTCGCCCCCCCCATTACCTCTGACCTGTAGTGTTGCCCCCTACCCACCCACGAGTGCCTTCACACACTTACTGATCCAAACTATTTCAAAACTGACGCTGGTCACACCCCCCCCCCCCACCACCACTTGGAATTCCCTTCTTCTGTTCTTTTTTGTTTTTGTTTTTGGAGAACTACGTAGACCTTTTCCAAATGCATTTCTCTGCCACTTGCTCCAGAAAGCAGCGCTCTCTTTCCCACTCCAAGGCACAGTCAGTTGTCCCTTAGTCTGTTTTTTTTCTTTCATCTCCCTTTATATACAACACAGTTCCAGCACTCATCACATTGTTTCTGTTACTTGTCTGTCTTCCCAGCCAAATGGAAAGATGGCTTTCTGTTTGTCTATCCCGAGCTTCTGGCACTCTCCCGGCCTCAAGTCAATCGAGTAGACATTTGGCAGAGATTAAGCCAGATCAGGAAAGGTATTGCATGCCAGGCTTTGCCCTGAGGCTGGTGAGGAGCCATGGAAGTTGTTTTTTTTTCTTCCTTGAGACAGGGTTTCTCTGAGTAGCTCTGGCTGTCCTGGAACTCACTCTAGTAAACCAGGCTGGTCTCGAACTCACAGAGATCTGCTTGCCTCTGTTTCCCGAGTGCTGGGATTAAAGGCATGGGCCACCACTGCCCGGCAGTCATGGAAGATTTTAAAGCAGAGATATAACAATCTTATTGTAGGTTCTTCTAGAGTCAAGTATTCTTGGCAATGCTGCCAGAGGCCGAGGTGCCCTGTCCCTAGCCGTGAGGGCCAGAGATATGTCCTTAGAACCTTTGCTCTTATCTCTCCATGTTCCCACTTAATTGTGTAATATCTGAGAGTCCCTGTGTTGGGTTTTTTCATGTCCCCAAGAGCATAGTGTCTTTTTTTCTTTTGTGTATACAATATCCACTTACCCTTCCTCCTCCTGCAACATATATCTAACATAAAAAGAATCATATAGCTATTTCAATAAGTACTGTTCAGCTGAAATTGAATAAAGCTCTCTGGGGATATAAAATTTAGCACAACCAAGGGTGGGAAAAGAAAAGGGTACTTCTGATTCCTAGAGTGAATCACCACCTGCCTCCTTGGAAGCAGAGGTGATATAGAGATTGTTCACCATTCTATTATCTGAGTTTAAAAGTTCTCCTATGCCGGCTGTTGATTCACGCCTTTGATCCCAGCACTCAGGAGGCAGAGGCAGGTGGATCTCTGTGTGTTCGAGACCAGACTGGTCTACTAGAGCTTGTTCCAGAGCAGCCTCCAAAGCCACAGAGAAACAATGTCTCGAAAAAACAAACAAACAAAAAGGTCTCTTCTTAGGTTGTACACTCAATAATAAGGATGAAATTGAAACTCAAAGCTAGCCAGTTTACAACTATTTAAACTATGTTACAATAAGAGTTACACAGAGGGCTGGAAGCCAGGTGGTGGCGGCACACGCGTTTAATCCCAGCACTGGGGAGGCTGAGGCAGGGAGATCTCTGTGAGTTCAAGGTCAGCCTGGTTAACAAAGTTCCAGAACAGCAGCCAAGGTCACATAGAGGAAGCCTGTCTGGTACCTCTCTTGCAGGAGACCCCAGTTCTGAGTCCCATTTCCAGCACCTGTGATGAGTAGTTTACAACCACCTGTAACTCCAGGCTCCAGAGGATCTGACACCCTCTTCTAGCCCCCTCAGGCACTTGCAGTTTTTTGTTTTGGTTTGTTTTGGTTTGGTTTTTGGTTTTTCAAGACAGGGTTTCTCTGTGTAACAGCTCTGGCTGTCCTGGAACTCACTCTGTAAACCAGGCTGGCTTCAAACTCACATTGATTCACCTGCCTCTGCCTCTTGAGTGCTGGGATTAAAGGTGTGCACCACCACCGCCTGGCTACCTACTACCTACTCTTATTATGTATATATCTATAAACAGACATATAAATATATATTCATAATTAAAAATAAAGCCTTTTAAAAGAAGGAGCTAGAGAATTAATGAGTAAAGAAAGGATTCCCTATTAGTCCTTGTTAGAATAATTTAGCCTGGTTCTATTAGAACAATCAATCATGGTTAATAGGCAATCTTTTCTAGTTCCAGAAGTATCAAGCCCTGTCCTTAGTACTAAGTTTGTGTCTTAGACTAATCCGGGATCAGTTTGTAGCAGTGTCTGTAATGTTTGGGAGTAAAGGTATTCTCTGAGCCAAGGAAATAGTCTTCCTAATGGAAGGAAGAGCTGGAAAAGCCAGAAGTGTATGCTGGTGCATGCCAGTGACCTGAGCACGGGCAAAACAGGCAGTAAGTTCAGTCAAGGCCGGCCTAGTCTTCATATCAGATGCTAGGCCAGCCAGGACTACATAGGAAGGCATTTTCTCAGAAAAGAAAAGTCAGAATTGCCAGGCGTTGGTGGCGCACGCCTTTAATCCCAGCACTCGGGAGGCAGAGGCAGGCGGATCTCTGTGAGTTCGAGGCCGGGCTGGACCAATAGCCTCCAAAACAATACAGAGAAACCCTGTCTCATAAAAACCAAAAAAAAAAAAAAAAAAAAAAAATAGAGAGAGAAAAGTCAGAATTATATGAGTCCTGCACTCCATTTTCTGTATTGGCTTCTTTTGTTTCGTTTGTTTGGTTTTGTTTTTCAAGATGGAGTTTCTCTGTAGTTTTGGAACTTGTCTTGGAACTTGCTCTATGGTCCAGGCTGGCCTCGAACTCACAGAGATCTGCTTGCTTCTGCCTCCCGAGTGCTGAGTCTAAAGGCATGCACCACCACCGACCAGCTGCCCTTTTGTTTTTTATTGGTTTTCTTTTGTTTTGAGATAAAGTCTTACCACCTTGCAGACCTGGATGACCTGGAACTGGCTGTGTAGACCAGGCTGGTCTCCAACTCCAACAGACCTGCCTGCCCCTGATTCCTAAGTGCTGGGATTAAAGGTGTGCTTGCTCCTTTGTTTTTAGTGTTTGTTTGTTTGTTTGTTTTTAGTGATGGTCTCTGACTCCCTCCTGCCTCTGCTTCTCACTGCTAAGACTCAAGGCATGTCCCACCACACCCCCTCTTACTTATTTTTCAGATAGACTCTTTCTGTGTATCAAAGGCTGGCCTTAAACTGAGGTCCTCCTGCTTTAACCTTCTAAGAGTCTTTTTCTCTTCTATTTTCAGAGCAAGGCTTGAAATGCCAGGAAAAGGAAGTGGGATAGCCATCATGAATTGTCTCTGATGGCAGAAAAACAAGGAAATGCATTGGTTTCCGCTGTAGGCACAGATTTGACAGTCATGTTCTTATTTGAGCACCCTTGCAGTGTCACTGTTGACTACTGGAAGGTGTAGCCAATAAGTTGTAACGAAAGGGGATGCTGAGAATTGTGGAATCACCTTTATCAAGGAAAAATGTGCCTACAATAAAACACATTTTATTTCTGTTTTTGTTTTTTGTTTATTTTTCAAGATAGGGTTTCTCTGTGTAGCTTTGGAGCCTGTCCTGGCACTTGCCTTGTAGACCAGGGTGGTCTCGAACTCAGAGATCCGACTCGACTGCCTCTGTATCCCGAGTGCTGGGATTACAGGTGTGTGCCACCACTGCCCAGTGGAACCTGTTTCTTATGTTGTTTTACTCCTGGAAACTCCAGCCCACCCAGGCTGTATATGTGATTTCTGTATTTAGACTCCTGCTCTAGAGTCTGTGTAGATGGAATTACTTGAGATGTGCTTTTGGGCTAATCCCAGTCAAGGGTTGAACACCCCCCATTGCTCGCTCTCCCTCCCCCCTTCCTCTGCATGCGCGCGCGCGCACACACACACTCGCTCCATTTCCCTCAGTTTACCTGTAAGTGCCTCAGGCTTTTCGCCAACTCTGGGAAAGTGGTTCACTAGCCCAATTAACTTGAAACTTACTCCATCATCTGACATTTCCAAGTAAAAAAAGATTTAGAATATAAAAGGAAAAGAAAATTAAATGCCAGTCCCCCCATTTGTACTCCTGATGGAGTCCTAATGACTATAGGTTATCTCCTTCCTGCCACATGGGGCCTCCTGCAGATAATAGAGGTTTTGCAAAGACAGTATCTGGGAGACATAGGCTGTGCCCCTTACCCCACGTCCATTAAGTCATGACTAAGGTTTCCTCAGTGAATCCTGAATGCATTAGATGCATTAGTGGCAACTGGGTTGAGGGTCAAATGCTCCGTTGTGATAGGGGAGGATATCTGTGGCTAATTAGACCACCAATTGGCTAAACAGGATGGGGACCTGCAGGATCTGCCCTCAGCTCTGAACAAATGAGGAGCTGGCTCCCTGTCCAGGCCTCTGTGTGTGTGTGTGTGTGTGTGTGTGTGTGTGTGTGTGTGTGTATGTGTTTATGTCTCCATGGCTCCCTGTCCAGGCCTCTGTGTGTGTGTGTGTGTGTGTGTGTGTGTGTGTGTGTGTATGTGTTTATGTCTCCATGGCTCCCTGTCCAGGCCTCTGTGTGAGTGTGTGTGTGAGTGTGTGTGTGTGTGTGTGTATGTTTATGTCTTCATGGCTCCCTGTCCAGGCCTCTGTGTGAGTGAGTGTGTGTGTGTGTGTGTGTGTGTGTGTGTGTGTGTGTATGTGTTTATGTCTCCATGGCTCCCTGTCCAGGCCTCTGTGTGAGTGTGTGTGTGAGTGTGAGTGTGTGTGTGTGTGTGTGTATGTTTATGTCTTCATGGCTCCCTGTCCAGGCCTCTGTGTGAGTGTGTGTGTGTGTGTGTGTGTGTGTGTGTGTGTGTGTGTGTGTGCTTTATGTCTCCATGGCTCCCTGTCCAGGCCTCTGTTACCTAGGTTTTGGGATATGTGTGATTGTGTGTCTGTGTGTTGTGTGTGAGTGTGTGTGTGTGTGTGTGTGTGTGTGAGTGAGTGAGTGAGTGTGTGTGTGACACTGGGAAGGCTTGTTTGCAGTAGGGGCATCAACCTAACAGTTTAGCATGAGCAGGTTGTTGCATGGTAAACTAACTGCTCTTATTTTCATCAGGAGGCTCAGAGTGAGCCAGGGCCCAGGGCCCAGGTCCCTAACTCCTCAGCTCACTAATTCTTTTAAAAAATATTTATTTATTTTTTTCTTTTTTTTAGGCCAGAAGAGGGAGCCAGATCTCATTACAGATGGTTGTGAGCCACCTTGTGGGTGCTGGGAATTGAACTCAGGACCTCTGGAAGAACAGTCAGTGCTCTTAACCTCTGAGCCATCTCTCCAGCCCTACTTCACTAATTTTTTATTTTATTTTTTCCTGAGACAGGTTCTTACTATGTATATCCTTGGCTAGTATGGAACTCTATGTAGATCAGGGTGGCCTTTATTTCAGAGATCCCACCTGTTTCTGCCTCTCGATGATTGAGATTAAAGGCATGCAATGCACCCTGATCCCTTTCAACTTAACTCTTTGATTTGGAGATACAAGTTACACCCACACAGATCCACCCAGTTTTTTTCCTAGCCATGAGCTAATTTCTTGAGTGACCCTCAGTTTGTATTAAGATAACCGAAGGCTTCAATTAGTATGCACCACAGTTGACAAATATTTATCCAGTAAGTATCATATGCAAGTAAGAGTGCTATCATGGAGGCCCCAGAGGTCAATTAGGTGATCATTGCTAGCACAATCAGTAGTCTGAATATGACCTCCAGCACCAGAAAAAAAAATCAGTCATATGGCATTGCCTAGCTGAAGTCTAGCAGGTCCACTCAGCATCAAATGCAGTATTTGGGAGGCCTGGGGAGCCAGGAGAGCTTCACGGAACATGTGCCTTTTGAACTCTACCTTATCAGGCAGAGGGAACGAGGGTGGAGTTGAGGCTGGGGACGGATTATTCCAAAGAAGAGCAGAAGGCAGACAGGGAGAGGGAGAATCTGGAGGGGGGTGAATTCCACATTGCCCTTCCGGTCTCGAAGGCTGTGGACTCCTGGCTAAGATGCTCACCTTGGCTTTGCCTTGCAGATCAATGAGCTGAGCAATGTCCCTGTCCCTGTCATGCTAATGCCAGATGACTTCAAAGCTTACAGCAAGATCAAGGTGGACAATCATCTCTTCAATAAGTAAGTGGTCTCCTGGGGGAGGGTAGGTTTTGTGGATAACCCTTTACTTCCTTAAAGCACCTGACTTTGTGTCACGAGTACACTTGTTGGCAGAGTAGACGGACAGGCCTGGAAAATGTGATTAGAATGTGATTTCCCGCCGGGCGTTGGTGGCGCACACCTTCAATCCCAGCACTCGGGAGGCAGGCGGATCTCTGTGAGTTCGAGACCAGCCTGGACTACCAAGGGAGTTCTAGGACAGCCTCCAAAGCCACAGAGAAACCCTGTCTCGAAAAACCAAAAAAAAAAAAAAAGCAAAAACAAACAAACAAAAAAAAGAATGTGATTTCCCCCACGCATGCCATCCCCTTCCTGTATCAGCCTACTACCAGTGTCCCTTGGGGCATGTACCTGGGCTCTAGGTGATTCACCCAGGACCAGCTCAGAAGGGAGCTCTGGGAGCTAAAGTAGCTAGTGTGCAGCTGCAGCAGGGACCTATCTTCATCTCCACTGCTGGGTGTGTACCTGTCCCACCTGTGTGGAAAACACAGGCTGGGCTCGGTGCTCAAGGTCACTACCCAAAATAACTCCTGTCTTTTGACTTGGTGGCTTCTTGGACTTCAGACCAATCCAGTATCTAGAAGTTGTCTCAACCGTTTTTGGAGACCTTCAAGAGGTCAACTCTAACCCAGCAGGGTTGAGGACTTACTCTAAGCTATTTTGGTTTGTTTTTTGAAATAAGATTTGTCTGGCATGGACTCACTATGTTGACCAAGCTAGCCTTGAACTTCAGTGAACTCTCTGCCCCCTGAGTGCTGAGAGTACGTATATATGCATATACCAGTATACTGGCCCGAATCTTACTGTGTAGACATGGTTGGCCTCAAACTCTTGGCAGTGCTCCTGCCTCAGCCTCCTGAATTACAGATGTGACACACCGCCTTGCAAGCCTTTTCCTGTTACTGCTGCCACTGTTGCCTTGAGAGTGTCTCGTGCAGCCTAGGTTGGATCTAGTGTGTAGTCTGATCTCAGTGTGGGGCCTTGAACTTGCCTCCACCTCTAAGTGCTGCAGTTACGGGTGTTTGCCCCTAGTCCTGGCTTCTAAACGTTTTTGCAGCCTTAGCTTTATATTTCACCATGGGCCACACCAGAGACCTTCTGGCACTCGCACTGTGCTCCATTCCGCGTGTTCCTCCTGGGTCCTGCTGTCCATTGTCCTTAGTCTCCCCGACCTCCCCAGCTGGACAGTCACCCCACCATTTTCAGACTGTCAGCCCCAAGGAAAAGCTTGGTTTCAGAACATCTCTGCCATGGTAGGTAGGAGCCGTCTGTCTTCAGGACAGCCATCTCCTTAGTGGCCTCCTGAGGAATGGTAGGCAGCCCTCAACTCAGGCAGACCAAGAGGCGGTGCTGTGTGAGAGGTTAGGGCTCCAGGGCAGACACCGCACACCCCCATTCCAGGTGTCCGATCTTGCTCACACCTGTCTAGAACAGAGCTCCTGAGCTCTTTCATCCTTGCCTTAGTTCCAGATGCAATGTTTATTAGGCAACAGTGCCATCCTAGAAGATGTATAGGGAGGCTTCAGGAGGAACCATTTGTTTTGGTGTTCAGGAAGTCTGCATCCTAGAATAGACAGAGGGCCTCAGTCTAGAAGGGATCCCCTTGGCAGAGTTACCATAAAGGAGGAAATGGGGAAGAGCCCTCATTTCTAGACAATTTTCTCTCTTTTTAGAAATTTGGGTTTGACTAAGGAGTGGCATGGCTTTTTAAATATGTGATTCCAGGGCTGGGACTGTAACTGAGTGCCAGAACATTCTCCTTGCATGTGCAGGGCCCTGGGCTTGATCCCTGGTACCACAAAAGATACAAACAAACCAAAAAAGGCACATCCCTGGTCAGCTGACTGAGGACCTCTTCAGTGCAAACCGAGTTTGTTTGTCTGCAGTGTCTCTCACTTGCTACCCAGGCTGTTCTGGGAGTCACTAGGTAGCTGAGGTTGGCCCTCAGTGCTCTCAGCCTCAGTCTCCTGAGCACTGGCACTGCAGGATCTCCTTTACCTTCCCTGTGGACACGCAGGCAGAGCTTCTCGGACAGAGCTTCCATGGCAGCATCCCAGGGGAGAATGGCCTTTTGATGAGGGTCATCTTTCTAGCTGGTTATCCCCTCCCAGTGTTTTGTGAGGAGTGCATACACTGGGTCTCACTTCCCAGTAGGACAGCGTACAAAAACACAAAGTCATACAGATTATAAGTGTGCAGCTAGGCGAGTTCTTACAGAAATGAGGTGTGAAGTTCTACATCCCGAATGACCTACAGTGTTTGTTGAGAATGCAGATTCAGAGCTTCCCGAATCTCCCGGGCCCCACTTTGAAGGGCTTTGGTGTTACTCAAACTAAGTGAGGGCAGTTCACAAAGTGTGTGTCCACTTTCTCTAGGGAAAACCTTCCCAGCCGCTTCAAGTTCAAGGAGTACTGCCCCATGGTGTTCCGAAACCTCAGGGAGAGGTTTGGCATTGATGACCAGGACTACCAGGTACAGGAGAGTTCAGGGATGAGGGGGTCAGGAAGCTACAAGACAGACAGGGGACAGACTGCAGTCGTCCCTGGGTCCCTGAGCTACAGCATCACTCCAGTGCCGGCAGACAGGACCAGGGGACCTTTGGGAACTTTTGAGGGGTCCTCCAAGGCGGTTGCTCTGGGGAAGAAGAGGGAGAAGAGAGGGAGGGGCTGTGTGGGACCAGCTTCATTTCAGTGTGACATTCCCAGTCTAGGCTAAAGAACCCTCTTCTTCATAGTTAGAGAGAGAGAGAGGGAGGGAGAGAGAGATGAGGCCTGTTACAGCAAGTAAAAGAACGAGGATACGGATACCTAGGGTAGTGTGACCTACTGGCAAGTATGAGTGTCACCTGAGCATGTCCACTGTCCTCGTGGTGGGATAGGGTAAGCATGGCGGGGTGACTGCTCCCTTCAGAGCATGGCCCTGTTGTAGAAGCCACTGACCTAGAGGGACTGTCAGCAGTCAGGCCAGCAGAGTCACTCAGCAGCCATGGGTCTGCACCTTCTCTGCCTCGCCCTTCAATCCCCCTCTTTCCTGGTGCACAGCCTGCTAGAGAAGGTAGGAGAGATTTTCTTTGCCCTCAAGCAGTGGGACCATAGCTGACTTTTTCTATCATGCATGCTGATGTCACAGTGAGATTAAAAAAAATGCTAAATCATGGAAAGCTCTTTGTAAACCTTAGAGTTCCAAGGGGTGCCATCAGTTTGGGGACAAGCGTTTCCCCCACCCCCCAGCTCTGGAGGGCTTGCATGCAGAGATTTGTGTC
This sequence comes from Mesocricetus auratus, assembly GCF_017639785.1. Taxonomy (NCBI): domain Eukaryota; kingdom Metazoa; phylum Chordata; class Mammalia; order Rodentia; family Cricetidae; genus Mesocricetus; species Mesocricetus auratus. The sequence continues at coordinate 75,534,973 of NW_024429191.1, read as the reverse complement.
CTGAGAAGAGAAGAGTGGGTATCAGGCTTAAACACCCAGAAATGTCCACGACTGAGAAGCCCTGAGATTTCTCCAGTCCTGCAGCCAGGACCAAACCCTGAGCCAAGACATAACCTGAGTGGGGTCTGCTTTTCTGAAAACATCTTGCCATTTTTGCTACTCTGTGTTGCCTGGCTCTGTTCCTTCTTCAGTGGTTTGTTCCCTGCCCTGGCTGTCTTACCACATCCTCTCTCTGTCTGCATCATGCCTCTAATAGCCTTGCGGGCACATGACTGTGCTCAAGGCTGAAGCGAGGGCAGCAAGGCTGCTGTTCAGGGAGGGGACGCCCAGGGATGGAGAGTCTTGGGATGTTGCTGGACACAAGGCGACAGAGCTGTGCCTCCAACCCTCCATCTGGCTTGCTATACAGGGCCAGGCAGGGAGAGAGGAGAACTCATTCACACAGCCCACCCACCTGTTTTGGATTGGGGACTCAGGGTGTTCTGGAATCTGCAACATTCCCAGCATGCCTTGCCTCTTCATATTGCCCCTGTGAAGGTGGTGCTGGGCCTCCATCGGTTCTTTTGTTTGTTTCCGTTTTTCACTCATTATGGTGCTCTGGCTGTCCTGGAACTTGCTATGTAGGCCAGGCTAGCCTTGAACTCACAGAGATCTGCCTCTGTCTCCCAAGTGCTGAGATGAAAGATGTGTGCCACCACACCTGGCCTTTTTTTTTTTTTTTTTTTTTGGTTTTATGAGACAGGGTTTCTCTGTATTGTTTTGGAGGCTGTCGGTCCAGCCTGGCCTCGAACTCAGAGATCCGCCTGCCTCTGCCTCCCAAGTGCTGGGATTAAAGGTGTGTGGCACCACCACCCGGCTACACCTGGCCTTTTTATTTATCTTTTTTTAAGATTTTTTTTTTTGTTAATTTTTTACATTCCAATCCCAGTTCCCCTTTCCTCCTCTCCTCCTGCTCCCCCCATCCCCCCTCCTCATTCCCATCTGTTCCTCAGAGAGGGTAAGACCTCCCCCTGGGAAGTCTACTAAGTCTGTCCCGTCATTAAGATTTATTTTTAACTGTGTGTGTGTTCGCACGTGCGTGTGGAGGGGTATGTGTGTGTGAATGAGGGCGCCCACTGGAGGTCAGAGAAATAGGATTCTCCTGGAGTACAGCTGGGTAACTGGAAACCAAACTCCAGTTTTCTGGGAGATCAGTATGCATTTCAAACTGTTAAGCTTCCGCTCCAGCCCCTCCAAAAGATTTTGTGTGGTTGCATTAAGTGACCAAGTAAGACTTCATGAGATTGGGAAAGAGCTAGGCAAAGAAAACTCCTGCAAGCAGATCCCAGTGTGTGAACTTTTAGTAACCGGGACAACAGGGATCTCCCCTTGCTCTCAGAGTCCACAAGCCCTTGTCCATTCACCTGCCCTGCCTTCTTTGGGCTTCTCCGTCTGACCATAATGGGGGCACAGGTCTTAAGGAGAGCCAGAGACAGAGCCACGGGGGCTCCTAGCACTGCCTTCCAGGACACAGATGAGCAAGGCCTATACCAGAGAGGCACTGGGAAGACACGAGACCAACTTGTCTCCTTAGGTGGTGTTTCCAAAGGATGGGATCAATTCATAGAAAAATATCCATTGCTTCCTATAGTGGGCCTTCTGAATCCTTACTAAGCTTTGTTACCTAGGAGACTCGGATGGTCTTCCTGGTCTGTCTCCCTGTGTTCCAAGGAACTTAAATGGCTCACTTGAGGCCACATTGCTTGTGAGGGTCAAGATTGGAACTCAGTCCCCTCACACTGAGGCAGCTCTGGTTTTTAGAGCAGCTCTCTGGGTCAGCACGGTCACGTCACCCACAGAGCCTAATCTGAGGTCAAGGGTAGGAACAACTCCCATCACCTGGAGAAAATTTTAGAGAGGGTTGAGAACACTCCAAGTGGAAGGGGGTTAGGGAAGGTTCACCATGGGGACCTCAGTCTTGGCCTTGCTGGTCTTTAAGCAATTCAGTCTGTAGGAAAAGATTCAGAACTGTGGTCAGAATCTTAGGGATGGAGAGGTAGCCCAGTGGTCGGGTGCTTGCCGAGTGTGTGCAAGGCCCTGGGTTCACCGCTTAGCACTGTGGGAAAGAAAAGGAAAAAAAGATACCGTGCTCCTCGTTAAAATCAGTTCTTTCATTTTGGTTCCTCAGAACTCAGTGACACGCAGTGCCCCTATCAACAGTGACAGCCAAGGCAGGTGTGGCACACGCTTCCTCACCACCTATGACCGGCGCTTTGTCATCAAGACCGTGTCAAGTGAGGACGTGGCTGAGATGCACAACATCTTAAAGAAGTACCACCAGGTATGGTGAGTCCCAGGCCTGGGCTGTGGAGGATGGGTTGGGAGAGCGGAAGAGAGTCTGGTAATGGCAGGTGCTTCCCCGTGCATTAGTCCTTTCCTCATTACTGTGGCACAATACCTGACCGAAACAGTTTAAAGGATGGAAGACCTGTGACCTATGAGGTCGCTCAGTGGGTAAGAGTGTTTGCCACCCAGCCCGATAGATTAGTGACTCTTCTGTTGCTGGGCTCATCACCATGACCAAGGCTCCTTATAGAAGAGTTTATCTGGGCTTGCGGTTCCAGACCATTAGCATCCGTGACGGCAGAGCAGAGGTGGGGCAGCTGGAACAGCGGCAAGCCACGAGAGCAAACTAGGAGTGATGTGTGGCTTTGAAGCCTCAGCTCCCATCTGCGGTGACATACTTCCTTCAGCAAGGCCACACCCCGTAACCCTACCCAAATAATGCCACCAACTGAGGACCATGCGTCCAAGCAGCTGAGCCTATGAAGGACGTTCTCATCCAGACCACCACATACGATGACTGAGTTCAGTCCACATGATGAAAGGAAAGAATTTGTGGGCAAGTTGTCCTCTGACTTCCACAAGCATGGAGTGCCTCGAAAATAAACCAATGAAATGTAATAAAAAAAAACAATAAGGAAGAGGAAGGCTCTGTTTTGGATGTGGTTTCGGGGAACTTAGTCGTTTGACTGAACGCAGGCGGAGCTTCTCAGGGCTGGAAGTGTGTAGCAAGGGACAGCAGCTTACTTCCTGTTGTCTGCAATCAAAGAAAGGACATGCAGGAGGTGGCTAGAGCAAGACACAGCTCCTGAGGACACGCCTCTTCCGGTTACCCACTTCCTCCAGCTCTTCCCGCCCCTCACCTTTCCCACCAGTAATGTTAATGTCTTCCGTAGACTAAATCATTCCTTAGGTCAGGCCCTCATGTTCCTATTGGCTCTGAAATATATCCTCTGTCCCCGGAAGGGTGTTGTACTAATCTCTTAGGCACTTTTTTTTTGTTTTTTTGTTTTTTTTTTTTCAAGTTAGGGTTCTCTGTGTAGCTCTGGCTGTCCTGGAGCTGGCTCTGCAGACCAGGCTAGCCTCGAACTCACAGAGATCTGCCTGCCTCTGCCTGCTGAGTGATGGGATTAAGGCGTGCGCCACCACCTGGCTTAGGTACTTTTTAAAAAATTAATAAGTTTATGTGTATGGGTATTTTGCCTACATGTATGTATATGCACCATATGAGTGCCTGGTGCCCAGAGAGGTCAGTAAAGAGTGTCAGAACCCCTGGAACTAGAGTTACAAACAATTGTGAGCTGCCATCTGGATTCTGGGAAGCTAATCCAGGTTCTCTGGAAGAGCAGCCAGTGCTCTTAACTACTGGACCACTTCTCTTGCTCCCTCTTAGGTGCTTCTTAACCCAGTCAAGTTACAATTGAAATTAACCACTACGCCTGGTAACCAGGCAGTAAGAAATGGTAAAGGGAACTTCTGGTCTTGGATGTCACAGCAGAAACCCTGGGTTTTAAACCACATTATAGTCAGAGTTGTTGGTCATTTGGTCATATAGTCATTTGGTTCTCCTGAAGTCTTCTAGAAGAACACCCAGTGCTTTTAACCTTTGAACTCTCTCTCCAGCCCCTAGAGAGCCTGTTTTGAAAACCGCGAGTCTAGAAGTAGAATCTCAGAAAGCATGTTGGTCTGGAGAGTCCCCATCATTCCTAGTGCTTTCCTGCCTCTTAGCTTTCTCTCTCCCTGTTCTCCATTCTAGTTCATAGTGGAGTGTCACGGCAATACCCTCTTGCCACAGTTCCTAGGCATGTACCGCCTGACTGTGGATGGTGTGGAAACGTACATGGTTGTCACCAGGAATGTGTTCAGTCATCGGCTTACCGTACATCGTAAATATGACCTCAAGGTAAAGATCTCTGTGTTCCCCTGTGTGTCCACTGTTCTCTCTGAGGCCTGGAGAGACTGCTCCTCCAGCTTCCTGTATCGGGAGGGCTGGTGCACACACCTTAGTGAGATAGATGACTCTAGAGTTGGTGTGCCTAATTATTGTAGACCAAAGACTGTTGGACGTCAAGGTGACAGTAATAAAGAGATTATTTAAGCCCTAGGTGTACCATATGTGTGACAGTTGGTCTCTTCAGTTCCTGTCTGTGGGATGAGCACTCCGAGGGCTGTGCTGCTGCGTGCGCTCTGGCTTTTGTCCAGACACCACGAAGGGACAGCGCAAATGCATTTCTAGATTCTAAGAAGGATGCACTTCTGTCGCCTGGCATTGCTGTCCCCTCCCTCTGCTGCAGCTACACTCATTTCCTTTGTAACCCACAGCCCTTCCCCTCCCCCTGGCCAGGGTTTCATATGTGCTGTCTGAATAGTCTCCTTCCCAGCAGCCCTGTACTCCTCCACACCTCCTCTTTCCCTAACTAAACACTTCCTGCTTCCCTTCCAGGAGCAGGCCTGGCCACGGCCACCCCTGCACGGTCCAGCCCTGCACTTCACGCTTGCAGTGTCTCCTCCCTGTACCACTTAGCACCACGTGATGAATGCTTTGGCCACTGCTATAAGGAAAGTTCAGGGAGAGAGGGAGCTGAGGTCCCCACTGCTATAAGGAGAGTTCAGGGAGAGAGGGAGCTGAGGTCTCCACTGCTATAAGGAGAGTTCAGGGAGAGGGGGAGCTGAGGCCTCCAGGGCAATCTTGTTCACTGAGCATCTACCATGCCTTTTAGTCATCGTCAGCTCAAGAAATGGCTGTTCTAGAGTGGGCCGTGGCTGCCTTCTGGCTCCTCTCAGACACCAACAAGTCTGTTTCCATTCACTTGCTAACCATATCAGTCTCTTCCAGTGTCTAGTGTACATTTGCCTGTTCAAAGGAGTGTGCCTCAGGGGCTAGTGAGGTGGCTCAGTGGGTAGAGTGCTCGCTGTGAAAGCCTGAGGACCTGAGTTCAGTCCCCACCTCCCCAGTGAAAGCTAAGTGTGGTCGCAGAAACAGGAGGGTTACTGGGGCTTGCTTGCCAGCCAGGCCAGCTAACTCTTTGAGCTCCAAGTTCAGTACGAGATACTGTCCAAAACACAAACAAACAACAACAAAAAAGGCAGGGATTCCAGCACTGGGGAAGCAGGAAAGCAGATCCCAGTGAGTTCGAGGCCAGCCTGATCTACATAGTGAGTTCCAGGGCAGCCAGGACTACATAGAGAAACCCTGTTTCAAAAAGACAAAACAAACAAAAAGCAGGAAACACCTGATATCTACTTCTGACCCCAACAAAGGTGCATGTATGTTGTATTCCCATTTGCACACGTGTGTACCTGCAGGGGGCGTTTGCCTTAGCTCAGCGGGACTTCTGATGGCTTTTTTCTTCCAGGGTTCTACTGTTGCCCGAGAAGCGAGTGACAAGGAAAAGGTAGGTTGGTGCTGAGCGGGGTTGAAGGGCCGCTTGCAGTTGGTAACACCTTCTGTTGGCCACCTGTCACCTCCCCTCTGTGACCCCAGCCCAGCTCCCAAACATGCAGTCTGTCACCACGAAATGTTCTGTGTCATCAGGTGCCTGCCTGTCCTTGGCATACACAGTATTTTACTGCTTCTGCCTTTGCTGGGTTCTGTGGTTCTGCTAGGATGAAGCAGGCTTCTAGGCCACAGTCCAGCCTGCGTCAGTGAATAACTCCCTGTGTTCTGAGTGGTCCTGGCTCAGCAGGAGCGGATCCTTTGCCCGGTCCTTGTCTGATACACGGCACATTTGCTGTCATTGTCTGTCTCACACCTGAGTCTGTCAGCCCTGGTGCTGTTGCCGAGCATCCTGTGTTAAGGACCCTCCCCCTCCGCACTCTGTGCCCAGCAGAGCCCATTCTACCCAGGCGAGTGAGTCAGCCTGTCTAACTTGACTGTGCTGTTGCTCTCCCAGGCCAAGGATTTGCCAACATTCAAAGATAATGACTTCCTCAATGAAGGACAGAAGCTGCGCGTGGGAGAGGAGAGTAAGAAGAACTTCCTGGAGAAGCTGAAGCGGGACGTTGAGGTACTACTTAACCACTGTCTTCATCCTGTTCCCAACCTCTTTAACCTTCAAAAACTGGAGCTCATTGTTCCCAGGAGTGCATAGAAGGAATGGGCGGTGGCCTGAGGGGTGTCAGTGGTGTCAGCATGAGTCACGCCTCAAGCCTGTACAGATGGGCATTCCACAAGGGCATACTGTGTTAGGTACTTTTCTGTTGCTGTGACGAAAACCATGACCAAGACAACGTATAAAACAGCATTTAATTGGGCTTAGGGTTTCAGAGGGTTAGAGTCCATGACCGCAGAGCAGAAGCTTGCTAGCAAGAACAGCCAGTGCTCACATCTACCCACAGTCTGGAGGCAGAGAGCACCATGGGAATGGTGCAGGTCTTTTGAAACCTCAAAGCCGAGTGACAACACACCTCTACAAACAAGGCCACACCCCCAATCCTTCTCAAACAATTCTCTCAACTGGGGGCCAAGTATTCAAATATATGGCCCATGGGGGCCATTCTCGTTCTAACCACCACACATTGTTTTACCAGCGGCATTTGTTACCCAGTGTGGAATGTTTCCCCCAGTCTGTACTAGTCATGTCACACATGGAGTTCCCGTATCCAGCATTAGAGTGATGGGAAACCAGCTGTTAAGGCTCTCCAACCATACATTCCCTGGCTCTGACTCCCTGTTTCCCCAAGGGAGGGTTCAGAATTCTTCCCTGCTACATATGGCTTCTTTTGACCTACAGTGAAGATTGATGGACTGGAGTTGCATTTTGGTTTTATTTTTGAGACTGGGTTGTCTGTCCTAGAACTTGCTCTTTAGACTAGGCTGGCTTGAACTCAGAGATTGGCCTGTCTCTGCCTCTGGAATGCTGGGATTAAAGGCATGTGCCACTACTGCCCAGCTCGACCAATATTCTTAACTACTGAGCCAACTCTTCAGCTTAGTCCTATGTATTAAATACATTTTTTTTAAAATTCTTTTTTGTTTTGAGGCTCCCTCCCTCCCTCCCTCCCTCTCTCTCTCTCTCTCTCTCTCCCTCCCTCCCTCTCTCCCTCCCTCCCCCCCCTCTCGATTCTCTCTCTCTATTGGGTTGGAGTAGGGCTGAGACAGGGTAAACCGGGCTGTCCTAGAGCACATTGTGTTAACCAAGCTATCCTCAAACTCAGGTGGATTTGTCTGCTTCTGGCTGCAGAGTGCCAGGGGGGAAAATCTGTGCTTTTTTTTTTTCCATACCTGGCTGCAAAAAAATTCTGAATCCCAGCATGCTACACTGGCTTAGGACTCAGAAGCAGTTGAGAGTTGTGGTTTGAGAGAAAAACTGCTGGGCCGCACCAGTCTTTGCACTGTCCTTCCAGAGGGTTCCGGCAGCTCTTCCTCTGGCAGGGAGCACTTTGTCCCCAGGGAGTCCTCTCCCACTGTCCTGCTGAGTGTGCCTGTCCTTAGACACCCCTCTCACAGTAGACAACCTTGTCTTACTCCTGCTCCACTTCTGAAGCCTGTGTAGAAATGAATGAAAGGGCTGCTTTCTTTCCTCAATGCCACTGCGACCTCCCATGTAACCCTTCCTTCCCCACATCTTCCTGCTCTCCCCTCCGTAGTTCCTTGCCCAGCTGAAGATCATGGACTACAGTCTCCTGGTGGGCATCCACGATGTGGACCGGGCGGAGCAGGAGGAGATGGAGGTGGAAGAGCGAGCGGAGGACGAGGAGTGTGAGAACGATGGGGTGGGCGGTGGCCTGCTCTGCTCCTACGGCACACCTCCAGACAGCCCTGGCAACCTCCTCAGCTTCCCCCGGTTCTTTGGCCCAGGCGAGTTCGACCCCTCAGTCGACGTCTACGCCATGAAAAGCCATGACAGTAAGTAGGAGCTTGTGCTACTCTGCCCAGCCAGCCCCGAGTACTCCTGCTCAGGGTTGGGATTTGGGGTGTCTGCACCCCGCCTCATTCGTTGCTGATGTGCCTGCCGCCTCCTGCTGCAAGGCTTCTATTTAAGGTCACCCTGAGAACTGGAACCTGTGGTTCCTTCTCTTATGTCTGTGCCACTGCTCAGGCTGTCTTGGGTGATGAGACGCGGTTCACGGGAAGGACAGACCTTTTTGTATTGCTGCTGCAGTCCCACGGAGTGGCTGAAGGTCTAAGGAGATGTGACTGTAAGAAACCTTGTTTCCAGGGTTACAGGTGTGTCCCTGATGTCCTCTTTGTGCAGGTGCCCCTAAGAAGGAGGTCTACTTCATGGCCATCATCGACATCCTCACACCTTATGATACTAAGAAGAAAGCTGCACACGCTGCCAAAACAGTGAAACATGGGGTGAGTTCTCTGCTTCTTTCAGGGCCAGCCCAACGGAGCACATCTGCACCCTCCTCAGAAAGCCCAAAGAGAGAAAGCAACATGGCTGCCTTCCCTGTGCTCCCCACTGCCCTCCCTGTGCTCCCCACTGCCCTCCCTGTGCTCCCCACTGCCCTCCCTGTGCTCCCCACTGCCCTCCCTGTGCTCCCCACTGCCCTCCCTGTGCTCCCCACTGCCTTCCCTGTGCTCCCCACTGCCTGTTTTGTGTTCTATTCCCTCCCCTCACCAGGTAATAAACACAACCTGTTTTTCCCTGGAGTTGTCTGGCCTCTGGGCCCAAGCTACCAGTTCCTTTTCCCCAGGGCTGCTGGGCTGTTATGCGTCTTGTTAGATAGCCAAGAATAGCCTGTTTACACTGCTCCCACAGGCCGGTTCTCAGCGGGTATGGCTGCTGTTCTCCACACATCACCCTCACAGAGACCAGGGCCCGTGTGCCACCTCCACGTTGCCTTTCTGCTGCTTCAGTGGGTGCATCAGTCAGAGGAGTGGGCCCGGGGAAACTGCCATAACCGATAGGCCACTTCCTGAGGTGGCCTGCCCAGCGTGGTGACCCCTGATGCTGGGAGACAGGCTCATGGCCTAAAGACACATCAGTGCTTGGGACGCTGAGGCAGGGAGACTGTGTGAGTCAGGTTTAGCATGGGCACACATCCAAAACTGTCTAGAAAAATGTTCTTGTCTAAGACAATGGTTCTCAACCTCGGGGTTGCAACCACTTTGGGGGTCACATATCAGATTATTTACATTATAATCCATAACAGTAGCAAAATTGTAGTTGTGAAGTAGCAATGAAATAATTTTGTAGTTGGGGGTTACCACAACACGAAGAACTGAATTCAAGGGAAAGTTGAGAACGCTGATCTTAGATTTTTTTGTTTGGTTTTTCGAGACAAGGTTTCTCTGTGGCTTTGAAGGCTGTCCTGGAACTCGCTCTTGTAGACCAAGCTGGTCTCGAACTCACAGAGATCCACCTGCCTCTGCTTCTGCCTCCCAAGTGCTAGGATTAAAGGCGTGCGCCACCAATGCCGGCAATCTTAGATTGTTTTTTCTTGTTGTTTGCTTTTCGTTAGAGAGAGAGAAAGAGAGGGAGGGGGGAAGAGAGAGAGAGAGAGAGAGAGAGAGAGAGAGAGAGAGAGAGAGAGAGAGAGAGAGAGAGAGACTCCAGAAGAGCCGGTGACTCAGTTCTCACCTCCAGATCTTGTGGTTGAGTGTCTGATGCATGTCCGTATCTTGTGTGTTTCAGGCAGGGGCTGAAATCTCCACTGTGAATCCGGAGCAGTACTCTAAACGCTTCAATGAGTTCATGTCCAACATCCTGACGTAGTCGTCTCTACCTTCTGCAGGGCCAGACTGCTGGACAAGGGGTCGGGGATCGGGAGAGGGAAAGGGTGTATTTGGGCTAGAAGGGCGGGTGGGGAGCAGAGGGGGGTCAAGAGGGCTTTAGGAAAGGGACTGCAGCCTGTGACACAGAGCAAGTCTATCAGGGAGGGAGGGGATGTGTTCACAGGATGTAGCCTTACTTCCTGCTCACCCCTGATAGGTCCCTTTTGTCCCTGGTTAAAGCCGGGTTCCCTCTTTGGCATCTTGTAACCTTTGACCATACCTGGGGGCTAGAGATGCCTTTTGTGGGTTTATTTGGGTTTGTTTCTTAAATTCACTGCTCCAGGTTTGCTATTTATACTGCTCTGTGTCCTCACCCTAGCCACCTTCCCGATTCCAGTCAGGTCCTCAGCTCCCTTCAGTTAAGCCTGGCACAAGGGCCGTGAACAGCAGTTGCTCTGACACTATGAGAGGAGGTCAGACACCTCAGTCAGCCGTGTTTGATCTCACCTAGAAGGACTTTTTAATTTCATGGAGTTTTGTGCATAGTTCCCTCCATGTTTCCTCCTTGGATCCAAGTGAAGTGTTAACAGTCACTCCGCCATCCTGTCCTTGCAGAAGAACATGGCAGGTTGACCCCAACATCTCAGACCAGAGTCAGAGGCCTCAGAGGGGAACAGGTTCATCTTCATGAGATGGTGAGTGACCAGAAAGCAGCTGGGTCCTCAGACGACTGGTTCTCAAAGAACCCAGCGCTCTCAGCCCAGCCACCTACGCCTCTGCCCAGGAGTTTCCCTGTCTGTCAAGCCTGCCTCCCACTGGCTCAAGGGGAACTAGAAAGTGTCTCACAATTATCAGGACCTGTGTTTCAATGGCTGTTTCCCTTGGGGAAAATCCCAGAAACTAGGATGTGTCAAACGGGGTCGTGTGCATCATCCTTATCCTAACTCCTGACCACTTGGTGCAGTCACCTGTAAGCAGCATGTGGTCAGGGGCAGAGCCCTAAGTACCCGGGTGCTCACTGCAGAGACACCACTCCAAGCCCTGGCCTACCATGTAGGTGTCTGGCCCCCTGTGCCTGTGACTTCTTCCCTGGACAGCTTCAGCCAGCAAGGTGCTCCACCCGAGGTTGCTTGAGTCACTTGAGGATGTGACCCAGGAAAGCCTATCTGGAGGCCATTTGTGGGGCTTGACCCATCCCCAGCCTCGGGGCTGGTCTCCTTGTTGCCCTCTTACCTTTCTGAACTTGGGATCTGCCTACCGGCCTCCTCGGAAAGAGCCACACCCTGCAGCCTCCTTCAGGATCCCGGCCCAGGGCCTCAGAAGGGAGCTATACAAAGTCATTCTGATGCCACCAGAGCAGCTGGTGGCCAGGAAGAGCGGCCCGTTGGCCTTCACTGGGAGAGGTACCTTCCTACCTCCTCCCAACCCCTCAGAAGGAATCAGGAATTTAGGATGAGATGGAAAATGTGTAGATAACCCCAAAGATGTGAAGCGGGTTTGTGGAACTATCTCGGGTGAATAGATGATTTCCTGTGACCGCCTCCCAAACGAGCCGAGCTCAGCTTTGGGAGCCAGAGCTATTGTGCAGTGTCCTCTCTACCCAGCACTAAGAAAGGAAACAAGATGGGCTCCTTTCTCTAGGACCACCACATTGGGTGGAAGCCCTTGGTGAGGCAGGTGAGGGCCACACTCCTTCCCAAGAAGAGTATGAGGTTCTGGGGCAGAGCCGTCAGAGTCTTGGGGAAGTACTCGGAACCACATGGTTCATGGAGAAATGTTTTTAATTTACGAGAGGGTTATATAGGAATAATGTTTGGACATGATTACCCCACCCCACAATCAAGAGTGAAAAATCTGGATATGCTCCCAGGAGCCCCAAGCTTGGAAGCCAGACTCCTGGCCGATCCTATTGTCATGCATATGAAAAGTGTAACAATCTTATCAAAGCAACTACCGGGTATCTAACTTGTTTAACATTGAGTTTTGTGGGTTGTTTTTTTTTTTTTTTTGTATATTGTTTACAATTTTGAGAAGTAGCATTCTGTTTCAAATGCTCTGTTTTCCTGACAGTATTGTTGAGTGGGTCAAACTAATTGAGCTGTGGTTTGGTGGACTTTATGTTGTGTTTTCAAGGTCATTCTCTGTGCTGTGTTCAAAACCTTGGGTTTGGCCCTCTGATTCTTTTGGCACTCATATGTTTAAAAGCTATTTATCTTGGTTCATATAAGTTTTCTTCCTTTCTGTGACAAAGAAGTGCTATTGGGCTTCAATTTCAAAGTGATCTCTCTCTCACACGCACGCACGCACGCACGCACACCACTATCTGCTCCCTCTTTTTGGAGTCCCACCATTCACCTTCTGGACAGCAGGGGTTGAGACCCTTAACTTCACTCCTCAGGGCCATGAACGGCCAAACCGTCTTATGGCATCCAGAATCCTTTTGGGTCTTCCAGGAATAGAACTTTCAGCAGAAAGACCCAGACAATTGGGTGAGGCCTGGATTTGGAAAAGAGAGGGAATACTAGTCCCAGTTCCTCATCCAGCACTTACTGTGTAGCATCCAGTCACAACTTCTCTGGTCCCCATCCCTCCTGTAGAAAGTGTGAAGCTGAGAAAGTATGTCTCATATGCAGCTCAAGTGAGAGCTGAAAGGAAAACTAACGGACACTAATGGCCTCAGCTGTGTTCCTAGTCTAAGCCCCTCCCTGTGTCAGCCTGCGGGGCAGGGCAAGAGGTGTGGTCTGCTGCAGTGCTCATTCTCTCCTTATCTAGCTCAGGGGTTACTGGTCTGTGGCTGGCGCCATGAGTGGCCCCAGGCTGTTCTCAGTGGCACTATAGTCCCCACCCCAGGCAGCTCTTCCTCTCCCCTCGCCACACTTTTCTTCACCCTGGGCTTTGGGTCTGAACGGGTCCCCTGGCAGGGCTCAAGGCAGGAGAGACTGGAGTCCTGTGGAGCCCTCCTGTCCTCAGTGTGCCAGGTCTGCCTGGAGAGGCCGACCAAAGACCCAGGACTTTCCCGGATAGCCAATCCCACCTCCCATTGTGTGTGTGTGTGTGTGTGTGGTGTGTGGTGTGTGGTGTGTGGTGTGTGTGTGTGTGTGTGTGTGTGTGTGTGTGTGTGTGTTATCCCGAGTTTAGAGACCTCACCTCTTTGTGGCAGTAATGGTGGTTGGGGTCCAAAGGGAAACACATTCAGACAGCTGCCCCAAATCTTCCAGCCATGGTCCCAGTCCTCCTCTGAAACATGCCACTTAGGAAGAGTGACTCACGGGGAAATGACACTCAGCTGTCCTTTAACAGCTTGAGACACCAGAAATGGGGCTGGGAGACACTAGAAGAGCCTGTCACTTGCCCACAACCATTTTGTGAGATGGGAGCCCATACAGTTAGGGGGAGCCCGTCTGCTTGGCCCATCTCGGCAGCAGGTCAGAACATTGAACACACACAACGTGAACCAAGTCTGGAGTCACCTTTGGGACCGAAGGATAAAGTACTACCCACCACATGTGACTTCTCCATTTCTGGCTGCAAGTTCCATTTTTTTAAATAGGAATTTTCACCCCTGTGCTTGTCTAATGTCTGCTCTGAACAGTTCAAGCCCTTGTTGCTGTTTTAAAATGCATGCGTGTTAAAATGAGTCTCCAACCGGAGGACAAAATAAAACTCAAAAAGCTTTGTGTACATCTGGTATGTGAATCCTTTGATGATACAACCCAGCCCTCTTCCGAATTAGAATTGTTTTTGTCCCAGTTTAGAAGCAGTTTGGGCAAAATCAGTGTGTGGTTTGGAGAAACAGTATGACAACAGCCCACTGAACACAATGAGCAGCACTGCGCTCACAGCACTGAGCAGGGTGCCTGCCACATACGGTGTCATGCACCATGCCCTTCCCTCACTTCAGCGATAAGACAATGGCTAGAGCCATGTATCCCTACTGGCTGTGTAGCTTTGAAAACAGCACCGTGGGCTAGGGGTGTTTCTCAGTGATAGAGTGCTTGCCCCAGCACGCACACACGCACACAGTTTAGTGACTCAATGTGGACCTGGACCAAGCCATTATCAGTGACACCTCAGATTCAGAAACAAAACTCTTAACTCATCCCAGACCTTCTGATTCAGAAAGCTAAAGAAAAAAAAAAAAAAAAAGCAGCCAAATCCCACCCTGCAGAGGAAGGTAGACACAAGCCTGCCTGGGGTGTGGTCAGTGGTATAATACTGCCCAATACTGAAGGCCTGTGTTCCCTTCCCCCAACACTACAAAAAAAAATTAAACAGGAATTTGGATGGACCCTCCAGACAATTCAGAGGCTCCCTGGGAACCATGCAAACATCCATTTACTGGGTACTGAATCTACTGCTGGTTTCAAGATTACCTACTGTGAGCCCGATAGTGCTCCAAATGGTTAATGAAACCATCTTGGAGGAGAAGACTGGGTCCCACCACTCCAGGTGATGAACAGAAGACAAAGATAAATACTGACATAGATCATTCATGAGTCCTTGGCCAAATTCCACAGAAGCACTGGAAGAATGGTGGAAGACTGCCAGCAGAGTTTAATGAAGGAGGTCTAGGTTTGGGGGGTCAAACGAACACTCATTTATATCCTTGCAACACCACTTAGCAAGTGGATTTGCACACTTGTGTAAGTGACCAGCCCAGTGCAGACGTCAACAGGTGACTAGGACGGAGCCCCATGTGTGCCAAAGAAGCAAGACAAGTCCAAAAGAAAACAGGGTTGGGGTGTAGCTCAGCCACAGAAGGTGTGCTTAGCATGTCCAAGGGCCTGGGTTCAAGTCCCACACCAAAAAGGAAAACCCAAAGAGTAGCTCTTTGTACTGGACTCTGTCCCCAGTGCGGACAAAGCTGAAGGAACAAAGACAAGTAGCAGTGAAAGAAAAGTAATTTTATTAAAAAGAAAAACAACAAAAGGAAACTGGGACCAGAGTATAGGGTTAGTCCATCCGGGCCTTCAGTGTCCTGGTGGTGATCTTGTCCTTTTCACTGCCAAGGGAGAAAAACCAGACACATACAAATAATCATGTCTACTGTTCTCGCCTGCCTGCCTCCCTTCTGACCCTCAGTTGTAAGAATGGGAAAGGCTGCCTGGCACGTGCTGCCCTACAGACCATTACGAAGGCGGCAGGGGCAGGGGAGCTTTATTATGGTTTGGGCTGAACTGAGACACCCTGTCAAGGACCAGAACACCCCCCAGGCCTAAGGAACAAGTGGCCTTGTAGTAAGCAGGCCCCACTAGGAGAAGGGGCACTGTTCCGTTCTATCAGGTGACTGGTGACAGCCTCAAACAGGGAGCACACATCTCAGGTCTGGCTGGGGGCTGGGACGTGGGACATGAACCATGCACACAGTTCAGGGCTGTAGACTAGAGGGCGTGTGGAGGATGGAGAGCCACCAGCAACGCAGTCTGCAGGAAGCTGCTGCCCATGGTCATCTCTGAAGCTTTGGGGACACCAATAGGGAAGGTGACTCAGGGTCACAGATTATCACCAACAGAGGGCTGGAGAGTCCGGCTGCACACTCAGGCTGCCATCTGGGCCTATTGCTGGCTCACTCCTCCCTTCTCTGTCCCTCTTTTCCTTTTTTGTTTTGTTTTTTCAGGACAGGGTTTCTCTGTAGTTTTGGAGCCTGTCCTGGAAGTCACTCAGTAAACCATGCTGTCCTCAGATTCACAGAGATCCGCCTGCCTCTGCCACCTGAGTGCTGGGATTAAAGGCGTGCGCCACCACCGCCCATCCCTCCCATCTCAGGCTAGTCTTAAATTCAAAGTCCTCTTGTCTCAGCCTCCCCCGTGCTTCCAGCGGTACCTCTCTGGGCTGCACCTGACCTGATGAGGGCGTACAGGTAAGTGGTGTGCTAGGGAAGGAGTGGCACGAGTGTCTGAAGCTTCTAGAATTCTTCCAGTCATACTCACATGATGTGGACAATGACGCCCATGCCCGATACAGCGTCCCGGTCCACAGCGTTCAGCATGGCTTGGGAAATGGTTTCAAACAGGTGCTCTGGGTCCTGCCAACAGAAGAGAGTTCTCAGACCTGGGATGTGTTCCTTCTCAACCCTCTTGTTTTCTGGACTCCAGCTGCCCTGCTTAGGCCCTGCCATGCCTGGTGTGAGGGATGGTTCCTTGGATATGGAAACTTCTCAGCTCCTTCCTCAGGAAGAAACAGGACGAAGAAAACACTTCAACCCTCAAAGTACCATCTTGGGCAAGTGTCATAATTATATCCAGTGACAGGCCTCAGTTCCTCCATTGTAAAAGAAGGGTAGCTCTGCTTGATTCAGGTGTAGTTCTCAGCAGCCTGAGATGTCCTGCATGACCCTCAGGTATGTCAAAACTCAGCCTGTCCAATCTTACAAGCCCACTCCTCAAACCAGCCCCCTCTCCTCAATTCTCCACCTTGGATTCACTGTCTCCAGTCAGGACCTCAGCATCTCCTGGAGGTGAGTGACCACAATCAAGGCAGGCTGTAGCCTGGATGCCTCAGGTCCCTTCCACTGAAGGGACGCATTTAAACCCCGCCTTTCTCTCCAGCCTCACTTCACCGAGCTTCCTCCTCTCACAGGGACTCTCAACTCACTGACATAACTGGCCCTGCCTGTATCCCGGGACAGGTGTCCTGCTGGCGCCCAGGCCTGCTTTGTCCTCTTCCTCCTCCTCTACGAGTGTGAACACATTTGAATGACCTGCCTTGTTAAAGGCAGTAAGCCCCTGAGGTCACTTTGGACTTGGCTTCCCCCAAGCCTGCAGAGCAGAAGAGCAGCACTTCACTGCCTCCCTGTGATGCATAGATCTAATTTCTTTTCTCATCCCCTCTCTGAGGAATGTTCCCATTCATAGCTGAGGTAAATGGTGGACAGAACAGAATGTCGCCTTTAATCCCAGCATTCAGTTGGCAGAGGCAGGCGGATCTCTGTGAGTTTAAGGCCTGGTCTACAGAGCGAGTTCCAGGACAGCCAGAGCTGTTACACAGAGAAACCCTGTGTGCTGCCAGTCATAGGGGAGGACACCAGAAACCCAGTATGATGCGGTAGTAAGCATGTGAGCAGGGTGGGTCAGCAGAGGCTGCTCTCCTCCCGGTCAGCCAGCCCAGGTGGAACGGCTGGAAACCCTCAGACGGAGCAGCAGCTGCGGCCTGCTCTCTTGCCACACCTTCCCCTCTACTTCCCGCAGCACAAACGTCTATAATGGCGCGGGTTCAGAGGCCAGCCTTGCTGGGTGTTGCTAACTTACCATGTTGGGCTCCCAGAGAGACTCGCACATCCCATACATCTGTTCAGAGCAGGTACCACTGACTACAAAGTCATCAGTCACCATGGGGCAGCCGATGAGGTCTAGAGAGCAAATGAAGGGCTTAAAGGTCTTCGGGTCCAACCCAGCAATGACAGGCTCTGTATAGTAGGGACCAAACCTGTGGCCAGGGTGAGAGAGAGTCCAGAGTTCAAGAGAACTGGTTTTCACACACTCATCTGCCGAGGGAGGGGCTTGGAAGCATCCTTTCCCTGTGGCTTGACCTGTGCAGCCCATTCCCCTTCTCCCGGTACATTCTTCGGTATGCTCACGCCCCTCTGACTTCTCTTCCGCCTGGCCCTCACCCCTTCCTAGTCTTCCTTTGGGAATTCCGCCTTCTCATCTTCACCACTACCAGAGCTCCCCCTGTGACTGCCCTTTCTGTCTGTGCTGCTCACCTCTGCTTCTCTAGAAACAGGTTGAGACTGGCCAGGGTGTGGCTCACTGGCAGAGCACATGCCCAGCACACAGGGAGCTCAATGTCTGAGCTCCACCCAGTACTGTGGGAAAGTTTAAAAAAACCAAAAGTGTCAAGGCCAGCCTGGTCAACAGAGCCAGTTCCAAGACAGCCTCCAATACAGAGAAACCCTGTCTCGAAAAACCAAAAAAAAAAAGTGGCTGGGTTTGGTGGCACACATCTGGTCCTGGTACTCAAGAGGCAGGAGGATCAAGCTGGACACCAGCCTGGACCACAAACAAAACCTAGGATCTTAATGGACAACTTCAAGTTGGGCAGGGTGGCACATACCTTTGATACCAACATTTGGGAGGCAGGAGCATCTCTCGGAGTTTGAGGCCAACCTGGTCTACATAGTGATTTCTAGTTTAGCCAGGGCTACACAGAGCTCCTGTGTCAAAAAGCAAACAGACAAAACCAAACCAATACTGAATGGCCAGTCCCAGCAGAAACTACCTGTGTTGTCTCCTTGGTTTATAGCTGCCTTTTTTTGTTTGTTTGTTTTTTGAGACAGAGTTTCTCTATGTCCTAGAACTCATCAAGATGGCCTCAAGAGATTCCCCCCCTTGCCTCTGCCTCCCTAAAGGCTTGTGTCACCACATCCGGCTGCAA
Organism: Mesocricetus auratus; assembly: GCF_017639785.1. Classification (NCBI taxonomy): domain Eukaryota; kingdom Metazoa; phylum Chordata; class Mammalia; order Rodentia; family Cricetidae; genus Mesocricetus; species Mesocricetus auratus. The sequence continues at coordinate 75,516,615 of NW_024429191.1, read as the reverse complement.
GGTTGTTTCTTTTATTAAAACTTTATTTTGTGTTTAATTATGTGCCAGAAGTAACATGGTCCTGAGTTTCTCAAGCCTCCTGAGCATCAAATTTACAAGATATTTAAAACTTGTATCACCCTTTTCTAACATATGATGACCTTCAACTTTTTTTTGAGATTTTAAAATATTTTTTATTTAAATTAGAAACAATCTTATTTTAATTTTTTTGAATCTTTATGTGTATGAGTGTTTTTGTCTGCATGAATGTCTGTACACCACATGCATACAGTACCCACAGAAGCCAGAAGAGGGCATCAGACCTCCTGCAACTGGAGTCACAGACGTGAGCTATTATTCTGTGGGTGCTGGGAATCAAACCTGGGTGTACTACAAGAATTACAAGTGCTCAGCCAGTGGGTGGTGGTGCACACCTTTAATCCCAGCACTCGGGAAGCAGAGGCAGGTGGATCTCTGTGAGTGCGAGGCCAGGCTGGACCGACAGCCTCCAAAACAATACAGAGAAACCTTGTCTCGTTAAAAAAAAAAAAAAAAAAAAAGAAAGAAATGAAAGAGAGAAGCCAGGGAGAAAGTGTCCCCACAAGAACACTCCACAGCACTCTGCCTAACTCACATCTGAACCTCCCCTGACTGCCAGTCTTGCTTCCGCTCACCGTTTCTCATACAGAAGGTTGGCCACCATGCTCATGAGGGTGTAAGGCTTGATCTGCCGCCCTTCCTTCAGCTCATACAGGTTCAGCCGGAACTTGAGACGCTGGGCACTGGGGGAGGAGAAGCAGGGGGTGAATCATTGCTCAAAGTCCTCTAGTCATGCAGGCGGTGGTGGTGGTGGTGCACACATTTAATCCCAGCACTCAGGAGGCAGAGGCAGGCAGATCTCTGTGAGTTCGAGGCTGGGCTGGACCAACAGCCTCCAAAACAATAGAGAGAAAGCCTGTCTCGTAAAAACCAAAAAAAAAAAAAAAAAAAAAAAAGTCCTCTAGTCTTTAACCGCACAGTCAAGAGTAACACGGGGAGGTACAGGATCTCTGTCCCTACCAGGGAATGCTGGAGCAGGTGCTATACTCACTGATGAGAAGGTGCCTACAAAGAATGGCCTCATGTCCCCCAGGGCCACCTCAGAGCTCCAGGTTAGTCCCTGCATCGAACCAACCAATGCCACACCTGCTGAACAATGCAGGGCTTCCTAAGACACAGGAATGGAGGTCTTGGGGTAAACTTGACTTCATCTCATAAATGAGGAAGCCGAGGCCTAGAGAATGAGGACTTGCTGCCCATAGCAAGCAGGCAGACCTACCTCAGTCTCCATAATGCTGGGATTAGAAACAGGAACTACTTTTTCCCTTTCCCTAATGCTAGAGATTGAATGCAGGATCTTATGTTCGCTAAACATATACTCTGTCATCGAATTACAGCCCATTCCCACAGAATACTTTTCATTCAAGCTAGTTCAATCTGATGCAGAACCTTCAGGCACAGAGGATGGCCTGCATTACATTAAAATAAAAGGCCTGGCGAGGGGGATTGCCTGGGGAGATGGCTCAGTGGGTAAGAGCATTGACTGTTCTTCCAGCAGGCCTGGGTTCAATTCCCAGCATCTACACTGGAGCTAACAGCCTTCTACAACTCCAGTTCTGGGGAATCCAACAACCTCTTCTGGCCTCCGGAGCCACAACATGCAGCTGGCACAAAACACATGTAGCAAAACATCCATGCATATAAAATAAACTAATAATAATAATAAAACAATAATAAAAGGATATGAGGGCTTGGGCTTGAGAATATAGTCCAACAGCACACACATCACATTCTTAAGCATTTAAAATCCTGGTCTCAATTTCTAGTAACAGGAGGAAGGGGAAGGGGGAGGAGGCTTGACTCAACCTCAAGGCTCATGGAATCAATGAATGAATCTTTTTTTGGCCTCACAACAGCCACTAAGGCTAGTCAGCAACAACTCAAAGTTCCATCCTTGGAACTAATACCAAGCCTGACCAGAACCAGTTCCTGCAAGCTGTCCCCTGAACTCTACACACATGTGGCACCTGGGCATCCAAACACAATAAAATAATAAATGTGGGGGCTGGAGACATGGCTCAGCAGTTAAGAGCACTGCCTACGCTTCCAGAAGAACTAACTTCTATTTCCAGCAACCATATAGTAGCTCACAACCATCTGCAACTTAGGTGGGGAGGAGGTCTAATGGCCTCTTCTGGCCTCTGCAGGACTGCACACGTGGTGCACAGACATACATGTAGGCAAAACATCCACACACATCAAATAAAAACAAGGACAAAAATCGATACATTTTACTTTTTAAAGTCCCATCCTTTTTCCCCACCACCAACCACAGCCATCATTACCCCATGCTAGGGCCATCACACACCATGACGTGTTTGCTCCCCTTTCAGACTCTCAACTCACTTAAGCTCTGTCAACTAGGTAGGTGGGGAGTTAAAACCTACCAGCTCAGCAGGGCTAGTTATCACTCAGTATGTCTGCTTTGCCAGTCACCTAATGCTTTAGGGGGACACACACAGCCTTTGGCTCTAGAGAGACCTGCACTACCATCCTGGCTGGCATTCATTAATGTGCATCTTGAACAAAAAATTCTCTGAGGCTTTCAGTGAGACAGCTAACCAGTAATATCAATACCATGATTAATGGATCCCCTGACAAAGATGCTTCCCACAGAGTCCAGAACAGAGTAATGCTGGAAAACGTAGGTTGGGACTCATCTATGTTTTGTTTTTTTGAGACAGGGTTTCTCTGTGTAGCTTTGCAAACCATGCTGGCCTCGAACTCAAAGATCCGCCTACCTCTGCCTCCCGAGTGCTGGGATTAAAGGCGTGCGTCAACACCCCCAGTCTGGGACACATCTCTGTATGGCTACAGTGTCCAGCAGTGGTGGTGTTTGGCAGATGGCTGACATCAGGTTGCTCAAGACAAGTCGAAAATACCAGGGTGAAGGTGGAGCTCTGGGTGACTTACACTGTCTGGACGTCGGTAGCCAGCCCGGCTAGGCCTATGTAGAGTCTGTCACCCATGGGAAAAATCTTCTGGAAGTCCGTGGTCACCATCTGGGCCTGGATCCCGAAACGCCTGTCCGCAGCGATGGCTACACAGTTTTTTCCCTTCATGGCCATGACGGCCCCTCCGTTATAGGACATAATAGACTGGAGACAGACAAATAAAAGGGCTCAGTTCGTGGAGTTAGGTGTTGCCATAACCTTCAGCCCAGTCTCCGGAGGCGCCTGGACGCCGGGAGCTCCAGTCCTAAGATGGACCCGATGCGGCACCCAGGAACCGCACTCATCTGCACGGTCCTGCAATGCTCATTCTAATGACCACCAGGCCCTCTCCGTCCCGAATCCAAGCCTTACCCGTTCATGCTTTCAATTCCCATCCCAGATTTAGTCCCCTTACTCCCCATTCTCACCATGATTGCGCTCTAGCAGGACTCCGATCACCACTGCGACTCCTGCAAACCGGCTCTGGCTTTCTCGAGTACACCGCTCTCGTCGAGTCTCCCTATTGGCTGGTGGGCCGACTCTGCCTGACCAGTTCAGCTTTCTATTGGATAATTATCCCGTCAGTCACAAAATATGCGTAGTTTGGTTGAGACACCACAACGGAGGTATGGAAAGCGGAAAGTGAAAAGTCACTGTGAGTGCGGAAGAGCCTCCGGTCCGGGGCATGTTGGGATACTGGCGGACCCGGGGAGGGGGCGGAGCTGGCACCACGTGGGCTGGGACGCGGCCTTGCAGGGCTTCGGCTGTACGCAGAGGGCTTACTGCGGCGCTGTAGGAGTTGGGCATTTTACTCAAGCTAGATGACTTCATGTATTCATTCACAAATCCCTACAACTACAGTGCTCCGGCCACTTTGCGGAGCTACGAATGCCCCCTGGCGCCGAGCATACCGAGGGCGCTCATTCATTGCAGAATGGGCAGACGACCGAGGTTTCGTGCTGCGATGGTTCAGCTGCAGAGGAGAATTTTTTTTTTGGTGGGGGGGCTACAGATTGGAGTCCCTTCCCTCCATCCCTGCAGGTCGACTGACATAGCCTTTAGTCTCTCTTCACTCTACAAAGGAATGTTCTGTGTCCTTCTACATCTAAGTCACTAACCGAGGATAACCTAGGCCAACCGCTCCGGGGCAACGCAGGTGGAACGGGCGTGTCCCTCGCCTTTCCTTCCTGAGATTAACCCACCCGGGTTCTACGTGATCGGATTTCTTTCGCTGGAAAAGCTTCTATGACTGCTTGCGTTCTCGCTGCTCTTGCGCCATATCGCGGTCGCTTCTATTGACTCGGCTCTCTGTCTCACCAGCAGCTATCACCGTCTCTGTGGCGCAATCGGTTAGCGCGTTCGGCTGTTAACCGAAAGGTTGGTGGTTCGAGCCCACCCAGGGACGGTTCGAGGCCTTTTTTTAAAAAAAAATCACATAAACCAAATTTTGTACCGAGCCATTTATATTTAGAAATTCATTTACAGGATTTCTCTCTAACGTCTCGCCACCTCCACTGACCACCGGTGTCCTCAGTCTGGATTACAGGAAAGCCAAAGACAGGTTTCTGCCATGTTTCACAATGCATTTTTCCCTAGGATTAAGGATGAATTTGCTGTGGAGACTGCACAGCCTTCCATTGTCAGTGGACGATATAAACTTGAAATAGGACATCCGTTCCGGAGGAAAGAGGCAGAAAAGCAACCTCGGGGACAAAGTGAGGGATACAGGTGGAAGAGGAAGACCCCAGCTGCGATCTGCAGAGAAGGGCAGAGGAAAAGAGGGGCGCTGATGAGGAAACGGATGCCTAGATGGACAGAGGGTGTTGTTTGCAGGAGGGAGAAGCATAAAGGGCAGAGGTGAGGCTGCACTTGAAAGCAATGGCCGTTGTCACCATATTAAAAGGATCCCATCCTTGCAAGGCGCTAGTGTGCGCTGGAAGCAGTCTTTGCCTGGATGTCCCTCCCAGGTTTCTGCCCTTTGGGAACCTCTGATTTATGACTGACAGTGACCCTCCCTACAAGTTGCTACCAACTAGACGACAGAATAAGATACAGACAGACAGCATGAAAAGCAGGGGTTCTTCATGTCTGCAGAGGAGCATTGGCTGAGGTGGGCAGGAAGCCTCTACCTTCCCTAAAGAGAACGTGCAAGGGGCTCTTTCAATCCGTTCTCTAGGTATTTGGCTCAAAGGAAGTCTCTTCTGGACCCCGTCTCCCATGTTTGCACACCCCACATAGGAACAAGTCTAGAGGATCACCTGGCACTTCAAGACGGATAGAGACGGGTCTTTCCAGGCTTCTCCTCACTGGTCCTGTTCTATGTCAAAGCCCAGCGTTACCTGCTGTGCCTAAAGCAATACTTGACATTGGCATATGCCAGGTGCTTCTAAGATGGTTAATAAAGACTGAAAGACTGGAGAACTTCAGGTGTGGGAAGGGTTGAGTCAGGGGTTCTTCTGATAAAACAGAGATGCTAACAATTATTTGTTGGAGTTTTAGTGAGCAGTGGGTCTTCGGCGTGATCCTACTCTCCTCCGGTTTACTCTGGATTGGAACTTAATAGCTGTTTGAGGAGTAAATGGATACCCATTTAATAAGCAAGGTAGCCAGGGGCAGCCAGACCTTCCTGGGTGCTGTTGTTTGATGGAATCGAGATTTCCGACGCCCCTCAGTTTTCTCTTGTTCGGGGACTTCTAGTGAAAAGAAAAAGGCAGAGACGGAGACCCTGTTGCGGTACCCTTCGTGCTGAGCACTTGTGTTCCCTATAACAGAATCCCAGATGCGGGGACACACTGACCCTGATGACAGTGGACGTGTCTAACCCGAGTCCCCTTTCCACAGTAGCCTGTGAGCTCGTGGTGCCCGATGTAGGGTCTGGGAAGCAGGTGACCGATTTTCCCGGGTCCTCTCCCGCTCGGTCTAGACGGAAATTTCTCCGCCCTTCCTCTCCACTGTCATTCGACCAGCGCGGGCTGAGGGCTGAAAGCGGTGGGTCACTGGACCGCCAGCGTCCACAGGGCTCCTGGTGCTTAAGCGGGCCAGGGTGTAAATGCACTCAGTCCGGAGGCCCCCAACTTCGGGGCTGCTTTGAGCTTAGGGACAGGAGAGGAGGTGGGCGCTCAGAAGCTGCAGGAAGATTCGTTCCCTACTCGAGCCAACCCACCGTGCTGGCGCTTAAAGGCATTTCAGGCCGGATAATTCAGCTCTTTGAAGGGAAAGTCACAGTGGCCACCCCCAATAAATCAGATGTAACGAGTAAGCGAAATGGAGAAAACTAATGAGGTCCACGGTTCTCGTGGTAACGCAGAATCGATTCGTTTCCTCGGCGCCGTCTCTTCCAGCTCTCCTTCCTCCTCTGTCTGGGACCGGGGCCGCAGGGGACCCGAGGGTGACCGTAGGAGTCGGCTCGCACAGTCCTCCTTCGCGCTCGCCGGCTTCTCGGCGGTGGCGAGGGAGGCGCACTGGCGGCAAAGAGGCGCCCGTCCTCTCTCGACTCGTCGCTTCCTTCTGCGCCCGGGCCTCTCGAATTCGGCTAGTTATTGTGTCTCTGGCTCAGCGCCTGAGTTCGTGTTTCGGGCTGCTCTCCCCGCCCCGAATTGCGTTCCATTCTTCTCCGCCCGAGCACGCCGAGCGCGCCAGCCTCGGCCACAGCCAAGCCCCGCGGCCACCGTGCGCTCCCTGTGAGGTGCGGCGTCCCCGAAACGGCGCGCGGGGGGGGGGGGCGCGCTCCGGGTCACACACGCACTTAGGATTCTCAAGGGAATGTCAGCTGGAGTGAGTAAACCTCGTTCGGACGCGTGGCCGGCGGCGCCGTGTCCTCCGCCCAAGTGCCGTTTGGTGGCGGCGCGGCTTCGGGTGCTGCGAGACACATTTCCGCCCAGTCTGCATCTCACCATTTTCCAAGCTCCCCAGCTAGAGTAGGAATCCCAGGGTTGGTGGGAGAGGGGGGACACACTTATTTTAGGAGGGCAAGGAGGAGGTATCACGACTGGAGATAACACAGCCGGATCTTTCCTCCGGGTGCAAGGGATCTGTTTGGTTAAGAGGGGTCCTCGGGTTTGGGGGAAGCCCAGGGCGCGGAGGTGGAGAGCAGCTGAGCTAGCCTCTCCCCCTGCTCTTTCCCTCTCTGCAAACATCCTGAAGGAATGAGGTCACGTGGGTGAGTAGTGGGCGGGACCTACTCTTGTCTGGAGGAAAAAAGCCATTTTGTCGCCCCCCCTCCACGGCCCCTCCCCTCTCGTCCCCTCCCCTCCCCACTCTCCCTCCCACCCCAAGCTGCTCTTACAAACTCCTTTCTTACCATAGGTTTCTCCCCTCCCGCCGGCCGAGCGAGCGACAGGGCTGTGGCCCCCTCCCCTCCCTTCCCTCCCTCCCTCCCATCCCCCTCCCCGAGACCCACCGGACCCCGAAGCCAGGTAAGCGGACGCCGACTCGCGCCTGCCTCCTTGCTCCTCGTAAGCGTCTGGGGCCGGCGACCGGGGCCGGTCCACCTTTCCCCGCAGACCCCAGTGGGAGCCGGGAGCCCCGGCCTGGCCTGCCGACCGCGTCCCCTTCCCGCCCTGCCAGCCGCTGTCCAATCTCGCCCCGTCCGCCTTTCTTTCTCCCGTTCCCGGTCTCTTTTTTTTTTTTTCCTTTCCTCCCTTCCAAGATGGCCGAAGTGGATTCCCCCTCTTAACGATTTGGCGTCTCCCTCGACCACCTCCTCTTTGTGCAGCAGCCCCCTGCTAAGACCCTGCTGGCGAGGTATCGAGGGGGAGGGTCCGGGCGGCCACGAGGGCTTTGGGGACACGGGCTAGGGTGGGTCTCACCCCCAACCCAGTGTCTTCACCAGCCGGAACAGACCGTGGCTCTGGCCGATCAGCCCCCTTCGAGTCGGGCAAGGGTCGCCTCTCGAATGAGCAGTGAGCGTGGCAGACGCGCGAGCACTTGAGGCCCGGGGAAAGGGGACTTGGCTTTCTGGTGGCTGCGAGGCCGGGGGAGGGCGCCCTAACTGCTGGGGTCCGGATCTTGGGCACCTCCCCCAGAGGTCCCTTTCCCCAGTCCCGGTGCGAGGCGCCCCGCCCCCTCCCTGAACCACCTCGGCAGAGCTTTTCCCTCCGTCCCTCCTGGGGCCCCACCGAAGTTTGGCTCTAGGGAAGGGAGGGAGTGGCTACTCGGCCACTGGGGTGCCTGATCCTTTGACCTGGGCTCCGGGGGAAGCACGGGTGGAGGGGGTAGAATGGGAGTGAGGAGAGATTTAGCATGCTATTTATTCCTTTTCACCAGTAGTGGCCAAAAGGTCTGATGAGCTGGCCCTTCTTCCATGGTTGGGGGGGGGGTTGGCGAATGGAAGCGGCTCCTCTTTCTTCCCTGAGCCCTGGCGCGGCTAGTTCTGAAAGCTGGGGAACCGGGGGCCTGCAGACACCCCGCGCCCTTCCTGCCCCCCAGGGGCGTCTAGACAACCCGCTTCTCTCCCTCCCCCACTCCCCGGGTCCACCCAAAATTGCTCTGCTTGGCTTGAGCGAGGAGGGTATGCATGTGTGAATTTTAAATGTTTAAGTATGTACAGGTGTTACCTCGGGTCCTTGCGTCTTTGTCTCATAACCCCCAGCCTTGCTCTCGCCATCCCCCATGCTGCCTCAGTCTCTCTTGGGCTCCCTCTCGCTGAGGGAGGGGTTTCTTAGCCAGCTCTCAGTCCTGAGCCTCCTGCTCTGTACTTCTTACAGTTGTACTGTTCCTGAAACTCATGACACCCCCTCCATCCCTATCCCTGCGCCAAGGTGTTATTACTGTAAACGGAGGAGCATAAAGCCAGCTCTGTTGCAGCGTTTTAGTGGAGAGGTTTTCCCAGGGGTTCCCCTGGTTTAAGGTTGGGGCTTGTGCACTTAGAACTGTGTTTGGAATGAGGCAGGAAACAGCCTCCACGATCCAGTCCGGCTGTCGCCTGAGTCTGTTCAAGTTGAAGTATTGGGAGGTGAGCAGGGAGGAGGGAAAATGACTGATTCCCTGAGATCTTGGTTGATGGAGCTGTTGCCATGGGAACGGAGAGAGCCTGAAGTGGAAGAGGTTACATATTGTACAGGTCAGATGTCAACTGAGCCCTCCAACCTCTGGCCCCAGAGTGGGGTTGGGGGCCGAACTGCCTTTGTTGCTGGAAGACTTAAATTATAATTTACCCTGGGAAGACCAAGGGTTCAAAGAACGTTATTGTTGGTGGCTCCGGTTTCAGGCTGGATGTGATGCAGTGGGTGGGGATGGTTTCTACATCTGTGGAGTGGGAGCCGGTCTAGCCAAGTGTCTGTGCGCCTTGTGTGTGACCACCCTTATCTGACTGGATGCTGTGAATATGAGATATGAAGGGGCGTGTCTAGCTCTGATGTGTGTGTCTTGCAGTATTGCCCTGTGTATACTTGTGTTTTACTTTTTATTTTTTGCCTTTCGGGAGCTGAGTGGTGGGTAGAGGAGCTCCCAGCCTTTTTCCAGTGTTAGGAAAAGAGATTTCACCGTGTCTTAGTGCAGAGTGCTCTGACCCATGCGTAAACTCATGAGGTGGGCATAGTTGGGTCTGTGAAGCTGGAAGGGAACCAATGCTAGAAATTCATGCATGGCTATACTCTATACTCTTGCTCGCTCTTTCCATGATGCCTCGGTTTCCCCCATCTGTACTGTGGAAGTGGTGTAGGCATTAGCTTTTGCCTCCCTTTTGGCGGTCCCACTGTAAGGGCTTCCCCGGGCTCAGCTCTTCAGCTGAGTGGGTGAAGGGCATTAGAACAGGAGGTAGGCAGCTTTTGTCCATTTCACTGCATGACCTTGGACAAGTCACATCTAAGTTTGTCATCTGTAAAATGAGAAGGCTGCAGACCATGCTTTCAAAGATCTTGTCCACCCCTGCTAGTCAAGTTAGGATGTGACCTTGAATGACCTCGCATGGCCTGGGGCTTGATTTGACTTGGTGCCCCAGCAAGGCTGTGGCTAGTGTCCCTGGGAGCAGCAGAGTCCTCTCTCTGTGTTGTCAGAGGCCAACACCTACAGGAGAGAGGGAAGTTTGGTTCACTAGAAAGATGTGAGGTGTCTGTGGGCAGGGGGCTGGGAGCTTGGGGAGAGGCAGATGAGCTCAAATGGCAAGGGACTGGGTGCTGACCAAGCCCTCTCCTGCTCCTGTCTGGGGCCCCTGGGAGCCAGGAGAGAGCAGAGAACAAGACTTCAGGTAAAGACTGGGGGGGGGGGCGTGTTGGAGGGATGTAGTTGGGGCTAGCCTCTTCCCTAGCTCCACTGAGACCAGTCCTTTTCTGCTTCTTGGGACCTGTGTCTTTCACTTTTTCTTCCATGAGCCCTTTGTCTACCCCGACTGTCCCCTCCATAGTGACGCACTGCGTCCTTTCCCCTCTTCCCCCAGCACCACAGCCCACTGCAGGGGAGGAGTGGACACAGGTCCTGATCCTGGGCAGAGAAACGGGGAGGGGATGCGCTGGGGACTCCAGCTTCTGTTTACAGCTACTCTTGGCACCTGCTGACAGGGCCCTGCAGGTAACCATGGCAATCAGGTGAGGAGCCAATCAGTGCCTCTCCCCACCCCCAGCACCAGTGGTAGCTTTCTAAGGCCCCTAGAGATAGGGAACTGGGAGGGTCTCTGCTTTTCAGCCCATAGTATGCCTTTCCCTTATTACCCTGAGCCCAGGAAGGGACCTGGACCTGCGGGCTGCTCTAGTATGAAACCTCAAAAATGATGGGCTGAGCGGGCTCCTGTGGCTTCTTAGGAACTGGTATCTATTTGCAAATGAAGTCATGTGTGACTGAAGTGGCTGAGGCAGTGTGTGTGTGTGTGTGTGTGTGTGTGTGTGTGTGTGTGTGTGTGTGTGTTGCACGTGTGTAGGGGATAGGGTAACAACTTAACCTAGCAGCCTAGATTCCCTGGCTGAATCCTACTCTGATAATCTTTACTTCTGTTTCTGTGTGTCTCTGGACACAGGCACACACAAGGCAAGCAGTCACATGAAGTACCTTTGGAAGCCCAGACAGCACGTACACACGGTGACTATTACCCACGCTCAAAGAGACAGCCACTTGGAGTTTGTTCTATCCTCTGGATGGTTGTAATAATATTTGGGCTTTTTGCCAGGGACTATGTTACCATGGAAACAACTAAACAGTAGAGTAGCCAGCAGCCTCTTTGAAATTGTAAAGGGGACCCATGCAGGGAGGATCAGCTATGGCCACCTGTACGGGCAGAATCTTTGCAGGCCAGGGTGGCTGCCTCACCGTCTCTGGCTGGTTTGTTCCCCCCTTTCTTTTCTGTCCCAAGTATGGCCTTTGTGTGTCTCCATCTATCCCAGTCTCTGGCCAGGTGCCCTGGGGCCTTATTGGCTATTTGGGTCTTGGCCAGGCTCATCCTGGGGTCTCTATAGAAACTGCTGATCCTGGCTGTGAATTTCTTGTCCTAGAAAACCCAGTGTGGTGGCTTTAGAAATCTTTCTGGAAAAGAGAAAAGGTTGTATGTTGTAAAGGAGCGGTTGGGGCTTGGCCAGCCTCTCAAGCCCGGCTCCTGGGCTTTTGCTGTGGGAGGGGAGAGAGGCAGCCTCCTCCAGCCCAGAGTCAGAGCCAGCTTTGAAATGACTTTGGCCTGCTAGGGCCTGGCCAGGTGCATTGGAGAACTGGGGACAGAGAACGCTCTCTGCCCAGTTTGGCAGGTGTCTAGGAGAGCCTGTCAACAGGTGGCAGGAGTCGCCAGGTTGGAACATGGTGCGATCCCAGTGGCACATGAAGCAATTCTGTGTGTTCATGCAAGTGGGCTCCCGGACCGTGCACAGTGGGGAGCACTTAGTGTGGCATTGGGGCTGGGGCACCGTGGGGTGGCTCTCTCCATAGGGCAGCAAAGGTCTTTTGGCCAGGCTCTTGGACTGTACATAGAGTAAGTACAGTGTCAGGCTGGGCCTGCAGCTCCTTTTAATTTGAGACATAATGAAAACCAGCGTCAGGGTTCCTGGTCAGAAGGCCAAAGGGTCAGCATGTGGTAGATTGGAAGGAGCTATATGTGTCCAGGGACATCAGAGGAGGGGGTGTTCTGACTGTGTGGGACACAGCCAAGAGGACAAGTTATGGGCCTGTGTCCTAGTATCTCTCAAGAAGGCTTCCCCATGACAAATCTCTCTCATGGATGGACCAGTGATAACTTATTCTTCATTTTGGTCTGTGAATTGAGTTGCCTGGATGATTTCTCCTACCTGTTAGTACTCAGTAAATATTTGACACTTGAGTGGATATGGGTTGGAATCAGGAATGTTAAAATTTTTATTGCGCCGGTCATTGGTGGCGCACGCCTTTAATCCCAGCACTCGGGAGGCAGAGGCAGGCGGATCTCTGTGAGTTCGAGGCCAGCCTGGTCTGCAGAGCGAGTTCCAGGACAGCCTCCAAAGCCACAGAGAAACCCTGTCTCAAAAAACCAAAAAAAAAAAAAAAATTTTATTGCATTGTGTGTGTGCATGTATCTGTGTGTGTGTATATATATATATATGTATATATATATATACAGGTAGTCAAAAGAAAACTTGCAGCCATTGGCTTTTTTCCTCTCCTTCCACCATGTGGGTCATTAGGCTTGGCTGCAAGCACCTTTACCTGGTGAGCTCTCTCACAGGTCCATGGGTCCCAGGAAAATTTGGGGGGTGGTGAGGAGAGAATTCTGAGACAGAGTTTCTCTGTGTAGCTTTTGGAGCCTGTCCTGAAACTTGCTCTGTAGACCAGGCTAACCTGGAACTCAGAGATCCACCTGCCTCTGCCTCCCCTATCTCCCAGGAAGATTTTTTTTAAAGCACTGTTTATTTCCTTTCATTTTCCTGCCCTCCCACGTCCATCTTCAAGAGTTGGTTAGTGTTTCTTAGAGTCTTTCCTACTACTTCTGATTGGTGCACAACCTTGTTAGTCAAAGTTGCAGAAGCCTCCTCAGCCCCCAACACCCAGTGAACACTCAGCAGGAGGCCCAGAAACAGCCAGCCTCAAATATGGGCCTGGTTCCACATCTAAGTCAGAAAAAAAAGATCGTGTGCTCACGAAAGCTATTGACAGAAGTAGTGTGGGGAAATGGCTGAGGGTTTCTGATCCTATTTCTGTTTCCCAGGGTGACGCTTCCCAAGTCTCAGTCCTGACCCCTGGCATCATGCATCGGACCACACGGATTAAAATCACGGAACTGAACCCTCACCTCATGTGTGCCCTCTGTGGGGGTTATTTCATTGACGCCGCCACCATCGTGGAGTGCTTGCATTCCTGTGAGTTTAGTACGGGGTGCTCAGCTTGGGGACACTGCCTAGGGAAACTGGAACAGCCTTTGCTGTCCAGGAGAGCAAACCATGGGTCACTGGGAAACTGCCAAGAAGGGACAAAGTGGGGGTAGTCCTGGGCCCAGAAGTTCATTCCAGGACAGCATCAGAAACCCCCAGTTTCTTTGGTATCTCTGGCTTAAGTTTGATCCCTGAAGATTGGGGTCACTCATTTGTGCTGTCAGATTGGCTACAAGAGATCCAGGACTGGTGTGGTATCTTACCAGGCTGGCTCAGAGGAGCCTGGGACTTGGTGCATTTTGTATGTTAGGCAGAACACCATCCTGTCTCACACAGAGACAGGGCCCAAGGGTAGACCAGGCGCAACAGGCCAGATGTGTGAATGCGCGATGCCATGTTGAGTCTTTGAGCACCCTGAGCTACTGGGTCATGATGGGAAGGGAAGGGTGAATGTAAGCACAGGCCTGGGCAAGAAGGGGTCCTCATTGTCCTCTCTCTGTCCACACCCCAAGTCTGCAAAACCTGCATCGTGCGCTACTTGGAGACCAACAAATACTGCCCCATGTGTGACGTCCAGGTCCATAAAACCCGACCGCTACTGAGCATCAGGTGGGCTTGTGTCCCCTTACCCTCCCTCCAAGTGGCTTCCAGCTTGAAATGCCAGACCCAGAACCAGCATGTCTGGGTGCTGGGCTTCAGAGGGGTATGATGTTGATCTCCGGCTGGAGAGGTGAAGGTACCGTGGCTGGTCACATTCATGTATGTTCTTTCCCAGGTCAGACAAAACCCTCCAGGACATTGTCTACAAGTTGGTGCCTGGGCTTTTTAAAGGTATCCCGAGCCCCTGTGTAGTCTGCTCACCTCCCCCACTCCCAGCTGTTGCCTGCTCATGCCTGCCTCCTTCCCCTAGATGAGATGAAACGGCGGCGGGACTTCTATGCAGCGTACCCGCTGACGGAGGGTGAGTGTTCATTTTCAAGCATGCTCTGGTTCCCAAAGCAACCTGAGTGCCAGCTTTGGTCCTCCTGTCTCTACCACACCTCCTTGCCAGACAGTGCTGTCCAGAGGGGGTGGGGCTCAGCCTCTGAGCCATCCACTCCCATTCCCTAGGTCCTCAGTCCCTTGCTCTATCTTTGACCAACCCCTCTGAGCTGTCTCCCTCTACAGTCCCCAACGGCTCCAATGAGGACCGAGGCGAGGTCCTAGAGCAGGAGAAGGGAGCCCTGGGCGATGATGAGATTGTCAGTCTTTCCATTGAGTTCTACGAAGGAGTCAGGCAAGTACAGCCTAAGCCCTTTCCCACTCTGGCCCATCCTCCCAAGACCCCATCAGACATGTGTATTTGGTCCAGCAACTCCACAATCTTTCGCTTCTTTCCCCCAGGGACCGAGAGGAGAAGAAGAGCCTCATGGAGAATGGGGATGGGGACAAGGAGAAGGTGAGTGTTGGGGGAGTGAGCTGTGAGCTGAGAGAGACTGCCACCAGATAGACCTTCTCACTGGACCCCTCCCCCACAGACAGGGGTGCGCTTCCTGCGATGCCCAGCAGCCATGACTGTCATGCACCTTGCCAAGTTCCTCCGCAACAAAATGGATGTACCAAGCAAGTACAAGGTGAGTAAATGGCTGCACCGCCTCAGACATGAGGGGTCTGTCAGTGGGCCCGGTGGGGGGGGCCCCGTCATCACATACAGCTGGACCTTCAGGAACAGGTAGGCTAGCCCAACTGTTTAGGATAAGACAGCCTGTAATTGTCGTAGTTGGTGTACAAAAGGCCCAAGACCAGGGAAGTGTGTGTGAAAAAACGTCAGACCTTCAAGGAGACCAGGGAGCTCTAGGACGTAGACTGGTAAACCCCGTTGAACACAGCAGCACAGGGTCCCTTGTGTGTCTCTGGTTCTGTTGACCCTGCTTCTTTGGCTCCTAGGTGCTGCTCCTGCAAAGGCTTCGCTTAGCCTACACTTGGGGTGGGGAGACAGTGGGCCTTGTTGCTTCCATCAGTTAGGTCAGATGCAGGGATAGGAGTATCACAGGTGCCTCTGTGGTTCCCTCAGGCCCAGGCAAGGGGTCTCTTGTCCTTGCTGACTCTCTAGGAGCCCTAGAAAGAAGCTTCCCCCTCCCCATCAGCAGGTTGCGGGACTTTGGCCAATTCTGGAAGGAAAGTCACAGCTACAGTAAGGAGAGACCTCCTGCAACCATCTTTCATTCTGCTCCATCCAACCCCAAGACTTCCAGCCGTGGCAGCCAGGGGTGCGACTGCCAGGCCTCACGGTGTCCTTCCTTCCCTCCAGGTGGAGATCCTCTATGAAGATGAACCCCTGAAGGAGTATTACACCCTCATGGACATTGCCTACATCTATCCCTGGCGGAGGGTGAGCCTGTGAAGCAGGTGGTAGAGGGTGGGGCAGTCCCAGGGAGGAGGTCCTTCCGGCATCGACCGTGGCCACAGTCACATGAGACGCCAGGCCTGGCCCTCGCGGCTCATCATACCAGCTCAGCCCTAGGCCATTTCTTGTTTTGTTTGAGATGGGTCTCCTTGGCTGGCCTCAGACTTGGTATGAGGTCCAGGCTGGCCTTGAGTTCACAGCAGCCCTCCTGCTTCAGCTCCTGGATGCTGAGACTACTGGCATATCTACCATGTATCTTGTTGATGCCCTCCCCTGGCTATTACCACCCAGACTTGGGGTCACAGCACCACTGTGGCCTATGATACCTTCTGCATTCTATGATTTTACACCACCAACTCCGTCTCTTACACTCTTTCTTCATGGGTCTGTCTCTATATTTGGCTGTCCGGCTTCATCTGACTCTATTCCGCAGGCCCTCTCCAAGCTCAGGCCTTCCCTCGGGTGCTGGTTGGGTGCAGGGTGGGTGGTCCCTAGTTGGTCTTTCTGCTCTTTTCTTATTGCTGGCCTCTTCCCTTTTACCACAGAACGGGCCTCTCCCCCTCAAGTACCGTGTTCAGCCAGCCTGCAAGCGGCTCACCTTGCCTACAGTGCCCACTCCCTCAGAGGGCACCAACACCAGCGGGGCATCAGAGTGTGAGTCAGTCAGCGACAAGGCTCCCAGCCCCGCCACCCTTCCAGCCACCTCCTCCTCCTTGCCCAGCCCTGCGACCCCCTCCCATGGCTCTCCTAGCTCCCACGGCCCCCCCAGCCACCCACCCTACCTCCCCCACTCCTCCTTCAACTGCCAGTGGGACCAACTCCACTACCAACGGGGGCACTTCGAACTGCCTGCAAACGCCTTCCTCCACCAGCAGGGGGCGCAAGATGACTGTTAACGGAGCTCCTTGCCCCCCCTTAACTTGAGGAAAGGAACCCTCTCCCTCAGCAGCCACCTCTCCCCTCCCTTCTACTTTTTCTGGGCCCCTTTTTCCACCTTTGACTTTCCCTGGTTCCTCCCATCTTCACAGTGGGAGGTGGGTTTTATAAATAAATATCTATCTATATATAAATATATATATGTACATAGGAAAAACCAAATATACATACTTATTTTCTATGGACCAACCAGATTAATTTAAATGCCACAGGAAACAAACTGTATGTGTGTGTATGTGTTCGTGTGGGTGGGAGTGTTTGTGTCTAGGGGGTCTTCTGTAGTTTGCTCTGCTCTTCTGGGGCTTACCCGGTGGTCTTAAGGGGTCATTAAAGCCCTCCCCTGTGTTCCTTCTGCTTCCCAGGGCAGAGAGCACATTGGGTCTCCTAGCTGACTAGATATGGGGTATCTCCGCTGTTCCCCACACACACCTGTAAGCCCCCCCATTGTTGAATGTCCAGAGAATTGCTAAGACAGTGCCTTTTACAAGTGCAGTTTGTCCTCTGGCTGTGAGGGTCAAGTGGCCGTGGAGAAGGCTCCTCCTCCGCCTCCTTGGACGGTGGGAACCTTGTGCAAAGACTCGATGGGTCTACGCTTTTTACCCTCCTCCCCTTACTGTCTCCCTTTTTTTTCCTGTGTGTGGCCTTTGCATCATTTACCTTTATGGAAGAGAAGATTCAGGCTGAGGAGACCCCAGCCCTCCAGAGTCTATGTGGGGACTTTCCTCCTGCCCCTACCCTGACCCAGAAACCCACACTAGCAAGACTGGAGGTGACACTCACTGGGGGCCTAGAGTGGAGGGCTGAGGCGAGTGGCCCAGACAAGCACAGACTCCAGTTCTGCTAAAGGCCAACAGCTTTCAGTCCACTTCCCCACCCCTGACAGGCCAAGCAGGGACAGGACAGAGGCATCTAGAAGCACAAGAAAAACAAAGTGGACCCCTGCTCTACCTAGTGGGCCACCTATTGGGGCAGACCTTGCCTACCTGGTTTTCCTCAAGCTTACATAGCTGGGGGAGGGGGAGGGGAGACCAGAGCATTGACTCAGGTATGTGAGGTTCTGAGCCCGAGGGTCTGTTTGCACCATGTCCTGAGTCTGAGGTCCTGCGACTGTATCCTCCTGTCCTGGGTCGTTTGTATCTCTTGGTTTTGTAATAAATGCTTCGTACTCTCTTGAGCCTGTGGTTCTTTGGGGCAAGGGGAGGAGGAGGGAAGTGCTCCCCAGCCCCACCATGCTGACTGGCTTCCACAGACCAAACTAGCAGGAGGTAGTATGAGCCTTGCTAATGACCACAGGGACACTCGGAGGGTGGGCTCCATTGTTTAATGACAGCTTTACCAGGTATTGAACCAGGGGCCTGCTCTCCTGCACAACAGGTGACAGGTTTTTCAGGAACAGTTGCTAACAAGCAGTCTTGGTCCTTGGATGTCCCCTTCAGCACTGCTGCCTTCATAGAGGGGAAGCCTGCAGAAGGCCGGGAGCCACTGTACCCCTCACAGTGGGGAGCCCACTTCTGCTTTCTGAACCTGCTCGCTCTTGTGGGTGCCGTCACAGTAAGGAGGACGCTGGGTGGCCTTGCAGGTACAGAGAGACACCGTGCGGCTCTCTTGGGCCTTGAACTTGAGTGGGGAGAGGCCAGTGCGCTGGAAGAAGTGGGAGCCATCACAGAAGGGCTGGTGGGAGAAAAAGAAGTCAGTGGGGAGGGAGGAGAGCTGGCCAGTTATTTTCCCCTGCAATGTGGGGGTCACAGGAAGGCTGACACGGAAATAATAGTCACTGTACAGTATTACAAGTGTTTCTCATGGTTCGCCTTTGGGAAACCCAGATAGACTGGACAATTTGCAAGGGGAACTGTGCCTCAGGTAGAGGCAATTTTAATACAAATGAGGTTAGAGTTTTTTTGTTTGGCTTTTACACTTTTTAAGTTTGGCGTGTGTGCATGCGCACACATGTGGAAGTCATAGAGCGACTAAGGGGAGTTGGTTTTCTCCTTTTACCCTGCGAGCCCTCAGGATCACACAAGTTAGCGAGGTATGAAAAGTGCCTCTAGCCATTGAGCATTCACCAGCCCCATTCTTTTGTTCTTGGATAAATTCTCATGTAATCCAGGCCTACCTTGAGCACTATATTGCTTGAGAATGAATGACCTTTGAACTCCTGTCCTCCTGCCTCCACCTTCCAAGTGCTAGGACTATAGATGTGTGTCATCATGCCCTGTTTATTCTGTGCTAGGGACAGACTCCAAGGCTTCCATGCACAAGAGACAAACGTTTATCAATTGAGCTCAGGTATTTTAATTGCTAAGTGAATTCCCATGAAAGTGACATTTTTCTCAATGTTCCCCAGTGAGAGAGCCCAGCAGCCTAGTGCCTTTCCAGAGTGGGGGTCAGTCTTGCTTGGTTCTGTCAGTGACAACCTTCCTGCCTGGAGTAGCCTTATTCATGTATGCACCATGTCCCTCCCAAGATGTCTTCAAAACAGACGATGATAAAGACCGAGGCCAAAAGAGGAGAGAAGCTTTGTTAGGGGCAGAATGGAGGAGAGACAGACCGCTCCTGCCTAAAGGGCATGGAGCTGGCATGTGCACCTACCCCACCCACAGGTCTCTCTCTGGCTGGCATGCCCTTCAAACTGCCTCGCCCTCTGGAATATCTGCTCAAAGGCCACAGCAAATTTATGGCAAAGTAAGCCTTAGGATGTGGGTTTCTCACAGCAGTCACAGCATGGGGACCAGGGCAGAGGTCTCCAGAAAAATAGTGAGGCTCCTGCTACAATGCAAGACAGCATCAGAAGGTAGCAGGCAAACAGAAGTCACATCCAAGGTAAAAAGAGCATGAGGAGAGTCCTGGGGAGGGGAAGACAGGGCAAAATCTTCCCAGCAGTGAGGCCCAAAGCCTGGCACATGGGCAGAGATGCTACCTATGAGGGGGCGGGAGAGGGAAGGACGATCCCTGGAGCCCAGGACTGCAAGAAGAGGAGACTGAAGCCAGTTACAGCACCCGCAGCTACTGAAGCGTGTGACACGCTGGACACACCGTGTGGGCTGGCTAGTCTTTTGGTATCTCAGGTATATACAGAAAGATGGGAAATATGGATGGACTGAAGTTACCAGGATATAGCATGCTGACCCCAAGCAAGAGAGGTGGACGAGGGGGGTTATATGTGTTGCATCTCCCGTCCAAGTACTAACCAGGCCTAACCCTGCTTAGCTTCTGAGTGAGGTGAGACTTGTTCAGGATGACACAACTATAGAACTGTCGCGCTGAAGTGAAAGGGAACGGTAAAAACTCACTTGCTTCTTGCTTCGGCCACACACACACCATCTGTAGGTTTTCCCGGCAACAAGCTCCAACTTGATGGGCGTTTTCTGGGCCACCACGGGTTTGGCTGGGTCTTTGGGGAACCATCGGGCCTACGGCCAGGGAAGACAAGAAGCTCGGATCATCCCAAGCCTTGGAAGTACTGTAAGTTTGCATGATCCCGGCTACTTTTTTCAAACCCTCAAAGCGGTTGTCCTTGCCTCAGTCCAGAAGCCTAGCTCCTTGCCTTCTGCCCTCTGGTCCACCAAACCTTCCCTAGAGCCTGCTGAGAGCAGGGGTGTCCCTTGCCTCTGTCTTCGATGTAGTTCTGAGATCTAGGGAATTGAGGGACTTGTGTGCTGAGAGAAGAAGGCATTCGGTGTACTCACCAGCCAAGAAGAGATTTCCCGCCTCTGGCAAGGCTTCAAGAAGGCAGGCAGGCAGATGTGATTTGGAAACAGAAAAACAAAAACAGGGGAGAAGGGAGGACGCCGGAAACCCATCTGGGAAGGAAAAGAACACAGGCTAAGGGGGCGTGGGAGCAAGAGAAAGGTTGGGGAAACGGTCGCAGCAGAGGAAGGTCTTGGCACCCACTCCGCGATCCCTCAGGAAAAATGACTACCCCGAGGGGAAACGCGGCCGAGGGGCGGAGTCTGGCCCTGGCCGGGGAGGCGGGGCTGGACGGCCCCGGGTCACCAGAGAGAGGACGCTCAGCTCACCGAGGCGCCGCGCATGACCACAGTGTGCAGGCTCGTCCCCACGCCGCTCATCGCCGCTCTGCGCATCGCAGCGTCCGGGTCGCCACCCTCTCCGCTCCGCCTCCCCAACCCCCTCCCGGAAGACGCCACCCGGCCAGGAGTTGGGAGGAGCCGGCCGAGCAGCCCTAGAGCCGGCAGGTGCCGCCCTGGCCCTGCCGAGTCGAAGGCAGTGTTTGAACACACACGCAGTGTGGGGATGTATCACCCAGCAGGGCTCGGGTATCTGTATCTTCACCTACACATATTCTGTGCATTCCGGTTTGAACGATTCCTCCAAGTACTTGAAAACAGGGTCACTGACCAGACATGCCCTGTCCTTCACCCACTAGCGCCCACAGGTGTTAGCCCAGCTCCCGCCCTTCACAGAAGCCAAACAAAGCAAGGTCTCTTTGATTTTTTAGTAAAACATTCTTTTATTAAAAGAACAAGTGCTGTTTACGAACTGCCCTTCGTACAAATAACATCCGTTATACAAAGATACATGACCCAGGCTATGCACAATTCCAGGCTTGGAGGTCGCAAGGGAACACTGCCGCTTGGACTGAGGATATAGAGGTTTCAGAAAGAATGAAAACTGAGCTCCTGGGTTTGCAATCTGTGGCTTCCCTTCCTTGCTCACCTAGGAAGGGTCTGCTACATGGAAACAGGCTGGGATGGAAGGAAGGGAGCCAGAGTTTAGTCTTCAGTGCCAAGGGGGGCTGAGAAAGTGAACACAGAAGAATGGGGGCACCCTCAGTGCCCAACTCTTCAATAGGTCAGGGCAAGGTGGTCTGGTGGAAACTTAAACACACCTACAATCCAGGAGGGATCAGAGGGATCAGAGGGCTCCCTGACCCCACCTTCCTCCAAGATCCTGGTGAAGTTACCTCCATCCTTCTGGACACCTCTCCCCAGGAACCAGCTGCCTGCTACTCCCTTTGGCCCACTGCACTTTTAAAAGAAGTAGCAGGGGGAGCCTGTGTCTTTGAAAACCTGTCAGCATTGCCGGTTTGGGAAAGGGAAATGCAACTGTTAGCCTTTGGGCTCCCCTCATTTGTCTAGGCCCTTCTAGGAGTCTAGGGTGGGCACTCCCTGGGCTTTCAACATAGGAAAGGTCACCAGCCTCAAGATCAGGGTACCTAGGGGCAGCAGTAGACCCAGGAGCCTGGGGGGGAACCCACAAGCTGGGATGAGGGATAAGGAATGGGGAGATACAATTTATTTTTTTAAAGGCAACCCTTAAAGTGTCATTGTCTATGGAGAGGATTCGTCAGCTCAGAGCTAAGACAGTCAGTGCTACATAGATACCTTCCCATCATGGGCACAACCCTACACTCACAACCACACCATGACACACACGCCACACACACAGGGACAGCCAGTCAAACAGCTGCAGCCAAAAGACTGGGCAATGGAACAGGAATGACCAGGCTAGGTACTGTGGCTCATGACTGCTGTCGCTGAGTACCTGTCCCTCCTAGGCTCAGAGCAGTGACCTGTAAAGCCAGCTCCAATGACCCGTAAATACAGCTGAGTCCCTTCTAGCACCGATATCCACTAGCTGTAAGCCCCCCTTCTCCTTGGTAGGCACAGACTCAGCATGCATTACTCACTCATCTCTTCTCACTGAGGGTGGTGACATTAAAATCCACTCATGCGTTCTCAGACTCCACTTCCGCTCTGCAAACCACATCCTTCCCCTCCCCCAGACAGAGATGGCTCCAAATCTGCATCTTTCCCCTCACCCCATGAAAGATATTTATCAAAAAATGGACCAAAGCCAGACATGGTGGCATATACCTTTAATCCCAGCACACAGGAGGCAGAGGCAGGCAGAGCTCTGTGATTTTGAGGCCAGCCTGGTCTACATAGCAAGTTCCAGGATAGCCAGAGCTATATAATAGAGTAGGCCTTGTCTCAGGGGGGGAAAAAAAAGGACCAAGGCTGAAGATGTGAGGCCATCCTGGCATTCTGCAGTATTCTGTTCCCTTTTGAGGATCTCCATAATTTCCCCTGTGAAGCTGCATACCAAGAAGTGTCACAGCTTCCCTCATGTCTCACTATAAGGAGCAACACCACCAAGTAGTGGTGGCAGTGCACGCCTTTAATCCCAGCTCTCAGGAGGCAGAGGCAGGCGGATCTCTGAGTTCCAGGCTAGCCTGGTCTACAGAGAGTCCCAGGACAGCCAAGGCTACACAGAGAAACCTTGTTTTCAGAACAAACAAACAAAAACAAAAAACGAACAAACAAAACTAAAAAAGAGCAGCACCAATTCATGCAAGGCCCAAGAGCTCTCAGCAAATCTAACCTGACTACCTGCCAGCGCATCCTGGCCCAAAGTAGGAAAAAGAGCTCTGGAAAGTTGAGACCAGACTTCCAGAGATCAGAGTGACTGGGGCCAGGGAGCAGCTGGTCCAGGGCACCCAGAACTCCTGTTCCACATGTGTTGACTTTTCAGATATCACAGCAGAGGCTACTTGGCTCTGAATGGTGGCTGGGGCAACAGGGTGGGCCTGGATGAGCAAGTCGTCTAAGAATCTGGATAATCACTGGCTTTAAAACAAGGAGTTAAAGAGCTGAAAAGATGAAAATGATGTCTTTCTGATATTAAGCAGTTAGAAAAGTATTTTTGATGTCATCCCAACTGTCCCCAAAAAAATCCTTCCTAGTGCCAAATAATTTGCCTCTGAAGGTTCCCAACCCACCCTAATATCTTACAAAGTCTTATCAATGGGAATATTAATAGTATTTTTCATATCAGAAAAAAACAACAGTTGAGCAGCACAGGCAAAAATATATCTGCACTACGTTTCTGTCATTGCCAAAAATATACACATCTTTTTTATTTAAAAAAAAAAACAACAACAAAAACCCCAATAACAAAACCCAAACAGAAACACACCAAAATGCACACATGCAAAAGAGACCCACAGGCGTGAACATTGGGGGAACCGGGACTGACCCTCAGTCCCAGCCAGTGCAACCAAAGGGACATAGGCCTCCACGGCGCTCCCATGTCCCACTCAACATCTTTTTCACAATGGCCTCGGGCAGACTGACTCTGCCACCCACTAGTACACCCTGGAAAATAGCTGGTGGGTGAAAGGGACAGTTGTTAGCTCAAATGGCTCTACTAGCTGGTGAAAGTGGGGCTCAAGAGGCAGGCTAGCTTCCTCTGAGAGGGAGACTTTTGCTAAGAAGCGGCATTTACCCCTCCCCTAGTCTCTTGTGCCAGGAAAGATCAAACTACTTGGGGGAGGAGGCCCTGAGGGGGCCCTGAGATGGAGTGGGGTCCAAAGGAGGGAAGGTAGGATAGTACCCTGATTCAGAGCCCCCAGCCCCCAGGAATGCTCCAATACTGGAGTACTGTGGTTTCTTTTAAGTTAACCATTCATGCCCTGGAAAAGGACCAGAGTTGGTTGGGGGATAGTGGCTGCAAGAGCTAGGAACTCCTGCTCTGGTACTGGCCACTGAGCCTGTTCTTGCCCTTGGCTGCCCCAGATCCAGAGAAAGAGGTGACAGACAGACAGGTTAAACAGACTGACCATTCAACACACACACACACACACACACACACACACACACACACACACACACACACAAAACACTCACTCGCGCACACACACTCTCTCATGCTCTGTGGAGTCAGGCAGCTCCCTCTCCCCACCCTCGGCACTCCTCAAGCCAATAGTGCAAAAAGGGGCAGGACACCAAGGACAACGAGGGACTCCCCCCTGCCCAGCCCCATCATGAGGCCCCAAGAGGTGCTATCCTGCCCTTCCTCAGCCCCCCACATCTGTAGGCTTTTCCAAGCTCAGCTTGTGACCCTTAGCGGGGAGGGATGATGAGAAACAGTCAAAGGGATCCCTTCTGCTGGGAAGAAACTGAAGTCACCTGGGACCAGCCCTTTTTCCATAAGGAATTTCCACACAGGGATAGGCCCGGGACCACCCTTCACCTTCCCCATTCAAGTGCTGACTGGTTTATGTGGTAGGTCAACCAACTCTCCACTTCCTATGCCACGACCTACTTTGCTCTTTGGGGGCCCCTAGGCATCTGCAGAGGATGTGGGCCCTTGGGCAGGCTTGGAGCCTGTCTTCCCCTGATCCTCTCTCCTGAAGCAGCCAGTGCAGTGAGGGAATTGGCCAAGTGGAAGGGCTCCCCTCCAGTCCCTCTCCACAGCACCTGGAACTCCAGGCACACACTCCCTGGACATCAGCACAGGCTCTGGGCCTGGCTCTGCAGAGTCTGGGCCCAAGTACCCATTCCAGGAAAAGCCCCTCAAGCCATGTAGGGGTCAGGAGGGAGAGGGGCAGATTAGCCTTTTTCCTGGCTGGCTGAGGCTCCTTTGTCAGCGGTCTGGAAAGACAAGAAGGGAGGCTTTGAGTGCTGGAGGCATCTGGCCCTAACACCCAGTTAGAATGGGAATGGCTGCTGGGGAGTAGAGTATGAAGTAGGCAGGCCTCTGCCTAGCCTGCAGTGTGTACAGTGAGGAAGTGCCTAGCTTGTACCCAAAACTGGCTTCTTGGGCTCAGGGTCGTCCTCCAAAGAAAGCAGGCTTTTCCTTCTGTTGTTGGCCCACCCAGAAGATCATCTTTTTCTAACTGCTGTACACAGAAAAGAAATGGCCTTTTCTAATTGCTCCTCTCATTGGAAAGTTGTTTTCCTTTTAAAAGGGAATTAAAAAGAAACCACATTCAGTGTGTATGCATGTGTGTGTGCACACAAGTGTGTGTGCACGTGAATGTGTGGACAGCAGAGAAGAGATTTCTGGAATCAGTTCTCTCCCTCCACTACATGAGTCCCTGAGATCAAATTCAGATTGCTGGACTTGGTGACAAGCACCTTTTACACAGTGAGCCATCTCACCAAGACGGAAGGCTATTTTTTCTTAGTGGCCCTTTTATTACTAGTACCTGCTCAGGATGGTCTTTGTTGTCTCTGAAGAAGGGAACCCCAATGGGAGCTGAGGTCTTGCTGTCTGCAGCAGGCTATCTGGTTGACCTAGGGGTTGCTGCCTCCCGCTATGGATGTATCTGATGATGTCACTGTAACCATCCTCCTCTGCTTGTCCCTTACAAGGGATACAGGAAGGCTCAGGGCCCTTACTTACCCCTCCTTTAGGGCCACTCCCACTGGCATCTGCCCCGGGCAGGCTGAGAAAGGGGTTGGTCTGGGCAGTGAGGACTGGAGGTCCGCCTGCTGCTGCTACTGCTGCAGCCGCAGCTGCTGCAGCCATGAGACTTGTATTGCTGCCGAGTGAAGGGGCCACCAGGGCTCCAGCAGGCAGCAGGGGTGGAGCTGATGCTGTGGGCAGCAGGCCAGGGGTGCCCGCGGACAGCAGCGGGGTGGAGCTTCCAGCCAGCAGACTGGCCATGGGCAGCTGGGAGCCCCCAGCCATCTGCAGCCGCTGCAACTCCCGTTTCTGCTGAATCTGCTGGATCATCTGGTAGACCACAGTCTGGTGTTCCTGCAAAGACAACAGACTGAGCATTGGCAGTGGGCCCTGCTGTCTCTCCCCAAGGCTGCCTGCCCTGCCAGACCAGGGACCCTAATACTGGAACCATAAGGCCCACAACAGAAACACCAGGATTCTGTCTCTACTTTCACACTCTAGGCCTCCATCTCCCTGTTTGAACAGGAAAAGATAATTCGTGGCTAGGTCAGCATCTGCCAACTGAGTACCTGGGTAAGTGCAGATCATAAACATCTCTAGCCCTGCCCACTGTGTCAGGTCCTCAATCCCCAAGACAACCACAATGCCACTCCAAGTGGAAAGCACTAAATCAGGACAACAATCTCCAAGCACTTCCCTTCTTTTTTTCTTTCCAAAAACTGGTGGTGGAGATGGCACCCACATGACAGCTCACAACAATCTGTAACTCCAGTTCCAGGAGATCCAACACCCTCACACAGACATACATGCAAGCAAAACACCAGTGCCCATGAAAAACAAACAAACACAAAACACAAAACAAAAAGGTGGCACTCTGGAGGCAATGGGCAGGGGCAGGAGGATCTATGTGAGTTCAAGGCCAGTCTAGTCTGCATATTGAGTGCCAGGCCAACAAGGGGCAGCCTCAATAGCTACTCTTCCAAGAGACCTACCTGGATTTAAGTCCCAGCAGCTACAAGGTAGCTTTCAACAATATATAAATAATCTAGTTCCAGAGGACCTAATGCCCTCTTCTGGCCTCTGTGGGCACTGCACACATGTGGTACACAGGCATGGACTTAAAAATAAAATGGAAAGGGGAGGAGAGGGGCAAAAAATTGCTTTGTTTTTGAGGGAGGGGGTCCATTCAGTCCAGGCTGGCCTCAAACTTGATATGGAGCTGATAAGGACCTTGAACTCCCAATTCTCCTGCCTCTTCTACCACCCAAGGTGCTGAAATTACAACCATAAAACACCATACCCAACTATTTTTTCTGTAACTTTAAAAGGCATTTACTTTCAGTGTCTCAAAAATGAAAATAAAGCCAGGCATAGAGGCACATGCCTTTAATCCCAGCACTCAGGAGGCAGAGGCAGGTGAGTTCAAGGCCAGCCTGGTCTACAAAGCAAGTTACAGGACAGCCAGAGCTATTACACAGAGAAACCCTGTCTTGAAAGAAAGAAAAAAAAAAAAAAAGCAAAACAAACAAAAAAACTAGCTGTCTGAAAACAAAAAAATAATGATTTCTCAAAGAAACTTTGTTCTTATTTCTGTTCCCATACAGTAATCAGTTAAATTGCTTCTCTTGTTCAACAGTTTGTAAATTATGTTTACTTTGTGTGCTAGTTAGGGTGCCATGCAGGTTCTAGGGGTGGGACTCTCAGGCTGGACAGAAGACCCTTCACCTGTGGAGCCATCATAACAGACTTTTTACCATTTGGGGTTTTTCTCTACTCTAAAGTCCTGGGCAGACTCAGATTTATTATGTTGCCTAGACCCACCTTGAACTCATGGTTACTCTTTGGCCAAAATGCTTAGACTACTGTCATACCACATACCACACCTGGCAACTGATTGCCTTGCTGGGGGACACAGACAAGGACCTAACGTAATACACGCTGCGCACCTAAGCCACACTCCAGGTTCATTCCCTCATTTCTAAAAGGTGAAACCACTTCTCTCTAAAGAAAGAGCACAACATGTAAGACAGCTCCAAGATTTCGGTTAAGAGAATGTCACCTGAGACTCTGGAATTCCCCCTGAAGACTCTGGGGCGGGGACTGCAAGGCTCAGTTACTGGACCTGCCACTCTCCAGACTCTCACTGCAATGTGACCCAGGGCCTCACAGCAACCTCTGCTGGGTGCCCAGGAGGCCCTGAAAACAGCCTTGTCTCCCAACTGCCCACAAGCCCCACAGGTTCAATGCCACCAGCCTGGAGCCCCTTCCTGGATGGCTGTGTTCCTGGAGGTAGGCTCTCTGGGCAGAGCTGGTGGGGGTGGCAAAGGAGAGGGCACTCACTGGGGTCAGCTGTGGAGAGGCCAGGAGCTGCTGGAGCTGCTGCAGCTGCTGCTCTTGCTGCTGAAGGAGGTGCCTCTGCTGCTCTGTCAGGCTGAGGTAGGGCGACACAGAGGAGGAGGTGCAGGTAAGTGGACTCGACACTCATGAGCTCCCACACTCCCTCAGGCCCAGACAGATGGACAACGAAGAAGACTGACAGTAGGGACATATGGTTAAGATCTTGTCCTCTAAACTCCTTCTGTCCAGACACACCCAGGACTAAAGCTCCCAGGAATCCCTGAAGTCAACAGACTGCCAGAACTACAAATCCCATAGGGCCAGAGGGCATTCTCTTCCTTTGGGGGGGACAAGGGTGTTGGGTGGAGCCCTCCCACACCCAGCCTCCCATACCCTTCCCTAGGGTTGAGCTCGCCCTCACCTGTTGAGACAACCTGGCAGCTGAAGCGTGGGGGCCCCGCCAGCCTGGCTCAAGCCTGCAGGGTTGGGAGCAGCGGCCCCATTCAACCCCCCCAGAAGCCCATTGAGAGGCAGGCTCCCGCTGCCTGCCAGCCCACCTAACAGCCCCTCAGCCATGGGCAAGGCCCCCAGCCCCGCTGCTCCGGGTGCCCTGCCCAGCCCATTCTGTGGCTGGGGTGGGAGCGTGGCAGGGGCCCCAGGCAGGGCCAAGGGCAGAGTAGCAGGGCTCTGCTGGAGCAAGGGCAGCGGTGGGGGCGTGCTGTGGAAGGACAGCGATGAGCTGCTACGGCTCGGGCAGCCTGAGTGTGGGTCCTGGGGAGGGAGGGGGAGGGAACACGTCAGAGGGAAGGGGGCCAGCATGACCTTTCTGGCCCCCAGCCCAGAACCCACCAACATTCTCCTGGTGCAAAGCCCCCTAAACCTCCAGGCCACCCGGCCCAACAGCAGAGCCCAGTGATGAGGCTCAGCACCCTTTGTTAATCTGGCTTAGTAACAAACAATAGTAATGGCACTGATTTTTCAAGGGACCGGGTCCAGGGGTTAGTACTTGACCTGCACTACCCTGTTATTTCCACTTTGTTACTCTCACTGGAGCGAGAGGCTGCTCAGGTTCAAATCTCACACCCACACTCAGTGCCTTGGGTAGCCCTGGGTTCAACCTCTCTGCCTTGGCTTATGTATTCATGTACTATAGGTGATAGTAATATCCATTCCACAAGGTCACTGTGAAGACTAAAGAAATTCATGCTTTTAAGTTACCGGGCAAGCTTGCAACCAGTGTTATTTTTATGATTATAACTGTCCTAAGTCAGTCAGTAAGTGGCAGAGAAGCAGCAAGCACCCGGTTTGTTTGATTCCAATAATAACCACAACACAACAATAGCAACTGCTATTCCAACCGCCACCAATTACACAGGGATTAGTTTGTATGAGACACTGTAATAAACCCTTCACAAATGCTTCTAACACTCCTTCCCCAAGACGGCCGTCCTTCATGGTCCCTTAGCCCTTAATAGAGCTCATCTTTCTATTTCTCCTTCGCAATTTGTTGTTTTCTTGGGCTCAGCCCATCTTCAGGAGGCCTGCGTCTACTTTATTCACTGACTGCTTAATCAGTGTCCTGTGTTAAGGGGGCACCCCATACACACTGCTTATTTAAAATAATGAAAAAGAACCAATCCCTTCAGTGGCCAGCTTCCAACAGCCGCTGGGTAATGACTAGACTGAAAGTCCCCTCTCCACTTCCTCCTCCCTGTCCCCCTCTGCAGTGCCCACCTCGGAAGACGTGGACAGGGAATTGTCCAGCCCAAGGCTGTTCTTCCCTGGAGGGCTCTTGCTGGTGCTCAAGGAGTCATTGCTGCCTGCTAAAGGAGGGGATAAGAGAGATGCAATGGGCTAGTTCAAGCTACCAGGCAGGAGTTCCTCTCCCCAGCCTGGGCTGGATCTCTCACCTTGAGGAAGCAGCCCATAGGGCCCTGGGACAGGGCCATTAGTGGCAGGCATGGCAGCAGGCAGAGCAGGGAAGGGCACGGAGAGCTGCACATTGAGGATCTGGAGTCGCTCCTTCTTGGCTGTCAGGCTCAGGATCTGCTCCTGCAGCCGCTGGTTTTCCTTCTGCAGTGCATGCAGGGCCTTCAGCATCTCCACAACTTCAGAGAGGAGGAGGAGGAGGAGCCTGAGGTTAGTGCATCATGCAGCAAGGAGGCAGGGCCAGCGGGAGGGACATGGTGAGGGACAGTGGGAGGGAAAAGGTGACCCACTGCCAGCAGGGTGGATCTGGGGTACAGCGGTCTGAGGACACTTCGGGAAGGCCCTGATGCTCCTGACCTTAGGTTTGGTTAAGATCTGTGCCAGGAGGCCATGAGGAACAAAGTAGAGAGAGCATCAAGAATGCCCAGGACACCACTTAGGCAAGGTTAAAGATGAGTTCTAGGGCCACTGGCAAGGCCAGTAAAAAGGCCATGCCCGTGCACCCCTGCTTACTGTTGACACCAGCCTCTCCATCGCCCTGCTTCTCCAGCAACTGCTCCATATTAGTTGTTCCCGGGGCTGTGGCGTCTAACTGGCCACCCCCACAAGGTGCCGGTGTTGTCTGGTCGAAAAGTGCAGGGAGGCTACTGATGGGAGACCTGTGTCCAGAGGGGAGATGGCTCAGGCTCAGCTAGCACCCACCCCCACCCACCAACCAGGAGGCCCCCAACCCAGTCCCCACCCACTTCCCTTCTCCAAGGTGCACCCTCCCTCACATGGAAGAGAGACTCTCCTGGGGGGAGGTCCCATGACACCGGAAGCTGCAGTCTTCTAAGTCTGGCTCTTGGAAGGAGAAGGGATGGCAAGAATCAGGAGGGAGGAGGGGCATCTGCCCCAGGGCCTTCCCTGGAATGTGGGCACTGCTCCTAGAACCTCAACACAGGCCCCCTTCTTCTGTACCCTCAATCCTAGCCTGGTAGCTCATGCTGGCAAGGAGCTGAGTGTGGCACCCCCATCTCAAGAAAGCTCTTTCCTGTGTCCAGAGGGCTCCTGCTGCCTGCTCCTACATCTTCCAGTCACAAAATCTTGAGGTCAAGACAAACCTGGATTAACTGACCCAAACACTGGCTGTGCAACCTTGAGATGGTAACCAGCCTCTGACAGCGTTTCTTCCCAGGGTTAAAATAAGGTCATAAAAGCGACATGCTTAGCTGGAGGGCTCTTCGAGCACAAAGCAAGCCCTTCATCGCTGTATCATCATGATTGACTTTTTGACTTTTTATATTCATAAACTCGGATGGAAAACTGCTGGCCACAAGACAGACAGACAGACACTCTCTAGATTATAGAAAACACACCAATCTTACCCACCTGGGTTCTGATGGGTCCTGAAACTAAAGATTTGGTTTCTTTGACATGCTTACCTGCCCTGGCAGCCTACAGCTAAGTCCCACCCCCAGGTTGACAGGCCGGGTGTCTCTCTTCAGCTCTTAGAAGCTGAGCAGACTCCAGGGAGAAGATAGGAGAGCTTGCCTCCCACCCCCTTAACTCCTAAATACCCGGAGAGCAGAAAGCCCCGCTGGCAGGTCCTCTGGGACACCCCCCCATACACACTACAACTGCACGGGTGGGGGCCAGGGGAGTGTAAGTGCACTGGGCTGGCCCTGGATTGTCTGAGCTGGCCTTATCACTCTTCCTGCTGCTCTGAGCAGGCGCTTCTCTTCCGTGGGAGGGAGCTCACTACCAGGCCTGGCCCTGCACAGCTTGTCCTGTATGATGCCCTGGTTGGTAGTGTGTGAAGTATGTTTGTTTAGGCAGAGTAGGCAATGGCCAGAGGGACGGGACTCTCATGATTTCTGAAGACAAGGGAAAGGGAGTAGGGGCCAGCATACCTGTGTGGCTATTCTCGGCTTGGGTGAGGAGGGGGTTAACAGTGCCCATGGGGGTTCCGAAGATGTGGGAAGAAGGGAGACTGAAGGTAGAGCCAGCCAGAGAAAACACCTGTTGGGAGGGGCAGACTAAGGCTCATGTGTGCTTTCGATCTGCCACAGCTGACCATGTGGTAGGAAACAAGGCACACAAGGAGAAGAGACGGCCATTCCCACCTGCCCGGGAAAGGAGCTAGGAACAGGGCCTCACCTGAGTGGTGGAGATGGAAGCAGAAGAGGATGGGAGGGTGCTGGTGAACGGGGAGCGGCTGAGGCGGGGCAAGGCTGAGGTCCCCGGGGGCCCCAGCAGGCTGGAAGAGAGGGGAGTGCTACAGACAGCCCGCAGCATCCCTCCCCCATGGGAGATGGGGTCTTTATTACTGGTGTAGATGCCTGAAGGTACAAAGATACAGAGGAAACACTAAGGTCACCTACCCAGACTCCTCTTCAGACAACGAAGGCAGCCCATCTTCAGGGAGCATAGCATGCCTGGGACTGTGGCCACTCAGTCTACTACCCTGCCTTAGTCTGGGAAATTCTTAGCTTTTATTAACTCTACGGAAACACTGGAAATCCTGCTGGTGTCTACCCCAACCTCTTCATGCAGAAGGCATCAAAGGGACTGTCTTAGAGATAATGCGGCCTCCATTCTGCCTGTTGGAGCTGTTTTTCCCTAGTTCCGTTTCTCTAACTCTTACATTTATGCCCTCTCACAGGACTGGCTAGATATTGAGATGGTCTTTAACTACAGGGGTTACTAACCTGCCCCCAGCAGAGGGGATTCCAGGCTCAGGCTGGGCAAGCTTCCCGAAGGCCCAAAAGTCCGGGAGGCCAGACCCCCAAGGCCAGAGCTGACCAGGGAACCTCCAGAGAAGGGTGAGGCAGCAGTGGCAGTAAAACCAGCCAGCTGAGCCCCAGGAAGGGAGGCAGCCGGGCCTGTGGCACCCTCTTTGCCTCGGTTGCCCTTAGGACGGCCTGGCCCATGTCGGCTCCTCTTACTGGCTTTGTGCTTCTTCTCCTTCAGGCCTGTCTCAGGGGCCTCCTCAGCAGGTCCGAGGGTGGCACTCAGTGCAGGCATCCGCTTATGGGTACCTGCTGAGGCCCCAGCCCCTGAAACATGGGGTGACTTATAGTCCCCAGGCGAGGGGGCGCGGGCCCGGCTGGAGCCGGAGGTGGAGGCAGAGAAGCGCATGATGGGCCCAAAGCCAGAGAAGACCACCTTCTGCTCCAAGAGGTCAGCCTTCGGAGGCTCAGGGACCGTGGGCGAGGGAGGGGCTGGCGGCGTGGGGGCTGTGGGCTTGGAATACTTGTCCTCCTCAGGCTGCTCCAGCTTGGGGAATGCTGCGAAGTCAGGAGAGCTTTGCAAGGAGGAGCCTGCAACAAAGGAGGGGAATTACTGCCGGACCACCTCCCTCTTTCCCAGGAGAACACCAGGTAGGAAATGAAGCCTTCGTGTGTCCTAGGCCCTGCTGGAAACAAAACAGGAGGGAAGCACTTCCACCTTTAAGCAAATTACTGCTACATTAGCACTGACTGGGGACAGGTACTTCCTCTTTAGCACAGGTGGCCTCAAATTCAGGCAATCCTGCAGCTCCCAAAAGCTGGGATTATAGGCCTCTGCCGGGAACTAACGGTCCTTTTTGACACAAAAGTAGGGGACATTACTGTGGAGCTATAGGGGTTGGCCCTGTAAGGAAAAGAGGAGTTCTGGCTTAAGAGGGAAAGGTGGGCCCTAGAGAGATGGCTCAACAGTTAAGAGCACTAACTACTCTTCCAGAGGACTTGAGTTCAAGCCCCAGCTCTCACATGACAGCCCACAACCATCATATAATGATATCCAACACAACTATCTATGATAGGAGCTGACACGGCCACCTATAAGGATCCAATGCCCTCTCCTGGTGTGCAGACAAAACATCCATATACATAAATAAATAAATCTTGAAAACAAAAGAAGGGAGGGTAGGGAGCCCAGCTGGGAAATGAGCCACTGGGGGGGGTTCCCTGCCTTGTCACCCCACATCAGTTTGTAAAAACAAATGAGAGATGTAAACATCAGGCAAGTCCCTTGTCACAACAGCACAGGTCAAGAGGCTCCCACTCCCAGCTTCCTCCAGGACACCCATACTCACCTGCAGGCTGAAAAGACCCCCCAGAGGAGGAAGAGGAGGAGGAGGAGGAGGAAGAGGAGGAGGTGGAGGTAAAACTGCTCACACCTTTCCCAGTGCTCAGTTTCTTCCCCTTATGACTCAGGTTATGGCTGGAAGACTTCTTCCCCTTTGAGTCCCTGCTGCTCTCAGAGGTCTCCTGAGTGCTGGCCTCATGGTGGGAGGAAGCCGTAGCTGAGGAGACCTAAGGGAGACAAGAGGGGTTCATCACCAGCTGCCCACTTCAGCTCAGCCTGCCTTATGAGT
Source organism: Mesocricetus auratus (assembly GCF_017639785.1). Classification (NCBI taxonomy): domain Eukaryota; kingdom Metazoa; phylum Chordata; class Mammalia; order Rodentia; family Cricetidae; genus Mesocricetus; species Mesocricetus auratus. The sequence continues at coordinate 75,482,268 of NW_024429191.1, read as the reverse complement.
GAGGGCGAAGGCACAGGACCTAGGCTCCACTGGGAGTCTCCCAGGAAGGCTTTCCAGGCGGGCAGTCTGTAGGAGGCGATAGAACAGGCAGACAGGGGATAGCTGAGGAATTCTAGGGAATGTCCTGAACCCAAGGTCTCTTTCTATCTTAGACCCAGGACCCAAGAGAGAGCTCAGTGCACACTCCGCACTGACCGTTCATCTAAAGTTCATTAGTAATTACCTCTGACCTAAAGGCAGGCGCTGGTCTTGGCTCCTCCAGTTGTTACCACTCACAGCCACCTGACTTTGGCCCGTCTCTGACCACTACAAGCTCTTGCTGGATACCCAGGCCTGCACACCAACCCTCCACAGGGCAGCCTGCCTTCGCTCCTCCAAAACCCAGCTAGAAGTCCCTACTCTAGGAAGCCTCCCTACACACCTAGGTGAATGACCATTCCTTCACTCTCAGGCCACTGCAAAGCATGCCTGCCTGTGGGAAGGTGCTATGTTGCCCTGAAGTGAAGTACACTGTCCTATGTCTGAGGCAGAATAACCTAGGAGAGCAGGGTGTTGGGAAGTACTGGAGGAGCAACTGTGAGTCTAGAAGATTCTGTTCTCCTTGCCATGCTATCTACGTTGTTTAGCCTCTGGACCTGGTTCTGCTGCACCATCCTTAGGATGGGAGTCCAGGGCACCTCCATGCCAAACAGAGAGCAGGGTTCAGTAACTAAGGAGTCTGATTGTGGTGGCTGTTACTAGTACCTAGCAAAGACAGTTCTGGGTGCTGGCTAAGAACACAGCCCATAAAGCCAGACTACTTTGGTTCAACGCTGTACCACTAGCTGTGTGCTTTCAGACAAATGATGTAACTTCTCTGTTGGCTCAGCTTCACTGAGGAAGTGGAAGTGAGAGGCACCTACCACATTGGGTTATTTTGAGGAATAAATTAAACCCTCCCTGTGTGCCCCTTCTCTCCCAGGTTCCAAAGGCAGGCTGGCCTCTGTAGTTGGGCCTCATGTACCTGGGAGGGTGATTTTCTTAGGGTGGATACCAGGTATTCAAACTGCACTCAAGGAACAAATGAGGGGAAGTGAGAGCCACCCTGGGCTGCTACCCCTCCCTGGGCGGAGCCCTCGTCTCTGTCTTCCTTTGTTCTTTCCAGCAGCTGGAGTTCTGAAGGAAGCCAGATGTGGTTGGGAAAGCCATGGAAGACAAGAGCTGGGGGAAGGGGGCTTAAATGTTGGGATGGGTTGTGGGGGGGATAGGCAAAACTCTACAGCATGTCCAAGGGTTGGTAGGGGACCCCACAGGTCTTTCTAACTGCCTGAAGGCTCCTGGAAAAGGTCGGACCAGCTTTCCCAGGTGAGCCCAGGGAAGCAAAGCAGGAGGGGAGTTACTGGGACAGTTGCCACAGCAACATCACCCTGGAAACCTGATACCCGAGTCTCCTGCTAAGATGCCCAGTGCCCTGCCAACCTTGTGAGGGATCAGAGGTGACTAGCAGTAATGGGACAAGAGGGAGTGCTTTCTCCAGGCCCCTGGGAGACTCACACAGGCGTAGGGTTAGGGCCTGCCTGTTGCTTATTTGGATGCTACCCATCCTGCTGAAAAGGGTGGGGTGACTAGGGATTTCAGGGTATTGCCAGAAGCCTGCTCCCACCCCCAACTCCCACCCTGCATCAAGTGGGATCTAGATGTCCTCCCAGTGGTAGGAGTTCCCATCCCATCCCACAGGGCTGGGCCCCAAAAGATGTAAAACAAGCCTGAGGGCTATACATCTGCTCTCCAAAGACAAGATTCCAATGCTGAGCCTCTGTTTGGACAAAGGTGCCCATCCGGCAGCTAGTAGGCAGGAAGGCACCCCCACCTCACCCTTAAGATGTGTCAGGACTTGCTGGGCAGAAGCGACATTAGCCACAAGCTGTGAGAGGATGTCCAAGCAGAGAGGATGCCCAAGCAGGCTCCCGCTCACCTTGACCCTTCACTCTACACGTGCACTCACCCCCAGACTAGCACCACCCCGGCGCCCCAAGAATGACCAGTGGTACCTTATCAGCAGTGGGGACCACAGGCGGGGTGAGGATGCTGGGGGGGGACTCAGGCCGCTTCTTGTGCTTCTGTTTAAGGCGTTCTTTGTCCTTTCGACTCTGGAGGAAAAGGTAAACACACACTTCTGGGCAGGTGGTTTGAAGGAGGTTAACCGAGACATGTGGGTGTGCGGAACTGAGCCCCTCTTCAGAGTGGGGCTCAGTGAGTTCTCTCCCTCTACAGACTCCAGCTGGACAGGAGTGGTTCAGGCAAGATCCTGAGAGCCAAGAGCCCCTCCCCCATCCTCCCTCCTGCTAAAAATAGCCTGTCCCACTATCGTGCCAGTGACAGAGCGCCGCACACACGAGCAGGCACTGACAAGGGTGTCCCCCTGGTACACTGAACAAAAGCAGGCACTTCTTGGCATGGGGCACAAGGGGATAGGCTAGAGATGTGTGCAAACATCTAGGGTCACGAAACCGGGAGCTGGGGACACTTTCATGCCATGAGGAAAACACAGACTACATAGACACAGAAGTCAGGTGCCAACCTCTGAACCTCAAGTGTACTTCCTTAGCTCCCTCAGCGGCCTCAGAGGAAGGCCTGGGCACCCGGTGGGAGTCTCTAAAAGAGCTACGTGAGACAGGGCAGGCCTTCACCTTCTTCTGGCCCTTCTCGTGGTGGGTAGGGTGCTTCTCCTGCTGGGTGGATGGTGAGGCCGACCGACTTCTTCTGCCAGTAAGGAAGCTGTTACTGCTGCCGCCGCCTCCCCCTGTGCCACCTACACCACCGCTGGTACCACCGCTGCCACCTCCACCGCTGCCACCGCCTCCTGCTCCTCCTCCTCCCCCGCTGGAGTGACGGGATGTCTTCTGGAGTAGAGATGGAGAGGGAACTGCCAAACCTTTTTCATTAGCTCAAGGAAGGTTCCTGATGGTCACATGATCACAGGGCCAGTCCCTCTGCCCTGCAGGTCTTCTGTGACAGTCTGGTCAACCTAGAAATCCTACAGCCTCCTCCCCAGTTGTCTTTGTTTGTTTGCTTTGTTTAATGAGACACGGTTTCTCTGTGTAGTTCTGGCTGTCCTGGAACTCAGCTCTATAGACCACGATGGCCTTGAACTCAGAGATCCGCCTGCCTCTGTCTCCTGAATGCTGGGAGTAAAGGCGTGCATCATTGTCTTAACGATGCACAGAGGCTCAAATGAGGCATGGACCAGCCCGAGCCCCCAACAAGGTACAGTGAGGTTGGGGGGTGGACCTGGACCTGGGCCTGAGCCTCTTGCCACTCCTACACTCCAGAGTGCTCTCCCAGCAGTCTCAGGCAGACTGAACCGCACAGCCCATTTCCACCTCCTTCCCTTAGAAAAAGGGGATACAGAGGGGAGTCAGGGAGCCCTTGCTCCTTGGGAACTCCATTTCTCTCTAGCCATCATACCCTCCTCCCTTGATCCTGCTCTTCCTCTCTGTCCAGCAGTATAGGTCCATGCAGAAGACCTGCTGTCCTGAACTGGGGTTGCTGACAATGAACACCAAACTATCTCCTCTCCCCAGGGTTGCCCTCCTTGTGCCTGGCCTGATGGCTTTACCCATCCCAGGCTTGCAGCTGCTCCCTAAGATCGCCAACTACTCCCCAGCTGCCAAAGCCTAGGATTAATTTCAGGCCTCGCCAGCTTTGGGCTCTGCTCCTACTTCATCAAGCTCCAGATCTTTTCTCCCAAGTAAGTCTCTTTCAACATCTGGATCAGTGTATTCTGGATACCCACAGAGGCAGCCTCAGCCTAGTAACCTCCATCTGCCCTTGCCACCCTGCCTGGGGACCAACACCAAACCTGATCGTCTCTACCTAGTGCCACCTGCAAATGCAGCAAAGCTTCTGACCTCGCCCTAAGTGGCTATCAAACTCTAAAAGCACGGCAACCATGTAATTTATGAGCAAACCAGGGCACTTCTGAAAAGGAAAGGGGAACTATTAATCATTACACCAGTGCAGCCGGCACAAAACAAGATGCTCTGGGGTGAACCAAGGAGTGTGCCCCCCCAGAGGCCAGCTGCCTCCCTCTAACACCCCCAGGTGCCCACCTCTCCCCACCCAGTGATTAGCTACAGCCTGGATCTCATTTCACATCCACCTTCTGCTTTCCGACCGCTCTCATGTTCGGGCAAGTCCCCCTACAGTGATCCCAGGCCTGTCCCTCTGCACCCGCCCCGCCCTTGCAGCCGTCTCTTGGTTGCTGCCAGGGTAATCTGCCTCTAACACAAATCTGATCATGTTACTCTCTGGCTTAGGAGCTCTCCAAGCTGTGGCCTGGGGCACAGAGTCCTGGCCGCAGCCTACCTCTGCAGATATATCCCTGCCTGGGGAATCTCCAAGTGTGTTCAGTCAGAAGAACCTGCCTCATTCCCCTGCCTCATGATCGCTACCTGCCTGGCCCCATCAAGCATCCTTCCCTCTCTTCCCTCCTGCACCAGCACGGGTTCCTCCTCACCTTAGGGCTCTATCTACCCCAGGCATGGCTGGTTCCTGAGGGGCTTTCTGATGAAACTGTTGTCTTTGAACCCCACCCACCAGCTATGAGACAAGCTATATAATATTGGGGACTTAATTTGCATACCTGTGAAATGGGGCACACGCAGCACATTTGGGGCTATGGGAGAACCATACAAGGTCAACAGCCTTCATGAATGTGACAAAGACACTGATCCAGTAAGACCTGTTATCCTACTTGTCCTTCTGGTTGTATCTAACTTAAAGATTCCCAGATTGACAGGGGGGGTTGTCTGGACTACTTGGTTTAGTTCTGATTTGCATCACACAGGCTGCAACTCATCATTCCCTGTCACGGGGAGAGCTCCTGAAGAGCGAGGACGAGGGCATGGGGTCTCTTCAACCTTCCAGCACCAGGCACAGGCATGTCCCACAGGCGCGTGCCCGCGAGCGAGCGAGCGAGCGCGCAGCACTCACCATCTTGCTGAAGTGGTACTTGCAGTAGCCGCAGTACTTGACGTTGCCCACCTCCAGCACCTCCTCCTCACACAGCAGGCCTGCCATCTGGGCACTGGGAAGAGGCAGGTCAGCAGGGTGTAGCCACAAACCACAGCTGCCCCACCTCCTTCTCCTGAACCCAAGTTCCAAGCATGGCATCGCCACCATCTCTCACGAGACAGTCCCACTCAACAGCCACCACAAGCCCTGGAGCAGGCGGGGAATCTCACCAGGTGACATGAAAAGCCTGTCGACAACCGTGGCGGTTACAGGTCATGCAGGCTCCTGAGGCGGCTTTGCTCTCCCGACCCTGTTCCTCACAGATGTAACAGGTCTGCGGGGCACAGCACAATTGACCCCTCCTCCAGGGAACCCCCACCTTGCCTGCCGAGGGATTCTATGGCTTCCCCTCAATTCCATCCTGTCCCCCACGCCCACACCAGTGCTATCCAACAGAAGTTTCTGCAGGAATAGATGTTGGTCTCTAACCTGTACAATGCAAGCCAACAAGCACTAGTCACAAGGCCATCTGAATATTCAATTTAAAAGTTTATTTTCTTTTATACGAATGAGTGTTTGGCTACATGTATGTATGTGAACCACATTGTGTGCCTGGTGCCCTTGGAGGCCAGAAGGGTGCACTGGATTGATTCTCTGGAACTGGGAGTAAATATGGTTGCGCACTGGCATGTGAGTCCAGGAGCTGAACCTGGGTTCTGCGCAAGAGCAGCAAGTGCTCCTAACCCACCAAGCCACCTGTTTAGCCTGAGTATCCAATTTTCAATGCACATCCTCATGTAGACAGCGCGATCCCTGGCGAGGTTGGAGAAACTGGCATCTATGTTAGCCTAGCTCCCCGATTCGCCAGTCGCTCCACTTCCCGGACCTCTGCATATGCTGTCTTTTCTCATGGACGTCAGTTCTTTCCCTGGCCCAGGTCTCAGCCTAAACATCTCCTTTAACCACCTGATACCCAAGCAAGCCTCACTGAGTGTCCTTTACCTCAATGCCTGCTGACACATCTGTCTTGACTAGTGGCAAGCACTGGGTGCCTGTGCCTCGAGCATGGGCACATAGCAGAAACTCAAGAAAGCGCACTACTAACTAAAGGCTGCTCTCTGGCTGCGCTACTTTGAGGAAGCTCACTGTTGTGCCAGCTACAGAACACAGTCATACATACACCTGTCTGTGCACAGAAGGTAAGTATCCACCCATCTCCTGAGTTCCCCCAAGAGACCTAGAGAGCATAATGGTGGCACCCCCCAGGACAGCAGGCCAGGAAGGGGACCAGCAAGGGGCCACTGACCTTGTTGAAGCGATCATGAGGCACATACTGCAGCACAATGGGCTCCATGGTGAGCACGTTGGCAAACTGCACCTCCGGGATGTAGAGGGCACACACCACGTGGGCCCAGCCTGGGGCAGTGTGGGGATTAGCCTCAGCAGAGTGGCAAGCACTAGACCCCAGCCCTCCCAACATGAAGCTGTAGACTGCCCCCTGCTTCCACAACCTTCCTGTAGCAACCAAAGCAGGGATAGCCAGCCTCCACCCCACACCTGCTCAGGGGGCCTGGCTGACCTCGGCAGGTGTCCAGGGTCCCCTCACCTCCATTGTCAGTCCTCTTCAACGCCCCATCTTTGTGTGGGCACAGCTCACATCTCTGCCAATGCAAGGAGCACATGGGTTGGGGCACTCTGCTGACCGGGGCCCTCCCTGAACTCACATACAAAAGGACCCAAGATGACACAAGCTCTGGGCATGGGGATGGGTGAGGGTGTACAGGAAAGAGTCTTCTTGGCCATGAGCTCATAACTGCTGAAGACTAAGGGTGAGGACCTGAGGGCCATTATTGTAATCCCTCTACTTATGTCACCTTGACAACCTTTCATAATAAAAAGTTACACACACACACACACACACACACACACACACACACACACACAAAAGTCAAAGCCCCCACGCCGGCAGGGGTGGGGCAGACTGAGTGATGAGCAGAGGGAGATGGGGCTGGTGGTGGGGTCAGGAAACAGGATATCCTGAGTGGCAAAGTTCAGCCCTGCCCCAGCCTCAGGGTACCCTAGCTCAACCTGCAGGAGATGCTCAGGTATGGGGGGAAGAGAAAAAGGAGAGAGAATAGAACTCACCACCCTGGCTGCTCGCTCCTGAGATTCACATTTCCTGCAGAACCAGGGTCCCGTTGGCACCTGGACGATGCCATAGCAAGCTAAGGGTGGGGGGATGGAGAGTCACTGAGCAAAAGTCCTCAGCCACTGTTTCCCAGAGTAGCTGGGGGTGGGGAGAGACTCAGCCGACTAAAACCAGCCCAGTAGGTGGGGCTGATCCCCAGACCCCGGGTCACTCTGAAACAGGACCCCAAGAAATGTCTAACGGCATAGAGCCAGCCTCCCATCACACAACCAAGCGTTCTAAACAGGGGCAAAAGTCTGACAGTCCTTGACCTTAAACTTGCAACCACCCGCCATCCTCATCCCCCTACCCATCCCCATCTTCCCTGAACCTGTTTCCCGTCCTCTGCCCTGACCAGTCCCTCAGGCATCAGAACAAGAAATAGTCATGATTGTAACACGTTTTGTTGTTATGGGAGGGGGGAGCACTTCTTAAAGGGCCAGTAAGGGATGAGGCAAGGAAGTCTGGGGTCCAGGAACCTCTTTTTCTGCCTCTATCACAGGTCCAGGTCAGAAGTCAAAGCTGAGCAGGTGCGGTGCAGGTAACCAGAGGTGACTGGCGGGAAGAGCCCGCAGACACAGCATTAAGGATTGTCTCAGGAAGGGGGGGGGGCGGTTGGCTGCGACAGACTGGCGGAGATGCCAGCCTGCGCCCTCGGCAAGATTCCTTAAGGAGTTAACTCCCGAACCATGTGCTGCTGGGGGAAACTCCAAACCTCCCTCTCCTCCATTCCGTCCCCCTGTACCACCGCTCTCCCAGCCTCAGCTCTTCCCCGGAGAATTTCTGGAGTCCCTTCTCCCGTGGGACCCTTCTCCTCCCTTCCTAATTCCGCTCCTCCCAGTATCCGGAAACAAGGAGGGATGACCCCCTCTTGACCTCTTCCTCCCGTAGCGGGAACCAAAATAAACCGGGCGGGAGGGGGGATACCTCACAGGTAAACATTCCCGGGACAGCCCCGACACCGGCGGTGCGGGGCTCAGGGAGTTCACTCTTGCTCCCTGGACTCTCCCCAAAACTCCTTCAACTTGGGGTGGGGGGCGCGGGACTGGAACAATAGGCAGGAAAACAATGCCTGACCCGGTCCTGGAGGACCAGGCTGCGGGGGGAGCCCACGCCGCCCTTCGCTTCAGGTGGGTGGGGGAGGGGCACGCGCCCCAGGAGGGCTCCGGAGGGCGCGGCCGAGGGCACCCGGTGTGCGCGCCGCCCCCGGGGTCCCGCAGCCCCCCCCCCGGCCGGCCGCCCCCCGCCTTACCTTGGTGGACGGCCACGCTGCACGCGTGCCCATCGCAGTAGACCAGCGGGTTTTCGGCCCAGCCCCTCTCGTCCGAACATACGCAGCAGCCTCCTACCATCTCCTTCATACTCCCATGAGCTCCCTCCGGGGCTGGGGCTGGGGGCCGGCCGGCGGGGGTCGGGGGTCAGGGGGGGAGGGAGGGAGCGGGGGCCGCGCGCCTCCTCGCCCCCTCCTCCGCCGCCGCCGCCGCTTCTTTTCTTTGCCTCCTCCTTCCTCCTCCTCGGCGTCCTCCTCCTCCTCCTCGCTCGCTCTGTCTGGCCGCCCCCCCCGCCGTGCTCTCGCCCTCATGCCCCGACGGGCCCCCCCCCCAACAATGAGACTCGCGCGCCGCGCTCCTCTTCCGCGCCGTTCGCCGGCTACCAGGGCCGCCCGGCCGCCGTGCAACCCGGGCCCGGCGGGGGGAGGCGCCGAGTGGCACATCGCGGGCGCCCGCCCGCCCCGCGCCGCCCGCTCACGCGCCGCCCCCCCGGCCCCCCTGCCCGGCCGCGGCAGCCATGGCCGCGCGCCTCCGCTCGCTCGCTCCCGGCCCGCCCGCCGCCGGGTAAAGTCTTAGGTTCAGGGAACAAAGCCTGGCTTGGTAGGGAGCTTTTCGCTCGTGCGCTCCGTGCAGATTTTCCGTCTTTTCTTTTCCCTTTTATGACTCTAGGTGAATAGTTCCCGAGCCCTCTCCTCTGCAGGTCCTCGGTGTCACACTTGGGGGTCTCCAATCACCCACTACCCCCCCTTCTCTGAGTGTGTTCTGCAACCCTAGGGAAATCTGGGGAGAGATAAAAATCAGGGGCTCTAAAAGGAACTGGGCGATGTGAACCATTCGCCCATGCTTGTTCTTGGAAGGGAGGGGAATGTCTTTTTGGATGGCAGCTCATAGTCATTGTCTCTGGAGGCCACTCTGGAGGGTAGACAATGTCACATGGAAACTTACTTGCTCTATAAATAACGTTTTTGTTAGCTCAAGAGCCTGTAGCTCTGGCTGGCCTCGAACTCACTGTACCGTAGTAGTCAAGGATGACCTTGAACTCCTCATTCTGCCTCTGCCACCCGAATGCTAGAGTAAAGGCGTGCGCCACCACGCCCAGCACAAATATTTGTTGGCTAAACTAGCTTAGGTTGGCCGCCAGAGTAGATATTCCTGCCCTCCGGGAGCTTCCCTTTGAAGTCATTACTCGTAAGGTTTCTAGACACCTTTGGGGTACGTCGAGGTACCACAGTGGCATCCAAGCCCCACCATCCGATTTCTCAAAGACCTAACTCCACCTCCAGCCTCAAGGCGTGCCTAAAGATTTAACGCGAGTTAAGAGATCGCGGCTACCTAGGAGGCCCTAGCAAACAGAATCACGCCTGACTTCTGGGCGTGCACACAAACACAATAGCGCTCGCAACCGTACGACGGAGGATTAAAGTCCCCGAAACCGGGTCTGGGGCTTAGGGGGAGGGCGACCCAAAACTCACCACCCCCAGACTGGTATAGACCCAAAGACAAGACCTGAGCCCCTTTTTTTCTTTACAAGGGGGAGACGGCGCCCTCACTGGGACCAAAGGTCAAATACCCTCTCAGCGGGAGGTTGGGTGGCTGAGGGGGGACCGCAGCCCTGGGGGCTTCATCCACACTTCAAAGACCTCTAGGCCGGGAACGCTTCCTGGGGGGAGGGGCAGGGGGCTCGGAGAGGAGAAGGCGGGCCGGGGGATTGAGGGTGGAGGGGGCCGCTCCCCCTTCAGCGCGCTGCCCCCCTGGCCGACTCTTCCGCCGGGTCCGCCTCCTTTTCTCTAGCACCTGTTCAACCGGAACATCAAGGGGCCGGAGCCCGCGGCTCCCCCCTCCGCGCCTCTTTAGTACCTTTCATCCCGGAAGGGGGGTGAGTCCCCGCCCAGGAGGGGGGGAGCGGGGCGGGGGAGAACTTGTCCTTGACCTGGTCTGTGGCGTCAGGGATTTACTCCCTTAATCCTGGCGAGGCGGGAGTTTGGGGAGGTCTGTGAAGCCGAGTTCTGGGCTGCAGCCCCCAAATCTGCTGGACCCTGGGAATCCCGGAGGCTGCCGGGACCAAGAGGCTGTCTAGAGAAGCGGACCCGGGGTAGCCCATCTTGTGGCTTCTGAATCAGGACACGTTGAGGGCCAAGATGTTGGCTAGGGCTGTTTTTTTTACTCAGATTGTGAACTTTGCTCATAAGAAAAGTTAAGACTCAGAGGAGAAACCTTATTTGAAGTTTTTAGCGTACTTACTACTACTGCAGGAAAACCGCGAAAAATGCCTGTCCTACCTTTGCGACAGTTTTAAAATATCGGCGTATTTACTTCTGGAACCCTTACTGTCAAAGTGGTCAGAGTTCCGGGTTTCGCCGGACGGGGGTCAACGTTACGACCCCTTAGTCCCTGTGCCCAGGAATTGGTGACCTGGGGACAGGGAACCGATGCCTATCTTGAGTCAGGCCCGAGTCCAACATGTCCCCAAAGCTTTTATGATGAACGTTTGATGCACGTTTAGCGTTTTAGGAACGTAGTTTGACTTCTTCCCCACGACCATTTACGGTGGGTGGAAACGTCCTCCGCTTTTTGCAGGGACTGCGACACGGGTTAAGTAACTTGCTCAGAGGCGCCTAGATTGAACCCCAGATCCAAGGTTTGGAGCCAGCCTTGTCTTCTGCTAAGACTAGGACTCTGGCACCGTGACTCCAGCCTGTGGGGAGCTGAGCTGCCCGCCTCTTCCCCGCGCGCTCTATTGTAAGGGTTCCCCTCTGGTCCTGGGGAACCCTCTGCAGGCTTGGCTGGTTCGCAGCGGGTACCGGGGGCGGAGCTGTCAGGCTCATTTTCCAGCTTCCAACCTTTTCCCGAGCGTCCACTTGGTGCATATCCACAAAATCCAAGCAGGAGCAGGTCTCGACCAACAAGTGGTTCAAGTTCACAGTGCTCTCCGTAATATGACTTATCACTGATTTGAAGTGTCACTCATAATCTGGCCGTACAGCTATCAACTCTCAGCAAGTCCCTCCTATAAATCAGGCGTTACCCTGAGGCGTGGACCGGGTATACCTTCGTAAAGACCAAATACACACAGTAGGCACTCAAACCCTGCGATTCCTCTCTACACCCGCCGGCGAAGCGCGCCACTGCAAGCAGCGCGTCCCACTCCCGCCTCCCGCATCTCCACCCGCCTTGCACGTCCCGCCGCAAAGGGACTGGGGCAGAGAGAGCGAAACAGAAAATTATTTCCGCCCTCTCGGCCCGCCCCACCCCGCCCCGCCCCGCCCCGCCCGTCCCCGGAGCCAGAAGGGGATTGTGGGGCCGTCTTGGCCGCCGCCGGAGCCGAGCGGGGCGGAAGCGCGCGCTGTGCTGCTGCTCGGGCCCGACCGCGCCGGCCCCCGCACCTCCCGGCGCGGGCTGCGGGCTGCGGTCGGGGCGGTCCCGGGCCCAGGCGCCTGCCGCGGGGCGCGCTTCCGCGAAGTCTGGTTCACTGGTTCCCGGAACGGAGCGGGGGAGGCAGAAGAGTGTGGCGGTTTCGGTTTTTTCCCTACCCTACATTTGCTTTCGTGGGTCCCCGGGGCCGGGGGGTAGGTACGACCTCTCTTCTGGGCTAGTAGACAGACCTGGGCTGGAAGAATGGACTGCGCGGGTACCCACGGGTGGGTTTGCTTTTTCTTTACGCCTCCTTTGCGAACTGTTTTCAATCCCGAAAGCAAAGCTGCTGACCTTGTGGGGCGCGTGGAGAGGTTAAGTGCCTTTCCGGAGGTAACCCAGCCAGTGAGTAAGAGGATTCTAGTGACCGGGTAGACCGACTGGCATGGGTTAGAGCGCGGGTGAGGAGAAGGGTGCGTTCCAGTTGGTCTCAGGTGCCAGCCCCAGCCCTGCCATTTACTAGCTATGACTGGTTAGAATACATCGCTGGGCTCTTCAGTTGCTCCAAAATAGGCTGTATCAGCCCAAGAAGCGAAAGGGGCAGGTTGCCTATTGCTATCAGGGTGCTAGGACGGGTGATTTCCCACCAAAGGTTATGACTGCCCATGACCTATCTTGTGGGGGAAGGGAGATGAGCCAGCACGTTCGTTCCTAAATCATGCAAGAAGCCCGTCTGAAGAGGAACCGTAGGAGTCGGGGGCTTTCCCAGGCCGTAGACTGTCCAGAGTCATCGCTGTTGCAGTGGCCCTCAACATGTGCTTTTCACACATGTTCACAGGAAGACACAGCACTTAGGGTTCATAAGCAAATACATGCAAAAACTTTAGCTTGCCAAACTGTCAGATGGAGATAATTAGATCCCCTTTCTCCAGCCTGCAGTCCTAGCAGGTGCTTTAAGAACCGAGTGAACTTTGGCAATACCTGTGGCCAGGGCAGCAGTGACTTCCTCTAGAGAGTTAGGATGAGTGGGAAGGGGAAAGTTCATGGGGTAAGAGTCATCAGCTTCAGAATTTCTTGGAATCTAGTCCCAGCCTCCCTTCTTAGCCCCTAGCCTTGTGCACAGCAGTTACCATCTGACTGGTTGGGTGGTTTCATCTTGGAAGTCCCCTTGGACTTAACCCTGTGGGCTGGTTACCATGTTCCCAGCCTGGGGAAGACTTGATGACTGCTAGGTTTTCCCTACCTCTGTGCTACGAGTCCTTTCTGAAGTCTCAGGTTCATTCCTCTTGTTGTAGTTACAGTCAGAAGTTGAGAAAGTCCAGCAAATATTTCAATGAATCCTGGACTGGCAGAGCACAATACACAGATAACTCCTGGGCTGGTAGGAGTGACAGCAATATAGAGAAATCACACATTCCAGGTGGCTGGGCCCTGGGAGCCTTGTGAGCAGTTCCTGCACTGTAGTGTTTATGAGCTGGGGAAGGCATGAGCTGGGCCCAGTTCATGAACAATGGTTCATAGACAGATGGAGGCAGAAGAACTCCAGGCAAGAACCCAGCTAGCTCAGAGTTAGAGACAGGAGCCTCCAAACCAGTGTGCTGAAGTTACATTTTGTAATAACTATCTTAGCAAGAGTAGCCCCAGAAAGCACAGGAGGAATTGGCAATAGGGCAACAAACATTAAGAGACCTTGGTGTCTAGTCAGAATGTCTGGGTTTAAACCTAGAGTTAGAGACAGCACTTAGAGTTCATATGCAAATAGCTTTGGTTTGCCAAACTGTAAAATGGAGATGATTGGGTCCCCCTTCTAATTGTGCAACCCAAGACTAGAACCCAAGGCCTGGCCTTTCAGGTAAGATGTGACTGGCCACATGTGCTTCCCTCAGACACTGCTTAGGGTAGAGTCTAGAAGTTGGGAGGAGGTTCCTGACAGTAATTCTCATTCTTAAAGTTCATGTGAACTCCCAGGGATTTTTTTTATTCAAATGCAGGGTTTTGTTGTTGTTGTTTGTTTTCCCCCCATGGGGTTTCTCTGTAGTTTCAGTGCCTATCCTGGAACTCGATTTATAGACCATACTGGCCTCGAACTCACAGAGATCCCCCTTTCTCTGACTCCTGAGTGCTGGAATTAAAGGCGTACTCCACCACAACCCAGCTCAAATGAAGATTTTAAAAAGATTTATTTACATATTTTATTTATATGAGTGCTCTGTTTACATGTGTGAGGATGTATTTATGGAGTCCACAAGAGCCCAGAATAAAGGGAAGTCAGGTATTTATTGGGGAACAAATGACAAAGCAAGGTAGAGAACCACCAAGGATGCTCCCACTGCCTTCTGACCACAACCCAAGAGACCCAGCCCACAGGCAGCTTCTGGGCCCCACCCGAAAGGGTACCTCAAAGACTATTGGCTAAAAGAATTCCCGAACCGAATATGTGCTTGCATGACAGAAGAGGGCTTCAGATCCCATTATACATGGTTGTGAGCCACCATATGAGTGCTGGGAATTGAACTCAAGACCTCTGAAAGAGCAGCCAGTGCTCTTTTGTTTTTGTTTTTGTTTTTGTTTTTTTTGGGTTTTTTTGGTTTTTCGAGACAGGGTTTCTCTGTATTGTTTTGGAGGTTGTCCTGGAACTCACTCTGTAGACCAGGCTGGCCTCGAACTCACAGAGATCCACCTGCCTCTGCCTCCCGAGTGCTGGGATTAAAGGCATGCGCCACCAACGCCCGGCTTGCCAGTGCTCTTAACCACTGATCTCTCCAGCCCCTGAAATGCAGGTTTTTATACTTTTATTTCATGTACATTGGTGTTTTGCCTGAATGTATGTCTGTGTGAGGCTGTTGGATCCCAGAGTTACAAACAGTTGTGAGCTGCCATGTGGATACTGGGAATTGAACCCTGGGTCCTCTGGAAGAACAATCAGTGCTCCTAACCACTAGACCATCCCTCCGGATTTTTAATATCTTATTTTCAGAGCCGAGGACTGAATCTAGGTCCTTGCACTTGATAGACAAGCACTCTACCACTAAGTTAAATCCCCAACCCCAAGATTTTTAATTTTTAAAAAATTATTATTATTACTTTTAGTTTTCTGAGGCAGGGTTTCTTTAGCTCAAGCTGGCCTCAAACTCACATGAACCACCATGGCCGACCTAAGCTCTAGTATGTGTGGCTGAATAGAAGGAGCACGCTTGGATAGTGCTGGGGACTGGAATGGGGCTGGGGCAGGAGGAGTCCAGGTGAAAGGTGAGTGTTCGGCTAACTGTGGCGGCGGGGGAAGGAGACTGGGCTGGATGGAAAGAAGCTCAGGCGGAAAGAGTAACCCGGGACTCACCAGTCAAACAGGAGGAAGGATTCTAGAAGGAGCAGGACCTGGTGACCTCAGGCTGGAAAATTCCAGGCTCTGATGCTAGAGGCTGACGGACTGAGGGGTAGGACAGTGAGAATCTGTATTAAGTTAGGCAGGATGGTGCACACTTGTAACCACAGCATTGGGGAGGCGAAGGCAGGAGGATTGCTATGAGTTCAAGGCCAGCCTGCGCTAGAGTGAGACCCTGCATCAGAAATAAGGGGGAAAAAGAAAGGAATTAGTGGGGACTCCCTACTAAGGAGATGGGAAATTGGAAAGCAAAGACCTTGAAGTCAGGGATAGACACCCATAGATAGAAGCGGGTCTAGGAGCTGTGCTAGCCCCACAGGCTTATAACCTAGTTTAACTTATAAACTAGTTTAGTTGGAACAACTAAAGATAGAAAATACAAGACCACCTGAGCGACCTAGTATCTCAGAAGCCACAAGGGATGGTGCACACTTGTAATCCCAGCACTTTGCAAGTTCGATACAGCTAATGCTACACAGTGAAACTCTGTTTCAAATAATACTTCAACTGGCAGAGGAGCTGCTGTGATCACGAAGCTAGTGTACCCAAGGTTGATCGTGTCTAATGCACTCTGGGTGTGCTGGCCCTTATAGTTTCCCCAAATGTGGGAAACTTGACTACAGCCATGTTCCCACTCTCCCATATTTAAAAGAAAAAGGTAAAAGGTGTGCTGGAACTCATTATCAAACATGTGCATAGTGCACCCAAGTTTCTGGGTTCAGTACCCAGCCCTGTGAGGTGAGGGCAGGTGCTCGGGTAGAGAGGAATGCGACACGGGCAAGCACACCTTGGAGAACGAACAGCTGGAGCAGGTGCAGAGGAAGCCAGAGATGACCTAAAGAGATGCTCTGAGCTCAGCTGTGGCCTGAGGGTGACTGAGGGCCACCATCTCAGACTGAGACCAGCACACGCACAGGTCAGTGTGAGAGCCCTGTCATGTTCAGGGGGTACAAATGTCTCTCATGAACTCCTAGCTTTTGTTCTTTGACACTTAACTGACTGATGGCCTCTCCAGCCCCAAGGCAATGATGTTTATGTGTTGGGCCTAAGAACTTGACTCAGTGAGTGAATGAACATCTTAGGGAGAGAGAAAACATCTACATGTGGGGTGGGGGAGGGTTGGGGAAGGAATTCATGGCATGAAATTAATTGAATTCTTTTTCAGGGGTGGATTTCAAGACAGGGTTTCCCTGTGTAGCCCTGGCTATCCTAGAACTTACTCTGTAAACCAGAAGTCACAGAGATCTGCTTGCCTCTGCTTCCCAAGTGCTAGGATTAAAGGCATGTGCCACCATACCAAACTATGTCAGTGGAATTGAAAGGAGATAATTAGCCAGGAAGTGGTGGTACAAACCTTAAATCCCAGCACTCAGGAGGCAGAGGCAGGTGGATCTCTATAAATTCAAGGCCAGCCTGCTCTACAGTGCTAGTTCCAGGATAGCCAGGGCTACCCAAGGAAATCCTGTCTCGAAAAATGAAGAAAAGAGGAGATAATTGACATTTGGTCCTAGAGTGGGGAATGACTCCCGGGTTTCCACCCTAACTGGAAAAAGAGAAGGAGATGATTGATTGACAGTTGGCGGTCCTGCAGTGGGGAATGACTCCCGGGTTTCCATCCTAACTAGAAATGTAAGGAAGGAGTGGAGGAACAGAATTGACAGGGTTCATAGTCCCAGTTGGCATTGGTGACTTTGAGGCCTAGTGCACTATTCCAGAGGAGGGTCATACATGCACATTTCCTCGAAATTGTTGAGGTTCGGGGCACCTCTAACATTCTACCTCCTCTCACATACCCTTGAAATTCCAAAAACATATTCATGGATGTCTTTGGACAGTGTTGGGAGTAGTGGAGCCTGAAGCCCTGGAGGGGATACAGTCATGATGGGAAGCTGGGCAGTGTAGAGAGGGCAGGTCCTGGCATTTAAGAAGGGCAGAGGGAGGGGAACACGAGGTATAACCAGAGGAGGAGGAAGGGCCCCAGCAGAAATGGGTCACAGGGACCCAGGACTGAGAAGTGGTCGCACAGCACAGTTGTTTCAAGTGTGTCATAGTAACAGTGCATAAGGGAGGCCAGACAAGCCTTCACAGGGCAGTGTGTGGCCTAGAGGGAGACTGGGAGATGGAGCTCAGAGCAGTGTGGTGGGAGTTTGGAGTTTGGAGGGCTTGGTTAGAGTTCAGCTTCTGGAAAGAAGGGAGGAAGCCAAATAGGGGAATGAAAGACTTTCTGGCTTAGTAGCATGGTGTGTATGGGTAAATGTAGAGGCCGGAAGTCAACCTCAGGAGCTATCGAGCAGACAAGGTCTCCTTTACACGCGCGCGCGCACACACACACACACAGATCTCTAGGTACCTGTGGCGCTGACCACGCCCATTTGGGCGTGGCCACAGGTGCCTATGGGGCGTGTGGAATAAAGATCTGAGGAGAGGGGCACTCGCTCTCTTTCCGCGGTTCTGGTTGGGTCTAGGAATGCTGCTGAGACTGGATTCTTGGAGCGCCAATCTGGTTATCAGTTTCTCATGTGAGTGATTTCCCTTTAATAAACAACCATCAATACCCATATCCCGTGTAGAGTCACTTTTCCTCAACTCACACACACACACAGTTTTGTATGTAGGTAGGTACAAGAATGCCACAGGACAAGCATACTGGGGGCAAAAAACAAAGAAAGTGAGTAACGGTAGGAGAGACCCGGTACCTGCAGCTGACCACGCCCCGTGGGAAGATTCAGGAGATAAAAGAAGGAACAGGTGGGCGCTCTCGCTAATAGATCCTGGCCGCGGTTCGGAGACTATAGAGCACAGACCCGGCTGTGACTGCTTTCTCTAAATAGATACCTAGACCTCTTTTCCAGTGTTAGTTGCATGGATCTGTTCCATCATCAAGAGTTCTACCATGTGGGTTCTAGAGATCAAACTCGGGTAGTCAGGCTTGCAGCCAAGAGCCCCAGGCCGTCCTCTCAGCACTGAGGGTGTGAGTGCCTGCCACCAGGCCCCGCTTTGTTGTTGTTTAAAAAAAATTAACTAACTTTGGATGTGTCTGTGCATGTACATTTGAATGCCTAAGGAGTTGTGAGCCTCTGTCCAGTCCAGCAGACTTGTCCATCGTGCTTAAAAGGAGTGAGGATTGAGGAAAGAAATAGACAAGGAATAGAAGACACAGTTGGGAGCCGGGCGTTGGTGGCACACGCCTTTAATCCCAGCACTTGGGAGGCAGAGGCAGGCGGATCTCTGTGAGTTCGAGGCCAGCCTGGTCTACCTAGAGAGTTCCAGGACAGGCTCCAAGACAATACAGGGAAACCCTGTCTCGAAAAACCAAAAAAAGGGGGCTGGAGAGATGGCTCAGAGGTTAAGAGCACTGACTGCTCTTCCAGAGGTCTTGAGTTCAATTCCCAGCAACCACATGGTGGCTGACAACCATCTATAATTCAATCTGGTGTATATGTAATAAATAAATAAAATCTTTAAAAAAAAAAGACACAGTTGGGAGGGCATCCAGTGGATACTGTGAGCCACCCCTAGTTTATTGCTCAAAGTTCTTATATACCCCAATCAAAAGGGGCGGGAAGGCAAAGGATTTCCTTCCCATGATACAAGGAACAAACAAACGTAATTACCTCCTTAATACCCAAAACATCAAGTAACCATGACCTAAAACAAATATCCTGTTGTTTAGGTGAGACATCCAGTAGCCAATCCTTAGGTCAAACATCCTATTGTTTAACCTTGAAGGAACAAGAATAGGTTTGAACTCTCTGACCCTAAGTCAAGATGGAACGGAACCACTTCTGTGGGCCTCCATAAGCCACCTGATTTGGGTACCAGGAACAAACTGGTACTCATCCTCTGGAAGAGCACCCAGTACTCTTTCCAGCCCCTCCCTGCTTTTTTGGGGGGGAGGGGGTTTCTGGGGATCATACCAAACTCCAGTCTTCATGCCTGGCGGGCATGTACTTATCAACTCTCCTCAGCACAAACACTGTAAAGTTGTCTGCTTTTTGAGGCAGGAACTTGCTGTGTAGACCTGGCTAGCTTGAAGCTCCAAATGTACCACCCTGGGTGGAACTTGCTGCCTTCCTCCTGCCTCTGCCTACTGCGTTCTGCCTGGAATTGCAGGTGACCTCGCTCCCCACTTCTTTTTGTTTTTTGAGACAGGGTTTCTCCACATTGTCCTGACTGGCCTGGAGCTCCCTCTGTAGAGTAGGCGGGCCTCAAACTCAGGGATCCACCTGCCTCTGTCTCCCACGCGCTGGGATTAAAGGCGTGCGTCACCACTGCCCTACGATCTCTCTGCTTCTTAAAACTATATTTAATAAGGTACTAGGAGAGCCAGGGATACTGAGTGAGGTCTTGTCTTGCTGGTACATTTCTGTAATCCATCATTTGGAAGGTGGAAGAGGGAGAATCAGGAGTTCCAGGCTACATGAGATTCTGTCTCAAATGACCTGTTGGATGGCTCAGTGGGGAAGGGCTCCTGCTACAAGCCTGAGGACCCGGGCTGGAGAGATGGCTCAGAGGTTAAGAGCACTGACTGCTCTTCTAGAGGTCCTGAGTTCAATTCCCAGCAACCACATGGTGGCTTACAACCATCTATAATGAGATCTGGTACCCTGTCTGACCTGCAGGCATATATTCAAGGAGAATGCTGTATACATAATAAATAAATCTTTAAAAAAAAAAAGCCTGAGGACCCACAGGACAGAATGAAAGAACCAACTCCCACAAGTTGTCTTCTGACCACCAAGTGCACGCATTCACATACATAAGTCAGTAAGTGCCATAAAAAGATGGGCCGGTGAGAAGGCTCAGCAGTTAAGAGTGCTTACTGCCGTTGCAGAGGACCTGCGATTGGCTCCCAGAACTCACATTATGGCTCACAAGCATCTGTCATGCCACTTCCAGGGGTCCAGTTCCCAAGTGTGTGTGTGTGAATATATGCCTTATGTGATATGCACACAAAATTCCTGTCATATTCAGAAGGAGGCCTGGGTCCTACAGAGGCCTGAAAGGACTCTTGTAACCCTTGCCCCAATCTTTCTGGTGTGTCTCTTCAGTTTCATCATCTCTGGACTACTGCCAGGCTGGTTTCCTGGCTGTCTCTCAACATGGTCCTGCCTTCGAAGACCGTCCTGAACTCTATTTAAGCCTGGAATAGTGGTGCTTATAATGCTAGCACTTGGGAGGCTGAGGCAGAATTCCAAGTTTTAGGCCAGCCTGGGCTTAGCTCTTCCTCTAAGGTGTTTGTTTGTTTGTTTGTTTGTTTGAGATGGGGTCTCACATAGCCAAAGCTAGCTCTGGATTCACTTTGTAGCTGAAGATGACTTTGGATTTCTTCTGATCCTCCTGCCTCCAGCTTCTCAGTGCTGGAATTACAGGCATGTATTACCATGCTTGATTTTATGCAGTGCTGGGTATTGAACCCAGGACTTCTGTATGCTAGGCAAGCACTCTACCAACTGAACTACATCCTCCCCCATAAAAACAAGGAAAACCATACTGAATTCCTGTACCCCCATTTTTCATAACCGCCATTGTTCGTGTATCTACAGCTATTTCTGTCCTTTCTCTTCCTGTGTTAGTGCTGTGAAGAGAGGGTCTTGGGAGAGTGTGTGACTGTGTCAGGAACCCCAGACTGCCTGGCAGGTACTAGATTCTCAGTAAATGTCTAGAGAGGGCTGGGAGATAGAATTCCCAGTCTCTGTCTTCATGCCCTGGGCAGCCTGGAGGTGAACACGTGTCCCAAGCCATCCAGTTTTAATGCCTTCGCACTCAATGTCTGCTTCTCTGTGGCTTTCCTAGGAGTTCCATCCAGCAGGTGACTTCCTTGGGCTTCTTCCTACTGAGACCCCAGTGTGCTTCCTGGCCCCCAAACTCTGCCTCCAAGTGACTCTTCTCAGTTCTCTGTGCTTAGAAATCTGTCTCCAGTGACTTTTAAAGACTTATGTGTATGAGTATTTTTTTTCTTTTGTTTTTTTGAGACAGGGTTTCTCTGTATTGTTTTGGAAGTTGTCCTGGAACTTGCTTTGTAGACCAGGTTGGCCTCGAACTCACAGAGCCTGCCTCTGCCTCCCGAGTGCTGGGATTAAAGGCGTGCACCACCACTGCCCAGCGTGTATGAGTATTTTGCACACATATATGTAAATGCACTATGTGCATGCCCGTTGCCTACAGAGGCCGAAGACATCAAATCCTCAGGATCTGCAGTTACAGAAGGTTGTAAGCTGTCATGTGGGTGCTAGGAACCAAACCCATGTCCTCTGCAAGAAGAGCTAGTGCTCTTAACTGTGAGCCATCTCTCCAGCCCTTTGTCTTTCAAATCCTTCTAAGCCTCTCTCTGAACGGTCCCAACCAGTCCTCCATCAAGGTGCCCCTTAGGCTATCAGTGAGCGACACTTCCTCCTATGGTTACTGTGCTTAGCTTCCTATTCAGACTTCCCCTTCCTCTCCCAGCAGCAAGCAACACACACACACACACACACACACACACACACACACACACACACACACACACACACACACCTCTGCAGGTCCTACCTCAGTTCCCAGCCTCCCTAGGCAGAGCCCTGGGAGTCACCCCAGCTCTCTGTCTGAATCAGCCCCCACAAGCCTCACAGAATCGCCCTTGTAGGTGCTGCCTGGATGCAGAAGGGTCCCTTTTCCTCCCAAGTGCTACCCTCACTCAGCCTGAGAGTTCCTGAGCAGTTTCTACTGTTTCCCTCCCAAGGTCTCTGGTGGCAGTTCTTTGGACCCTGACTGTCAGGTTCCACTGCTATGAAGAGGCCCCATGACCAAGGCAACTCTCAGAAAGCATTTCGTTGGGGGCTGGCTTACAGTTTCAGAGGTTTAGTCTGTTGTCAGGATGGCAGGGGAGCATAGCAGCACACAGGCAGGAGCCCAGAGCGGTAGCTGAGACTACATACTGGTCCATAGGTGGGCGGATAGACAGATAGACAGACAGACAGAGATTGGACCAGTCATCCCCAGTGACACACTTCCCCCTACAAGGCCAGGCCACACCTCCTAATTTCTTACAATCCTTTCAAACACTTCTACTCCCTAAGCATTCAAATATGTAAGTTTTTGTTTTGTTCTGTTTTGAGACAGGATCTCTCTGTGTAGCCCTGGCTGTCCTGGAACTCTCTGTAGATGAGATTGGCCTTGAGTTTAGAGATCCACCTGCCTCTGCCTCCTGAGTGCTGGGATTAAAGGTGTGCACCACCACCTCGAAGCTCAAATACATTAGCAGGGTTTCTCTGTGTAGCTTTGGAGTCTATGCTGGAACTTGCTCTGTAGACCAGACTGGCCACGAACTCACAGAGATCCACCTGCCTCTGCCTCCCGAGTGCTGGGATTAAAGGCTTGTGCCACCACTGCCCAGCTAATTTTTGTTTTTCAAGACAGGGTTTTCTCTAGACCAGGCTGGCCTCGAACTCACAGAGATTCACCGCCCAATGGGGGGGGGGCATTCCTATTCAAACCACTGTGTTCACAGAGCTTCTTCCAGGCACTAACCTTCAGAGGGGGGGATGCACATCCCTACACTCCCTCACCTCCCAGCTGACTCCAGCTGAAGTGCAGACAAATCCCTCACCTTGCCCTAGCCTCAGTCTCTGAGAGGGGAGACAACAATAGCACCAGGTTCACAAGATGCCTTCAGTGACTCTCACAGGCCTCCTCAGAATGAATGGGACAATGCCCTTGCTTTGAATGAAACACCAATGAAGGATAACTTAAGCTAATTGTCCAAACATGCCAGAAGCCAAATTACAGACATTGTCCTGTCATAAACACCATTTCTCATGAGAGGGGCTTGGGGACATCTGGGCAGCTGCAAGGGAACAAACTCATAATTTTCTCTTCCATCCAGCTTTGACTCTTTCCCACCCAAGACGTGGGCTTCTTCCTCAGCCAGGCTCCTTCTTCCTAGTCAATGCCTGGCTGCTGGAGCTGCCATCAAATGGAGTCCCTCTGGCGCTCACCCCCCTGCCCTCTGGTTGTAGCAGAGTGACTGAGCGAGTCAGAGCCTTCAATGTCCTCATGTATAAAATGAAACTAGCAGAGGTGTAACCTGGATGGCTTGTGCCAATCTCTCACATGGAGCAGGATTCAAATGATCGCCAGGCAAATGGTGGCCCCTTTAAAGCCATCCTGTGTGCCACAACTCCTTCCTCCCCAGCTTCCAAATCTGACCCGCAGCTTCTACACTTTTCAAAATTCTTTGTCCTAGCCCAGTAGTGGTGGCCTCCTTAGTGCCGGGATTGAAGGTGTGTACCACCACAGCAGGCAGGAAAAAACTTTAAAATGACCTTTATAATTTAAAGATGAAAAACCCAACTAATTAACAACATAAAAACTGTATACTTAGCCGGGCATTGGTGGTGCACGCCTTTAACCCCAGCACTTGGGAGGCAGAGGCATTCGGATCTCTGTGAGTTTGAGGCCAGCCTGGTCTACAGAGTGAGTTCCAGGACAGCCACCAAAACAATACAGAGAAACCCTGTCTTGAAAAACCAAAAACCAAAAAAACCAAAAACAAAGCCTGTATACTTAAATACATATAAAGTATCTTAGCTCAGGGCTGGAGACATGGCTTAGTGGTTAAGAGCATTGGTTGCAGCAGGTGTGGTAGTGTACATCTTTAATCCCAGCACTCAGGTGACAGAGACAGGTGGATCTCTATGAGTTTGAGGCCAACCTAACCTCAGGGTGAGTTCCAGGACAGCAGGAGCTACACAGAGAAGCTCTGCCCCCCAAAAGAAAACAGTCCTTTAAGAATTACAGATTTCTGTTTTGTTGCTTGTTTTTGAGAGTGTCTTGGTATGTAGCCCTAGCTAGCCTTGCACTTACTATGTTGCCCAGGCTAGCTATAGACTCACAACAGTTCTCCCCAAAGTATTAAGATTACACATATGTGCTACCATACCCAGAAAGCACAATTGAGACTTCTTAAAGTCACACCTAGCTAGGCTTGCTTCCTCAAAGCTGTAATCCCAGAACCCAGTAGGCAGGAGGATTGCACAGGTTATTTGCTGGTGTGCATTCCTGTTTGGCCTGCATACATGTCTTTATGAGGATGCCAGATCCCGGAATTACAGACATTTGTGAGCTGCCCTGTGGGTGTTGGGAATTGAACTCAGGTCCTCTGGAAGAGTAGCCAAAGTTCTTAACCACTAAGCCATCTCTCCAGCCCGACAGTACAAGTTCTAGATGAGGGGTCAGTAGTCCTCAGCCAAGCCAGTGACCAGCACTCTCAGGAGAACCTAAGCATTGAGAACAGTCAGGCACAACACAGCACATAGTGGACCATGCCACCACCAGCTGTTTTTGTGGGTATAGTCAACCTGGGTCTTATCAAGTCTTATCCGTCAATTTCCAGCTCACAGTAGAAACAGCACCATGAAGAAGCAATTAGAGAAATCTGGGAGATGGGACATAATGTCTGCAATTTACTTAGAATATTTTAACAATTAAACAAGTGAATGGCAGGGGAAGTTGTTCTAGATTTAAATGAGGCTTCTGAAACAACCAAATACAATAATGCATCCCTTATTTAGACCCTGCTTAGAACAAACTGAATGAAAAAAAATCATGTTGTAGGAAAAAGTAGATAAATTTGAAGACAAGACATTAGATGATCCTGAGGAATTATTCTTAGGACTATGAAGTGTGATCATAGCATTAGAGTAGGAAAACTTTCTGAAGTGTATCTTTTGAGTGACTTGCCATACAAATTATAAATTATTTGAAATATTTCAGCAAAAGTAATAAATATGATGGTCATGGAAGCACATATGACTTTGATCCCAGTAGTTCCCAGCCTGACCTACATACTGAGTTCTAAGTCATCCAAGACTACATACATAGTGAGACCCTTTCTCAAGAAGACAAGAAAAGGTAAATATGTTAAAGTGTTAATTAATAAATCTAGGTGATGAGTATAAGTAGGCCCATTTTGCTATCTGCTACTTTCTGGGTTCAAAAATAAACATAAGAATTTGGGGCCGGTGGCTGGAAAGATGGCTTAGTTAAAAGCACTGGCTGCTCTTCCAGAGGACCCAGGTTGAATTCTCAGCACCCACATGGCAGCTCACAACTGTCTGTACCTCCAGTTCCAGGGGACATGACACCCCTATTTGTATTTGGGCATACATACAGACAAAGCACAAATGCAAAAAAAAAAAAAAAAAGAATTTTGCTGGGTGGTGGTGGCACATGCCTTTAATCCCAGCACTCAGAGAGCCAGTTCCAGGACATGTTCCAAAGTTACACAGAGAAACCCTGTCTGGAAAAACAAAACGAAAATTAGCAAATAAATAAACTTTAAAGCTAGGCATGATGACCGAGAGTGAGTTCCAGGACAGTCAGGGCTACACAGAAAAACCTTGTCTTGAAAAAAGAAAAGACTGGCTTATTTATTTTTTATCTACATGAGTGTTTTGTCTTTATGTATGTCTCTGTAGCGTGTGCAGGTGCGGTTGTTGGAGTTAAAGATGGCTGTTAACTGTCATGTGGATGCTGGGAATTGCACCAGGGTCCTCTGGAAGAGCAGCCAGTGCCCTTAGCCTCTGGGCCACCTTTCCAGTCCTTAAAGATATTCTAAAATTATTAAGTGTGTGTCTATGGTTGTGAGTGCAAGTGCCCAAGGAGGCAGAGTTGTTAAATGCCCCTGGAATTGGTGTTACAGGCAGTTGTGAGCCAATGTTGGATCTGGGAAGAAAAACCGAAACTAAGGTCTTCTGGAAAAGCAGTAAGAGCTCTTAACCCCTGAGCCATCTCACCAGCCCCTTGTTGGTACTTTTTGAGAGGGTCTCATGTAGCCTACACTGGCCTCAAACTTGATAAGTAGCAAGGCTAACACTGGATTGCTGAACTTCCAGTGTCAAGTGCTGAAGTGACAAGTGTGCATTACTATGCCAGGCAGAAGATAGTGTGCTTGTTAATTTGTTTTGTTATTCGAGACAGGGTTTCTCTGTGAAACAGTTCTGGATGTCTGGATGTCCTGGACCTTACTCTGTAGACCAGGCTGGCCTTGAACTCACAGAGATCCACCTGCCTCTGCCTCCCAATAGCTGGGATTAAAGGTGTGCATCACCAGCACCCTGCAAGATAGACTTTTTAAAAATATCTATTTATGTATATGGGTGTTTTGTCTGCATGTTTATCTTCACAACAGATGAGGCATCAGTTCCCAAAGGACTATAGTTTATAGACAGTTGTGAGCCACCATGTGGCTGCTGGGAATTGAACTAAGAACCTCTGGAAGAACAGGCAGTGTGCTTTTTTTGTTTGTTTGTTTGTTTTATTTTGAGACAGGGTTTCTCTGTGTAGCTCTGGTTGTCCTGGAACTGGCTCTGTATACCAGGCTGGCCTCAAACTCACAGAGATCCACCTGCCCCTGCCTCCTGAGTGCTGAGATTAAAGACATGCACCACCACACCTGCAGCAGCCCTTAACCACTAAGCCTTGTCTCCAACTCTGAGCTAAGATACTTTTTTTTTTTTTTTTTGGTTTTGGTTTTGGTTTTTCGAGACAGGGTTTCTCTGTGGCTTTGGAGGCTGTCCTGGAACTCACTCTGTAGACCAGGCTGGCCTCGAACTCACAGAGATCCGCCTGCCTCTGCCTCCCGAGTGCTGGGATTAAAGGCGTGCGCCACCAACGCCCAGCCTGAGCTAAGATACTTTAAATGCATTTAAGTACACAGTTTTTATGTTATCAATTGGTTTGGTTTTTAATTTTTAAATTTATAAAACTTTATTTTTTAATTTTTTCATGCCTGGTGTGATGGTACACACCTTTAATCCCAGCATTTAGGAGGCAGAGACAGGTAGAATTCTGTGAGTATAATGCCGGCCTGGACTATATAGTGAGTTCTCGTCTCAAGAAAAAAAAAAGGGTGTATGTGTGGGGGGTAACTCAACAGTTAAGAACATTTGCTAGAAGGAACTCAACAGTTAAGAACATTTGCTGGTCTTCCAGAGGACCTGGATTTGGTTCCCGGTATCACCTTTAATTCCAGCTCCAGGGAGCCAGTGCCCTCTTCTGGCCTCTATGGGCACCTGCACCCACATGGTACATATAGATACATTCAGGCACACACACATAAAATAATAAATAATCTCTTTAAAAGAAGTTTTTAAAAATGCGTTCATTTGGTCTGGAGAGATAGATAGCTCAGAGGTTAAGAGTACTGGCTGGTTGGGTGGTGGTGATGCACGCCTTTATCCCAGCACTCAGGAAGCAGCAGCAGGCAGATTTCTGTGAGTTCAAGGCCAGCCTGGTCTACAGAGCAAGTTCCAAGGACAGCCAGAACTGCATGTCAAGAAACAAAACAAAACAACAACACACATACAAAAAAAGAGCACTGGCTGCTCTTCCAGAGGTCCTGAGTTCAATTTCCAGCAACCACATGATTGCTCACAGCCGTCTGTAATAGGATCTAGTGCTGTCTTCTGGCAGGCAGACGTACATGCAGGTGGAACACTGTGTCTATAGTAAATATAAAATATATAATTTTTTTTTGGTTTTTCCAGACAGAGTTTCTCTGTAGCTTTGGAGACTGTTCTGGAACTCTCTCAGAAGACCAGGCTGGCCTCAAACTCATAGAGATCCACCTGTCTGCCTCTTGAGTGCTGGGATTAAAGGCCTGTGCCACCACTGCCTGGCCATAATTTTTTTTAATAAATAAAAAATGTCTTCAGATGGGTGTTGGTGGCAAACGCCTTTAATCCCAGTACTCGGGAGGCAGAGGCAGACGGATCTCTGTGAGTTCGAGGCCAGTCTGGTCTACAGAGCGAGTTCCAGGACAGCCTCCAAGACAATCCAGAGAAACCCTGTCTCGAAAAACCAAAAAAAAAAAAAAAAAAAAAAGCCTTCATTACTAATTAAAAAAATTTTAAATCTGAGGACATCCCTCCTCACCTAAGAGTTCATAAATGTGGGACGCAAGAAAGCTCTTTGTTTAAAATGTAGGCTAACTGGAATTTCTATGGGAATTGTTTTAACCTCTAGTGTGCCGAGTACTCTCCAGGCAGCCACAGTACCTTGATTAGTTGACTTCCTCTCCATTCCAGGCATAATTGGGAGGACTAAGGTGTGTATTATCTACCAGGAAGAGACCCTCCTAGGTCCCCAAGTTTACTGCGTGATGTGAGTTTTGTTGTTTTTCATTTCCTGTTGATTTGTTGCTCCCTTTTGCATGTTCCCATGTGTGCATACAAACTTCCTTTGCATGTAGCATGATATTGGCAGGGACCACTGATGTGGAATTCTCTGGTTTGGGGTGACTGGGTGTTTGTTGTGTTTAACCCATGGGCTTAATTCAGTTTTGATTCCATAGGAGAAGGAAAATGGAGGGACTCTAAATGCTCAACAGTTCTCCTGTCACAAGGCAGCCAGCTCCTAGATGTGATTATTTTAATTAAGTAAGGCTTCTGTTGAGTTCTGACCTGCAGATTCTCTGCAGATTCACGCCACCTCCTGGAAAGTAGGAGCAGAGAAAGCACAGGAGGGGCTGGAGACTGCTCTGTGGTTAGGAGCATTTGCTGCTCTTGCAAAGGACATGAGTGTAGTTCTAGCACTCAAAGGGTCCTCACAACCTCCTACAACACTGGCTGCAGGGGATCTGATGCCCTCTTGTGGCCTCTCCAGGCTCCTGAACTGACAGGGACAGAAAATTAAAAATAAATCTCAAGACAGGCAGTGGTGGCGTACACCTTTAACCCCAGCACTTGGGAGGCAGAGAAGGGATCATCTCTGTGGGTTCCAGGACAGCCTAGTCTATAGAACAAGTTCCAGTACAGCCAGGGCTGCACCTTGAAACCCTGTCTGGAAAAACAAAACAAAAACAAAAAATCAAATCATTTTTCCTCCGTGTTTGAATTCTGTCTTTCCAGTTTTTTCTATTTTGATAAATTTATATAAAATTTATGAGCCAGATAGTAATCCCAGAATTTACGAGCCAAGGCAGGGGCATCCCCACAGTTCTGAGCTAGCCTGGGCTACACAAAGAGTTTCAGGCTAGCATTTTAAAAGGTTTTTGATTTTGTGGGTTTTTGTTTTGTTTTGTTTTGAAGACAGGATTTCTCTGTATAACAGCTCTGGCTGTCCTAGAACTCTCTCTCTGTAGACCAGGCTAGCCTTGAACTCGATGGTGGCACAAGCCTTTAATCCCAGCACTCCAGAGGTGGAGGCAGGCAGAGCTCTGTGAGTTCGAGGCCAGCCTGTTCTACAGAGCGAGTTTCAGGACAGCCTCCAAAACAATACAGAGAAACCCTGTCTTGAAAAACCAAAAAAAAAAAAATCATGTCTATGTGTTTGTGTGGGGTGTAGACATGTATATGTGAGTGCAAGTACCCACGGAGGCCAGAGGTGTCAGTTCTAACTGGAGTTGCCACCTGATATGGGTAATGGGAACCAACATGGGTTCTCTGGAAGAGAGTGGGTCCTCTTATGCTGAACTCTCTTTCCAGCCCTCATGAAACCATTTGAGTGTATAGCTCTACGGCATTAATGGGTTTTGCTTTGAAACAGGGTAGACATTACCGCTCGGCCTGACATTAGCGTTTTTGCATTGTGACCACCACCACTGACCTATCATCACAACTGTAGCTCTGTAATTATTAAAGCAGTGAGTTTCGTGCTCGCTCTGGTAGCACAAGTACTAAAGCAGTGAGTTTCAGTTTCTTGACTCCCTGCCAGTCCCTGGCAGCCACCATTCCACTTTCCATCTCTACAAATCTAAGCAAGGCAAATAAGAATACTCCATAAAAACTTCTAGTTGGGTGATGGTGGCACATACCTTTTTCTTTTGGATTTTCTAGACAGGTTTCTCTGTATTGTTTCGGAGGCTATCGGTCCAGCCCGGCCTCGAACTCACAGAGATCCTCCTGCCTCTGCCTCCCAAGTGCTGGGATTAAAGGCGTGTGCCACCACTGCCCCGGCCAGGGTTCTTCTTTGTAGTCTTGGCTGTCCTGAAACTCAAGTGCTGGAATTAAAGGTGCAGAACACCATACTTGGCTATGTGCTTGTTTTTGTTTTTTTTAAAGATTTATTTATTTATTTGATGTAGATGGCATTACAACTGTGTGCTAGCAGAGGTCATCAGATTCCACTATAGATGGTTGTGAGTCTATAGATGTGGTGGTTGCTGGGGATTGAACTCAGAATCTCTGGAAAAACAGCTGAGCCATCTCTGCAGCCCCTATGGTTTGTTTTTTCGAGAAAGGCTCTCACTGTGTAACCCAGGTTGTCCTAAAATTTGCTGTGTAGTCCAGGCTGGCCTTGGGTTTATAGAGATTCTCATGCATCTACCTCCATGGAATGCAGACTTAAAGGACAGCATCTCCACATCACACCTCTTTGTTTTTTGAGATAGAACCCCTTGTAGCCCACCCCGGCCTCAAGCTCACTGTGTAGTACAGAAAGATTCTGACCTCCCGCCTCTTCTACACCCACAGTGCTGGGTTAAATGCCACCAACTCTGGTCTTTCTATTTGTTTGGAGACAAGGTTCCATGTGTAACCCAGGCTGGCGTAGAACTCCTGATCCTCCAGCCTCAGTTTCCCAGAAGCTCATAATATAAGCGTGTGTCACTATGCCAGCTGCAGTTTGGAAAGGGCCATCACAGTTGAAAATCACCCCTCTTGAAAAGGGTGTGGAAAGGCTTCATCCAGGGAAGGGGATTCTAGAACTCTTGCAGTTGGAGTAGGCATTGCCCAGAAGGGAGCAAGAGTAACAGGGCTGAGGGAGGGGAGGAGAAAGGTGTTGCTTTAGACAAACAAGATAACTGAGTGGCTGGAGAGTGGAGTGAGACCATCACAGGGCAGAAGAAAGGAGACTCCACCCCTCTTTCCAGCAGGACCTGTATGTAAGATTGTCACACTTAGGGTTCACTACTTGGCTGGACAGTGGGAAACACTAGAAGAATATGACTGGGGCCTGAGAGATGGCTCAGCAGTTAAGAGCACTGGCTGCTCTTCCAGAGGACCTGGGTCTGATTCCCAGCACCCACATGGCAGCTCACAACCATCTGTAGCTCCAGTTCCAGAAGATAAGAGCCCCCTTCTGGCTTCCTTGGGCACTGCACACATTATGCATAGACACACAAGCAGGCAAAATGCACTGCACATAAATATAAATGGAAAAATGTGGCTGTGGTGTAGCTGCAGTAGAGCACTTCCCAGCATGCCAGAGGCCCTGGGTTTAATCCACTGCAACTGCAAACCAACAGAAAGTGAGGACGGAGGATACAGCTCAGGTGGTAGAATGCTTATTCAGCAAACAGGAAGTCTTGGGTCTCCAGCACTGCATAACCCGGGCTGGTGGTATGCGCCTGTGGTTTCAGCACTGGGGAGGGGAGGTGGAGGCAATAATATCAGTTCAAGGTTATTGTTGGCTATATAGCAAGTCTGAGACCAGCCTGGGCTGTATGAGACGCTGTCTAGAAAAAAAAAAATGTTCAGGCAGAAGGTTGTCCTGAGAAGGGTGTAGCACAATTCAGTCAGTGGCTTCACTGACTGCAGGGCTACTGAATCAAGGGTCAGGGTGACCCCAAGATTTCTGGGTGTAGAAATGGATCATGGAATCATAGTGGATCTCTCAGCAGTGGGACGAGGAGGGTTTCTGTCAGGTTCCATCAGATTGGCTTCTCACATGCCCTTGGTAGGAAGCTCCGGGGGCTGCACATGTAGGTCTGAGCTGGGAGGAGAGTTCTAGCCCTGGAGGGTGATTGCAAAGTGGTCACAGAATAATGTCTGAAGGGCTGAAGAGAAGAGGGGGGGCCTGGGAAGGAGACTTAAAGAGCAGGAGGAGACGGGAGCGCTGGAACCGAGAGGCGGGGCCTGGAGTCACTAGAAAGAGGAAGAAGCCAGGCTGTGGCTGCTGCAGAGAGGGCAGCGGGGCTGGCAAGGGCCCGCTGGTTTCGATGAGATGCAGGTCGGATGAGAGAGAGGCCACTGGGACCGCAGCAAGAGCTATTTTGGTGGCAGGTGGGGGAGGGAGCAGATGGACGTGGGTTGAGGAGTAAGGGGGAAGTGAGAAAGAAGGAAGACAGCCTGCACAGACAGGCTTGGGGAAGGTTGGCTGTGAAGGGAGAAGGGATGGGAGAACAGACTTTGGGTCAAGAGATTTGGTTGATTTTTCCTTTTTGGTGCTGGGGCTTGGTCCAAGCCTTGAATATGCCAGGCAGGCACACTGACTAACGCAGAGCTGCAGCTGCAGCCTTGGCCTCAGAATAAATAGGACAGACATGGTGGAGGGTGGATAGCTTCGCATAGAGAGGTAATCCCAGTGCTTAGAAGGTAAAGCAGGAGGATAAGGAGTTCAAGAGCAGCCTGGAAGCTGGTGGGTGGTGCACACCTTTAATCAGAGCACTCGGGAGGCAGAAGCAGGAGGATTTCTGTGAGTTTGAGGCCAGTCTGGTCTATATAGAGTTCCAGGACAACCAGGACTACATAGAGAGAGACTATCTCAAAAAACAAAACAAAAACAAAAAAACAACCTGGGTTACTTAACACCCTGTCTAAATAAATGGAGAGATGGCTCAGTGGTTAGGAGCATGCACTGTTCCTACAGAGAACCCAAATTCAGTTCCCAGTGTCTTCAAGGTCATCCCACAACCACATGACTCCAGCTCCAGGGGGAGTCAATGCCTGCGGGCTCTAAGGGCACTGTACTCACTTGCACAAGAACACACACACACACACACACACATGCATGCACACACATGCACGCATGAACGCACACTAAGTTAACATAAAAAATAGCCACTTGTGCTTCTACATGCACACTAGCACTGGGGAGGCAGAGGCAGGGGGGTCTCCCTGTGAGTGCAAGGTCAGCCTGGTCTATATGAGTTCCAAACCAGGCAGAGTTATATTTTTAAAAATCCTTTCTTAAATAAGTACATAAAATCTTTAAAATAAATGAAAGAAAGAAAAGTTAGCAACATGGTTTCATGGGTAAAGACATTTGCTGTCAAGCCTAATGACCTTAGTTGAGTCTCTGGGACCCACTTGTCAGCAGGAGAGATCTGAGTCCTTTCATACTTGGGCACACAGACACAAATAAATGAACACGTATAAATTAAAAGAAAGTGCAAGAGCTGGGCGTTGGTGGCGCACGCCTTTAATCCCAGCACTCGGGAGGCAGAGGCAGGCGGATCTCTGTGAGTTCGAGGCCAGCCTGGTCTACAGAGCAAGTTCCAGGACAGCCTACAAAACAATACAGAGAAACCCTGTCTCGAAAAACCAAAAAAAAAAAAAAAAAAAAAAAAAAAAAAAGTGCAAGAGAGGTAAGAGACATTAACTACGGGATTGGCAAGATGACTCTGGATAAGAGCACTTGCTGCAAAAAACAAAAACAACAACAACAACAAAAAAAACAGAAAAAAAGAAAAGAAAAAAAGTCGGGTGCATGCCTTTAATCCCAGCACTTGGGAGGCAGAGACAGGTGGATCTCTGTGAGTTCCAGGCCAGCCTGGTCTACAGAGTGAGTTGCAGGACAGCCAGGACTACACAGAGAAGCCCTGTCTTGAAAAGGCAAATAAAATAAAACAAAAACCCACTTGTAGTATGAATAATAAAAACCCAGAGACAGATATTGGGGTTAAAGCTGAAGACCAGGAAAGCAAAGCAGCCAGCCACTAGAGAGTTCTTATCTCTGCCAATGCTCAGACCAAAGGAGCGAGCCTGTCTTCGAGCGTGACGGCAAACTGCATCTGTCTCCACCAAACCTCAGCCTGTTGAGCTGTCTCATCCCACCTTACAGTCCTCTCTGGTTCTGGGATTAAACTCGTGAACTCTGTTTCTCTTTTAGATTGATTCACTCTTGAGTAGCTCAGGGTGGCCTTGAACTCACAGAGATCCATCTGCTCCCGTCTTCCAAGTGCTGGAATTAAAGGTGTGTGTTACCACTGCCTGCCCTCTAAGGCTGTGGCTAGATTTGCACTCTGATCTTCAGGCAAACTTTATTTGTTAGATCATAAATAAAACATCACCACACTCTTTTGTTTGTTTGTTTGTTTTTCTGGACAGGGTTTCTCTGTGGCTTTGGAGGCTGTCCTGGAACTAGCTCTTGTAGACCAGGCTGGCCTCGAACTCACAAAGATCTGCTTGCCCCTGCCTCCCAAGTGCTGGGATTAAAGGTGTGCACCACCAACACCCAGCCATCACCACACTCACCCCAATATATATCCAGGTTATAATCTACAAAATGAGTTCCAGGACAGCTTCCAAAGCCACAGAGAAACCCTGTCTCGAAAAACCAAAAAAAAAAAAAAAAAAGACAGGGTTTCTCTGTGAAGCTCTGCAGCTGTCCTGTCCTGGAACTCGATTTTTAGACCAGGCTGGCCTCAGACTCAGATATCTGCCTGCCTCTACCTCCTGAGTGCTGGGATTAAAGGCATGCACCACCACTCAGCTCCCTAAAATATTTTGTAATCCCAGTTCTTTGGAGGTAGAGGCAGGAGGATGAGGAGTTCAAGGGCCGTCTCCTTCATAGTGAGTCTGAATTTATAGAGATCCTGTCTGAACAGAACTCTCTCTGTGTGTGTGTGTGTGTGTGTGTGTGTGTGTGTGTGTGTGTGTGTGTGTTATGGTGCTAGGGATGAAACCCAGGCCATTGGACATGCTAAATAAAATGTTCTACCACCACTGAGGTATACAGACAGAAACTTAAACACAAGTGTTTGTGATTGTATTATTTATAACCAAAAAAGCAAAAACAGCACAAATGTGATTGAATAAACAAAGCATGGTCTATCTACCCACACATTGAGACAATCTCACCCAGTAGTAAAAAGGCATAAACTACTAATCCCTGAACAAACACTTTGGCACAGATAAAGCCTCAAAACCACTGTCCTCTTATGAAAGAAGCCAGGGACAAAAGTTCACGATTCCATTTCTAAGTATCCAGAAATGGGAGCTCTATATAGCTAGAAAGTAGATTGGTACCCGAGCTTGGGAACGAGAATGGAAGTTATTTTGAGGAGATAAGGATTCTCATAAGTGATACTTTACTAAGAAAATTGGAACCGGGCAGTGGTGGCCTATGCCTTTAATCCCATAACTTGGATGGCAGAGACAGGTGGATCTATAGAGAAAGTTCCAGGACAGGCTCCACAGCAACAGAGAAACCGTGTCTCTAAAAACCGAAAAAAAAAAAAACCCAAAAACCAAAATACAAAAAACATATATATATATATATATATATATATATATATATATATATATATATGTAAAATTGGATTTTTCAGAGACAGAGTGTCATGTAGCCCAGGTTGGCCCTGCGCTTACTTTGTACAAAGCTGAGGATGACCCCGAGTTTCTGAGTCTCCCATCCCCATTTCCTGAGTGCTAGGTTACAGGAGTGGCCTACTGTGGCTGGTTTGTTTGGTTTTTTTCAAAAAATTATCTTTACTTATTTTGCAGGATGATAGAGGTAGTGTTTAGATGAGTTCACCAGACCCAAGATAAATGATAAATAGGTGTTTTATTGGGGAAGAACTTACACAGATAAGAGTAAATAACTGCCCTGTCTTCCTGCTCCAGAAGATGTAGTCTCTGCCCTTTTGGTGAGCATGTCTTTAATCCCAGCACTCGGGAGGCAGAGGCAGGTGTATCTCTGTGAGTTCAAGGCCAGCCTGGTCTACAGATCGAGTTCCAGGACAGCCAGGGCTACACAGAGAAACCCTGTTTCAGGAAACAAAAACAAAACAAAAAAAGTAAAAAAATAATAATAATAAATAGAGTGTACCTGATGGCAGACACCTATAATCCTATCTACTTTGGAGGCTCAGGCCAGCAGGATCTGGAGTTCATAGTCTTCGTGGGTTACCAATTGAGATACTGTTATACAAACCAAATAAATAACAACCATGTCTAAGCTAGAAGTTACTTATGGGCAATAAGCAGTAGAATTCTTAAAGATCAGGAAACACAAACCCTGGGAAGTTCTGTGGGGCCAGAAGGCTAGGGCACTCCATGTCCCATCTTCTCTAGGAATAAGCTTAGCCAGGGAAGCCCTTTCCTTCAATCCTTGGTCGGGGGGCCCCCTTTGCCTTAGTTAAGAACTACACAGTCTGGGGGATGGAGATGGTTCAGAGATCAAGAGTACTTGTCCCTCTTCCAGAGATATTCCCAGCATTCTTTTTTTTTTTTTTTTTTTTTGGTTTTTTGAGACAGGGTTTCTCTGTGGCTTTGGAGGCTGCCCTGGAACTAGCTCTGTAGACCAGGCTGGCCTCGAACTCACAGAGATCTGCCTGCCTCTGCCTCCCAAGTGCTGGGATTAAAGGCATGCACCACCCGGCTATCCCCAGCATTCTTAAGGTGGCTCACAATCATCTGTAATTCCAGGTCCAGGGGATCCAACTCCCTCTTTTAGCCTCCAAAGGCCCCAGGCATTCACGTGGTACACAAACACACACGCAGGTTAAACACCCATACACATAAAACAAAATGAGTAACTATTAAAACAAAACAAAACAGTAGATGGGCAGCGAAGAAGAAATGCCTTCTGAGCTAGTCCCCAGGGGCCCTTCCTATTTCTTTTGTCCCTTCCTCTGGAGAGGTGTAATGTAGGACCCAGAACCCAGCCTGTCTCCATGGGAGAAGCAGCCACCCCTCCTGTAGAGGGTCTAATGCCCTCTACTGTTCGCTCTGGGAAGTGCAGCAGCTGGGCCAGCCGACGTGAGGGATTGGTGATGGATCAGTTCGTGTTCAACTCTGCTGTCGTTGTTGTGAGAAAACCACAGTTGTCCCATTTTACTGAGAGGGACATTGAAGCACAGAGCGTCTAGGCACTCCTGCTCAGGGTCGCACAGATGCCCCCACCAAGTCTGAAAAAAGATGGAGACTTGACACAGTTTCACCTGTAGCAAATTCCTGTTACCCCACCCCACCCCCCAGTGTTATTTTTTTAAACTGCTTCCATGCCTTCTGGGAAGGAAAAGTGTAAGGGTTCCCCTCCAGACCAGGACTCCTTAACAACACTGACCTCCTGCATTAAAGCCCTAAACTCGGGTTGGGGGAGTTGGCGGCTTTTCGAGTGGGAGAAGGAGGAGGCCGGTGAGCTGCATTGTTACATAATAGCCACTGATTTATTCTCGCAGAGATCCACAAGGTGCTGGGTGCAGGGCTGCAAATTCGGAGACTCCAGAGAAAAAGGGAGGAGAGAGGAACCTCCCAGGCGAGGCTCCTGCAGCAGGCCAAGGCTGTTCTCAGGCATTTGTCACAGAGACTGGAGGAGAGCAGGGAACTAGACGCCTCTCCCCACCAAGCCAAAAAGCCCTGGGGAGGCTTCCAAGCCCCTGACTAGTGCAAATCATCCTTCCGCATTTCTTCTAGCATGTGCATGTGTGTGTGTGTGAGCATGTGTGTGAGCATGTGTGAGTGTGTGTTTAAGGTAGGGGCCAGGGCTCTAGGGGCAAAGGAGCCTTGGAGGTTAGATTCAGCTCACCCAGATAACCAGGCAGAATCCCAGGGATCCACCTGCTTCGTGACAGTTGTTCCAGACCTAGAACTCTGTCTCATAGAGGACGCCTGGGTGGGGGAGTTGGACATCAGAACATCGAACCCCTCCTTCCACAAGCCCTACTTTGAGGCCTTACCTTGGGCCTCTCGCCAAGGCCAGGGTGTGTGTATGTGTGAGAGGGAATCCATCCTATCCCTTTCCTCCAGGCGTTACTTGATGTGATTTAGAGAAACAGAGCTCCCATTGTCACTGCCGGGAGGATGAGGATGCAAGCTGCATCGGTTGTCCTGTTACAGAAAAAACAATCATGCATGCCTGTAATTATAGCGCCCAAGAAGCTGAGGCAAGAGGATGGTTTTCTAGGACAGCATAGACTGCGGTGAGACCCTATGAGGGAGGCAGGGAGAGCACTCCTTTGCCCTGGCCAGGAAATGATACTGTATCCCCGAGTCTCATTCTGCCTCTAACTCCTACATCAGTCTCGTGCCTCTGCAGAGGACAAGCAACTGTATCTAACAACCCGGTGTTACAATGATGATGATGAACAGCCCAAGGACTCCTCATTCACCCGTTTATTCACAAGTGTTCATTGTACCGTTTGGGCAGTAGTGATACAGCAGTGAGCAAGACTGAATTCTACCGGCTGCTGGGCTCTTCTGTGGAGTCAGGACACTAGCTCATTCTAGACTCCGAGAGAGATAAAGACTAAGAAGGAACAAGCCTCTACCACACTGAGTAGGCTGTTTAGGAACTGAAGAAGAGCAGTGAGAGGTGTGTGCATTATCAGATTACATTGTGGGAATTCACTTTTCTTTTGTGGGTGGAAAGACTCTGCGCGTCTCCTTTGGCTCCTTCTACCCATTCGGGCAGCTCAGGATCCAGGGACTTCCAACCGTGCCAGCCGTTAGAATTCCACTAAAGGTGGGGTACTTCCATACCATACCTCACCCAGAAAAGGAAACAGGCACGGAGAAATCCAGTTTATTGTCTCTTGTGAGTCTGAAGTTCCCTCCTCCGATTTATTTTCCTTTATACATCTTGCACATATGTAGCGAATTCCTAACCACTCATCCCGCAAGTGGTTTTTGTTGTTTTGAGTTCACTGTGTGCCAGGCCCTGTTCTAGGCCCCCCAACCCCGAGCAAAGACCACAGGACACCTTAACGGCGGCGACTCCTTGCTACGCCAAGCGCGTAAGCCATCGACGCTTGGTTTCATCTTTTCCCTCCACATTGTTTTTGAGCTTGTTGCTGTGACTGCAAGGAGCTCCACTAAGCTTCCAAAGGGCAGAAACAAACTTTCCATTTTACAGATACGGAAAACCCGCGACTGCTACGGGATAAAAGAGTGGCTGGATCTGCGACCAGGTAAAATGATTCCAGGATGCCAGCAGGCCACCAGGAGCGTTGCGTCTGGCCCCTCGCATTTTCACCCGCGCGCGCCCAGACCCACGCGCCCCCATCCCTGCCTTCCAGCCCAGCAGCTCAGGGTCCACGTGTGTGTGTCTGTGTGCGGAATGGGGACGGGGGCCGTGCCGCCTGAGGGGTGGGGTCTGCGTGATGTCACAACAACGGCGACCAATCAGAGGCGGGCTCGCAGCCGCGGCGCTGGTATTGGGGCAGCGAGGGGGCAGTTCTCTATAACGCGGTCTCCGGAGCCAGCGGGGAAGAAAGAAGCCGAGAGGGCGGAAGGCGCCCTCCCCGCCGCTGGGCCCGGGCACCGGGCGCCGGGCCGGGGTCCTTCCCGCCGCCCGTGAGCGCCGACCGCTTTGTTTGCCCCCGCCTCAGCGTTGAGGGGGGCGCGCCGGGAAGGCGGCGGCAGGAAGCGCGACCGATCGCGCCGGGGACGCGCGGGGACCCAGGAGTCCGGCCACCGCGAGGGCCGCGTGACGAGACCGCAGAGGGAGCCGGAGCGCCGCCGCGGGCCCCGGGTGGCGGGCCCAGGGCACCCGTGAGCACAGACCTCCCCGTCGACGGGGGGCGATGTTCCCCTGGCCCGCGGGCTCTTCGGGCCGCCGGGGCATCCCGCCGTTGGGACCAGGGCCCCCACAGTGGGCGACCCCCAAGGCTGCTCCATGGAGACTCTGTGTCCTCCTCCCCGCCTGGCAGTGCCCGCGTCTCCGCGGGGGTCTCCCTGCTCGCCCACGCCCCGGAAGCCGCGTCGGGGGACCCCGGAGTTCTCCCCACTGTGCCTGCGTGCCCTCGCCTTCTGCGCCCTTGCCAAACCCCGGCCATCCGCCCTGGGCCTGGGGCCTGGAGAGATGGCGCCGCGGACCCCGGTGCTGCTGGGGCCCCGGGCCTCGCCATGCACCGGCGGCCGGGCCGCGGACAGCCTGAAGCACCTCGGGGGACAGGCCGGGCGACCGAGCGACCTGAGCTCCGCGGCCCGCGAGGATGCAGACATCTCGGTGTGCCCAGGCGGTGGAGAGGAGGAAGAGGGCGGAGGCAGCTTCCCGCACTTCGGGGCCGGTTCCTGTGCACCTCCCGGCCGCTGCCCTGCTCCCCGGCGTCCTCGGGAATCTCCGACCAGCTCCGCCTGGTCGCCGCCCAGGCCAGCCCCGGGTCTGGAGTCCCAGCCTGAGGCAGCTAGCAGTCCGCCTCATGAACCCAGCTCCCGGCCTCCGCCGCCACCTGCGGGCCTCTCCCCGGAACCTGCGTCTCCGGAGCAGCCTGCGCCGGGATCGGCGGCTGCAGCGGGTGGAGACCCTGTCCCGGCCGCGCCCGAGGCACCCGCGCCCAGCCCCTCGACGGCAGAGGCAGCGCCTGACGCGCCCGGTGATCTCCGCCAGGAACATTTCAATCGCCTGATCCGCAGCTCGAAACTTTGGTGTTAAGCGAAGGGCTTCGCCCTGAACACTCCAAGTTTGCCCCGAGGGCCCGGGAGGCTGGCAGCCAAAGCCCTGGGAGCAGCCAAGAAACGCCGGCGGCCAGAGCCGCCCCGCGCAGCGTGCAGCCCCGCCGGCCGGCCCCGATGCTCCCCACCTCGAGCACCTTCAGCCTCCTCGACTGCTTTCCCTGTCCCCCAGCCCTGGTCGTGGAAGAGGACGGAGACTTAGGGCCGGCTTCCTCGCTTCGCCTCCAGGGAGACGCAAAGCCTCCGCCTGCCCACCCGCTGTGGAGGTGGCAGATGGGAGGACCCGCTGTCCCCGAGCCCCAGGGCCTCAAATCCTGGTGTGTCAACTTGGAAGAACTCTGAGCATTCGACCTCTTCTACCCGGGAGCAAATTGGGTCCCCGGGCAGAGTGAAGACTCCAGGAGGGTGTCTTGAGTCTCAGATTTGTCTGTTATTTTTATTTATTTTTTTTCGTTTAATGGAGTATGTCTAGGGACCTCAAATGACAGTTATCTTCAAGCACCTGAAAGGTCGGGGTGATATTCCCTTCTCATCTTTGCGGAGGAATCAAGGGCTGGCGTCCGGAAAAGCCTTAACTGCAGAAGGTTGCATGGCCAGCTCCATCTCTGCCCTCAGCGGGCGGCCAGGGCCTTCACCCCAGGGGAGCAAAGCGGTTACTGCCAAGAGACCAAAAGAAAGGGACAGAGGGACTTTGGTGATGGACAAACCGGTTGTTTCTATGTTTGAGGGCCAGTTTAGGGATGTGGGAGTTGTGGTGGGGTGGGAAAATGATTGACAGCTCCCTGGGGGCATCCCCCACCCCCATGGCTCAGACCTTTAACCCTTTACACCCCCCTCCTTTTCTGTTCCTAGCCCTACCTCTCCCCAAGTTCAGGTGATTCTCCCATGCGAGAGCTCCAGTCTCGGCCAGACTTTGTCCAGTTTTAGAGTTTCCCTTTGCCGTAGGGTTTGATGGGTGAAAGAGACCTCCAGCCCCACTCCTCCTCCTCCCATAAAGAGGAGAGGGCAGAGGGCCCAGTGGTGTGTCCCAAGGCTGGCTTTGCCTGGGGAAGGGGTCAGAAATTCCCTGGGAAAATAATGGAAGGTGGAAGAAATCAATAAAAATCAGACCAAACAAGTCGTCTTTCGAGGTACTCTTCCCCAATTTGTGCATGGGATAGGGTGGAGTTAGGCTAGTCTGAATCCATTTTTCAGACATCCAGACTCAGCCCTTAACGAGGTACAAAGCTAGCTGCAGAAAGGCAAATGGGAGGACGCGGGGCTTGGAGGGAACCTGGACTGAGCGGGCTACCTCAAGGCATTTTGAGAGTTGTCAGGGATCTGATGGATCAGAAAGGGGCAGGGCCTGGGGATTAGGTTTGGGGTCAGAGGTTCTGTTTTGCAGGCAGAGAGGAGCTAGGCCTGGACCACGCCCCAGTCAAGAGGACTCCTAGAGTCGTCAGGGTGCAATGGCTTTCTCTACTCTGGGAGATCATCAGTTCAGGGGCGGGTGAGGTGTGGAGGTTGTCAGTGTTATGCGATATGCCCCTTACTGAGGGACCTAGTGGCCCTTGTTTTTACGCAAGTGACTAACGCCCCTCATCCCCAAAATTGGTAGAGGAAGAACAGTTCCCACTGACACTGGGTGAGGACATTCTTTTCTGTGAAGACGCCTTGTAAAAAAAAAGTTTATCGCTTGCAAAGCGCAGATCCTTGGGA
The DNA here is from genome assembly GCF_017639785.1 of Mesocricetus auratus. Lineage (NCBI taxonomy): Eukaryota > Metazoa > Chordata > Mammalia > Rodentia > Cricetidae > Mesocricetus > Mesocricetus auratus. Next base: position 75,440,064 of record NW_024429191.1, on the reverse strand, counting down.
AAAACTCTTAAGTGTTTTTAGAGCTGTCGCCTTTCCCTGGGAGGCAGGGAGGAGAGGGATGGGGTGGGTGGGCACTTTGGCTCTTTTTCCTTAACATCTGGCCTTTATGAACCCTGCTGACCTCCCCTCCCCCCTCCAGCTGTGTCCTAGGGAGGGGGAAGGAGGGGTAGGAGCGTGCGCTCCATTCCACTGGGGCTCAAGGGTATCTGTCCTCTCCTGCCCCCAGGAATGAAAACAGGAAGGGAAAAGGCAGGTTTGGGGAGTGGGGGGAAGCACCCTGGAAAGAGGGTGGTTACGGGGAGATGCTGGAAAGGCAGTTGCCCCATTTGTGGTGTGATGGGTTGGGCTTTGTGCCTTTTCTAAGGGGTGGGACGGACCGGGGTAGCTTGGCTCCCCTCCCCCCCACTGAAAGGGTTTGTTCTCTACCTGACACATTTGGTCAGACCTAGAACTCCCCTCTGGGCAAGGTTTAGCTTGAAGACTCTTAGAACTCCAAGGCTCTCTGGAAACTTCTAGACGTTTTACAGAGTAGGGAACAGAATTTGGTTTCTGATCTATCACAGCAAATTATCAGAGGTGACAGGTTTAAAACAGATTTTTTTTTTCACTCACACTTGAACAGGCCAGGACAAAATGACTGCATAGGGGTCTCCTTTCCCCGGGCTCCAGGGGAGAGTCCCTTGCTTTCCAGCCTTCAATGGCCCCAGGCGTTCCCTCCCTCCAGGTCCGGATGCCCGACCTCTCCTAAGGACGTTTGTTGTTAACTTTAGAGTCCACCCAGTATTCTGAGTTGATTGTGTGATTCCAAACTCACCATTTCCTACTGCTTTGAGACTGGGTCTTACTGTATAGCCCTCCATGGCCTGGGCTTTGTGATGCAGACTAGGCTGAACTACCACTAGCTGTGACCTTCCTGCCTCTGCACCCTAAGTGCTGGGACTACAGGCACGTGTCATGTGCCATTCGCCCTTCAGGAGCCCTCTTCTGTCTTCCTTTTTTTTTTTTTTAGGCGGGGTGTTGAGACATGTTTCTCTGTGTAACAGCTCTGGCTGTCCTAGAACTCTCTGTGTAGACCAGGCTGGCCTCAAACACACAGAGATCCTCCTGCGGGGATCCAAGTGGTGGGGATCAAAGGCATTTGCCTCTACCCCTGCTTAAGAGCCCCTTTTCTAAGGAAGGCCACATCACAGGTTCTTGAGGGCTAGGATGTATCTTTGGGGGTTCTACCATTTAGTCCACTATAGAACAGTACCAGAAAAAGAAAAGTTGCCTAGGAAACATGATTACATCATGGGCTGGGTTTGGGGTACACACAGATCCTCCCCCACTGGGACCACAGTCCCTTGCAGGGGAAAGGCTGCTTGCCTCCCCCAGGCTGGCCTTGAGGATATTAGAAGTCTTCACTCTTCCCTGGTGCGTTGGAGCCCCCAGAAAGGGCAAGGAAGTGAGGAGAGGCTCCTTCCATGTTCCATCCTTTCTAGTTTGTAGGGATGGCATGACAAGATCACAGGGCTTGGCTTTTTTTTTTTCCAAGACAGGGTTTCTCTGTGTAGCCTTAGCTGTTCTAGAACTCACTCTGTAGATCAGGCTGGCCTCGAACTCATAGATCCACCTGCCTCTGCTTCCAAGTGCCACCACCTCCTGGCTAAGGTCTTGGCTTCTTACCAAAGTCTTTATTTGTCTATTTATTTATTTCTTTATCGAGACAAGCTTTGGTGTAGCCCAGGATGATGAACTCACTCTGTAGTCAAAGCTGGCCTTGAGATTCTAATCTTCCTGTCTCTATCTCCTGAGTGCTGGGGTTACAGAGGTCACTGTTTCCAGCTCCTTAGCAGTGTCTCTTATGTCCTCTTTTTAGAGTCTCCAAGACTTTCCACACTGAGCCTCTGGGTTTTTGTCCGCCAACCCCCAATCACTGCCAGGGCCCCAGACCATCCTCTATGCTTCTATCTCCTCTATTCCCCTGGCATCCTTAGCTGCCTCCAGGCCCTTTGCCCCTGGCCCTTTAACCTGTTTGCAGCCTGGCTTCTGCCCTGAGAAGCCTTTTGTGAGAGTCAGAGGGTGACAACCACACCCTCATAGCCAATAACCACTCCCTTTCTCAATCTCTGGGCTCCTGTGGCCTCCGATACTGCTGGACATTCCTGATAATGCCCTGGTTCACCCGCAAGGTCCTTTGTCTAACTCGCTCTTACTTTCTCAGGTGTCCCCTGATGTGCAGTGGCACCTTCCTTTGGCTAACTATTCACCAGGGTGCTCTCTGTCCCTTGAGCCCCTCTCCTGAGCTTGGGTTCCATATCTCCAGGTGGACACTGACAACTGCTATCCCTCTGTCCACATCAGTCCTGGTCAGGTCTCCACCCTGTTTACTGTTCTGTTTCTCCCCATCACCTTTCCCAAGACGTGACAGCCTAATGAGAACAATTCAGCCCAACTGTATTTCCAAACTGTAGCCCTCACCTCCCAAGAGGAGCGGCCAGGACAGAAACGGTGGGTGCAGGTACAGCGAGCGAGGCACATGCCTCCCAAGTGCCGGGATCGAAGGCGGCACCACCAACTCCTTCCCTCCTTCCCTTCTCCGACAGGATCCCCCTGCTTCAGCCTGCCAAGCCCTGGGATCACAGGGGTGTACCACCACTGCTTGTGTTTCCCTGTGGCTCTTGTACCCCCCACTTCTGTCCCAGCCCGCTCCTGTGTGGGCTCCCCGAACCCTGAACTGTTGCAGCAGCTACCTCTGGTCCAGTGTCTGTTTTATTCAATGTCACCTCCTTGGCCTGTCATTTGGGGCCCCGTGTTGTTTGGCCTTGACTCCTCTGTACAACCTGAACTCCTTTTTTTTTTTTTTTTTTTTGGTTTTTCGAGACAGGGTTTCTCTGTGGCTTTGGAGGCTGTCCTGGAACTCGCTCGGTAGTCCAGGCTGGCCTCGAACTCACAGAGATCCACCTGCCTCTGCCTCCCGAGTGCTGGGATTAAAGGCATACGCCACCAATGCCCGGCTCAACCTGAACTCCTTTACTTCATTTTATACACAGTGGGACCTACCACACTGGAAAGGACTACCTTCCCTACACACCCCTTCCTTCCTTCCTTCCTTCCTTCCTTCCTTCCTTTCTTCCTCCTTCCTCCCTCCCTCCCTCCCTTTCTACTCATTCTCTTAGTCCCATTTGAAAATAACATATTTTCCATGGAATCTTTGATTCTCTGGTTGAATGTGACCTATGCTACACCTAGATTTACTGTGTGTGTGTGTGCGCGTGTGCACGCTCCATGTGGGGGTGGATGCGTGTCCTAGAGTCTATGTGGAAGTCAGAGGACAACTTTGTAGAGTTGCTTCTCTCCAGCCTCCTTTCCCTGGGTCCCAGGGATCAAAGTCAGATGGTCAGGTTTGCATAGTAAGAGCTTTCACAGGCGGAGCCATCTAGCCGCTCCTGGACTCCTCAATCTTCATTTCCTGGGAGGAATACAGGAAAATAGGGCGTTGGGCTCAAATGCCCCTCCCCCTCCTTTTGGAGGACCTGGGTCAGGAATCTACAGTGCAGTCAATCCCTCTCCTTAAGGTCTCTCCACAAACAGACGTGCTGTGCTACTCCAACTGAGTAGATTGTCCTCTCTGGGCTTCCATGTCACTCCCTAAAACTCAGAGTGAAGCTGTCATTTCCTGGCGCTGACTGCGCTGAGTTGACAGTCTCTGCCATAGGACATCATCTCAGAATGACTCCTGTAGCCTAGCTGCCCAACTTGACAAGTTCCCTACAGAATGTTTATATTTTCTTTAAGATAAAGTGTGGTGACACATGCTTTTAATATCCAGCACTGGGGAGTCAGAGGCAGGCGGATCTCTGTGAGTTGGAGGCCAGCCTGGTCTACAAAGCCAGTTCCAAGACAGCTAGAACTGTTACACAGAGAAACCCTGTCTCAAAAACAACAAAAAGACGAAGACTGGAGCCGGGCGTTGGTGGCGCACGCCTTTAATCCCAGCACTCGGGAGGCAGAGGCAGGCGGATCTCTGTGAGTTCGAGGCCAGGCTGGACCGACAGCCTCCAAAACAGAGAAACCCTGTCTCATAAAACAAACAAACAAACAAAAAAGACTAAGACTGGGGTCTGGGCTAGTGAGAAGACTCAGTGGGTAAAGGGGCTTGCTGCAAAACCAAAGTACCCGAGTTCAATCTAGAGACCCACAGTGGAAGAAAGGACAACTCCTGCAAGCTGTCCTGTGACCTTACTCAAGTACCATGGTGCTAAACCATGTGCACATGTTCCCCCCACCGCGCCCCCCCAAGCTGGGCATCAATATCAAGGTTATAATCCTTGTGAGGCTTTTCCTCGCTCTCCCGTGTAGTCACTTTAGTTTTTTGCTTTGCTTATTTTAGGTCTTGAAACCAGCACCCTGTACACAGAAGGCAGTAATGAATACGTTTGATGTTGGGTGGGTATTCCAAGGACCTCACAACAGAGCTGGGAGCAGCGCTTTGCCAGGGTGTAGTTCCAGAGTTTCCCCACAAGATGACACTGTCTGCTAGCACCAGCAAGGACACTGGCTGTGGATTAGCGGGTGAAGACGAGATTCTCATAAGCAATGGAGGGCCTTGCAGTACTGGCCCCTAGGTTAGGCCCTGGGCAATGATGATGATTTTTATAGCCTTTGCTCTCAAGGACTGGAGGCTGATGCCTGGATGCTGTGGTTGTATTAGTTTGCTTTGTAAATAATACACTCCAAGGATGAGGAAATGAGACTCAGAGTGGCTGATTGACTTGGCTGAGGTCACACAGCCTGTGGAGGAGAGTTTATCCTTAGTTGGCCTGACTCTTTTTTTCCTGATAGTGACTGTCACACAGCATGTACTTTGATGGTTTGATGGCATTTGCAGGGAGCCAGGCATTGTTCTGAGTGTCTTTTTTTTTTTTTTTTTTTTTGGAGACAGGGTCTCACTATCTCTAGCTAGCCTGGAACTCACTATATAGACCAGGCTGGTTTGGAACATCGGGATCTGCCTGCCTCTGTCTCCCAAGAGTTGTAATTAAAGGTGTGTGCTACTACACCTGGGTTATTCTAAGTGCTCTGTGTGTGTGTGTGTGTGTGTGTGCACATACGTGCGCGTGTGCACATGTTGCACGAACATGTGGAAGAAGTCAGAGAACATTTTTGTGGAGTTGGTTTTAGAGGTCATAGTTCTGTGCCGGAGCCAGAGCGACACAGAGTGTGTGCCTAGACATGCCTACAGGAGAAGCAGGTCTTTCGGATGTGGGACTTAGGTGGTACTTGTCAGCTCTGGTTGAGTGGTTCACTGTCAGCGTCAGCATTGCCTCCTAAAATCAGTGCATTTTGTGACAAACATAGTTGGTTGGTTACCTGAGTTGCTTAGTTTTTGCCAGCTTGACATAGCCTGCAGTCACCTGGGAAGAAAGAGCCTCGGCTGAGATTGGTTGGTGACTTTGCCTGCAAGAGTTTCTCTTGATTTATGATTGATGCGGGAGGGTCCAGTCCCCTGTGGGCAGCACCGTGCAGAGGTAGATGGATTTGGGCTGTATAAGAAAGCTACAGGGGGCCGGGCGGTGGTGACACACGCCTTTAACCCCAGCACTCGGGAGGCAGAGGCAGGCGGATCTCTGTGATTTCGAGACCAGCCTGGTCTACAGAGCTAGTTCTAGGACAGCCTCCAAAGCCACAGAGAAACCCTGTCTCAAAAAAAACAAAAAAGAAAAAAAAAAAAAGCAAGCAAGCTAGGTGAACATGAGCTGGGCAGTTTCTGCTTCCCTTCCTGTTTGACTCTCTTTAACGATGGACTGTGACCCGAATGTGTAAAATGAAATAAACCCTTTCCTCCCCAAGTTGCTTTTGGTCCTGGTACTTGTCATAGGGATACAGAAAACTAGAATGTCTCCCATGATGAGTTATCCCAAGTCAGAACAGAAGGACTGAAGCTGCTGCCCCGTGTGGAGCGTGCTTAGCACGCTTGGTTTCAGTCTCCAGTACCAGGGGTGGGGGTGGCAGGCATGGGAGGTGGGGGGAGGGGAGGGCCAAGGCCGAAAACGCACACAGTTTACCACGTCTAGTTTTACTGTCTGGTGCCCATCCAGTCCTGGGTGCACAACGTCTCTGCAGGGCCTGCCTCTGTCGAAATCCCCGTCATTTTGGCTCCTGTGTTGGCATGTGGGACACGCTGAGAGTCGATGGAGTCCTGACACAACCCAGGTAGGTCAGCCCTTCAAGGGCGATGTGGCTATGGGGAGGCTGGAAGGATGCATCAGCCAAGAACAGCCCCGAATGTGTGGAGAGAAAGAGAAAGGAGGGGCCAAGGACAGAGCCATGACCACACCAGGAGGTCAGGGAGTGGAGGGGGACTCAAGGGTGCACTGGAGGCCACTGCTAACTGTCCACGGACTTCGGTGCTCAGACTGGTCCAGGGAACTCCATAACCTTCCCTTGCAGGAAGTCCCATGTGGCCATGTGACTGCATTCTCATCAACGGGCTGCAGGTGGCACTGCTGTGTGCCGCTCCTGCCTGGCTGTGCCCTTTTCCCTTCTGGCTTGCATACCCCAGGATGGCAGTCACCCAAGGTTGGTCATGAGGTCAGGAGGGTGTCCTAGAGGGCAGTACAGTGGTGCATGGAAAGACATGGAGTTTCTAAGTAGCTCTGACAACAGAGCCGCAGCTGACTAGGGTTCACTTGGAACTGGAGGAAGAAACATGTTTTTTGTTTTTGTTTTTTTGAGACAGGGTTTCTCTGTAGCTTTGAAACCTGTCCTGGAACTCGCTCTGTAGACCAGGCTGCCTTGAACTAACAGAGATCCACCTGCCACTACTTCCTGAGTCCTGGGATTAAAGGCCTGTGCCACCATTGCCCAGCCAAAACTCCACATTCTTTAAGGACCTGTCATTTTTTTAAAATTTATTTATTTTAAATAGTGTCTCCCGCCGGGCAGTGGTGGCACATGCCCTTAATCCCAGCACTCGGGAGGCAGAGGCAGGCGGATCTCTGTGAGTTCGAGGCCGGGCTGGTCCGACAGCCTCCAAAACAATACAGAGAAACCCTGTCTCGTAAAAAAAAAAAAAGAAAGAAAGAAAGAAAGAAAGAAAGAAAGAAAGAAAATAGTGTCTCCCTATATATGTTTGGTTTGGTTAGAATGTGATACAAGGCCCAGATTGGCTTGAGTCTGCAATGGTCATCCATCCTGTGTGCCTTCCGTGTATTGAGATTCAGGCATTAGCTGCTACTACCTGTTTGTTTTATGAGTCATAGTTATAGCTTTGTTGGTTCTGAGGCAGGGTATTCTATAGCCCAGGCTGTCCTTAAACTCTATATGCAGCCAAAAATGGCTTTGAATTCCTGATCCTATGAAGCTGCACACAGCTGCCTAAGATACAGGACTTTTTGTTTTGTTTTGTTTTGGTGTTTTCAAGATAACATTTCTCTATGTAACAGTATGACAGTCCCAGAACTCTCTTTGTAGATCAGACTGCCCTCAAATTCACAGAGATTCACCTGCCTCTGTCTCATGAGTGCTGGGATCAAGGATATGTACTACCATGCCAGGCTAAGATACAATTTTAATAGAGATTTAAGTTCAAGCATTAGGAGATAGAAAGGTACTTAGGAAAAGGACTCCAGTCTGGCAGTGGTGGTATAAACCTTTAATCCCAGCACTCTGGAGGTAGAGGCAGGCAGATCCTTGAGTTCAAGGCCAGTCAGTTATACAAAGTTCCAAGACAGAGCTTATACATAGGGAAACCCTGGTTTAAAAAGCAAAACCAAACCAAACAAACAGACTCCCTAGCCATTGTCTTTTATGTTACAGGAATCTAATTAACTAAAACCACTTGTCCAAATTAAGCGAATGCAGTTTAACATAATCCAACTATATGACTAATTCATCTAATTAGAAAATTTGTTTAATTAGGGCTGGAGAGATGGCTCAGAGGTTAAGAGCACTGACTGCTCTTCCAGAGGTCCTGAGTTCAATTCCCAGCAACCACATGGTGGCTCACAACCATCCATAATGAGATCTGGTGCCCTCTCCTGGCCTGCAGACATACATAGAGGCAGGATGTTGTATTCATAATAGAATAAATAAAATCTTTTAAAAAAAAAGAAAAAGAAAAAAAGAAAATTTGTTTAATTAGCTAGGTGTGTGGTGCACATACCCACACACCTATAATTCCAGCATTTGGGAGGCAGAGGCAGAAGACTGTCCTAATTCTGAGACCAGTCTGGTCTCCATTCTAAGTTCTTTTTTTTTTTTTTGTTTTTTGTTTTTTCAAGACAGGGTTTCTCTGTGGCTTTGGAGGCTGTCCTGGAACTTGCTCTGTAGACCAGGCTGGCCTGGAACTCACAGAGATCCACCTGCCTCTGCCTCCCTAGTGCTGGGATTAAAGGCATGCGCCACCAACGCCCGGCTTCTCCATTCTAAGTTCTAAGCCGGCCAGAGCTTCACGTGAGACATTGTCTCAAAAGGTGTGGAAGCAGGAGTAGAAGGGGCCTGATGAGATGGCTCAGCCGTTAAGAGCACTTCACTCTCGTCCTAGCTGGCTTTCTGTTGCTGTGACAAATACCAGGACCACAGGCCACCTGCAGAGGAAAGGGGTTATTGTGTAGCCATCACTATCCCTCTTTGGAGGAAACAAGGCGGAAACAGAGAGGAACCTGAAGGCAGGAACCGAAGCAGTGGCCATGGAGCAGTGCTGCTCTCCGACTCGTTCAGTTCAGTTCCCCAAGGCTTGCTCAGCTTGCTTCACCCCCCACTCCTCCCCACCCCCCCACCTCCCCCCCCTGCCAACCGGACCACCCACAGTGCATTCAGTCCTAGGCCAATCATTAATTAAGGAAATGCCCTATAGGCAATCAGGGGGAGGCATTTTCTCAAATGACTTTCCCTCTTCTCAGATGACCCTAGCTTGTTTTAAATTGACAACATACTGGCCAGGACACTGCTCTTGCAGAGGACTGGAGTTCAGTTTCCAGAACCTCATCAGGCAGTTCACAACTCCCTGTTACTCTAGTTCCAGGGGATCCAAGGATTGTTTCTTAGACAGTCACGTGTGTAGTGCACACATGTGCCTGTGTATGTATATGCAGACCTATGTACATACACATAAAATGAAATAAATCTTAAAAACACAAATACAAGGCTGGAGTGATGGCTCCACAGTTAAGAGCACTGGCTGCTTTCCTGGAGGACCTGGGTTCTCTCCCAGCACCCACATGGTGGTTCCCAACAGTTTGTGACTCCAGTTTTAGGGAATCTGATGCCCTCTTCTGACCTCTGTGGGCACCAGGCAAGCACATGACGCATGAACACACAGGTACAATATTTTTTTAATTAAAAAAACAATAAGGCCAGGTGTTGGTAGCACACACCTTCTTTAATCCCAGCACTTGGGAGGCAGAGGTAGATACTCTGTGAGTTCGAGGCTACCCTGGTCTCCAGAGTGAGTGTCAGGATAGCTAGGACTGTTACATAGAGAAACCCTGTCTTGGAAACAACAACAACAAAAGGGCCCCCTTTTGATTCCTAAGCATGGCGATAGGGTGTTTAAGCCATTGGGTAACATGTGCGTCCCACTGACTTTGCTATGGAGGGGTCAGAACTGAAGAGCAGTTCAGTGATAGAGCACCGACCTCCACTTCAGTCACCATCACTGGGGGAAACAGCTTCATACAAGAGGAAATGGAAACATCCTGAGTGTGGAAGCACACACTTTTAATCCCAGCACTCGGGAGGCAGAGACAGACGGATCTGTGAGTTCAAAGTCAGCCTGGTCTACAGAGTGAGTTCCAGGACAGGTTCCAAAAGGTAAAGAGAAACCCTGTCTCCAATAACAACAAAACAAGCAAACAAACCAAAAAACAACAAAACAAATAAAAAACAAAAAAATAAATAAAAAAGGGAAAACTCCCACTTTTTTTTTTTTTTTTTTTTTTTGGTTTTTACAAGACAGGGTTTTTCTGTATTGTTTTGGAGGCTGTCTGTCCAGCCTGACCTCGAACTCACAGAGATCCGCCTGCCTCTGCCTCCCGAGTGCTGGGATTAAAGGCGTGCGCCCGGCTGAAAACTCCCACATTTAGTAGAAACTTAGCCTGACACAGTTCAACTTATCCTGAGTGATGTCAGGGTCAAGGGAGGCCCCTTGGAGTTTGCTTGCTCAGCTCGTGCAAGGTTCCATCCCTAGCACCGAAGAATGAGCTGAGGAAGGAATGGCGGAAGGAGGAAAGAGTAAGAGCAGACGGAGGAGAAAGTGGGCCACCAGTGCTGGATGTCACACAAAGATCAGACAGAGCAAGGGTCCACAGCCCCTGCTGTCGGTGGCTCCAGTGAGTCCTTCTGTGGCAGGAGAAGGCAGCCAAGCAGCGTAGACATCGCTTTCGTGGAATCTGAGGGTATGAAGGATGGAGATGGAAGGGACTCAGAAGCGGGCGCCTCTCAATGAGTTACGGGTCGCAGAGGGGCTGAGGAGTTTGGATGACTGAGGGAGTGAGGACTCAGAGGGTCTGTGCCACGCAGGGAGGAACCTGTGGTCCTCAGCTTGTGTGTGTGCCGAGATATCTCCCTCCCTCCCTCTCTCTGTCTCTCTGTCTCTCTCTCTGTCTCTCTGTCTCTGTCTCTGTCTCTCTCTCTCTCTCTCTGTCTGTCTGTCTCTCTCTCTCTCTGTCTCTCTGTCTTTCTCTCTCTCTGTCTCTGCCTCTCTCTCTCTCACACACACACACAGGCTCAGATGTGCCTGGCAAAACGTAGCTTGGCATGACTTCCTCTGAGAAGTGGGCATTTAGGTTGAAGGAGGGGTGAGGTAGGGAAAGGGAGGGAGTTGAGGGGCATGGAGGAAGTATTCAGAAGGAAACAACTAACAAGACAGAAAGAACTGGAAACTGGGAGTAGAGGTGGAGGGACCTGAATACAGACCCCAGCTTAGGTACAAACCACACCCAAACACCAGAGATATCCTTTATTAAACTGGGAAGAAAAGTAACAATGGGCGATTTCTGACTCAGGCAGAAAAGCAGCAGCAAATGACCTTGCAGGTGGGGTTTGTAAGAGAAAAATGGGGAGGTGTGGCAGAATGGGTTAGGGTTCTGTGGTATGGCTTTTTTGTTTGTTTTTGGTTTTTTGAAACAAGGATTCTCTGTGAAATAGTCCTGGCTGTCCTAGTACTCACTGGAGACCAGGCTGGATTTGAACTCACAGAGGTCCACGTGCCTCTGCCTCCCCAGGCATGTACCACCACTGCCTGGCCAGTGGTGTGTTCGATTGGGCATGTTCATTATGTGAGCCAAAGGAGCTTTTGATTGCTGGACTTCAATAGTTTGATAGCTGGACCTTGGTAGTCAGCCTCAGGAGGAAGTGTCCAATAAGGGGATGGACCTCCCTTGGAGGCAGCTTTAGGGATGCAATCTAACAAATAAGGGGATGGACCTCCCTTGGAGGCAGCTTTAGGAACGCAATCTAACAGTTTTTAGAAAGGCAGAGGGAATGTGGGTGAGAAGCCACGTTTGCCGTGCGTGGGCTGACTAGATTCCCTTCAAGAGGGACCAAGTTTCCTAGTCCAGGGGCTTTTCTTCTGGGGCTCCTTTGAAGTCTAGGAGTGCAGCAAACTTCTTCCTATTTTAGGCAGGAAGTGTCAGGGAACTTGAGAAAAGCAAGGATGATCCCGTAGTTTGGGTTGGACAGGAAAGGAGGCTGAAGCCAGGGACAGAGAACTTGTGTGTGAGACTAAGAATCCAGTGCAGAGCGGAGAAGAGGGGCGTGTAGAGGCAGGCGGGGTCAGAGGACGCTGCTTACTGCCTGGATTTTGCCTGCCCCTCCCCTCGCCCTCTCCCCTGTTCTCCCTGCCCTCCCCCGCAGTACCGGGGAAGGCAAGTGAGGGAGGCCTGTGGAGGCGAAGGTTCCGAGATGGGAGGAGCCAGACAGCAGAGCCCACGTGGCTTTTCCTTCTGCGCTAGTGTCTTGCCTGGATTCCCCGCTCATCCGTTTAGGAAAACCACACACATCCCTTGTTGCTTGTTGCTAATGTATTATTTACTTTTTTTTTTTTTTTGAGACAGGGTTTCCCTGTGGCTTTGAGCCTGCCCTGGAACTCGCTTTGTTGACCAGGCTGGTCTTGAAATCACAGAGATTGGCCTGTCTCTGCCTCCCAAGTGCTGGGATTAAAGGCATGCGCCACCACGTCCTGCTTTTTAAAAAAAAAAATCGATCTATTTTTTTTTTTTTGATCTGCCTGCCTCTGACTCCCGAGTGCTGGGATTAAAGGCGTGTGCCACCACCGCCCGGCTACAACGATCTATTTTTATTTTTTGACTTGCCTGCGTGTAAGTTAGTCTGTGTACCACGTGTGCCCGGTGCCTGCAGAGGCCAGAAAATGTGGTCAGGCTCCCTGGGACTGGAGTTACAGCTGTTTGTGAAGGGTTATGTGGATGCTGCAAACCGAACCGGGTGCTCTGCAAAAGCAGCCAGCGCTCACTGAGCCATTTCTCTGGCACCCCTCTCCATCTTGTTTTTAGACTGGGTCTCACTGGAGTTTGCTGTATAGACTGGGCAGGCCTCCAACTCAGAGATTCTCCTGCCTCTTTGGAGTGCTGGGATGTTTCTTCAGCGACTGGGCTAGACCACCCTGCAGGGAAGCTCTTTAAAACAGGAAGGTGAACAGCTCAAAGGGGCGCCAGAAAATCCCTGAAACTGACCTGATCCTCTAGGCCCGTCGTCTGCCACAATGGGCAATAACAGCCAGGGTCCCTCTCAGAGGAGAGAAGCCACAGAGACTGAGACCCCCGCCCCCACCTTCCACCTGCCTCAGGGAACTGCAGGGCCCTGCTCTCCTGACAGGAGTAAGGGAGCCTCCCCTGCTGCTTTCGCAGCTGCAAATTTAAGGTCATGTGACCTTATCTGGTGGACACAGAAAAGCACCCTGAGAGATCCCGAGGCTCCTTTTATCTTTCTGGCCTCCTCCAACCCTCCCTCCTCTTCTTTGCATTCTATTGATGGGTTCTCTCCTCCAAGGTGTGGGTCCTAGGGACCAAACTCAGGTCATCAGACTTGTCAGCAAGCCTACTTACTGACTGAGCCATCTTTCAGGGTCTCTAATTCTTTTGCTGTTGTTTGGTGGATTGGTTTGCCAGTCAATGAGACAGCTCTCATGTGTCCCAGGTTGCCCTTAAAAACTTATTGTGGGTGAGTCTTGTCTTGAATTCCTGATCCTCCTGTCTCTGCTTTCCAACCGCTGGGATTTTAGGCTTGTTGCATCATGTCAAACTTGAATTCCTGATATGTTAAAATGATGGCCTGGTGGCACATGCGGGTAATTTTACTTGGGAGCCCAGGCAGGAGAATCACAAATTTGAAGCATGAGACTGGGTTACAGTGAGACCAGTCTCACAGCAGCAACAAAAGGGCCAGCAAGATGTTTTTCAGTGAGTCTGAATTTGATTCCTGGAACCCACATGGTGGAAAGAGAGAACGGATTTGTCCTCTGACCTCCAGAAGTACACTGTGGCGTGCCTGTGCAGACACTTACAAAACAAACAAACAAACAAACAAATGTGATTATATAAATACCAAGGGCTGGAGAGATGACTCAGTGGTTAAGAGCACTTGCTCTTGCAGAGGATTCAATTTTACTTCCCAGTACCCATGTGAAGAAAGCAGTGGCTCACAATGTCCTGTAACTCTAGCTCCAGGGAGTCTGATGTCCCCTTCCGGCCTCCACAGGTACACATGTGGCATGCTCTCACAGATACATATGCATATATGCCTACACATAAGTAAAAAATAAGGTCAAGTATGATAGCACACACTTTTAATCCAAGCACTTAGGAGGCAGAGGCAGGTGGGTCTCTGTGAGACTGAGGCCAGCCTGGTCTACAGAGAGAGTTCCAGGACAGCGAGTTCCAGTTAAGACCCTGTTTCAAACAAACAAGAGTTTAAAATTAAAAAAAAAAATCTAAGATGGGTGTGGCACATGCTGGCAATCCCTATTCCCTGATAGGACCCTGTACTTCAGAGACCAAGAGTGGAGATACTTCCCTTCCCTAGAATTCTGTGGGAAATCCTGCCTGTGTGTCCTGTGAGCTAGATTCTTGCATGTATCTATGAGGGGACTCCGGGTCTGTTCATGAGTCTGAGAGTGCTGGGGGCACAGTTGATAGGCCTCTCTGTCATTTCTCCCATGTGTACTGGCGTGTGCCACTGGTTAGGCACAGTGTGTCTAGGAGTGTGTAAAATGTGTCTCCTCTTCACAGACAGAGGAGGTCAGCCTGTGGTGTGCTGAATCAAATGCAGTTAGAGAGCGGCTCTCCAGAAGTAACAGGCTGAGTGGAGAAAGATTTGGGAAGGAATTGGTACCAGTTTCCTTAGGCTTCTCTGCCTTGGGAGGTATGTGACCAAAGAAAGGGACCAGGACTGTAGGTATAGGGACAATGGGCCACTATATTAGTCCTGGCCTGGGGAGAGTGGGTAGGGGTCCAGGTGCTGCCTAGAACAGCTGTCTGTAACTCTGATTGCAAACAAGTCCCTCCTAGACAGAAGTGGTAATGTTCACCTGTTGGGACTGGAAGAGGCTCAAAGTGAGTTTGAGCTAGCCTAGGCTACACAGTGAGTTCAAGATCAGCTTGGGCTGCATAGCAAGACCCTCTCTTAAAACAAACACAATGAGGAACTGGAGAAATGGCTGAGCAGTTAAGAGCATGCGCTGCTCTTCCAGAGGACCCTGGTTCTGTTCCCAGCATCCATGTGGGAACCTCAGAACCACCTGTAACTCCGGTTCCAAGGGATCTGACTTTCCCTTCTGGTCTTGGAGGGAAACCCCCCTCGCACAAATATATAAAAATGAAACTTTAAACAATCTATACGTTAAGGACAACAATGTTGCTAGAGAGATGACTTTCTAGTTACAAACTTGCAGAGGCCAAGAGTTCAGCTCCCAGCAGCACCCTCTGAAGGTAGCTCATAAATTAACTGTCTCACAACTCAAGGTCCAGAGGATGCAATGCCCTCTTCTGTCACCCCTCTTGTGTAGCATGCTTTTTTGTTGGACTGTCTTTGATTCACCAGCCCCCAAATAATGACAAGGAGACTTATTATTAATTATGAAATTTTGGCCTTTAGCTTAGGCTTGTCCCCAACCAGCTTTTATAACTTTTTTTTTTGGTTTCTCGAGACAGGGTTTCTCTGTATTGTTTTGGAGACTGTCCTGGAACTCACTCTGTAGACCAAGCTGGTCTCTAACTCACAGAGATCCGCCTGCCTCTGCCTCCCGAGTGCTGGAATTAAAGGTGTGCGCCACCAACGCCCGGCCAGCTTTTATAACTTAATTAACCCATATTTCTTAATTTGTATTCTGCCATGTGACTTGGTTACCTCTAGTCTGTAATTGTATGTTGGTCTGCTTCAGAATCTAGTTATTGACCATTCAGGTCTTTCTTTCTTTCTTGGTTTTTTTGAGACAGAGTTTCTCTGTATTGCTTTGGAGGCTGTCCTGGAACTAGTTCTGTAGACCACACTGGCCTTGAACTCACAGAGATCCGCTTGCCTCTGCCTCCCAAGTACTGGGATTAAAGGCATGCGCCATCAACTACCACCAAAAGGGTGACTGGAGAGACAGCCATGGATGCTGGGAACCGAACTCTTATATTTTTGATTGTGAGCCTAGCCTTTACTGGCTAAGCCATCTCTCCAGCCCTTTGTTTTTCTTTTGAGTTTATTGAGTCAGGGTTTCTCTGTGTAACAGCTCTGACTGTCCTGGAACTCGCTCTGTAGACCAGGCTGGCCTCAAACTCACAGAGATCTGCCTGCCCCTGCCTCCTGAGTGCTGGGATTACAGGTTTATGTCACCACTGCCTGGCTTATTCAGCTTTTTATTAAATCAAACGTAGTGACACATCTTCATACAGTGTAAGAAAATATTCTGCAACACTCTTCTGGTCTCTGAGGGCACCCACATACATATGCATGTACACACACACACACACACACACACACACACACACACACACAGAGGCAGCAAACAAGAATGCACTAAAATAAAATAATAACAAATATAATTGATGTCCTTCCTGCCCAGCGCCCTCCAAACAAGGTCCCTTGTCTACCCTAGTCTCCACGACAGTCCTAGGGAGAGCTGTCGGTCGACCTTGGTGAGGAAGAGGACTAAGGTACAAGAGGCTGCTGGAGGAGAGTCTACAGTTAGTTGAGGCTGTATCAACATCTCCAGCTACTACTCCACCTCCAGGGTCGGTGGGGGAACACAGTCAGAGCACTTGTCCAGGGATCTGTACCATAGGAAATGGTCCCTAGCCCTGGGTGCAGAGTCCACCAGCCAGGGAGATGCCCGCTGTCTGTCCAGTGCTGGGCACTGTGCCCTGGTCATAATGGGGTCTGGGAGCGTGAACGTCAGGGTCCTGCCTCTCAGTTCCTCCCTGCTTGAATTCCTGCCTTGGCAGTGGGTTGTCCAGGTGCCAGGCCTCCTGGAGCAGTCTGCTCTTCCTGTGCCAGGGCCCTGTGCCCACCCTGCCTCTGCTTCCCACTTCCTCCTCAGTCTGAGCTGGCATGGTAGCAGCAGCACCTCCTCTCCGCACCTTCCAACTGGGCACAGCTTAGCTGTGCCCAACCCATAGCAGCAGGCAGCTTGCAGCAGCCTGGAGCTGGCAGGCTTCCTAGTGCCCGATCCTCTTCTCTCCAGCCTCCTTCAGCCTCACCTTCCTGTCTTCCACATCCTGGGGGTCTGAGAGAGCCCCCTTCCCAGGCTCACCTGCACTGGGGCCCTTCCTGGATTAGGGGCTCGGTTTTGAGTATGTCATCAGCCCTAGTCATGGTGACTCTAGGCCACCTGGGTCAAATGGATGTCTTTTATAAGATCTCATCAGCCCAGGCTTTTGTGGTCAACTAATTCTGAGACAAAGTGAGCTACCTTCTAAATCCAGCATGGGTTCTGTGACACCCTGAAGTGACATGGACACTTTTATTTGTCATCCCCAGAGTTTGGGTACCGTGTTATTACAGGCCCTGTGATCTCTTCTGAGTGCTGGCCCTGTGAGCTCCCTGAAACTCTGGCCTGGTTTTTTAGGTCATTGTGAGAAAACATAGGTACCATAGGTACTATCATCCTTGGCTTGCTGGGTGCAATGGACAGATACAGGGTCACACATATTCTGGGGTCCTCTCCTTAGGCTGAGCTCAATTGAATTTTAAGACTCTTGGATGTGTCCCCAGAGTGGTGTCACATGTCTTTGATCCTAGCACTTAGGAGGCAGAGGCAGGCAGATCTCTGTAAATTGGAAGCTAGCCTAATCTACAGAGTGAGTTCCAAGCCAGACAAAGCTACATAGTGAGACACTGTCTCAAAACAAACAAACAAACAAAACAAAAAACTAGGATTCCTGTGGATATCCGGGATTCTGGAGCCTGGCAAATGCTCAAGTCTGGATGGGTTGGACCCTACATAGCAACAATCCAGTTTCTGGAAATGTAGATTTAGCCCCCAATCCCTCTGGGTCAGAGCGGGCTACATCAACAAGGTTCATGGTCAGTTTGTGTTAGCCTGGACCAGGCACGAACCCTACTGACTCATCTCCATGAGTCATGCTAGAGGCCTGTGGCACAGGGGAATTGAGGTGTGCTCTCTGCGACCCTTGGGTCCCCCCTCCTCTCCTCTCTTCTCTATGGCTTTCTGACCCTTCTATCATGAGGCCTCTAAGCAAGTTCCCTTTCCCTTGCTGAGTTGGCCTACTTCACTGCACAGACTGCAATCACAAAGGGCTTTTGTCACCCCACCCTGGGCTCGGCCTTGGGGCTCCTCCTGACCCCCCCTTCTGCCAGCCTCCTGACTCCAACCTCAGGCCACCCCAGCTGGAAACTGCATCGGTAGTTTTCCATAGGCACTGCTCTGCCTCACACACGTTGGGGAGATAGATCCAAAGTCTGTGTCTATATATACTTCCCCACCCCCGGACGGCGTGCATCTCCTTCGCCAGGCTGTGGTCGTGCAGTCTGTCGCTGGTTACGGCACTTCTCAGATTTGCGTGTTTAATATTTTATCCAGGAAGCACTTCTGGCTGGGTGTTCTGGAAGGTGGTGTGAAGCTGACAGAATGTCAGGCCCCGGGATTCTTGCTTATATATGTCTGCTTCTGGTGGTGGGACAAACGTGCGGGTCTAGAGAATAGTGATGTTAGCTTCTGGCTGGCTGTCAGAGGCTTCAGCACTGTGGTCCCAAGGCAGCATTGGGGACAGCATATTGGATATGAGCTCTTGCAGGTGTACAAAGAACACCCCTTCCTTGGGTCACATAGGCAATGATGGAAGTGGCTTCTTGGGTCCAGCTGCTCAGCCAGGTCTTGATCAGTTAAGTCCAGGTTAGGGGCGTCTCCAACGGGAAGAGCCTTCAACTCTGTTGGGAAGTCACTCACCGCCCCAGGTCCGCAGTGCAGCAAACACAGCGGGAAGGAGGAGAGGCTGGAGCCGAGGGTCTGGCAACTGCTGTGGAACATTAGTGTCCCTGAACTCTCGGGGTTCCTGTGGGTGACAGGGAGGGCCATCGAGGCTTCCTTGCTGGCGTGTTGGGGAGCAGAGACAGTGCCAACCACACAGAGAACTAAAGACAGCCCCTCTGTTCCCAGCAGTCTGTGTGACACAGGGTCTGCAGGGAAAGAATGAGAAAGGGGAGGCTGTGGCCCGGGGCACACGGAACAATCTGGAGACGGAAGGGGGAGGGGAGCAGACAGACACTGGCCTTTCATTCTGATTTCTTCTGAGACATGAAATGCCTGATTGTGCCTGGGTCCAGAGGGTGCGGTGTTTGGGGAAAGCCCGTTCCACCCCCCAGCCCCTGGGGAACGAGATCACCACACATCCCACTGCTCCTGGCAAGGCTGAGACAGAAGAGGGCTCTCAGGCCATGGGTGGGGGCAGAGTTCTGACTCTACATCTTGCTGAGTTGCAGGAGATTTATCTGGGCAGGATTCTGGGACTTAGTTCTGAAGGGAGGGACATGCTATCCCAGACAGCTCTTCCCCCAGGTGCTAAGTTGCAAAGTTCTTCCTGGTGTCAGGTTCTTTCAACTGTGGGTATGATGACTCTGCTCTGCTTGGGATGCAGTTAGTTAAGGACCCTCACATCTGTCTGTCCTGGGCATTGTGTTCTGACAGGCATTCCTGGAGGTTTGCACTTCCCATCCTGTCTGTCTCCCGCGCACATACATAAGCCCTTCGTTTTTATGTACAATGCTCTTTCTCTTGTCCGCATTCTGTTCCTACAGTGGCAGGAACTGGGCAGGAAGCTGAGCCTCCAAACAGCCACCCCAGAGCCACCAAATCATGCACTCCAGAACAGACTTGTTAAGAAGGGGAATCCTAATGCTCTGGAGGCAGTCAGGTAGGCGGATCTCTGAGTTCAAGGTCTACAGAGTAAGTTCCATTGGCAACCAGAGCTACACAGAGAAACCCTGTCAAAAGAAAGAAAGAAAGAAAGAAAAAGAAAGGCAATCTTTTGCTTTTTTTCTTCTTATTCCCCATCTGGCTGAGTGGCTGGCAACTGCCCTGTGGGACTTTTGTTCACTTGGGACTTTTATCCAAAAGACATGGTACAGAAACTCAGAGAAATAAAACCAAGAAGGGCCAAGCTGCTGGGCTAGCTCTATTCCCTGTGGGCTTCCAGGGGTCCCTCAGGACTCCAGGGCTTAGCAAGGCAGCACTGGGAAAACACTGGTTGTCAAAATGGACTTTCTGAACTCTTGGGAGCTATGGAGCCCACAGATGCACCGATGCCAACAGGAAGACAGACAGAAGGACAGAGGAAAGCACTAAACAGCCTTGCAGACCACAGGGCTCCGGAGGCGTTTCTTAGGGCTACTCTGATTGCTCCTCCAGAGCCTCTGTGGCTGGGCTGAAGCCCAGCAGGGGCTCAGAGAGGGAGCTAGCAATCAAGGTAAGATTAGATCTAGGAAAAAAAACGCAAAAGAGGAAAAAAAGGCTTTTTTGAGGCAGGGTTTCATGAAGCCCAGGATGACCTCCATCTCACTATGCAGTCAGAGTACCGGGATTTTAGACCTGTGCTACCATGCCTGATTTATATGGAATTTGGGGTGGGACCCCAAGCTTTGTGCATGTTGGATATGTCCTACCAACTGGGCTGTATCCCCAGCCAAGATTATCTGACTCTTTTTTTAATTTAATTTATTATTTTTTGAGACAGGTTTTCTTTGTGTAACAGCTCTGACTGTCTTAGAAATCACTCCGTAGACCAGGCTGGCCTGGAATTCACAGAGATCCGCCTGCCTCTGCCACCCTTGTGCTGGGATTAAAGGCGTGCGCCACCACACCAGGCAAGATTCCCCTTAACTCGTCTGTTCTGGAGTGCATTGTTACACAGTCTTTCTGTGTAACCCTGTCTAGGTTGCAACTTACTTTGTAGGTCAAGATGGCCTTGGAAGTGAAGCAGTCCTCCTGCCTCTGCCTCCCCAGTTTTGGCATTACAGGTGTGTACCACCATTGTCTATCAAGAAGCGAAATGTGAAAGCCTGCTCTATACAATGCTAAAAAAATAAGCCGGGCCATAGAGGTACATGACTTTAGTCCCAGCGCTTGGGAGGCAGAGGCAGGCAGATCTCTGTGAGAGTTTGAGGCCAGCCTGGTCTATAAAGCTACACAAAGAAATCCTGTCTCAAAAAACAAAAACAGAAAAACAAAACAAAACAAAAAAACAAGACTAAGAATAAGTATAGAACAGTAAGTCCTTAGATCAGGGAGTAGGCTGATTTACTCAAAGGGCTCATGGCCTTAGATATCTGAGTGGCATTTTCATTTATTTTTTTGTTTGTTTTAGTTCAAGGTCTCATGTAGCTAGAGCTTCAGACTTTCTGTGCAGCTCCTCCTCCCTTCCCCTCACAAGGGCTTACAGTACACACCATCATGTTTAGTTTGAATGGTGGTTTTCAACCTGAGTACGTTTTCTGCCTATTTCATATTAGACAATGTCTGGGGACATTTTTATTTGTCACAGGTCAAGGGTTGCTACTATCATTTATCTAGTGGGTCAAACCCAGGATGCTGCTAAACAAAGATGGAAAATGTCCAGAGCTCTGAGGTTGGGAAGCCTGGCTTAGATTCTAGAAGATGCTAGAGTCTTCATTGTTTATGCCACAAACCTCCCTCTGCAAAGGTAATGCACCTAGACCTTAGAAACAGTAAGCCCTCCTTGTCTTCTGCATCGGCCTCAACCCTCACACCCAGTAGGTGCTTTACAAGCATTTGTCAGATGAATGTACGAATAAATGACTCACCTCCGTGCAGAGGGTGGGGCTTCCCTTCCTATGCAGAGCCCTACTGTCCTTGAGGCAGGCATGTTGACTTGTGTTCAGGGGTTCCTGACCCTGGCAACCCTGGGAGAAAGCTGGGGAGGGCTCACCCAAAAGTGCTTGAGCTGTTGACTCAGAATTAACAGATGCTCATTCCAACTTAATTTGCATCTCATTTGCATGTCACTTTGCCTAAGATTTGCAAGTTGCTCCTTTAAACGCAAAAGGCGTGGATCTCCTGGCCTCTGTTTCTCTCTTCCTTAGGGACCACATCTGACTTCACTCCTATTTCTGCTCACCTGGGAATCACCCACGTACTTGGTGAATGCTGATAAATTTTTGTACAGTCAGACACAAAGGACTAGTGGACTGTTAAAATCCTACCTACCCTTCCTTTATGGTCAAAGGCCTAGCTGTTGGTGTTGTCATTCCTCACTCTGTGGTAGTGAGTTTTGTTATCTGTAAAATGGAGATTTGATTTTTGACCACACTGAATTACCATGGAGCTTCACTGAAAGACTATTCTGGTTTTTTGAGACCCAGTCTTGGTATGTAGTCAAGGCTACCCTTGAATTCTCCCTTCTGCCTCAGCCTCCCGAGTGCTGGGATTGCTACTGCCTGTCTTGAGTTATCTCCTTAACCCCATACTACTACCATCATACCTGTATTGTATTTTGCTGGGCCACCTTTAATCCCAGCAGTGTGGAGGCAGAGGCAGACAGATCTCTGAGTTGGAGGCCAGCCTGGTCTACAGGGCAAGACCCAAGACAATCAAAGTTACACATAGAAACCCTGTCTTTAAAAAAAAAAGGCTGAAGACTGAAGTTTTCTTATCTGGAGGAACTGAAAGGCTTCCAAGAAGCAATTTCAAATCCTAACACTCGGAAGGCTCTTTCTCAGTGAAAGCACCGCTGGCCGGATGCCCAGTCACGAGAGCCAGCTCCACCGCTGTGACACCTGTCTCACTCTCTCCAGACGCACTTCTGTCTGCTTCCTAATGCTTCTCCCTTTAAGTTCAAGGACCACCGACTGGTGAGGAAAACGCCTCCTTAACCTGTCCCGCAGGCCCGCGTCTGAAGCTCTGTCCTCAGTCTCTGATACTTTTGGGAGGTGGGAGGACGTTTACGGGGTGCACCCATCGAAAGGAAGTTAGCTCACTGGGCATGCGGCCTTGGTCCGGGTGGAGGTGGTGGCATTGGGCTCCCATGCCTCCTCCCCTCTCTCTGCTTTCCAGGTTCCTCCTCTGAGGTGGACAGCCTCCTCTGCTACCTTCGAGGGTGCTGTGACCCTACCAGCCTAAGGCAAGAGAGGACGGAGACCATGGATGGAAGCAAAGTTGAACTTTTACTAAATTGATTTATCTCAGGTGTTTGTTATAGCAACAGAACGCTAACACACCTTGGAGTCTTGGAGTGGGGGGAATATAGCTACCACAGAGTTAGCAGTGCCAGAAATGGGGGCTGGAAAGATGGCTCAGTGATTAAGAGCACTGACTTCTCTTCCAGACCACCCAGGTTCAATTCCCTGCACCCACATATCACCTAACAACCATCTGTAACTCCAAGATCTGACACCCTCACATGGACATACAGGCAAAACACCAATGCAAATAAAATATAAATAAATAAGTTATTAAAAAAAAAGAAGTGCCAGAAATGTAGCTGGGTATGGTGGTACACAGCCTTTGCCTTTAATCCCAGCACTCAGGAGGCAGAGGCAGGTAGGTCTTTGTGAGTTCGAGTCCAACCTGGTCTATAACTCGGGTTCTAGGACAGCCAGTGCTATAGGGAGAAACTCTGTTTTGAAAAGAAAAGAAAGCTGGGTGTTGGTGGTGCATGCCTTTAATCCCAGCAGAGGCAGGTGGATCTCTGTGAGTTCGAGGCCAGCCTGGTCTACAGAGCGAGTTCCAGGACAGCCTCCAAAACAATACAGAGAAACCCTGCCTCAAAACCCAGGGGAAAAAGTTGTTACCAGTAGCATAGAGCCTCCTGGAAATGAAAGCAAACCGGAAGGAATGGGAAGTTAAAATTAAGTAGGAAGGTTGTGGAGGAGATAAAAATAAGAATCAGCCAGAGAGAAGCAGCAAAGACCGAAGACAAATGATAGAAAATGAGCTGTCAAGTTGTAGATGGAATTCCAGTGTTTCACAGGGTGCTCCTGAGAGGCGAACATAGCCGAAGAGTGAGGAAATCCCACAAAAAAGGAAGGCTTTTAATCTCCAAAATTAACGGGCAGCACTGTCTCTGTCTAAGGTAATAGGAGGGTTAGATTTTTTGTTTCTGTTTTATTATTTTATTTTTTAACCTTCTCACTGAATCAAGTATAAACATAGGCTAAATAAATAAATGGTGTTTTCTTGTTGGTTTGAGACAAGTTTCATATAGCTCAGGTTGGCCTTGAGCTTGTTTTTTTTTTTTTTTTTTTTTTGGTTTTTTCGAGACAGGGTTTCTCTGTATTGTTTTTTGGAGGCTGTGGGTCTGGCCTGGCCTCGAACTCACAGAGATCCACCTGCCTCTGCCTCCCGAGTGCTGGGATTAAAGGCATGCACCACCACCGCCCGGCTGGCCTTGAGCTTGTTAAGTAGCCCAGGCTGGCTTTGAATTTCCCCATGTTCTCACCTCTACCTCGAAAGAGCTGGGGTTATAGGCCTGCACCATCAAGTCTAGTTTTGTTTTTGGTTGTTGTGGTTATTTATTTATCTATTTTTGAGATGGAGTTTTGTGATGCAGTCCAGGTTAACCGCAAACTGGTGATGCTCTTGACTCAGCTGCCTGGACCATTGCTCTCAGCTCGATGCCAGGCTCCACTTCATCGCGTTTGAGTAGGTTCAGATGAGCACAGTTAGTGCAGCAGGCTTTCTTGTGGGTCACTAACCAGTAGCCAAATAATGACTCAGAGATTTAGTTATGAATGTTTGGCCTTAGCTGAGGCGCATTTCTTGCTCTTATAACTTAAGCTATTTCTCTTCACCTACGTTTGCCTCAGGGCTTTTTACCTTTCTTTCCTTCTGTACGTCTTACTTTCACGGCTTCTAAGCCGGTAGCTTCCTGGCTTCTGGCCCCTGTTGTGTCCCTCTCTTTCTCCCTTGTTGGATTCTCCTTCTTCTCCCTCATGCTGGGTCTCTCCTACTAATTCTCTCTGTCTGCCAGGCCTGCCTGTCCCTCTCCTACATAGCTACTGGCTGTTCAGCTTTTTAATAAACCAGTCAGGTCTAATTAGACCAATTAGGCAGGCAAAGTGAAACAGCAACACATCTTTACATAATTAAACAAACACAGCATACACAAATGAAACACATCTTTGCCTAGCTAAAACAATATTCCACAACAAGTTACCATAGCTGTATGGCTTTACACAATGAAGTTGTGACTACCACAATCCTATGAAAATATCTTTGCATGAGATTTTTTTTGTGGTTCTATTTTTAATCTTTTATACTTAAGCTTATTGTCCATTTCAAATTGATTTCAGGATGTACTTGAAATGAGATCCAGGATTGAATATTTCCTTTGTAGATATCCAGTTATTCACTGCTTACTGAAAGTTCGTCCATTCCTCTCTGGACTGCAGCTGTGTCTTTATGTGAATGAGGTGATGACGTGTGACAGGCTCTGTCTGAGAGCTCTATTCAGCACTGCGGGTCTAGCTGCACCCTGGATTCGTGTGACAGGCTCTGTCTGAGAGCTCTATTCAGCACTGCGGGTCTAGCTGCACCCTGGATTCATCTCTCGCTATTGCTTTACACACATACACATACAAAATCCAAAGAAACTGACTAATCTACTTACTTTGCCTTTCCATATACATTTGTTTTACTTGGGTCTGGAGAGATGGCTCAGTGGTTAAGAGCATCTGATGCTCTTGTAGAGACCCAGGTTCAGTTCCCAGCATGCACATGGTGGCTCACAATCATCCTTAACTCCAGTTCCAGGGACCCTAATGACCTCTTCTGACCTCCATGGGCCCACGCAGTCGAAATAAATCACACATATAAAACAAATAAATCCTTAAAAAGTCTTCAAATTCAGCTAGGTGTTGGTGGCACACGCCTTTAATCCTAGCACTCGGGAAGCAAAGGCAGGCAGATCTCTGTGAGTTTGGGACCAGCCTGGTCTACTCAGCAAGTTCTAGGACAGGCTCCAAAACAATACATAGAAACCCTGTTGCTAAAAACCAAAAAAAAAAAAAAAAAAAAAAAAGTCTTCAAATTTAGCCAGGTGGTAGTGGAATACGATTTTAATCCCAGCACTTGGGAGGCAGATACAGGTGGATCTCTGTGAGTTCAAGGCCAGACTGGCCTGCAAAGGGAGTTCCAGGTCAGCCAGGGCTACACAAAGAGAAACCTTGTCTTGAAAAACCAAAGGAAAAAAAAAACAAAACAAACGAACAAAACCAGTGTGAGAAATTAGTAAGTGAAGGAAGGCCCTGGCCACCATTTCAGAGGACCTGAGTTTGGGATCCCTGGATTCACATGGTGGAGGGAGGATGTCTTAGTTACTTTTCTATTGCAGAGATAAAACACCACAGTTAAGGCAACTTACAAAGGAAAGCACTTAATTTAGGGCTCATGCATCCATGACCATTGTGTGGGAGCATGGCAGTAGGCACACAAGGCTCTGAGCAGTAACTGAGAACCCACATGTTGATACAGCAGCCACGAGGCAGAGAGAGTTAACTGGGAATGATGGGCTTTTCAAACCTCAACACTGGCTTCCGGTGACACACCTCCAACAAGGCCACATGTCCTAATCCTTCCCAAATGGTCAGCCCAACATCGGACCAAGCATTCAAATATATGAACCCATGGGGACCCTTCTGACTCAAACCTCCACAGAAGGAAAGAACTGACTCTTGCAAGTTGCCCTCTGATCTCTGTGCACACACAAACACAGACACAGTATAAACAGATACATAAATAAATATGGTAGTCCACAAGAAGGTATACATACACAATAAATAAATCTAAATTTGTTTTTTGTTCCTTGGTTGATTTTTCTTTTCTCCTGAGATGGGGTTTCTCTGTGTAGCCCTGGATGTCATAGAACTCAATCTGTAGACCAGGCTAGCCTCAAACTCAGAGATCCACCTGCCTCTGCCTCCTGAGTGCTGGGATTAAAGGTGAGGTTTTTCCAGACAGGGTTTCTCTGTGTAGCTTTGGAGCCTGTTCTGGAACTCACTCTGTAGACCAGGCTGGCCTCAGAACTCACAGAGATCCACCTGCCTCTGCCTCCCCAGTGCTGGGATCTTGTACAAGAGTGTCCTACAGTAGCCTTTAATCCCAGCACTTGGGAGGCAGAGGCAGGTGGATCTCTGAGTAGCCTGGTCTACAGATTGAGTTCTAGGACATCCAGGGCTACACAGAGAAACCCTTGTCTCAAACAAAACAAAACAAAAAAGATTTGATTTTTTTTAAACTTAAATTTTGTTTTATGTCTATGTGTACGAGTGTTTTGTCTGTGTATATGTCTGTGCACCTCATGTATGCAGTGCCTGTGGCTGACAGAAGAGGGCGTCTGGAACTGGAGTTACAGACAGTCGTGAGCCTCTGTGTGGTGGTTAGGAATTAAACTTAGATCTCCTGGAAGAACAGGCAGTGTGTTTAACTGTTGAGTCATCTCTCCAGCCTCTTTTCCTAAGATCTAATTTTATTTTTAGTTATATGTCTGTGTGTGGATATGTGTATGTGAACATAGTCCCTGCGGGAGCTGGAGGGCAGTGCCAGACCCCCTGGAGCTGGAGTTACAGACAATTGTGAACAGCCTCTTATAAGAGCTGGGAACTGGACTTGGGTCCTCTGGGAGAGCAGTGAGTCATGGCTCCAGCCCTACACCAGCCATCCTGAGTGAGCAGTCCACAGCTAGGGTTTGTCAGAGGAGTGTAGCCATCACAAAGGGCAGGGATTGCAATGACTCGGCCAATCAGGGTCTTTGAGCCAAGGAGGGAGGAGAGTAAAGACTGGGAGACTGTCCGTGTCTATTGCTAGGATGCTGAAGAAGACTGTTGGAGGATTGTCTGAGTATAAGGCGTGGAGGAGCTGGGCGTTGGTGGCGCACGCCTTTAATCCCAGCACTCGGGAGGCAGAGGCAGGTGGATCTCTGTGAGTTCGAGACCAGCCTGGACTACCAAGCGAGTTCCAGGACAGCCTCCAAAGTTACAGAGAAACCCTGTCTCGAAAAACCAAAAAAAAAAAAAAAAAAAAAAAAAAAAAAAGAAAAGAAAAGAAAAAGAAAGGCGTGGAGGACACAGTTAAGGCTATTCCTCCAGTGGTGACATCTCGATTAGAACGAGGCTGCAGAAAGTGACCAGACACGGGGGTGGGGGGGGCGGGGTGGGGGGTTCACAACCAAGAGGCTGGAACTTGGGAATTTCCCAAGGATGCACTCAGAACCAAATGAAAGGACAGTGAGCAGAATTAACAAGTGGGGAGGAGGGAAGGAAAATGATGGACAGTACTCTAGACGTGGTATCTTGAGGGAAGGCCTGGTGGCCCTTCTTTTGTTTTTGGAGAAAGGGTTTCTCTGTAGCTTTGGAGCCTGTCCTGGAACTGACTCTGTAGACCAGGCTGGCCTCAAACTCACAGAAATTTGCCTGCCTCTGCCTCCTGGTGTACAAAGTGAGTTCTAGAACTGTCAGGGTTGTTACACAGAGAAACCCTGTCTCAAAAAAGCAAAACAAAAGTAAACAAAGAAAAGAAAATATGTCCTCACCCAGTAATCTGAGGTGGATTGCATTTTTTTGAGGCCACCCCTGGGCTACACAGTGATTTACAAATTGTATGAATTTCAGTGTTCAGGAAAAACAAACAAACAAACAAGAAATCCAGCCTGGTCTACAGAGTGAGTTCCATGATGGTCAGAGCTACACATAGAAACCCTGTCTCAAGAAGCCTACAAATACCCCCCAACCAAAAAAAAAAAAAAACTGAAAAAGCTGGACATTCAAAATAGATCAGTACATAAAGGTGCTCTTTCCCAGGCTGCTGACAACGGAACTCCGTGTCCATTGTCCACGTGGGCCCACATGAACCCATCTAAAGAAGGATTCCCCCATAAACTGTCCTTTGACCTCCACTTAAATGCTCCTCACGACAAATAAATGACTGACTGACTGACTGAATGAATGAATAAATAAATAAATAGGTGTAATTTTTTTCAGAGCCTTTTTGAGCCTGCCTGCAGGACACGCTCAAAGCTCCTTAGCTGGTCACTGCGCACACACAGCTTCTCCAAGGCTCCTCTGTCTTCACCGGCCTCTCCTCTGCCAGGTCTCCACTCTAGCCCTACTGACTCCAGCACACCCCAGGGGCCCTGGCTTTCCCAGTGTGTTCCCTGGCTGGAGACATGCTCATCCTCTTCTCTGCCTGCCTTCAGCAACCAAGTCACACGCAGTCATCTCGGCCCTTCCCTGAGGACTGTCTACTCTTCCCTCAGTGCCCCGCTGTCGTGTGATGCCCCAGACCGCAGTTGTTCCGCTTCTGCTCCCTGGAACTCATGTCCTTCCCATCCTGGCTAAGGGTGCTTGCACAGAACCCTGGGGCCCCTGGTGGATCTCGGCAGCCCCAGTCTGGGCGCTGAGCCCCAGAGGCAGCAGGTGTATCCTCAACCGGCAGGAAGCCTCCGGCTCCACCCTGCTTGGCTTCACACGAAACTTTAGTACAGATGGGGATGTCGAAAATATCTGTGACATATTCCAAACTGGCCTACTTTCCCATCACAAGAGTCTCAGATAGAGACGCGAGCACAAGTGAGGTAGGAGTTTGGGATTTGCGCCCCTCCCTCCTCAGCTCAGGTGTTAGACGGGAAATGGACTCATGGTCTTCCCTGCAGGCTCCTCTCTTCTGGGGCTTCGTGGTGGGGCTCTTGGGAGGTGAGTGGCATCCTGAAGCAGAGGTGTAATGGGTTTGAGGGAGTGGGTACAAAGACATAGGAGAGAGTCCCGGGTCCTGTCCCGGCTTCCAGTTCAGCAGGAGGGCTCTGAGCTCATTGGATGTGGGGATGGACAGGAGGCCTGGGCTCAAGGATTGGCTCTCCTGTGAGGCCTTGGACAGGCCTCGCAACTTCTCTAGGTTTCGGGTTTTTGTTTTTAATCAGCAAATGAGTTACTCATAATTCTTGCTTTCCCTCCTTCGAGCAGCGGTGGTGGGTGGCTTTGGGGACGCTGAATTTCTGGGACTTGCTTCTCTAACCCAGCTCTGGACCTTCTGCCCTGGGGACTTCGAGGCTGTGCCCAGTCCCGGAGCTGCTTTAGTGATCACCTGTCTCCGCGCTCCTCCTCCCAGCAGGCCCGGCTGAGCCGCTACCCTTAATCCTCAGTTTAATGAGCTCCTTGCAAAGAGTCCTCCAGAGCCCTTCCCCCTGACGCTGGGGCTGCATCATCACTCCTGCACTGCCGGGAAGTTCACACTCAGAGCTAATTTCAGTCTCTCTTGCTGACATGAAAGCCCTTGGGTGTTCTGCTTGCCTTCTTCCCACACGAGGCGATTGTTATTTTAGTTTCTCTCTTTGCAGGATAGATGAGCCCTCTGCTGTTTCTGGGGTGGGCAGGATACTGTAGGCATTCGTTTCTTTCCCTAGCTCTCCTGAAACTGGGCTTTCTCCAGCTTTCATTTAAGCACTGCTATGATTTTAGTGTTCCCCCAAAGAAGGGTTGGGGATATCCAAGCCCCAGAACTGAAAAAAAGAAGAAGAAGAAAAAAAAAAGAATCAGGGTGTGGTGGTGCACGCCTTTAATCCCAGCATTCAGGAGACAGAGGCAGGTGGATCTTTGAGTTCGAGGCTCTACAGATTGAGTTCTAGCACAGCCAGGGCTACACAGTGAAGCCCTGTCTTTAAAACCAAAGAACAACAACAACAACAACAAAAATAAAACAAAAACTCCATGTGTTAGTAGGGGCTGGAGAGATGGCTCAGCAGTTAAGAGCACTGACTGCTCTTCCAGAGGACCCATGTTTGAGTCCTAGCACCTACATAACAGCTCACAGCTAGTTGATTCCAGGGGATCCAACACCCTCTTCTGGCCTCCTTGGAACTAGGCATGTAAGTGTTACACACACACACATACACACACACATACATGCAGGCAAAACATCTATGTACATAAAATAAAATTTTTTGAGATTATAATATAATCACCATATTTCTCCCTTTCCTTTCCTCCCTCCAAACCTTCCCATACACTCCTCCTTGCTTTCTTTCAAATTCATGGCCTCTTTATCACATACATATATATGTTGTATGTTTATACATATATATCCCTAAATATAGCCTTCTCATCTGTATAGTGTTAGTTGTATGTATGTTTTTAGGGATGACCATATGGCATTGGATAACCAATTGGTGGTTATCCTGAGGAAGACTATTTGGAGAATAAATAAAACTTTTAAAAAAAGTCCAGTCATGTGGTGGTGGGCACACCTTTAGTCCCACCACTTGAGAGGCAGATGTAGGTGGATCTCTTTGAGTTCGAGGCCAACCTGGTCTACAAAATGAGTTCCAAGACAACTAGGACTGTTACACAGAGAAACCCTGTCTCAAAAAAAAAAAAGAAAAAAAAGTCTGGAGGGCAGTGGTGATACACACCTTTAATTCCAGTACCGGGGAGGGAGAGGCAGGAGTGAATTCAGGGGTAGCTGCCTGGTCTACATATCGAGTTCCAGGCCAACTAGGGATGTACAGTGAGATCTTGCCTCAAGCAGAACAAAGCAAAAAAAAAAACAAAAAACAAAAAAACAATAGCAAAGTAAAACAGTGGGAACATCCATCAAAAGGCACCTCACCTGCACTGACAGAGGGGGAGCTCTAGTGTGAAGTATTGGGGTGCATCCTGTCCCTGTGTGGCTGACAGTATACAGAGGCCCACGTTATCAACCCCCTGCAAGGCACAGAATTGGCTACTTCTATGGCAGGACCTGAGCAGCTGCAGACAGGCAAAGCAAGGAAACTGACTTCTCATTGTATTCCTTTAAAAATTTGAAATGTTTAAAGTTAATTAATTACTTTTTTATTTGTTTGGTTTTTTGGAGATAGCACTTCCCTGTGCAGCTCTGGCTGTTCTGGAACTCTGTAGACCAGGATGGCCTCGAACTCACAGAGATCTACCTACTTCTGTTTCCCAACTGCTGGAATTAAAGGTGCGTGTCATCACTGTCCAGCTCATCATTAATTATGTTTTGAGTTAAGGACTCACTGTGTAGCTATGCTTGCACTGGAACTTCTATGTAGCTGAGAGTGACCAAGAACTTTGAACTTTAACCCTCCTGCCTCCATGTCTCAGCTGCTAAGGCTCAGACATGTACTTTCCCTTTTCAGTGTTTGAATTTGTATCACAAACACATCGACACGATTTCTACTTAACCAGTATGAAAAAAAGTTCAAACCCCCAAATCTGCAGTTCTTGATATTTTATAGGTCAGCCAGATGATGATGGTGGTGCACACCTTTAATCCCAGCACTCGGAAGGCAGACAGATGGATCTCTGTGAGTTTAAGGCCATCATAGTCTACAGATCAAGTTCCAAGACAGCCTCCAAAGCTACACAGAAACCCTGTCTCCAAAAAAATTTTTAGATGTCACTATATTTGTCCCTAGTCACATACCAAGAGTTCTTGTTGAGAAAATCAGATTCCAGGAAAGGGAAGATGCCATGACACCATGGCTGGGACAGAGAATACAAAGGAGATTTAGTGTGAAAGGGCCCAGGAGGGGTCAGAGCAGGACAGCAACCTGGCCAGAACCCGCCCACCTAGCACAGTGCTAGGTGCTCTAGAGGGTGGAGAGTCCAGAGGGGCCCAGAGGAGCAAAGCTCGGGCTCACCTAGAGCCAGAGAGATGGCAACAAGAAAGTTGGGATGGGAGGCTGGAGAGACGGCTCGGTGGTTAAGAACTCTTGCTGCTCCTATAGAGGAGCTGGGTTTAGTTCCCAGCACCCACATGGTGGCTTACAAACATCTGCAACTCCAGTTCCTGGGAATCTGATACCCTCTTCTGATCTCCAGGGGCACCAGACACACATTTGCACATGCATGCATGAAGGTGAAACATTTATACATATAAAATTAATAATAATAACAATAGCTTTGAGTTTTCAAGGCAAAGTTTCTCTGGAACTCACTCTGTAGACAGGCTGGCCTTGAACTCACAGAATTTCACCTGCCTCTGCCTCTGGAGTGCTGAGATCAAAGGCGTGCGCCACCATGCCTGGAAAATAAATACATCTTGAAAAACAGGAAGAAAGAAAGAAGAAAGCTAAGTAGGGTTTTCAAGAGCCCAAGAGGGAATTTTAGCTAGAACTTGTTGGTGGGTGTTCCTGAGGAGAGGGGCGGGTTCGGGAAGAGCTTTCTGGAAGAAATGGAATCCGAGCTAGCCTCAGAGTGGGAGTCGGATATCCACAGGTGCAGAGGAAGGCAAAGATAACCTCACGCTGGGGAACAGTATGAGGCTATTGGGCAAAGGCCTGGACTATGAAGGGCAGGTACAGGATGTGTCCTCATGTTCTATGTTGCAATAGGCAATCAGAGATAAGGCAGCAAAATTAGGCCAGATCCTGTGGGCTGCCCTGAGATTACCCCACCCCATTCTGCTCACACTCCCTGTTGTTTAACCTGTGTTCTGGGCATTGTCTATAAAGCAGGACTCCTCAAACCTTCTTGGGTTCAGGGTTAATTTTCTTGAGTGCTTACAGAACACAGGGAGACACTATTTAGATTTACTGATTGATACTGTTTATCATGTATTTCTTTATTTTTGGTTTTTTGAGACAAAGTTTCTCTGTGTAGGCCTGGCTGTTCTGGAACTCACTCTGTAGACCAGGTTGACTTTGAATTCACAGAGACCTGCCTGCTTTCTGCCTCCTAAGTGCTGGGATTAAAGGCGTTTGCTGTCTGGCTTCCTTTTTCTTTTGAGACAAAATCTTGTTATACCGCCGTCCTCAGTCTTCCCGTCCCAACTTCTCCAATGCTGACATCCCCTGCTGTGGTCTTTTCTTGTATAAAAGGTATTATCAGAGCTGGGAGACAGTTCAGGACAGTGCAGTTATTACAAAACCATGAGGACCTGGGTTCAAATCCCCAATACTCATGTAAAAAGCCAGTGTGGCAGCTTGCACATCTGTAACCTCAGCTCAGTGGAATGTGCCAGAGGCAGAGACAAGAAGATCATTTGGGACTTGCTGGCCACCAGCCTTATCTCCAGGTTTGGGGAGGGCCCCTTCCCCAAGGGAATAGATAGAGTGATAGAACAAGCCTATGTCCTCTGGCGTTTGTGTATGCTCACAAGCATGTGCATACATACACACACATGTGCATACACCACACACGCATATACATATGTGTCTACACCACACACGCATATACATATGTGTCTACACCACACAGACACACAGACACACACAGGTGCATTCACCACATACATATGCATATACCATACACATTCATACACATGTGCATATATCACACACACATACACACACAGGTTCACCACACACATGTATATACCATACACACATGAACAAAAATTAAAAAGTAATAAATAGGGGTTGGAGAGATGGCTCAGTGGTTAAGAGCACTGACTGTTTTTCTAGAGGACCTGAGTTCAATTCCTGGCACCCACATGGCAGCTCACAACTGTCTACAGCTGTCTATAACTCCAGTTCCAGGGGATCTGACACCCTCACACAGACATGCATTCAGGCAAAATTCTTTTTTTTTAATGTTTATTATTATTGTATGCCTATGGATGTTTCGTCTCCCTGTATGTCCATGCGGTGCCCACTGAAGCCAGAGGAGGGCACTGGATGTCGCATCTCCTAGAACCGGAGTTATAGATGGTTGTGCGCTGCCATGTGGGTGCTGAGAATTGAACTCAGGTCCTCTGGAAGAGCAGCCAGTGCTCTTAGTCCCTGAGCCATCTCTCCAGTCCCCAGGCAAAATTCTAATGCACATCAAATAAATAAAATAATTTTTTAAAAAGTAAGAAATAAGCTGGGTGGTGGTGGAACACGCCTATAATCCCAGCACTTGGGAGGCAGAGGCTGGTGAATCTCTGTGAGTTTGAGACCAGCCTGGTCTACAGAGTGAGTTCCAGGACAGCCTCCAAAGCTGCACAGAGAAACCCTGTCTCGAAAAACAAACAAACAACAAACAAAAAAGGTAAAAAATAAAGGCTATTCCAAAGGTGGATGAATTATCGCATGTGCGAGGCACCAGGAAGCAGGAAGGGCGCAGAACTTCCATATACTCTTCTTGAATCACCCATTCTTCAGCAGCTGCCGCACGTCTAGCTATCCCGAAGCTTCCCAAATCCTGTCCTTCTGGGTTTTCATGGAGATGTCATGGCATAACCATGATTGCATGAAGGAAGCCAGCAGCAGGCTTGACATTCAGATCCTTCAGCATTCCTCCCTGCTGTGGGCCAGGAATCTTCCAGAATGAGGATGTCTTATGACCTGCTACTGGGCAAATGTAGGACAGAAAACAACTCTGTGTCTAATTGAAGGTGAAGAAGGTTAGAGTTGCTAGAAGCTACCATGGGGAAGGAAACCCTAGCTTGTATGGCCTGCCTTCAGGATGGAGGAATGAGGCAGAAACAAAGGCAAAACCAAGGACAAAACACACACACACACACACACACACACACACACACACACACACACACACAGAGAGAGAGAGAGAGAGAGAGAGAGAGAGAGAGAGAGAGAGAGAGAGAGAGTCACAAACAGTGCGTTTTCAAACACTTTGTGAAAGACAGGCTTGCTTTTTAAATTACCAAATGGTTGCATCATGCTTTTGGAAAATACAGCAAAAACAGCCACGTGCTTCAATATCAAATGGCTGCCCTGACTTTTCAAGGTTAGTCTCTGTTTCTGTCTACTTGTCAAACAGCAGCTATGCCAGTCCTGACCCACTGAGTGGCTGCAGAGGTCAGAAGGGCCTAGGCGTTTATTAGAGATGAGCACTCATGCCCTTTTGACTGAGAGGGTGAGAAACTGCCAGTACCTCAGGAGGCTGAGGGTCTCCAGATCCCTTCTGTAGACAGTAGGCGTGGAAGCCACCATGAGTGGAACGTGGGCATACGTGTGTGGATTATTCTGGAAGGCCTTATACTGCCAGGCCCCTAGCTGCCAGCACAGCACCTGGGAAAGGGACAGAGACTATGAGCAATGTGAAATTCCAGAGAACAGAGGTCTCAGCCTAGTGGTGATTAAAATAATCAGAAGTGGTTCGTTTGTTTTTCTGAGACAGGGTTTCTCTGTGTACCCTGACTGTCCTGGAACCAGTAGACCAGGCTGGCCTCGAACTCAGGGATCCACCAGCCTCTGACTCTGGATTTGCTGAGATTAAAGGCGCCACCGCCGGGTGGTGGTGGTGCACGCCTTTAATCCCAGCACTCAGGAGGCAGAGGCAGGCGGATCTCTGTGAGTTTGAGGCCGGGCTGGACCGACAGCCTCCAAAACAATACAGAGAAACCCTGTCTCGTAAAACCAAAAAAAAAAAAAAAAAAGGTGTGTGCCACCACTGCCTGACTGTTGGGTTTGCTTTT
Organism: Mesocricetus auratus; assembly: GCF_017639785.1. Lineage (NCBI taxonomy): Eukaryota > Metazoa > Chordata > Mammalia > Rodentia > Cricetidae > Mesocricetus > Mesocricetus auratus. Next base: position 75,404,255 of record NW_024429191.1, on the reverse strand, counting down.
TCTTTTGCAGTGCTGGGAAAAGTACCCAGGTTCTTCCATGTGCTGGGCAAGCACTCAGTCTACAACACTCAGCCCTTTAAATTTTTTTTTTTTTTTGAAGAGGTAGGCATCATGGTGCACAGCTGTAATCCCAGCACTTGGGAGGAGAAGACAGGAAGGTCAAAACTTCAAGGCCACCCTCAGCTACATAGTGAATTTAAGGCTAGTTGGGGCTACATGAGACTGTCTCAACACTGCAAAGCAATTTTTTAAAAATTTATTTATTTGTGTGTGAGGTAGGTGTGTGAATGTGATGTGGTGTCTCTGTGTGTGTGGAAAGCAGGGGAAACTGCAGGAATTGGTTTTCTATTTCTACCTTGTCAGTTCTGGGTATTAAACTCAGGTCATCAGGGTTGGTGGTAAATGCCTTTACCCCCTGAGCCCCCAAAATTTTATTTTAAAACAGGGTCTTGGGCTGAAGAGATGGCTTAGTGGTAAAACTCATTCCCTGCTTTTGCAGAGGACCTGAGTTCAATTCCCAGCACCTACATGGTGGCTCACAACGGTCTGTAACTCCATTTCCAGGGGATCTAATACCCTCTGATGGCCTCTACCCAGATCAGACAAAACATACATGCAGACAAAACAGTCAGGTGTTGGTGACACATGTCTTTAGTCCCAGCACTTGGGAGGCAGAAGCATGTAGATCTCTGAATTTGAGGCTATCCTGATCTACAGAGCAAGTTCCAGGATAGCAAGGGCTACACAGGGAAACTCTGCTTCAAACAAACAAACAAACAAACAAACAAACAAACAAACAAACAAGTGAAGACAGTCTTGCTAAGTTGCCCTGGCTGACCACCAGCTCATAGCCCTGTTGCCTTAGCCTTTCAAGTGTCTGGGATTCCAAGTGTGTGTGCCACCAGGTCAGGCCAGAGAGCTTTTTAAAAAATTAAATTAAGCTGGGCATTGGTGGCGCACGCCTTTAATTCCAGCACTCGGGAGGCAGAGGCAGGCGGATCTCTGTGAGTTCGAGGCCAGCCTGGTCTACAGAGCGAGGTCCAGGACAGCCTCCAAAACAATACAGAGGAACCCTGTCTCGAAAAAACAAACAAAAAAATTAAATTAAGCTGGGTGGTAGTGGCACATGCCTTTAGTTCCAGCACTTGGGAGGCAGAGGCAGGCAGATCTCTGTGACTTTGAGGCCAGCCTGGTCTACAGAGTGAGTTCCAGGAAAGGCTCCAAAGCTACACAGAGAAACCCTGTCTCAAAAAACAAAACAAAACAAAACAAAAAAACCCCCAAAAACCAAAATCAAATTACATTAAAAACTTTTACAATGATTTTAGAGTTATTTTAATATTTTTACTTTATATGTGTGCATGTGGGCTTGAGTGTGTTTGTGCACCGTGTGCATGAAGGTGCCTGTGGAGACCAGAAGAGGACATCAGATCCCAAGGTACTGGAGTTCCAGGTGATTTCAAGAGACCATGCGGGATCTGGGAGTCCAACCCGGCTCCCTGCAGGAACAGCAAATGCTCTTAACATCTTAGCCGTCTCTCCAGCCCCCTTTTACTTACTGTATGTTTGTGAGTGTGTGTGTGTGTGTATGTGTGTGTGTATGCGCACCATAGCGCATGTTTGAGAAGCAGAGGACAACTTGTGGGAATCAGTTCTCTCCTACCAGGCGGGTCCTGGGGCTCAAACGCAGGTGGTCAGGTTTGGTGACAAGCCCCCTGACCTACTGAGTGGCCTCAAAGGCTGCCTTTGGAGCAAAATGACAAGGTTGAGGTGGGCCTGATGGCGGTGAAGATGGCATCAGGATAGCGGAACTGCAAGGCTGGGTTTCCCAGTGCAGATTGGTGCCTGTCACCTGCTCTGGAAGACCGCAGGTCCTGGAAGGGAGGCTTCCACTCCTGGGTAAAGGAGGAGACTTTGGGAGAGGCTGCATCACCACACAAAGCAGCATCCTGGGAGTTTTGAACCATCATCTGAGACTTCAGAGCAGGTGTTTGGTGCCCCTGGGCACTGGGGGAGGTTGTGACATGTGTGCACGAGCATTTGTTCCCAAAGCAGGTGAGAGAACTGTTGAAAGATGTGGACTCTGACTCCTGACCAATTCCTAGTTCCTTTTTTTTTTTAATTAAAAATTTTTTTGAGAGAGGTCTCATGTAGCCTTGAATTCACTATGTAGCCAAGGTGACCTTGAATTCCTGATATTCTTGCTTCTACCTCCTAAGGGCTGGGATGACAAGCATTTTCTACCACAGCCGACTATCCTTTCATTTTTTGAGGTGAAATTCACATAACAAAAAACCAGCCATGCTGAAGAGAACAACTGCCAGGGTCAGGGAGATAAAATAAAATAGAAAGGGCTGCAAAGGGCTTCCTGCTTTCAGGATCTGGACAAACCGTGCCTCCTTCCATCTTGTCCCTGGACACTTCTTTCACTCCAGAAGGAAGGCAGACCCTTGGGCCACTGCCCCACTTCTGCCTTCCGGTAGACAGACTTACAGGTGTCCCGCTGTGGACTGCCGTGTGTGGTGCCTGGCTTCTTCCCCGTAGCATGTTCCAGACTCAGCCAACTTCATTCCTTTTTAGGGTGGAACAGAGGTTCCGCTCCGTAGACATAGAACAACTTGTTTATCCACCTACCCACCTGAAGACAGGAGGACTCCAGGCTCTTGGATCAAGCAATCATTTGATGCAGAGGGAACTGTCACATCTTCATTCCCACCAGCAAGGGCCAAGAGGCTCATCTACCTTCATTATTAAACAAGAGATGACTATGACCTTGGAAGTCAAAGAGAGGGACACCAGGTGCTAGTATGACATCGGCCCCATTCCCTCACCCCACCATGTTGACCTTTAGGCCCCAGAAGATGCTGACTAGACTGAAGAAGAGTGTCTTTTCCTCACTCATTAAGTCATAAGGACCAGATGGTTAGATCTAGAACTCCAAGCCAAGCTAGTTGTAAACCTGCAGGAGCAGAGTTTGTGACCCACTTGGGCCCCTATCAGTTCAAAGTATGTCTTCTTCCTTCCTTCCTTTCTTCCTTCCTTCCTTCCTTCCTTCCTCTCTCTCTCTCTTTTGTTGTTTTTTGAGACAGGGTTTCTCTCTATAACAGTTCTTACTGTCCTAGAACTCTCTCTGTAGACCAGGCTGGTCTTGAACTCACAGAGATCCACCTGCCTCTGCTTCCCAAGTGCTGGGATTAAAAGTGCATGTGCTACCCACCACCACCTAGCTCTTTTTTTTTTTTTTAATTATTGGCAATGTGTTATTGTGTATTCTAGGCTGCCCTCAAACTAATTGCTTAGCTCAGGCTGACCTTAAACTCTTGGCTCATCATCCTCAGCCTCCTGAATAGGTGATATTACAAATTTACACTACCTCATGTCCAGCTCAAGGCAACTGAGGCACAGAGTGAGGGCAGAGAGCTGCATGTGTTTATGGACTGCAGCCATAAGACATGCCCCGTCCTCAGTGCTATCTAGGCCCCAGAGCCCCCTGAGAGGGTGAAGTGCTGGGAAGAGAGAACACCATCATCAGGCAGCATGGACCTGGTACACAGCGGGCTTTCAGGAGACCCGTGCCTGTCTCAGTGTGGAGGGTTAGAGGAGTTCAGGAAAGGGCAAGGAAGCTCAAGACAGCAGGAAACTTCCGTGGTGGTGTGGGGAAACCAGCAGGGATTCATGAGAGCTGGGAAGGCCTCTCAGACACTCCTCATGTGGGCCAGGCCCTGCCAGGACCTGCCTCTTTGGGCAAAGCTGGGAGAGCCAGGAGGCAGTCACCACCCAACCAGCCCTGCAAGTGTGCACTTGGGCCTGCAGCAGCCCCTCTTCTTGGGAACTTGCTAGAATGCACATCTCCTCAAAATTATTGGCTCTGAGGCTTGGGGGACAACGCCTTTCTTCCAACAAGCCCACCAAAGAGCTTTGCTTTTTTGTTAATGAGTGAGAAGCAGCCTCTCCCACAAGGCAATGGGGCAGGGAAGCTAGAGCCTGGGCCTCTGAGGATGCTGCCTACTCCACTGTGGGGGCTGGGAGGTTGAGTGATGGCTGAGGGTCTGTGAAGGGGGCGGGCCTCAGGGAACCCCTTCCACTTTTTCTCTCCGTTCTTCGCAAAGCAGTTTGATGTGCTAATGAAGGCATCAATTATTGAGCACCATTTGCATTCGTTACAATAACAAGCGAGGGGAGGGGGGCCTGGGGGAGTCAGGAGAGTCTTCTGAAATTTGCAGCCACTTACTGCTCTCCTGTGGAGTGGGAGTGAGGATGAAGACGGAGGAATGTGAGGAGGGTGGCATCAGCGTTTTAGGGTCCCAGACGCCATCCCGGGTGCGAGGCCGTGCCCCCTCCTCCTCAGCTGCTCTGCCTTGCCTTCCATCTCAAGGCATGGTCACTGCTTCGGGCTTTCTGGATGCCTCTGTGGGGCTCATGAAATGCTCTGGCCAGACCAACAGAGGGAGGGGCGGGCATTGTTAGGGAACCTCAAGCAGACGCTTCAAGGTGCAGATAGGATAGTTCAGGAGGTCAGCCTTGATTCCCTCATCACGCGCTTTACTGAGCTAATCCTTGGCGCTCCTGTGCTCCTTTTCGCCCAGATGTTTGTCCAGGTGTCAAATCTGCTGCTACAGTGTTTCAGCGAGGAGGAGGAAAGGGTGAGAATTCCCCACTCTAGGCTGCTCCTCAACTCTCCTTTCTGCGGCCCTCAGAGTGGGCCAGGGCCCTGGAGTATTTGGGAAGGACAGGAGGAGTGGTTGGGATCTGATTTCCCCACCCTCAAACATTCCAGCTGCCGGCTAAGAAGGAGCACTACCGGAGCCACAGGGGAGGGGGACCAGAGGGAAGAGAAGTTGAGGAATGAGAGGAGGCGGGGCAGCACCTGAGGCATCTCAGGTGGAGGCAGCTGGCACAAGGGTTGTGCCGGGCACCATGCCAGCATATAGAAGCCGTTCTGCTTGCTTCTGCTGGATAAGGAACACCCAGGCTGTGCAGGCCCTCATCAGCCGCCTCCTAGCAGCAGAAGCTCTCCTACAGAGGCCTCAAGAGATGTATCGTCCCTGAAGGGTGAGGGTCATGTTATTTGGGACCATGGGACATTTGTTTCTGTTTAGATTCTCTGTTTATTATCACAGGTTCATGGGGCCCCGGGGCTAGCTGTCCAAGTGTATGTGTATGAGTATACAGGGTCTTTGGAGAGAAGAGGGCATGTGTGTCAAATGCGTTCTCAGCTCTGAGATGATCAGAAATGTGAAGGATTTACCATTAAAATGTGACCTAGTGATAAAGCATGTGTCCAGAATGTGTGGGCTCAGCCGGGTGGCACATGCCTTTAATCTCAGCATTCAGGAGGCAGAGAGAGGCGGATGTATGTGAGCTCAAGGCTAGCCTGGTCTACAGACTGCGTTCCAGGATGACAGGCTCCCAAAAAAGAAGAAGAAGAAGAAGAAGAAGAAGAAGAAGAAGAAGAAGAAGAAGAAGAAGAAGAAGAAGAAGAAGAAGAAGGAAGAGAGAGAGAGAGAGAGAGAGAGACACGGGCGTTGGTGGCACACACCTTTAATCCCAGCACTTGGGAGGCAGAGGCAGGCGGATCTCTGTGAGTTTGAGGCCAGCCTGGTCTACAGAGCGAGTTCCAGGACAGCCTCCAAGACAATACAGAGAAACCCTGTCTCAAAAAAAAAAAAACCAGAGAGAGAGAGAGAGAGAGAGAGAGAGAGAGAGAGAGAGAGAGAGAGAGAGAACCAGAATGTGTGGGCTCTGGGTTCAATCCCAGCATGGAAAAAAAAAGTTAAGACAACAACAAAAGTGATCTACACAAGCCACGCCTGGTGATCCCAGCACTAGGGAAACTGAGGCAGGAAGACTGTAGATTGAAGGTCAGCCTGAACCATATAGCAAGATTGTTTAAAAAAATATAAGACAACAAAAACAAAACAGAGTCACAAAATGAAAAACTACTTGAACCTGATGATTTTGTCTTGCCATGGAGGGCTTCCTCCAGAGCTGTCTTTGGAGCTGTCTACGATTCCTAGGTGCCGATTCTACCACTTTTTCCCACGCAGTCTCGATCAGTGGCTTGTTGGCGAGTCCAGGAGTCAAGTGTTAAGTGAAGGAAAGAGGGCATAGTCAGAGAAACTCTGTCTCGAAAAAACCAACCAACAAGCAAAAAGAATAGGAGAAATATCTTTCCAATTGTCACCTCTGAGAGAATGCCCAGGTCCTCGGGGACTGAAAGAACCCCTGTCCTAACTCCCTGCATCATCTGCTGTCTGCTGTCTGGGTGTGAGTCATGGGGTGCCAGGGCTGGTCTCTGCTCTGGTGGCCACAGGTAAGATGAGTATAGTGGACATAGAAAAGAGGCTATTGGTCCTAGAGTCAGGCCAACCTGGGTCTCAATTTTACCTTGGAGGCTCTTGGATCGGGCTGTTGTCTTACTTCCTTGATTTCTTTCTATTTCGTTTTGTTTCTTGGGCAAGGTTTCATCATGCATCCCTGGCTAGCCTAGGACTCACTTAGGAAGACTGGACTGGCCTAAAATTTGTGTTGATCCTCCTGCCTTTACCTCCCAAATCTAGGATGACAAATGTGTGCCTTTATTTCTGAAACGTGGCTAATACGGCAGGATTAAATTAGAGACTATGGGTACAGTACCGGCTGATGCCCTTCCCCCTGGACACAGAATAGGGACAGGAAAACATTTTGTCCCTGGTGGGGAGGAGTTCTGGTTTGGGAAGACCCCAAAGGCAGGAGTCTTACTGAGCAACGTGATGGTCTGAAGAGAGGAGAGGTGTGTGCCAGGCTGAAGGTTTAATAGCTGTAGCCCCTCCCATGCACAGGGCCGCTGCCTCCTGGTGCCCATCTTGGGAAGGCAGCCAGGCAGGGAGCTGGAAGGGTGCCCAGTGAGTGCCCAGAGGCCAAAAGATGGGCACCATCCAGTTGGCAGAGGGAAACGCAGCTGGCCCAGGAGGGAATTCATGGTCTTAACTGCTGGGGTTGTGTGCCCAGACCGTGTGTCCAGGACACAGCTCTTGGCTGTCCTCCTGAGATGGCCAGCTGGAGCTGAGTCCCCGCCCACTGCCTTACCCTGTCACCTGAGTTAGTGGAACTGGAATCGATCTGTAAGGGGCCTTTGGGACCCTGTCCTTAGCTGGGCATGTGGCTGGCTCAGAGGCAGGCCTGGGGGCGGGCAGAAAAGCAAGGGAGCCCAGATTAAGGCTGGGACCGGGTAGATCAAGAAGTGGGGAAACCGGTTTGTCATCTGGGCCACTTGGGGTGGGGTCTCCTCTCCCGGGCTCTGTCGGCCAGCCATTCTGCCGGGTGGACTGCAGGGAAGAGATGTGGGCACTGGGTGGCCTTTTTGTGACCATCCGAACTGCCTTTGGGAATGCCAGGGGTAAATACAACGCACAGAGGGCTCGGCCCACCTGCCACTCTCGAAGAGAGGATTCCGAGAGGAGGAACTGACCCCAAAACCCGAGGGAAGGAAGGAGGGAGAAGCCTGAGCACCGAAGGTCAACGTGAGTCTGGGTCCAAGCTGGACATGGAAAAGTCTGCAGAATCACCAGGTAGGCCTATTAAGGTGAACTAGGGTGGGGCGCGCCGAGATAGAGCTTTGCAGGTTGCCGTGGAGGTGACAAAGGTGTCACCCGAAGAGGCGCGAGAAGACTATCTGGAGCGTCCTACTTTGGGGTCCACTTCAGAGGTGATCAGTGCCTCTTACTGGCTTGCAGTACCTGCTCGCGCCTGAGGTAGGGACGGGAAACCGAAGTAGGGGTTAGGAGGCTTCCAGCAGGGGGCATCAGAGAGCTGGGTCCCTGGCCGAGTGGAGTCTCGGGAAGGGGGAGGGGTAGAGGTGAGGGGGCGCGACCCAGGAATGGCACACTGGTATCTCGACTCTCCAGGTGTTGAGCGACTGTGGCGTTCAGAGGTCACCTTGGCTGAAGAGTGGTCCCCTTCTCTCGTCCTCTCCCCATCCTCTTGTCCTGCTCCGCCGCGCCCGGAGTGCTTTTCTGTCCCAAGGCGTGCTTGGAGACCCAAGGAGTCACCTCCCCAGGTGCCTCCTTCGAGGCCACTCCGGGGTCAATGCATTTGTTTCTACAGCGGCTGGAGGACCGCTTAGGGTACGGGAAGCAGGTGGAGTGGGGGGCGGAGCGTGAGCGCGCCCTGCACCCCAGTCCGGGCCGTGTGCTGCGGGATGCCGGCGTGCTGCTGGAGGGCGCGAGAAAGCGCAGTGCCCCTTCCCCTTCCCCGCTCCCCGCCACCCCCGGCGGCCCTTTGTACCATCCGGCCACACGCGCGTGCCCGCGTCGCGCGCGCTCCCGCCCGCAGTGACACACCCGCGCCGGCCGCACGCGCGCATTCGCGCGCACACACACACACACACAGACACACACACTCTCTCGCTCTCGCACACTCGGTGACACGCCCGCGCGCGCGCGCACCCACACGCCCGGCCGCCGGCGCCCTCCCAAGCTGGTCCACCCCGGCGGGGCCCGCGCCCCCGGCCCGCCCGCCTGGCACCGCGCCCCGGGGCTGGGGCCGAGCGAGGAGCCCGAGAGGCGGCGAGAGGGCGAGCGCCAGGCAGGCCGGCCCGGGGCCCCCGGCCCCCGCGCCCCCGCCCGATGGGGAACGCTCCGTCCCAAGGCATGTCCCTGTCTCTCTCCTCCCTAATGTGCCTCCATGCTTAAGTGGAAGGTATTTCTGTTTTCTTTGTGTGTTTTCCCCTCGGCCGGGGGCGGGGGCGGCGGCCGGGCCCGGGAGGCGGCGGCCGGCCGGGCTAGGGATGCTCCGGGCGCAGGTGTCGTGGGGGGCAGGGGACAGCTGTGCGCCGGGTTGGGGAGGACCAGGGCGGAGAGCGCTGGGAGTCTAGAGGGTCTAGAGCTTGCGAAGCTGGAGACTGGGCGAGGAGGGCCTCTTGGTGCCCGGGGGGGAGGGGACCTGGGGTTACAATGTAGGGGGAGGGGTGGGTGAAGGGGGGTGGCGAGGAGAATGGGGGAGGAGGGGAGAGGTCCATGCGAAGTGAGGCCAGGGATGTTGAGGTGGGGAGGGAACGGGATGAAGGGAAGAGCATCATCCCCGCCTCAGTTCAGAATGGGGTGCAGGCAGGCGCTGGGCTGGCAGTGCTGGACCCTTCGCGCCAGTCCCTCAGGGAAGCAAGGGACTGAGAGCGCTCTGGGTTTGGCTGTGTTGCCAGGATACAAGGCTGTATTCTACACCCCACCCCCCTGCACCTCGAGGCCCTAGCCCTAGAGACCTCCTAGCCTCCGCAGCAGTTGCAGAAACTGGGGACCTGCTCCCCGCTCGCCGGGCGAGTAGGGAGGGCCCTGTAGAGGGAGGGATTGAGGGAGGGGCTTCTGGATCTTAAACCCTCCCCCTGCAGAGGCAAGGGGCAAAGGAGGGCGCCCCCAGCTGGGGAGGGCGTCCGGGGTGATGAGGAGGTGGGGACGGCAGGGGGTTGGAAAAGTAGAGGGGCGGGGTTGGGGAGGGGACTCGTCGTGGCCCCCCCTCCTCTCCCACGCACCCCCCTGCTACGTCAGAAGCTCCTGGGCCAGCTCCGAGTCCTGTCGGAGGGGGCAGCAGGATGCTGGTGGCAGTAGAGGGGGCCGACCGGGTGCCTCCGCAGCTCAGCTGGCAGGGCCCGGTGGGGCGTGTGTGGCTGCTGGTGCGCGCCCCCCGGCCCCACGCCTCCCCATGCAGCCCTGGCAGTGCCTCCGGCGCTTTGCCCTAGCCTGGTGGGAGAGGACCGCGGAGGGTCGCGCCCGCTCTCCCAGGGAGGAGGTTGGACCGAGGGACCCTGGGGGCCGAGGGGAACCAGGTGAGCCGTGCGAGCAAGGAGGGCTGGACTGCTTTTTCCAGCCCCTCTCAGATACTGCCGGATCTGGGCCTCTTGTAGGCCCCAGCTTTGAGGGAAGTGGGGCCCCTGGTAGGGGCTTTTGGGCTGCAGTCCCTCAGAAGGCGTTTGGGATAAAGGTGGCAAGTGGAGAAACTAAGCAGATGTCAGATCTAGGGATCCAACTGTTCCTTTGGGTGGGGTTTGTGGCCCTTGTGATGGGGTATTAAGATACCTTCCTCTGCTCTGGTCATCTTGGTCTGGGTGACCTTGAGCCAACTGCTTAGCTGTCTAACTCTGTGCCTCAGTTTCTCCCCTTCCCTTCCCCGTCCCGGTGGTGGGTCTTAAAAACCGATGATGTATCTGATGGAGATTGTTACTGTAGGGACGTGAGGCTGTCTCTGGAGGCAGCTGGGATGGTGTTGGTTTCTAGCATGGCTGGTGTGTATTTCTAAGTGGAGGGAGGTTGTGGTTTATGGGCATGGGGGTCTGGTTGATTCTGACCTGTGTGTGGGTCACTCTGGGTAAGTGTCCAGGGTGGTACTCAGCCAGGAGTGTATTTGACAGGCTGAGAGTTGGAGTAGACACTCAGCCTGGTATAGAAGCAAGGGAGGGTGAGGGCTTTGGATATAGGGGAAGGAGGCCCCCCCCCAGGCTGCCTAGTACCCAGGCACCATTGACTGCAAGTGCAAAGGCTTTGCCCTGGCTCCCTGCCACTCTGCCTAGGGGACAAGAGGGTCTTTGTCCAGTGCTACCCCCAGTCCTGTATCCTTCCTTCCTTTCCTAGAGGGCTAGCTCTCAGCATGGTCCTAGCTCCTTGGGTCTCCCTTCTGGCTCCTACTCTGCAGATCTACCTAGAAGAAACAAATGTAGGCTCAGGCTGGGAGCTGGGAGAGGAGCCTCACTAAGGGCAGGGTCCCTAGAACAAACCCTCAGACACAGGCTCCCACCTCAGGCTTTTCCCCTGCCCTCTGCTCATCTTCCACTAGCACAGGAGGCCTGGGGGGCTCCCTGGCCTTACGTATATAGCCTCTTAAAGGTGAGTAGTGACCCACCAGGATGCATGTCCCCTCTGAGAGTGCCCCCCTTCCCCGTCCAGGGACCAACCCAAGTAAAGGGTTTAATTAGAACCATTGATTCCTTTTTGGCTGCGGGCATCGATCTGGATGGTGTGGTCAGAGCAGGGGATGGGGGAAGGGGTGGCACAGGCTCTGTCTGTCGAGTGCTAACCTTGGCATTCTTTGCCAAAACCCCAGCCCTGGAAGTGCTGAGCAGGGATAGGGCTGGGCTCTTTGGAGCTCCCCACCTCCACCCCAGATAGGTGTTAGAGAAGAGCAACCCAGCTGAGGGCTGACACTGCTGGGCTCTGTGTTCAGGCGAGGGGCGGGGTGGCTGGCGTGAATTTGACCTCTTTCAGTGAGCTGGGGCACCGACAGAAGAGTGAAGCAGGTGTGGTTGAGAAGGTCTGTGCTGTCACTGGCCACCTGGGGAAACAGTGGCCTGCAAGTGCCCAGGCAGGTCAGGGTCCAGGGGAAAGCCTAGGCTGGCCACCGAAACCTCTTTCGAGGAACTCCAAGCACTTATCTCTAAGCTCTGGCAAGGAGATTCATTTTCCTCCTTCATTTATGTTGCTCAGGCCCAGATAGGGCCAGGGACTGCCTAGATGCCCAGCTGGGCCAGGTCTGGCCCGGCTCCCTGACCTCATGGCCCCGGCCTGGACCTGAGGTGCTGAGGTTGAGGCTTCTGGCATCCTTGGCTCAGGTCCCTGGAGCTGGGGGCGCTGGGGATAAGTTGTGCCCTAGCCCGAGCCTGCTGTGGGTGGGCCAGAGCAGGTGCAGCTTCAATGAGGCACTCAGGGGCTCTTTGAAGACTCGGTAGCTGGCTTCCCAGGGCTTATTTGAGCAGAGATAATAAAAATCTGGCCGTCAGCGGGTTTGAGGGCTGCACTCGCTTCCCCTTCTTTCATTCCCAGCTCTGAAAAGAGGAGATGAAGGCTTTGGATTTGGCTGGGAAGCAGCTCCTGCCCTGAGGGAGAGAGGCAGGAGGGGGAAGGGAGGGTGGACTTCGTGGCAGCCAGTGATGGGGCAGAGGCATGGTCCCCGACCCCTGCTGACATTGTGGCACCTCCGTGGCAGGATTCCATACCCAGTACCTGGGCTCTACTGTGGTCCTGCAGGCCCCTGGGACCCCACAACATCCCTCTCTGCCCCTCTGTTCCCAAAGTCCCCTCTTGTCACCTCGGCCCCCACTCTGCTCCTCTCTGCCAGCCTCCCACTTTACTCCCACCTCCGTCTCCCTGCCCCCCTCCAGCTGCCAGTGTCCCTTCTCCTTCAGAGGTCCCCTTGGACTCTCTGGTGGCCCCTCCCCTCTGTCTGTCTGCTTTTCCCTAGCACTGATCCTGCTTTCTAGGACTGAGTGGAAGGTTGCTGCCGAGGGGTGCAGTCGCTGAACAGCCATAGCCGCAGCCTCCCTCAGCAGGGATGGGCCAGCTATTATGGGCTGTCAGGTGCCATCACTGTCAGAGTGCTGGCTGGAGGGGCTGCTGTGCATCTAAGAGCACGCTCAAGCCTGCTGGGGGGAGGGGGCGCTCGTGTGTGTGTGTGTGTGTGTGTGTGTGTGTGTGTGTGTGTGTGTGTGTGTGTTGGCTCCTCCCACTCCGCCTCAGGCACCTCACCTTGACATTGGGCTCTTCATACCCCTGCCTCACACACTTCAGTTATCTTCTGGCATTCACCTCCACAACAGACTTTTTTTTCCCCCAGCCCTTCTGGTCCCTGGTCCCTAATGGTACTTCTGTCACACAGCTGTCTCTTAACCCAAGCCCATCAGACTCCCTTCAGACTCCAGGGAGAAAAGTGGGATCCAGGAAGCTGCTGGGCACTATGCCAAGCGCTGACCACTTTCCCTGGTTAACCCCCGATGACCGATGACTATGAGAACGATACTAAGCCTGGAGCCCTGCACTAATCCTGTCTCAGGTCCAGATGTCTGTGTGACCTTGAGCAAGTCCCCTCCCTAGTCTCCTTTCTCACCTGAAATGAGGGGGCTGGCCTGGATGATCTCCAAGGTCTCTTCTGACATTCCTGCGATGTTGTGTCTCTCTTCTGGGTGATTTGCATATGCTTTGCATATATTAATAGTGCCTGCTTGCAGGGGGAAGGACACCACCCACATGGGGCACAGAGTCCCGCCTATCTTTCCAGCTCCCCTCACCCATTGGCTCAACTCCCAAGGCTCCGGCTTCTTAAGGGGTGGGAGCTAAGCATCAGGGAAGGTCGGTCCTCTGTTGTTAGGGGATCCTGTAGGAGTGGACAGTAGGGTGTTAGCTCATGTAGCCTGCAACATGCTAGGTGCTTGGTTTGGCGCATCAGGCCCCTCTGGCTTCAGATCAGGCCGCGTTGCACTTCCAGGCCAGTTGTGTCCTTTCCCTCTTACTCCAGACCAGGCTGCTGAACTCTGGGAATGGGAGCTCATAGTTAAGCCTCAGACATGGAGGCCAGGAGAGAAAGGGTTATTTCCTGCCTAGCCTTAGACTGAGAGAGAGAGAAAGAGAGAGGGGGGAGGGAGGAGAGACAGACAGACAGACAGAGAGATAGAGAGAGACAGAGAGAGAGGAGACCCCCCCCACATACACACACACGCACACGCACACACACAGAACCCCAGAGGTCCTGGTCCACTCATCCTGACCTTACAGTGTTTCTACTGGCCCTGCCTCCTTGCCACCCACACGTACTCCATGCCTTACACAGGGCAGAGACCTGGACCACAACCCTTAGTCCTTCGGTGGCTCCTTTCAAATGCATGTCCCCTGTTACCTGGGGCAAGGCTGGGATAAAGGCTGGTGGTCTAGAAGAGGTAGTATGAAACCTCTTGTCACGGATGGCAGCTTCTGAAGGAGGGGACAAGAATGAAGACCATCGGCAAGGACGAGCAGAAGACATGAAGCAAGGGAGAGCAGGGGTAGACTTAGTTTTAGGAAGCACTGACCCTGAGGGCAAAATTAGTTTCTACTCATGGAATAATGAAGGCTACATGAGATACCAGATGAAAAGGTCTAGCACCGTGCCTGGCTTGTGGTTAGCAAACGGGGGCTCTAGGGAGGGGCAGAGACTGCCAGCCCCAGGCTGGCCTGGGAGGGGACTTGGTTGGACAATTCCTAGAAGAGCTAACTCTTCCTGTATTTGGGTAGCTTCATCGGCCACTCTTGCCGTGTGCAAACTGGGAGTAGGGCCAACTGCCAGGACACCCTGCCCTGGTCCTCAGTGCTGGCAGGGTGTGGAGGCAGCAAGTCTGCTCTGCTCCCCTCTCCTTGTCCCAGTATAGGACAGCTTGGGAGGAAACAAGCCCACGCTGCAGCAGGGGGAATGGAGATCGGATAGAGAAACACTTTCCAGTGTACGAGGGTGGGTCAGCCGTATGGGTGTAAAAGCTAGTGTACCAGCTAGGACAGGGGACTGATCAGCATGGCACCCTCTTCCTGAAGCCAACTCTTGTGTGTGACCGAGGGCTCCAAATTTGTGGAACACAGGAAGCAACAAGGAGTCCTTTTTGTTCCCTAAATAACAAGCTTAGACTGGTGTCTCCACCGTTGCTGTTTGACTTTGGCAACTTTGTTGCCCTCTCTGGTCCTCAGTGCCCTTGATATGAGTAAAGAAGTTGGAAATAGGGGGTTTAAACTCTCCGTCAGTTGTTTAAGGTTTTCCCCACCTCCTGAGATAAGAAATGGCGTTGTCACATGAAGGGTAGGAGGAATACTTCCCAGCTTCAGCTGAGCCAGAAGAAATGGCTCAAGGCCAAGACATTTGAGCGCACACAGATGCACATACTGGGGGCTTACAGACAGCGACTTCTCACTCTCTGAGACATACCTTGCCTGCATCGCCCCTGCTGGCCCTGAAAACTCCATTCTATTGGGGAACCATAATCCAGCCCTGGTTTTCCTTCTTGCTGCGGGTCCAGCAGGTGGCTGGCCTTCAGCTAAGGCTGACAGGTTTTCTGAGACCGCCCTCAGCAGGCTCGGCTATTTGCAAAGCCTGGTATGGAATGCCCCAAGCCAGAAGAGAAGTTGTGTTGGGTCTCATAGCTGGGGCTGCTAGAACTCAACAAGTTTTAGACTCGGTGGCAGTGAGGCCCCAGCCAGACGTGTTTGTACACAGCCCAGGAGAGGGTGACATATCCTTCTCCTATGTTCCCCTGGTTCAGTCTCCTGATAATTGCTGAGGGTTGGGGGTCCCTGCAACTTCACTGAGGAGAATTAAGCTCCCAGCTCCCCAAGGTGTCCAGGGCTCATAACAGCCCTTGGCAGACATAGACCCTCACTACCAACCCCATTCCTGGTTCTCAGGAGCCTAGGACTCCTGGTGTGTTGGACAGGGAGGGGCCTTTGAGAGGCTCCCCTGCTGCTAGATCGTCAGGAGGGCCAGGAAAGGGGCTCCTAGAGGGTTAAAGTCCCTGCAGTGAAAGCTTAGGGAACCCTAACCCTACCCTGAGCCTGATGTCCTTTCTGTCATCCACCTGACAGTCGAGGGTCAGTCACCTGCTTCCTGTCTCTAGGGTGAGGCAGGAAGACTGTGAAAAACATAACTCCTGGAGCATGTGATGGACAATGGTTAGACTTCAGGGAGGACTTCCCAAACACTGATGCAAGGGGAAGCAGCTCTGGGGACATTCACTGGGGACATAGCTTCCCTTCCCTGTACCTTGAAGTCTTCATGGTGGCTGTCTGGGAGACTCCGGATTCAGTGAGAGAATCCAGGCAGCGGCGGCAAAGGTGCTTCGAGAAACCTCCTGAGACCCAGCGCTTCCCTGACCCAGAGGGCGGGGCCCTGGGAGGTGGTGAGAGGGGGTGCAAGCAGGATTGTACTTCCCGCACCTGGGAAGGTGGGTCAGAGTTCAAGGTTCACTCACACCATCTGAAAAAACAAAAAGAATGGGGAGGTGGTATATCGAGTCTGTCTTTCTAACCCTAGCCAGTCTGCCCCTCACCACCCACCATCCCGGGCACCCTGGGGTGTTGGATTGCTGGTGCATTCTTGCTTTCTTTCTCAGTAGTCTGCCCACATCTGGGTACCGCAGCTGTTTCTCCCCGGGGTGTCCGTGCGTCGGTAATCGGTGGGAAAATTGGAACGGGGAGATTGGCAGGGGGCTCAGAGAGTGCGTGTTGTGAGTGTGGATGTGCCCGGGCTAGCCAAGTGAGGGCTGTGCCCAGATGCCCTGTCTCCAGGCAGGAAGGGGCTCTGTACCTCAGGTCCCATGGCAAAAAAGAGGTGGTTTCTGTCAGCACGGGGCCGGATAGATTTGGGAAGAACTTCCACTTAGGGCAAGAAAGGTATGAGGGAAGCTGTGGGGACCCTGCTATGAGTAGGAGCCAGCAAAAGGGCCTCTGGCAGGTATACAAGTATAGGAACATCGCTCCTCACCACCGGACGGCCAGTCAGATGTGAGCACCTGTAGCGTAATCTCTGTAGGAGGCCACAGGACATTCACCACGGCTGGGGATGGGGCTGAGGATGACAGATTGAGGGGAGGCTCTCTGGAGCTGGGGGAAGGGTGGTGAACAGTGAGGCTGACCCTCTGACCTTGACCCCAAATAAGAGACCCAGACAGGGGGAGCTGTTCAGGGCCCATGGGTGCTGCATTTGGGCTCTTAAATGGTCACCCAAGCCAAGTGTCTGCTTCCTGTTCCCAGAAAGAGGGCCAGGGCCTTCTTTCTGACTAGGGATCCCAACTCTGGGGACCCCCTGTTTTCCTTGTTGTTGCTGTCTGTCCTCCTGTCTGTCCCCAAGTGATGTCTTTGTCCTTTTATTCCCTGACCTTCCTCCAGTCCCTGGTCTCTTCCCCAGGGGACCCCTCCCACCCCGGTGACCTGGGAAGGGACAGCTCCTAAAGCCCTGCCTTGCTGCTCCCCGCCCCCTGGCCCAGCCCTCCTGCTCCTAGCTCATTCAGCTCATTCATTGGTTTCCTCCTTTCCTGTCCCTTACCCAGGGCTCCAGCGAGCGGCGGGAGGGAAGCCTGCAGGACTCTGTTCCCTCTGTTTAAAGTCTCCAGGTTAGTAAGCCAGGAGGGAGCCCGTCATGGCCGACTAGTTAGCACTGTCCCCTGCCTGCCAAGGGTCACAATGGGCCACCGGGAGGGCCGTCCCCAGGGGGCCAGGAGAATGTCAGGGGGAGGGGACGGCAGAGTCTCATGTGGGGAGGGCGTCTTGCCTGGCAAATATGTGTCTGTGTGCACGTGTGCATGTGAGTGTGCCTGTGCGAGCACCCAGGCATGTACGTAGGCGTGTGTCTGTGTGGGCTGGGCATGGGCTAGTGGTAGGCCACCTCTGCCAAGAGGTGAGGCCCCAGGGTCTCTGCTGCGGGAGGTGGTGTGGGAGCTGGGTCAGGTGACCTCAGGGCTTGGTTCTTAGTTGCCTTATTCCTCAGTATCCGCTTCACTCTGGAGAGTCCCTGAGCCGGCACAGGAGGGAGACCCAGCAAGGCCACACCTTGCCACCCTGCCTGGCCAGTGCTGCCTCAGGGAGCAGGGTTGAAGGGTGGGGTGCACAGCATCCCTGGGCAGGCGCCTTGTAATGTCTAGCCCTCAGCGGTGGCATCAGTCCACTCTAACGACATGGTATCTTATCCGATGACATCTTATTGGCTTGGCCTGCTAATGCTGGAAACCCCTTTGTACCATACTGTCCATCCCTGTAGAGTGTCCTGAGACCCATGCTGTCACCCCACCAAGCAAACTGTGACTCACACTCCAATTCCCTGGAGGCTGGGAGCAGTATTATTAGGCCACCGCTAAGGCCTTTTGGAATCGGACTAGGACAACCCTTCACCCTCCTTCTGGGCTGAGGACTAGCAGCCCAGGGCACTGAGAGTCAGGGTGGCCTGTGTTCAAATCCGCATTGAAGCCATGGCAGCTATGAAGCCTAGGATGAACCCCTTTCCCTCTCAGAGCCTCATTGCTCTGCCTATGGGTCAGGGTGACAATCCACAGGGGACAGGCTGTGAAGAAGGGAGTGCTGTGCAGTAGGGGTCCGGCCTGAGTAGGGTGCTCTGAAGGTAGTTTCTCTTCCTGCCTCCTGCCTAAGGCTGGGCTGGCTATGTCTAGGTGGGCTGTGTGGTACTGCCCACCTACTCCAGGGGTGAGGGGCTGCAGAGCCCATCCCGGCAGTGACTCTGTGTCCCCTGCCCTCCCTTGATCCCCAATCCAGGCGGGCATGGAGGGAGAGGCAGCCCTCCTCACTGCTGTGGCTGCCGCTGCCTTGATGGCTTTTTAATAACTTTGCTCTGAGACAATCTGTGGAGCGCTCGCTCGTTTGTCTGCCTCTTAATTAAAATTACCGTTTTCCTAAAAGAGCAGCCATGCTCCTGCCCTCCCCAGCCTCTGTGCTCCTACCCGAGAAGGTGGGGAGGAGCCAGCACTCCCTCCCAAGCAGGCGCGGTCCTCCCTAGGCCCCCGACAGATCTTAGGGGGTCTGTGGGAGGAGGCCTGCTCTAGCAGAGGGCTGATACCTTCTTTGGCCTAGCTGCTTCTGGAATTCCTCCAGTGACGGGGTGCTCACTACCTCCTGAGACTTCCTGCCATTCGTAGAAAGGTGTGGCAGCCCCGTCTTGCCTTGTTCTGAGTGGAAGATGTGGATGGGTTTTAGAATGGATGTGGGCAGGGTTAGATTGCTGTGGGGGTGGGATCCAGGGCATCCCTAGGCTCAGTCCCTATGTCACTGCCGTTCCCCGGTCTCTGAGAACAAGCAGTTGAACGTGGGGTGCAGTTACAGCGTGGCTGGTGTGATGATACCCTTAGTTTCCGGTGATGGTGTTTTTGGGGACACTGTGAGAGGTGTGAAGGCTTAGGTCTTTGTAATGATAGTTCCATAGTTCACTTCCTCCTCTGCTGTCCCCAGGGTGGTGCTGAAGATGCTGTCTTTTGTGGGGGACAAGGCAGATACGACAGGAAATCATGTAACATGTCCAGCGTCAGACAGATTACCCTAGACTCCAACCCTGCCTCCTCTCACTGTCCTGCCTTCCTCCCAAAGTCTGTCTTGCGTCTAGCCTCAATCCCTCATGTTGTCTGGGCAGTAGGAGAGCTGCCTGTTCACTTTCTGCAAGAGGCATTCCTCGTTAGTCCTGGGTCCTGAGAACCAACGGTGAGGTTTGTCTCGCTTCGGCCTCATTCCTCTGCCGCATCTTCACTGTGTCCCGATGGAGGTGTACCCAGCTCCAGCAGGCCTGGCTTTCTGTTCTCTGCACCGGGTCTGGGTCTTCTGTGGCTCCTCTTCTGGCTGTAGCTGGTGTATATATATATGGTCATGGAGTCCGTCAAGTCAGCACACACCTGTTGTGTGCCCGGCAGTGTGGAGGTGCCAGGACATATGAGACGGTTCGGCAGGATATGTGAGGGCTCCTTCTGTGACCCCCCTCCCTTCTCTCCCCTTTCCCCCTGTCACCTGTGGGGAGGTGAGGGCCCTTCTCCAGAGCCCCCCTCCCCCTCTGCTTCTGTTCTCTCCCAGCAGCCCGTGATGGCAGAGTGGTGACAGGTGCCGAGCCGCAGAGATGACAGTGCTGCTCATTCCCCCATAATTACCGTCTGATGAGACGCCAGAATTAGCCACCGCGTGAGCATGGGCATCAGATGCGGGCACAGTGCGGGAAGAGACTGGGGGCAGGGAGCCGAGCCGCTCTCCTTCTCAGCCCTGGTGCCCCGGGCAGCAGGACAGGCACAGCACCCAGAGAGGGAAGCAGGCCAGAAGGAGGAGGCACTATGTGGTTTATGTGCATCAGATGTCCAGTGGTTTGTGGTTTCCCGGTCCTCAAGGTGGCTGGGAATGTCCTGGAGATGGCTGGCATCTGGACAGGGTTGCTGGGGCCCCAGACCGCTAACCAGAGACCCACAGGTAGATTCTGAGTACATGTATGCTGTGTGCACCCTGACTCTACCATGCTGGGCTATGAGGAGCAGTGGAGTTCAGAGAAGGAGGGCCTAATACTTGACAGCCAGGCCAGGCCCTGAGGCAGATGGATGACTGGGAGGAGCGTGCAAGGAGAGAGGAACATCTGAAGCTCAAGATGAGGCAGTATGATATTCCAGAGGGGGCGGCAGGGAGGTGATGCATTGGGCATCAAACTGGGATGCTCCTGTCCTGGGCAGCTTCAGTGGGCAAGTGTTTTTGTAGTGGGGGCAGAAGGTCATCTGGTACATTCCTAAGACCTTGTCCAGACCACTGGAGCAGTCTGAAGGAACTGCTAGGAAGGCTAGTGACACCAGGGGGATTGCTGTATCATGGCCAGTCAGTGCAGTTGGGACCTGGAAGCCAGACCATCCAGGGAGGACCTGTCCCAACAAGGAAGGCACTGGTGTAGCAGCCTCCCTCACTCCCAATGTAATTACTCCTTGCTGTAATGAGGCCTCTGTTCCTGGAGGCATCTAAGCCCCGGCTGCAGGCTGATGAGCAGGGTGGGAGGGCTGTCTCTGTCCCAGCCTGGGGTCTGATGGGGGGTTATGAACCTATCAGATCGAAAAGGGGGGGCTAGCAACTCTTCCAGGAGCCTGCTCCTCAGCGGTCTGCCCGCTTCTCACCCTTCCATGTCCAGCCCTTGCTCCAGCCCTGGAGATCAGGCTTCCAGTCAGGACCGGACCGTAGACAGGAAGGTTAGGAAGTGAACAGATGGGGACTTGGGGCTCAGTAGTAGAGGGTTCTGGGAAAGGAGGGCAGGAACCCTGCCTCTAAGAGCAGGTGCCGCCACTCATCCATGCCCATCTTGGGCAAAGTCACCCTTCCTGGGCTTCAACTTCCTGACCTGTAAACAGCAGAGAGCAGCCTCTCAAGGCTTCTTTGAGCGTTATGAGTCATAGCTGCAAGTGCCCTTTGAAGTGTCATGCCCAGGGCTATGTAGGGACAGGCCTTGCTCTACACTGCACTCTTGCTTTCCAGGCAGCACACTGGCTGGTTTCAGCTTCTCTTTTTTCCCTCTTTCTCTCCCCCTCTCTCTCCCTTTCCTCCACTCCCTTTCCTCCACTCCCTCTCTCCCTCCCTTTCTTGTACCCAGGATGGAGCCCAAGGCTTTGTACTCTACCAGCTGTATCTCCCGCTTTGTTGTTTGAGACAGCATTTAAAGCTGCTCAGGCTGGCCTTGAACTCTCTCTCTAGCCTCCGCAGGCCTTGACCTGTGATTCTCTGTCTGCCTCCTGAGTAGCTGGGATTGCAGGCCTTCAACATCAGGCGCAGTACTTTTTCCCTTAGTAGTACTGGGGATAGGACCCAGTGCCCTCCATGTACTAGGAATGCCTTATGCCCCAGCCCAGGGCTTCACCCTCTCTATTCAAGGGGCCTGAGAAGATGTAAACAGAGGGAAGACCCCAGTCTTTAGCAGATGCCAGGGCACAATGAGACTAACCCCCTCCTGCCAGCCTGCACTGGTGGGGGATTCAGGGTGGATAGCAGAGAGAATTTCCCCTGGCATCATGTAACCAGCCTACTTTCCTGAGCCCTCTGCCACCCTGGCTCCTGTGGCCCCTTCCTCCAGACCTCTCAGAACACTAGCCTTGTGTACTAGGGAGAGAAACGGGGTGCAGGGGGACTAGAAACCTCTGGAGGGGAGGCCTAGGGACCCTATGTCAGCTGTTCAGCATCCGATAGGAACTGGGTGACCACACTGCTCACCTGTACCCTGGAGGAGAGGCCAAGTCTCTGTAGTAGCAGAAGTAGGACCCCAGGACTTCAGCATTGGCCCTGGCTCACAGGTTATCATCATAGTCAGCAGCCTTGGGCTTGATTTGTGGTTGTCTCTTTGAGGCCAGACACTTAGGGAAGTGAAGGGGGGAGGTGCTAGTTGGTGTCTCCATGACAGCCCCCACTACCTTTGGTTTGATTTGTTTTTTTGAGATAGGGTGTCATGTACTCCAGGCTGGCCTTGAACTCTTTTTTTAAAAAAGATTTATTTATTTATTACATATACACCAGATTGAGTTGTAGATGGTTGTGAGCCACCATGTGGTTGCTGGGAATTGAACTCAAGACCTCTGGAAGAGCAGCCAGTGCTCTTAACCTCTGAGCCATCTCTCCAGCTCTGGTCTTGAACTCTTATGTAGCCAAGGGTGACTTAGAACTCCTGATCTTCCTATCTCTACCTCTCTTGAGTACAGTGGTTAGGAGCACCTGTGACCAGCCATTAAGCTAGCATCCCATAGCTTTTCCCTCTAGGTAGAGCTGCACCGCTCTGACCCAGAGGTAGACAGTTACAAGTGCCATGTCTGACCACAGCCTGGCTAGAGCTTGTGTGTCCCTTTGTGTGGCAGTGCCTCTGGAGTGTGCACCTAAACTATTAGGGCTGGGCAGAAGCTGTGGGGGTGGTGGTGGTACCAGGTGACCCAGGCATGGTGATATGTGTGTGTTTACAGTGATGGTTGATGCTTGGTGATGAGACTATGACAGGTCATCCCCAGGAGAATGGTGTTTTAAGGAGGCCACTGGAGGGTCTTCTGCCTAGTGTTGAGGCCCAAGATGAACACCTGGTGTGGAGGAGGCTGGGGTCTCTGTCTTGTCGACGACGCTGCCTCTGTTGACTCTTGCTGTCAAGGTGCAGTGCCCCGTAGGCGTGCTGGAGGAGAAGGCACTCTGGCAATCTGTGAGTTGGGAGGCTTGGTGGCTCCCTCTTTCCCCCTCCCCTTCCTCCTCTTCCCTCTGGGTTGCTGCCTTCCTCTCGGGTTGCCTCTCCAAGGAGATGTGGAGCCGACAGGACATCTTCCCCGGGCGCATGAGCGATGGTGATTCCATGCAGGCAGGAGCTAGCTTGTTAACACTGTTGTGTGTGGGCCCACGCCAGGGCTGTTCCAGTCGTTCCAGTTCCCACTTCAGATGGAGGGTGACTGCTCCTTCCCGCATGTCCACCTCCCCTTTCCAGGGAAACCAATTAGTCAAGGCTTCATTGGAAGTGGAAAAAAGTCCACAGCCCCATCTGACAGCTAGAGCGGCTTGGGGCGGATGAAGCCACCGGCCTCTCCTCAACCCCCCCCCCCCCCCCCCCGTGGCCCCATGCCGTGCACAGTGCACGCTGCTTGAGCACTTGTTTGTGATTAGCTTTGTTTTGCTTTTGTTTTTCTTGAACAAATGAGAGGGCCGAGGTCTGCAGAGCCGCCTGACCTCCTCAAGGTCATATAACTGGTTATTGGCAGAACTGGGTTTGAGCAGAGCTGTCTTAGCTGCAGATTCAGTGATTTTTGGTAATGCCACAGCTTTGCCTGCTGTGTGTGGGAGGGAGCAGGGACCAGAGGGAGGGCTGCGTGTTTGCAATTTTGATTTTGTGGCTCACTTGGAAATGGGATCATGTCTGAGTATGTGGTAAGTTTGTAGTGAGACAACCTTGAATCCCGTATGGGACCCTCTCCCCCGGCTGGGCTGGGTATCTGGGGTCAGGCTGGGCTGTGACCCTGGCTTATGTCTTTGGGCCTGGGCGCTGCTATGTTGTATGATTTGAACTGATTGGCTTTTATGCCCCTGGGCCCTGCTCCTAGAGAGGGCTGCCCCTGGGAGCTGCTTTCTGGGAAGTGACAGGGTAGAATGAAAATGTCCTTGTCCCCCAAGGCCCAGCGCACTTGGATTGTGCTTCTGCCTTGGCCTCTGGCCTCTTCGTGATTGGTAAGAATTGTTCTCTGGGCCTCAGTTTCCCTTCTGTGAAAGACATTTGGCTGATGTAGGAGCACCATGGGGTTTTTGGACACTGATGGGACCAGCAGGAGAGCATCTTTGTGGTGGCTGCAGTCCTCCCTGTCTGGGAGGTAGAAGCTGAGGGGGTCACAGCCTGCTGGGGACCTGTGTGTACCAGGACTACAGAGTGGACACCAACACGTCAGGCTCTGTGTGGCCCTCTTCCCTGTCAGTGGTAGTCAGTCGTGGGGCATCCCCAACCTATAGGTCTGTTCTTCAGAGCCATTCAGTGTGGGTGGAATGGCACCTCTATGGACGAAAGCCTTCTTAGTTGAGGGTAAAGACAAGGCCCCACCCTGAAGAGGCCTGCAACACCATGAGGAAACCCCATCACATAGGGCAGATGAGGCCTAAATGTGGAGAAAGGGCTGTGTCCTGCCCCTGGGGAATAACGCTCAGTGAGATGCTTGAGTCGGGGGGGGGAGGCTAGGGGCTGTTTGGAGGTGAGGTGGCTGAGCATCATGTTGTGCTCAGACTAAGGGGGCACTGGGCTTATGACAGAGGACAGCTAGCTGAGGTGGCTGAACGGTCCTTTTTAGTGTCTCTCACCCAGGAGGCATACACTGTGGAAAGCAACAGAAACTCCACCGGGAGCTGGGAAAAGCTCAGACCCTGCCCCACTGCTCCTCCTAGGCAGGTGAGCTCTCCCTCCCCAGCCTGAGGAGGTCCTTTAATTAGATTCCAACTCGTTTAACCAACTAAGTGGCCTTCGGTGGGCTTTAAATCTGCGCAAATTGGTTTGTGTTTTTCTGCCTGCGTGAGGTTGTGACTGGCAGGGCCAGTACCAATCCTGCCTCCTCCTGACTTCTCTTAGGGCTGTTTCACCTCTTGTGCCACCTGAGTCTGGATGCCCAGTTGCCTAGGAATGGAAAAGAACACAGGGGCACAGGCGATAGTCTCCCAGAGAGGGAGGCCATGGGTGACTGAGCCTTCCTTAGTCACCCCACCTCACAGGTCCTCATATTCCCAGGAGGAGTCCAGCCTGAAGCGCTCCCCTATGGCTCTCTGTAGATAACTGAGTCGGGTAGGGGAAGCCCTGGCTAGGTCACCAGCCGACACAGTCTTGCCTTGTCCACCGCATGTCCGTGGTGGCTATATAGAGCCCCAGATGCTGAGTCCACCTTGAGGGAGTCAAGCTCTGCCTGGCCCCTCCCCCTGTCTTCCCAGTTCCAGATCAAAGCCAGCCTTCATTGGGAGCCCAGTGATGATAGTTTGCTGTCACTTTAGTGTCTCTGGAAGTCACCTTTATTGTCTGGTCATCTCCCTCATGTTTTCAGCTCCTTTCCCTCCCAGATCTCCCTCTCACGGGATCCCTCCTCCGCCCTCCTTGTCCTCCCTCTGGCCTGGAAGAGTTTCTGCCATGATGGCTGACTTCTAGCCAGTGGGGCTGGGTTGGCAGAGCTCGGGGAGTTGCAGGGTACAGGCCTGGAGGTCCCTGGCTGGGAGCTGGGTGGGAGCTCTCATCTCAACTTGTGAAGCTTGCTGCCTCCCCTCCAGTTGCCCTTCCTCCTCCCCACCCCCATCTCTGAGGCTCTTGTTAGAGTGACAGGGAGACTCAACAGGGCGCTGGGCATTAGCAATTTAGGGGGATATTACACAAGAATGTTTACAGAAAGCCAATTACCTGGAAAATGACTTTGGTGGCTGTGGTACGGGGCGGAAAAGCTGGCTCTGAAAAACAGACACAGATGGGCTTCTGCTCCAAGGATCCCCAGACAGACAAGCAGGGTGAGGGAGGACACCCACAGGCCACGGTGTAGGCCTCCCCCGGGCACAAAGGAGCCGGCCTGGTTCCTAGAGCCTTGGCATTTAAGAGGCAGATCTGGACCTCTGAACTTTGACCTCTGGCCTCTAGTCTCCAAGCTCCCCATGCTTTCAGACTGAAGCAGGTGTCAACAGGATGAAGATGTCATGCAGTATTGAGCGTGGCAGCGCCTCAGGGCTGCTCCTGGGTGACTTGAGTGCCTCTTGCTCTGGCCATAGAGGGGACACCAGGAGCTCTGCTGCCTGCACGTGCATGTGCTCATGACCAGGGTGCTGTGGGGTCTGAAGAAGTCTGTCTTCCCTTCTTGAAATCTGTCATCTCCCCCCTTGCCCTGACGGATGGGGCCAAGAGTTGCTGTCACACTGAGTGTGCCTAGCTTTCCCCTCTCTGCTATAGCCCCCTTCCTTCAGGCCCCTGCCTCGTCCAGACCATGAGTGGGGAACCCCTGTGACAGCCCCTGCTTCCAAGAGAGCAATCTTGCCAGCCTCTGGGTGTCCATGCAAAAGGAGGTTCTGAGAGTCCTTTCCTGTCACTTTCCATCACTGCAGCTCTGATCTCCCCTCCGTTTTCTCTCCTTTGTCCCCCTCCCCCCCCCAATTCTCTTCTGAAGATGATGTCATGCTCCAGCGCTGCCCAGCGACAGGCAGGGGACAGAGTAGATGGTGACATCCAGGGTAAAGAAGCCAGGTGGGGATGAGAGGGATGGCTTATGAGATGCTGGGATCTTCATTCTTCTAATGAGCTACAGTGATCTCATGTAAAAGAATTCAGTGGATGGTAAAAATAAATCAAGCCCATAAATAAACTGGGGGAGGGGTTTGGAAGCCGCTGAACAAGTAACAATGTTTCTCTGAAGCACCTGCTCTTTATCATAGTCAGCCGCTGGGGGCGCCCACTCCTTCCCATCACTCCAGCCGGCCACCTTCCCCTTGCCTAGTGCCCAGGCTGACCTGAGGTGATGGAGCCCCTCCTCTGCTTCTCCAGGCCCGATGCTCCATGTTGTCAGTCCCTGGCATCTGCTCAGTCGCCTGGACTTTCCTCTTCAAGACTGGGAGCTCAAAGCAGCAGTGCATGCCTGTAATCCAGTACTTGGGCGGGAGGCAGGGTAAGGCTTTGAGTTTGAGGCCAGCCTGAGCTATATGCAG
The DNA here is from genome assembly GCF_017639785.1 of Mesocricetus auratus. NCBI lineage: Eukaryota > Metazoa > Chordata > Mammalia > Rodentia > Cricetidae > Mesocricetus > Mesocricetus auratus. The sequence goes on along the minus strand of NW_024429191.1, from coordinate 75,377,835 downwards.
TGAATTTCAGGATACATGTGGAGAATATGACTCAAAAAAGCAAAAAAGACAATGAAAGAAAGAAGAAAAGAGAGAAGGTTCACAGTGGGCCTTGCATGTAAAGGGTGCTCAGAAGGAGGGGAGACCCTGAGTCCCTTCTTTGGCTTTCCTCGTGCCACACCCCTCCCCCAGCACACCCAAGCCTTCTTCCCCAGTTGCTGAATCCCCTGCCTCCATTGCTCTCCTCTCCATCCCCATACTCCCGAACCCAGCCAAATCCCTGAGCACTATCGATTCGGTCACTGGGCCTGGAGCTGATGCCAGCTTCCTGGACCCATCGATCATTCTGGCTTCTCCCCTTAAAGTGCACAGTCCAGAGAGAGTCAGGGAAGCTTGAAGACTGTGCAGGTAGCTGGAGCTGGCCCAGAGGAATGGGGAGGACAACATTCTCCAGCCAGGAATGTCTCTCACTGGAGCTGATCCACTTTCTCCATCATTGTCCCAGACTCTCCCCCGTGGGGCAGGGTAGGAGGTTAACACCCCGTCTACAAATTAGACCCCTGACTCATCAGAGGGGGGGCCTGCTTGGCTGAATGTATGAATGAATGGGATCCGTGGGGGAGGAGCTATTCCAACCCAAGTGAACGTGACATGGCCATGGTCTAACTTCAGGTGTCCTGGCTCTAAAAGATCAAGGCGCTGGGATGTAGTTTAGTTGTTAGAGCGCTTGCCTAGCATGCATGAAGCCCTGGACTTGATCCCCACCTCTGCTTCAAGCAGGCATGGTGGTTCATTCCTGTAATTCCAGCATTCAGAAGCCAAGGGGGAAAGGATCAAGGCTATCCTTGGCTGCATAGGGAGTTTGAAACCAGCTTCAGTTATGTGGAACCCTGTTGGGGGCAGGGGTAGAAACAGAGAAAGAGAATGAATGAATATAAACGAGTGTCCTTTGATTATTCCTGAGCTGACTCCCTCTTCAGTCCAAGTTGGTCCTCCCAGCTTCCCGTAGAAAGACATTCCATACATACCCAGCAGGACATCAGGACTCCTGGGTTACTTCCCTCTCCAAAGTTGTTAAACTGATCCTATAGTCTTTCAGACTCAACCCCCTCCTCCTCCCTGCCATCACTGTCCTAGGGTTCCCCATGGTCATTGATGTCTTCCCGGGAGTGGGGAAGGAGGGCTGGTGTGTGGGGCAGGGGTCGAGGAGGTGATCTTCTGGGTAAGTCCATGTGTGGTGGTCTGGGCCTTCACACATGGAATGGACAGAGGGGGATTCCAAAGTGCCCAGTGCCCTTAGCCATGGAGGTCTCCTTCTCCTGTCCTCTCGGTGTCCGTGAGGGTGAGTGAAGGACAGAGGGTGGGGTCTACACTTACTCAGCCTGCTCCCCACTATTACCCAGGCCATCCGCCTCAGCCTCCGTCACTGGCCACCCTGGCTTGACACAGGGTCCGAACTGTCAGGAAGATGGCCTGTGTACCTAGCTTTACTCGGGCAGCAGGCTTCTTCCCCAGTTTCTTTTGTTATCAGAGAACTGTTTGCATTGTACCAACTTAGTATTGCTTCTCTTAACACAGCTTTACTTTGAACTTGACTGTATATACTTAAGAGGAAAAGTATCTCATTACCACCTGGAGGAACAAGATGGATAAAACCAGCTATTAGACCCCCTCCCTCAGATTTGTTCTAATCCCTATGAAAATAAAGGTGTAATCAATAAAGTATAAAACACTGCTGTAAACCTCCAGCTGAAGCAGGAGGATCAGAGATCAAGGCCAGCCTGATCTATAGATCAAGACACAAAATAGGTAATAAACTATATATATATATATATATATATATATATATATATATATGTCCTATGTGTCACACACACACACACATATATGGAGACACACATACATAGATGTACATATAAAACAGTGTCTTCCTGTGGACCTCACAAAGGATGGTAACTGTGGTGAAAGGGATAAAGGGTGCCTGGAAGGTCAGAGGTGGTGACTCAGACCTGAGTGTTGGGGGATGGGGTGCCAGAGAGCAAACATGGAAGCCTACACGACGTGTTGTGTGCTCAGTGTTCGCTCTGCTCAATACTCGGTCTCACGGCAGTACAAACCTAGTAGCTGCTGGGGTCACTAGGTCTGTGCTACTTCCTACAGCTTTGGACTTGTCATCGGGTTTCTGCAGTTTGACAGCCGTCTCTGAAATGGGGACTACAATAACGCTTACCAGACAGGCGTGTTGAGAGTCATGGCGATGAGGGGGCGGGGCTTGTAAGCCAATGACGTAAGTGCCTATGGGAGCTGCTGCCGTGTGGTTTAATGAGGGGCTGGATCCTCTGGGGCTATGGACCCCAGTTGGACATGCCGGGGCCACAGCCTGGAAGAGTATGCTGTGTGTGTCAGGTGGCTCGCCCCCCACATCCCTGTGTGTGCTGGTGGTGGTGGAGTGGTTCTCTCTGTGTGTGCATGTGTGTACATATGTGTACTATGTGTGTTGGCACTGAGGTAGCTAGCCTTGAAATATGGCTGTCTCTCCTTTCCTCCTGTGGCTGGGCGTCAGGTAAGTGAGGCCTGGCAGCAGGCCTGGTAAACAGTTGTGTGGGGGGAAGAGGGCTTTCACGAACCTTGCTGAGTTCCAGGACTCCCAGCCTTGTCTCCTTTTGCCCCAGTCTGGCCTTCCAGGAGCTCTTCAGTGGGACAGTGTTGGTGTGAGTGCAAATCTAGCTGGCAGGGCCAATGGTCCAGGCCTGCGTAGGCCATGTTTAGGGGTTGCCACGCCATGGGTTGTGGGGGCCTAGGTGGGATATATGGAGACTGCTGTCTCTCAATGGGGTGACTTCTGGGGGGGGAGGCAGACTCTGTATTCCTTGTCAGGAACATGACTAGTGTGGATAGCCAGCAGGGCCTGACTTCTTTAGAGGTAAGGGCGGGGAGAGCAGGCCTAGGCAGGGGGAAGACTGGGAGACGGAGGAAGAGGTTCAGGGATTTTGGGAGGGGGCTAAGAGTGTGGAGACCTCAACCCCCGGCCTCCCCACCCACTTCTGTTTGTTCTTTGTCCCCTGTGCGTCACTTGTGGGTCTGGAGCTTGCTTATGTGTTGGGAGGAGAGCTTGGAGGGGGAGGGGAGGGGGGGAGGGGCCTGTTTTGTCTGCTTGCTTTCTCTCAAGTTTGTCCCAGTCCATCTCTCTGTCCTCTCTGTGCCCAGCCTCTGCTGTCTGTCCACCTGTCTGTCGCTGGGGAGGGAGGGAAAGGGAGTCTCTGTGCCCCAGATTCTGGGTCTCCATCTACCCCTGGGAAGAAGCCCTTGACTGACCTTTGCCCTTACCCCACTCCCATCATCTCCTGGCCCCTGCCCTAGACAGCCCCAGCTGGAGGATGCAGTCCTGAATGTGGGGACTGGGCAGAAGGCGCTCACGGCGGCGCGCACAGTGCGGCTCAGAGAGGTGGCCAGGACTCCTCCAATACTCCTCACTTCTCCCTGTCCCTCTGCCCAACAACATTCCCTGCTTGCCCCAAAGCCCACCAAAGAGCAACCTGCATCCAGGACCTGTTCCCCACCCTTAACATGGACTTCTAGGTTTACCTCATATACTCTTCTGCCCCCATTCATCTCTCTCAAAGACCTTTCTGCCCTATCAGGCCCTGCCCTGCCCCACAGGGACCCTTGTGGGAGATGGGCAGCCCCTTGGCAAGACACTCTGGTGACCCTAGATCCTCTCCCCCCTCTCGCAGATCCTGAGCGGAGCAGCCCCCCCATGCTGTCTGCCGACGATGCCGAGTACCCTCGGGAGTACCGGACCCTGGGGGGGTGGGGGCGGCGGGGGCAGCGGGGGCCGGCGCTTCTCCAATGTGGGGCTGGTGCACACCTCCGAGCGGCGGCATACCGTGATTGCTGCCCAGAGCCTGGAGGCGCTCAGCGGGCTCCAGAAGGCGGATGCTGACCGCAAGCGAGATGCATTCATGGACCATCTGAAGAGCAAGTACCCCCAGCATGCCCTGGCCCTGCGAGGCCAGCAGGACAGGATGCGGGAGCAGGTGAGTGTGAGCAGGGGCGGGGTCTGTAGGGGGTCACCCAGTACTTCGTGGCTCTGGGGCAGAGCTGGGAGCTTGGAGTTGGGGAGTTTTGTTCCCTGGACCGTGGCCCTCTTTGGCCTTTTCTAGAGCCTGGTGGAGAAAGCTGTGGGGCTTTTACTCCAGGTCCCTGCCATCTGCTTGACACATTGGCATGTGGGTTTGGACAGAATGTGGGAAGAAGGTGTGGCAGATGTGTCTTGGAGGCCAAAGGAATTATTGAGAAGAAGGGAAGGGACACTTTTGGTGCTGAGGGTACTGGACTTGGTTGTGGCACGGCTCTCAGGCTTGGGAGCTTCTGAAAGCTGAATCTAACCTGTCTCCAGTCCTAGCCTGAACAGAATCCAGAACTGGGGTACTCACTACCCCCTTTGAGAACAGACTGTGTGACTGAGCTGGAAGCCTGTATGTGCGTTGGCTCTCTCCCGCCCCCCAGTAAAGCTTAGGGAGGGGCTGCCTCTGGCCCTCGACATACATGGGGTAGGTGATTCTCTTCTCAGCCTCCCTCAGCTTGGACTCCTTAATGCCCCTCTCCACCCAAGCACTAGGTCTTCTTTGAATTCTTTCTCTCAGGTCTAGTATTCTATGTTTAGGCCTGCATTGGCGAGGGGGCCACTATGGCTGCTGTGCCACATCGCTGGGAGACACAGTGTATAACGGTCCACTCGCCAGCAGTCCTTCAGTCACACTGACGAGTGTTGGCCCACAGTTCCTTTGCCTGGTGCTACGCAGTGGGACTAGGGATCAGAGGAGGGACATGCCCCCCTTCTTGCCAAGATCAAGGACACACGGCCTGCCATGTGTCTGGGGCCATGCTCACCCCCAGACATCCTCTCTACTTCAGTGTGGCTTTTGCATTTTTCCAGATCTTGAGTCCCTCTGGGAGCAGGATTCAGGTTGGGGAGCATCAGGAGTTTTAGACTCACATAGACTCTTCCCCTTGGCTGGGGAAGAGAAGATTAAACATTGTATGGGGGTCCTGGCCAGTTGGGAGGGGGTTTAGGATGAGGGATATCAGTTACACAGGCCTTATGGGAAGACTGCCTGGAGGTGGTGGTACCCATATGAAGCCCAGCAGGGTGAAAGGGTTTGAAGAGAGGAAGGGGAAGCTGTGTGAGCAGGTGCTGGGAGCAGCATGGACTTGAGTTGATTCGAGCATGGCATAGAAGTCCTTCTGGCCGGAACAGAAGCCTGGGGGTGGGTGCAGTGGGAAACGGGGTACCAGACTGCCAGCAGAGGACAGGGACATTATATTTGTTATGGACAGTTAATTGAATCTGGGAGTTGGGAGGTTTGAGGCAGGTGGGGGAGGAAAGGAAGGAGAGGGGAGTTTGGATAGAGGGGGAGGGGAGACTAGGCTGTCTGGATCTATAAGGGAGTGACAGAAAAGAACACAGCTAAGGGCTTGGTACTAAGTGCTGGCCTGGTAGCAGGAGGCTGTGATTCCCAGCACTGCAGTGGTGCATGCCTGCAATCCCATCACTCCAGAGGGGGAGGCAAGATATCAGAAGTTCAAGGCCATCCTCAGCTACCAATGTGGGCTACGTGAGACACTGTCTCAAAAACTAAAATCAAACCCTTGATTGACAGGAAGATAGCGGTTCCTGGGAAAGAAACAGAAGTGAGTGAGAATCACGGGGTGGGGTGAGAAGTTGGGAGGGAGCTTCCTAGGATGCCAAGTGGTGTGACACCTTATATACATTTCTGGACTCCAGAGGGACCAAGGCTTCAGGAGACCAAGGGCAGTCAAGACAGAGACAGAAGCGGACGTGGGGCATGTGAGGGCCGTTAAAGCAGGGTGTGATGGTCAGAGCGGGGCTGTGCGGCAAGTGGGGCCTATGCTTCAGAAGTCTAGGTGGGTCTGGGCGGGCCGAAGAGGAAGTGGTGGCCAGTTTCAGTGGTTTGGAGACCAGGTGTGGTGAGGAACTGGACACCCTGGTTACACGCCTGTCTGGGAAGTTTAGCAGAAAAAGCTTCAAGAGGCACCGAGTCTGGCACGGAACATTTATGTACCTTGGTAGGAGGAGGCTGGTGAACACTCAGCAAGCAATTAGCAAATACTTCTGGAGAGAATGGTAGCTCAGTCATGCTCAGGTTCATCCCTTTCATCTGCCCCACCCCCACCTGCTCCCTTAGAGGCTCAGTGGCAGGACCCAGGGCCCTTTCAATTGGGCAGAGCACCCGAGCATGGTGCAGCAATGGTACGAAGCCAGGTGAACATTTGGAGAAGGAATGGTTGGTTGACAAAGACTCCGGGGCCACAGGGCCAGAAGCAGGAGAAAACAGTCTCAGAGGAGTCAAGTCTGGTGACCTTGGGTAGAAGTCTCTTTTACAGAGATGGCACAGACAACAGGAGTGAGATCACTCCTGTGCAGTGATCCCCATCACTGTGAGGTCAGAGGTGACCTCCTGGGGAAGGAGAGAAGGCAAATGCTCAAGGAGGCAGTTGGGAACTGGAAATCAGGGTTCCGTCAGGCGGTGAAACCCTGTCCTGTCAGAGGAAAGACAGACATGCAGAAAAACTTGGGACCTACAGTACCAGCCACTCTGAAGGACCCCCTCCATGACTCTGCCCTCTTCCCTATACCAGGGCTTGCCCTGGGAGCATCTGTCCCTACACTCCTCCATCCCCAGCGGCTCCTGCCCGCTCCCCCTAATGGGGTGTCCCTTGCTTCACACACACAGGTCGGCGGCTGGACCGTGGACCCTGTGTGTCTCCTCAGCTCCCTCTGTTCCCACCTCCACGGCGATTCCACCCCCTCCGGGGCTGGCCAGCCTTCCCAGGTGAGCCACCCGTCCCCCCAAAATCCATGGTGGAGCTTGGCTTTGGGGAGACCCTTTTTTGTAGGGGGGATGTTGATAATTTTTATTTTGCACCCCTGCTCTTTTATGTATGAACTCTCCATTTTCAGGAAACTTCCATGCCCCGTATTCATGTCTCCCCTGACTCATTCCCTATCATCATCTCCCCAAATCGAGCTGGAACCTTTTTGAGGGATAGTTATGATTTAAAACACAAACACTTGTTTCTGTCTTTTAAACAAGAGAACTGCTCTTGTTCTTGGGCTTTTAGGAGCCTCTTATTATTCTCGTCTTATCGCCCCATCTATGCCACACTCTTCTATTCTGAGTAGAGCCCCTTCCCCGTCCGACCACCAGGAAGTTCTGTGTGGTGTCTTTCTCTCCCCCTTCTTGTAATTTTTAAAAAGAACTAGGGTATCTAGCCATTGCTTCTCAGCCTGTTTCCCCCTTCCTCACAGAGCCTCATTTCCCCTGATAGAAGGATGTATTTCAGCATATGCACCCAGCTCAGGCCTGGACACTGGCAAGGAGAAACAGCAGATTTGGGAGCATCAGGAGTGCAATCTGTATCTGGAGCCAGGGAGTTTAGGACTTGCTGGCTACGGTCGTAGGTAGGAGAAGGGCAGCAGCTGCCAGGTTATTGGATGGAAGAGGTCCGGTTCTTCACGCACTGGAGTATGCCAGAGCTTCACTTTCCCAAGGAAAATAAAATGAAAGGACACAAGGAACCTCGAGAGCTGGGGGCACTTGGGATGAGAGGAACTTGTCTAGTAACAGCCTGGCACACTGGGCATCATTCTCGGGGCGTGGAGGGGCTGAATTTCCAGCTCTCAGCCCTATTTTGGCTGAGTTTGGGGAACAAGGGAGCAGGGTGTGTGCCCGTCCTTAAGGCTGGATGACAGGTGGGAGAGCATTGTTCTGAGTGGCCACGAGTGTGGTGGAGACCGCAGACAGGCAGAGGGCTGGGCCAATGGACGAAGACAGGCCCAGGATGGACAGCCGGGTCCTTGGTGCCTCAGGTCCCTTAGATGGAGTGTGGGGCAGGGATAGGGCTGGGGTGAAGGGCAGGAATGGGCTGAGTTGTGCTCCGTGGTGGAGTTAAGGTCTTTCTGCATGTCTGGAATTCTGCTCTGATGGAAGAAGGAGTTTGTGGGGGCCTTTGTCCCAGAGTTTAAGAAGCACAGCACCTTGTCATGTCTTGATACATCTTATCACATTCTTCCCCAGCAGGGATAAGTCTGAGGTTCAATTTTGTAAAGCTAAGGCAGAGACACCCAGCAAAGGACCAGAACCACACACAGCACCGCAAGATCAGACATCAACAAGGAAATTTAGGCAATCCTAGGCCTCCCCGACAAAGTCGGAGATTAAGTCTTGGAAGGATTAAAGGGGCAAAAGGGCGCTGCCAAGAGGAGGCTAAGGGCCGAGAAGGTGGGAGCAACTAAGACCTTTGGGGATGGGTACAGTGAAGAGGATCCTGGGAAGGGACCAGAGGTTAAACCGAGCCACAGCCCCTCCCCCTCGCGCTTCTACTAGGCTGTCTAACCTCCCTCCTTTCTGCTGCAACCCGAGTCCCGGGCGGCGGGCCGGCGTATCGGGTGACCGCGGCGACGTAGCCACCAGCCTCCTTTGCTCTTCGGCGGGGCTGCGCCGGCGGGGCCGCGCCGCGGGAGGGGGCCGAGAGGGGATGCGCACGGCAGCGCAACGCGCGGCGCCAGGTGGAGTCGCGGTTACCGGGGCGACCGGGGCCCGGGCCCGCTCGGCGGCGGCGGCTCTCGCACTGCAGCAAAGGGCACTGGCGGCGGCTGCGGAGGCGGCCGGGGGAGGGGAGAACCTGCGCGGGTGGGAGTAGCAGGCGGTTCTCCCTCCCCCGCCCGACGCGGGACCAGGCTCTGCGCGTGCACCTGTGGCCGCAGGTAAGGGCGAGCGACTGTGAGGACTCGGTAGCCGCGTGAGGTTCGGCGGGGGGCGGGAACCGAGTCCAGATCCACGGTTCGGAGGATTGGGCTAGGGGTGCGGGCGTGCGGCTGCAGCGGGTTCCCGGTCTCGGAGAAACGCCCCCTCCCTTAACCCACCGCAGCAGGTGCCTTCCACGTGGATTGGCCCCCGCCCCCAAATGCGGCAGGCGCCCCCTCCCCCAACCTCGGAAAGTCATGACCTTCCCTGGGTGCACCCCGGCCCAGGGCGCCGTGCGGCTCCCGCTACGCACCCCCTCCTCGCACACTCAGCCTCCGCAGGGCTCCGAGCCGCTGCTGTCGCTGCAAACCCTTAGGGGAGGGCCGTTCGCGGCGTGGCAGTTGCAGGCTGGCGGCCACCCAGGCCCGTGGCGTAGCCCTAGACTGGTAGCTGGCCTTTCCGTGGACTTGGATTTACAGGAGTTGGGAGGTGGGTGTGTGCGCCAATCTGGTGATTAAGGAAGGGGGTGCGGCTGGCTCGTGGGTGGCTTTCCTCTCAGGAGGAAGCTCCTTAGAGACCTGAGGTCAAGGAGGGGTCGTGTGGACATCTAGCCTACACCTAGATGTCTGCCCAGGGGAAGGGGAAGGAGCTGTGGTAAGGTCCTGATGGGGATCCGTACCTCCCCTCCAGGGATGGAGTGGGTGGAGGAGGGCCATCTGTAGGGGAAGAGAACCCAAGACTAAATACTGGAGAGGTGAGGAGTGACGGGTTAACTCTTCAGCCCTAGAGGGAAAAAGCTGTTTCCTCCACTCTGGGGGAGTTAGCTTACTTCTTGGTCTCCCTGGGGGATGTCCCCTCCCCCATGACTGAAAGGTTGTTCCTCAGGGATGGTTGACTCTTGTTTGTGCCTCAGCTCCGGCAAGCCTTCACCAGCAGCAGCGGGTCCTGCTTGTCTCTCTCCTGCCCTGCTCTACTTTCCCAGTGCCTGAGTTCTGGGAAGGCTGATGTCCCTGAACGTAGAGATGTTTGTTTTGGCTTTGGTGAGGTTTTTGTTGAGTAAAAAGAAGAGGGACCCCTGTCCTTGCTTTATGTATCTATCTATCTATCTGTCTGTCTGTCTATCTATCTATCTATCTATCTATCTATCTATCTATCTATCTACCTACCTACCTATCTATCTGCTTATTTTTGAGACAGAGTCTCTCTATTCTGTAGCTCTGGCCTTGGAACTCTCCAGGTAGACCAGGTTGGCCTCGAACTCCCAGAGATCCACCTGCCTCTGTGCTGGGATTAAAGGCGTGCACCACCACGCTCAGCTTAGGGTTTTTTAGACCTGTGTCATTTTTAGTCTCAGAACACTGGGGGCTAGGAGTTGGAGGGAGTGGGGCCAGGCCTAGTATTTAGAACTACCCCCTCCCTGCTATCCTTGCCTGGTTTATTTGAATGGCATTTATTCATTAATGCAGATTTGTTAAGGGCATTGCTACATACCAGGTACTAAGCTTGGCACAGACTGAAAAATCTACAACTAGGAAGGACATCAGGGTAGGGACCAAAGGTGTCCCTCTTGCACAACAGAGGAGGAGCCTCTGCTTTCTATCATCAGGGATGGTCCCATGGGTTAACATCCGGAAGGTGGATGAAGGCCCATCTCCCAGGGGCTTCTCCCCACTGCAATTTTCGCCTCCCAGGATAGAGTTGCTGGGAGACCTGGTTCCTGCTGGACCAGCTGAGAGGACCCTTTTCCCTATTTGAAGAGAGACCAAGGAAGGAGGTGGCACTTGTTTGAGAATGCTCTGACACTCAGAGCTGCAAGTTATAGGGCTGGGGGATGGTGTCATCAGTCCAGCCAAGTCCCCCAAACACAAAATTAGCTTCTCTCCTAGACACTGATACCACCACCCTGTTATGTCCCTTGGGCTTGTTGTGACCCAAGCCTTCCAGGTACTGCCTGGTGGGTGTATACAGGCTTAGAGATGGGACTACTTTTATGACTCTCGGTTCAGGAAATTAACTCCCTGACACACAATGATGGTGCCATCATAGCCACTGGATACTGGCTTAAAGGTGCTACAAATGTCCTGAACTAGCTAGTAGAGGGGAACAGAGAAAGGACATTTTATCTGAGTCTCTGTAGTTCATACATTGCTCTGATTTTAAAAACATATATTTATTTAGTATGCGTGAATGGGGCAGGGCATACACTTGCCATGGTATATGTGCATGAAGTCAGAGGACAGCGTGAGAGACTTGGTTCTTAATCCATCATGTGGACTCCAGGCATCAAACTCAGATCATCAAGCTTGGCAGTAAGCACCTTTACCCATTGAGCTGTCTTGCTGACCCTTGTGTACTATTTTGTGTATATTTCTATAGCTAGTATTTGTGTGTGTGAATGGGTGTCCATGCCTCTATGGCTCTGTGTTATGTTGAGGGGGGTGTGACTGGCCTTACTACCTTCTGTGTCTTTGACTGGGCATAGTGCTAACTAGGGTCCTTGGGAGTACATTTGGGTCTGTGTGGATGTCTCTGAGTGGCTGTGTTCCCAGGACTATTTCTCATGGCTTCCCTTAGTGCTGTACACCTTGGTGGGTGGGTGTGCTTGTTGTTCTGGACATGTTTGTGACATCCTTGTCTACCCAAGGATGTGTCTTGAGTCTGCCAGCTCACTGCAGGAACAGTGTGCATGTTGCAGGGAGTTGTGGATGGCTCCTGTGCCCACTGTCAGATGGGAAGGGAGTGTGGGGCTTTCTCTGCAGAGCCGTCCATCATTCCTGGTCTGCAGACATGACTTTCAGCACAAACCTCTCCAAGTCCTCAGCCTGGCTCTGATGTCTCCGATGAGTCCCATTCTCCATGCTTCCCCTTCTATCCAAGGTCACAGAAGCTGTAGCTCAAGTCTAAGCTTTGTCCCTTCCTGTGATATCTGAGGGCACCCCTTCCCACTTCAGGGGTACCCTGTGTCCGTACAGCCTTTGCTGCTTGCAGTGTGGCTATTTTTCATCTTTTGGACCCAGTTATTTGGGGGAGATAGGGATTGTGGATCAGGTATGTGTGTAGGGTGGTGACAAATAAATCTTATTCCAGATCCAGGTTGGCATCATCCCCACCTAAAGAGTTGTCAGTCTAAAGTCTGTACCTAGCAGTAGCCATCCTCAGCCCCTCCCAGTTCTCCCCTGCCCCCAACTCATCCAGGGGGCACAGGGCGCCACAGCATGGTGTTCTCCCAGCAGGAACCCTCAAAGTCCCTCTCCTCTACCGTTGGCTCTGAGGCCTGGGGAATCTTGTCTGCTTGTGCCAGGCACCCTAGGGCCAAGCCATCTGCTGCCTCTGTCCTCCTGCTGAGGCTGGCACTGGTCAGCAGGGTACTCTCAGCTTTGCCAAGAACCAGCCCGCCCTTAGGGCTGTCCTTTCCTTGTTGCTAACCATCTGGAAGACCTTCTGGTCTCTAGGGAGGGCAGGGCGACCCTGGGTTACTGTGAGTGAGGAGAAGCCTACGGCCCCCTTACAATTCTTCTCCACTGTCTCTGTAGCTCCAAGGGCTGCCCGAGCTCCCATCCACTGCCCACTGCCAGAGGTTACTGGCAATGGTCCACTTTTCCCCACAATCCTTGCACATCCTGGCACACAGGCCTGCCTACCCTGGCCTTGGTCCCAGCCACCACCATCTACTCCCTGCCCTTAGTCCTGCTGGGGTCCCGTTCCCTTTTCTTGATTTCATCCCTGTGTTTTCTGTACTTTGATCTGTAGTTGTAACTCCATTGAAGACTGGCCAGTATCTAGCCTCTGCCTTTGACCCCTCACCTCCATCTGCTTCTTCCCAGTCCTCTGCCCGCTCCAGGGTACCTACTTAAGCCTTATATAGTTCTGCTCAGCACACCTTGCTGCTGTCTCCAGCTCTTCACTTTCCAAACCAAGCTGGAATGCTGTCTTTTCTGGGACATTTTCCCAACCTCTCTCTGATCCCACAGCCCAGATCCACCACTGCCCACCCCTCAAGCCTTTGACAGTCTCATAGTCATCTGTGCTTTTCATTAGCTGTAGCTCTCTCCGAGGTCAATTGTTTTGCCTAGAAAGACACTTAAAACATCTGAACCATCCTCTCCTGCTCCCCCACCAGTAGACCTGGAACCTGCCCATCCTTGGTGAACCAAGAATGTTCTAGCCTCAGGAGAGAATTGAGAGGCACAGGCCTTGCCTACTGTCTGTCCCCCAGAGGGTGGAGACCTGTGACCCAGGGTTTCATACTAAGAGTCTTGTCCCTGTCCCCTCCTGGCAGCCCTCTCATAACCATCTCTTCTCTTATTCCCATCAGCAACCAAACTACTGGAGTTTCAAGGTCAGTGCGAGATGCTTCTGCCTCTGTGACAACTGCATGTCCTGCCCTCCCTTCCCCACCTCTGCCTTGCACATGCTTTGCACTGGGGTGTGCGTCTGCAGGGGCCCCCTCCTTTGTGGCGGTGGGCCTGGGGCTGCTGGCTATGGCTGCTGCTTGGGGGAGAGTCTGGGTTTGTCTGCCAGGGCCTGGTGGATCCAGAGTGGGCATTCTGTCACCTCTGCTGGAGGTTTGGCCTAGAGATGCTCAAGCCCCCAGCTCTCCCATCCTGCTAGGGGTGTTTTAGAATGAGAAGGGCTCCTGACACTTCTCAGTCTAGAGACTTGGCTGACAGAGGCAGGGACCTGAATGCATGAGTTCTCTGTGGGCCCTGGACCCTATACTCACATTGTCCTTCAAAGGAAGGTTTCATGGCTGCCTTTCTCAATCTCCACCATGTTAGGATAAGGCAGCACACTTGCCCTGTACCCTTAAATTTGTTCACCTTGGGAACCAGGCCTGGGGAATGGATGCCTTCCTACTTCCTCCAAGCAGTTTGCATTACTGAGAACTGAAATGTTTTCTCCCCATTCCCAGGATACCATGGTGCTCCTCGGGGAGCACCCTTAGGCACACCCTCCATCTTCCTGGGCCCCCACACCTTGGCTTATTGTGTAGATCTGTGTTCCCTGGAACCTCAGACATTATGAAAGGGTAGCAGGCTGTCTATCACCCAGACTCACTGGGTCTCCTGTGTGCGAACTTTTTTTTCTTAAGAAGTCTTTGAATCAGAGTACCATGGGATCCTGTCAACTCGCCTCTCTGGAAGAGGCAGGAGAAATGAGAGGGTTAATGCTTGTGTCTGATGGCCTGGTGGTGAATTCTCAGTGACCCAGCAGTAACTTATAGTTCTCTGGGCCTTGTTTTTTCCTTTGGAGAGCAAACAGTGTCTCTATCATAGAGGGGTCCCCCACTTGCCTTGTGGGGATTAAACTCAGCCCTTGAGCATGAAACTCAAGGGTGATATTGATTTTGTTTGTTTTGCTTGCTTTTGAGACAGAGTCTCCCTATGTGGTCTGGAATAGGCTCTGTAGACTAGGCTGACCTTAAACTCACAAAGAGCTCTGCCTCTGGAGTGTTAGGTATAAAGGTGTATGCCACCATATCCAGCACTCCAACCCTTTCATGCCTTTTAATTCGAGACAGTATGTCACTAAGTTGTCCAGGCTACCTCTGTAGCTCAGGCAGGCCTTGAATTTTTGACCCTCCTGCCTCAGCCTCCTAAATTGCTGGATTACAGGCATGTGCCATCAGGGCTGACTCAGAGTTGTTGAAAGATCGAAAAGATGAAAAAATGTATTTCCAAGGTAGTTTGTGCTGTTAGCAAGCTTTCCCTGGTAGCTGACTTAATCAGTGTTAGAGTCATGAATGCTGACCTGATTCCAACCTCTGAATGCTACAGTCACCTTAGGCTTTCATAGGAAGTCTCCAGTCCCAGGCTTCCACTCACAGAGATTCAGATTAAGGGACCATGGGTCCTGGAAAGAGAGTTTGTGAAACTCCCATGTGCTTCTGCCCAAACCTGTAGAGAGCTGTTGGGAGCCCAGATCTTGGTTTGACTGTTTTAGCCCTGGCTCCTTCTGCCTGGCCTCAGGCAAGGTCTCAGCTTGGTGGAACTCACTGCCTCCCTTGGCAGCCCCATCCTGTATTCAAGATCTGTTTCAATTCCTGTTTCCTTTCTTGCAGCCTCCCTTAGCCAGCACATCTAACCCATGACCAGCAGCGCATATGTGGCTGTCAGTTGGGTCAAAGACAAAATCATGGGTTTATTTAAAACTTTATAAGGTTTATTGTGTGATTTTTTGGTAACTTTTGTTCAGTTCTCAACTGTGAATTTGGTAGACACATGTCAAAAGTTAGACATGCCTGTTAGTGACTTCTAGATGTTTCATTTTCTCTGCTTTGATGGAGGCCAGGGAGCAGAAAGAAGCACTTTCCTTCTCCTTGGCACCCTTCACTCCCAAGGTTTCTCCGTGTAGCTCTGGCTGTCCTGGAACTCACTCTGTAGACCAGGCTGGCCTGGAACTCAGAGATCTGCTGCCTCTGTACTGGGATTAAAGGTGTGTGTCACCACCACCACCCCGGCCAAGGGTTTTCTATAAAGGTAGAAAGAATGGAAAGGTGCCCATGGGGCTAGGCTGGAGGCAGGAGCAGGCAGAGGAAGGGATGTGGCTATCTTTTCCCCCCTAGAGTTCCTATTTTTGTGGCCAGCCATCCCTAGGACCCTGCCCTCGTCATGTTCACTCCATCCTCTTCCTGACCTCTCGGCTGTGCCCCCACTCCGACCCAGAGGCCATCCCTAGTCTTCATCTCTGTGCCCCCACTCCGACCCAGAGGCCATCCCTAGTCTTCATCTCTGTGCCCCCACTCCGACCCAGAGGCCATCCCTAGTCTTCATCTCTGCCAGCTGCTTCATTCTGTAGCCTCTCATTGACCCCAGCCTGACGACCAGACCACTGACCTTTCAGTTGCCTGGCAACCCCATGCCCACAAGCTTGGTTCAGACTCCATCACTCCTGCATAGGTTGCCCATTGGCTTCTCTGAGGATGAAGTGGGGAGGGGCTCTGTCACCATTGGTCAGCCTCGACCTGAAGCCTAGGCTCCAAAGTCTGTACTCGAGATCTCCCAAGCAGGCCCAGTTCATACACTACCTCCTTCCCTCTGAGACCCATATTCCTCCCTGCTGCTCAAGGTATTGTGTTTGAGGCTGGAAGCCCCTTGGTGACCTCTAAGTCTGATTTTTCCATGTCCCCAAGTTCTCAAGGCCACTTTGAGGACAGCTGGGCACACTGCTTGTTGGGAGAGGCTCTCCCTTTCTGAGATTGCTAATTGGATGGAACATTAAACTGGCTTTAATAGGAAGACAGAGATTAATTAGGGGATAATCAGGATTTGGGGGAAGAAGGGACTGAACAGGAGAATAAATTATTTTTTTTAGAGAAGTTTGTTAGGAGGGGTGGTGCTGGCCTGTAATTCTACACTCAGGAGGCAGAAACAGGAGGATGGACACAAGTTTGAGGCCAGCCTGGCCTATATATCAAGCACTTGGTAGGCCAGTCATGGCTGCACAGTGAGATGCCGTCTCAAAAACACAAGACAAAAAAGGAGAGATGCCTTTGCTATTGTCTTTTTAATTGTATAATTGATATATTCAAATTGTTCAAAATTCAGTTTCATAAAGGAATAAAAGAAAGAAAGAAAGCTCTCTCAAACCTGGCAGTGGTGATGCACACATTTAGTCCCAGAACTTGGGAGGCAGAGGCAGGCGAATCTCTGAGTTAAAGACCAGTCTGGTCTACAGAGCGAGTTCCAGGACAGCCAGTATTACATACACAGAGAAACTCCATCTTGGAAAAACCAGGAGAAAAAAAGGAAGAAAAAAAGAACGAAAGAAAGAAAGATCTCTCAGCCCCCAAGATTGCAATGTTGATGGTTTCAATGATTTGTATGACTTAAGTGTTAAAAATAAGTTTATTTGTGTTTGTTTTCAAACTAGGTCTCACAGCATAACCCAGTATAGCCTCAAACTCATGGCTATCCTCCTGTCTCAGCCTTATCTGTGCTGGAATTATAGGCATGCACCAGCATGCCTGCCTGTGAAAATAAGACTATTAGAAAGAAAGAAATAAGACTATTAAAAAGAAAGAAAGGAGACTATTACAAAGAAAGAAAATAAGACTATTTAAAAAGGAAGAAATAAGACTATTAAGTACAGTTGGACAACATGTATAATTTTTCACAGTAGTAAGCTTATATTTGAATGTAAAATGCACATACCACACAATGGTGTAGATTTGATTCATTATCTGCCTCCTTTAAATAATTTAAATGAGAGCTGAGCATGTTTGAGAATGCCTTTAATTCCAGCACTTGGGAGACAGAGGCAGGTGGATTTCTCTGTGAGTTCAAGGCCAGCCTGGTCAACTTAGCCAGTTCCAGGTAGCCAGGGCTATGTAGTGAGACTCCGTCTTAAAAAAAAATAGTAACATTTTAACCCACTGGGTGTCTATATAGTAGCTGGGTTTAGTGTGGGAACTAGGGCAGAAAGGCAGAGGTTGTTGCAGCCCTGGGTGAAAAAGTAAAATCTAGAAAGACAATTGAGACAAGGAGAGACACCACCTTCCAGGAGCCAGGGGTCAGGCATCCTTTCCGCTGAGCCTTTATTTCGGGGAAGGGCACTGGGAATTGAACCTAGTGATTCACTGACACCCTTCCGCACCTCAGCTGTAGATCACTCTCAGCCATAACTTTAGGGAAGGACTAGGGGAGGCCAATCAGGCTGTGTGACAGGGAGGGGCGGAGCCTGCACAGTACACGTGTGTGTGTCACACCTGGCTTTGCATGAACATTGAGTGTTCAGTTTAAATTGTGTTTCAGTTGTTTCAAGGGTTTGGGAGACTCTCCCCTGTTACAAATCCTCTAAGTCAAGAACTCTGGGCATGGACACCTCTCAGTGCTGAAAGCCTGGGGTCCCTATTTTTCTTTGTTTCTCCACTCTCCGTGC
This sequence comes from Mesocricetus auratus, assembly GCF_017639785.1. Lineage (NCBI taxonomy): Eukaryota > Metazoa > Chordata > Mammalia > Rodentia > Cricetidae > Mesocricetus > Mesocricetus auratus. The sequence continues at coordinate 75,360,205 of NW_024429191.1, read as the reverse complement.
TCCCCCAACCCCCCTGAACTTCATGAAGAATAAATCCGCCGCTCACACACCAGCCGCTTAATTAATGTCTGGAACTAATGCTCCAATTTGCTCAACAATTCTGCTGCTCACCTCGGTGACAAATTTGTGTTGTTGTTCGTTGGAAGCTTAAAATAGCAGGCGTGCCCAAGGGTCCAACTCAGATGGTTTCTTGTATGGTTTCCCAGGGTGCGTGAGTCTTTTGCCCACTGCCTACCTGAGGGGGCCCCAGGGAAGTCAAGGCCTTCGAGAGTTGGGGGATCTTTTCTACAGCTTCCCAGCGAGTCTGGAACCCAGGAGACCCTCCTCTGAATGTGTGTGTGTGTGTCTGGTTGGCTGGAGCTCTGTGGCCTAGATGGAGGCAGTGGCAGAGCAAGGGATGGGGTGAGGGCTCATGCTTGGTGCCTCTCGCCCTGCCCTACCCCTGCAGACCCGCAGCTCGCGCCATACTCAGGGAACCCAGCCAGGACTGGCAGACCAGGCAGCCAAGCTGTCCTACGCCTCGGCTGAGTCGCTGGAGACCATGTCCGAGGCGGAGCTGCCCCTGGGCTTCAGCAGGATGAACCGCTTCCGACAGAGCTTGCCTCTCTCCCGCTCTGCCAGCCAGACCAAGCTGCGCTCACCAGGTACTGCCCAGCCAGCTCGTCTTCGGGTCCTGCCACAGCTCCTCCCTCCAGCTTCTCCCGCCCCACGCTACTCCATATCCTGCCACTCCCTCCTCTAGCAGCGGCCACCTCCTCGAAATCCTTGCTGTCCTCGGCGCTCTTTCTCCTCTGCTAGACCTTAGCAAACCCTGCTGGCCCTTCCGCTCTTTCAGCCTCTTCTCTGTCCAACCCTTTTCTCTTTCTACTAGGCTTTTCCCATTTTCTTCTCCCGGCGTTCTCGCCGGCCTCTCCAACTTTCCTTCCATTTCTGCCCCATCAGCTCCAGTCCCCAACCCCATTACCCCGTCCACACTCCAGCTGCCTGGGGTTCGGTGGGTGCTTGGAGAGGCGGGTCGCAAATCGGCAGCATGAGGAGCGCGTGGGTGCACTTGCACTCGGGGCCAGCCTCTGGCCTCAGACCTTGCCGCTGTGGGACTGATGCCGCTCCCGAGGCCTCACCGCACTCCTCTGGCGCGAGGCGGACTGATAGAGGTAGTGACCGTGTGGGCTGCGTCTCCTTCGCAGGGGTTCTGTTCCTGCAGTTCGGGGAGGAGACGCGACGCGTACACATCACACATGAGGTCAGCAGCCTGGACACGCTGCACGCACTCATCGCGCACATGTTCCCGCAGAAGCTCACCATGGGCATGCTTAAGTCGCCCAACACCGCCATCCTCATCAAAGACGAAGCGCGGAACATCTTCTACGAGCTGGAGGACGTCCGGTGGGCGTGGCCCCAGGGGTTGGGTAGACTCCCCCACGCTTCTCTGCAGAGTACTGGAGGGCCCTCCCTAGATCTTTATGCAGGCTGCCTTCACCCTTTGCCTCCCCTCCCGAAGCCCTAGCGCCCCGCCCTCTCTGCTAAATCATCCAGTCCTGTGGGTTCCCACTATCAGGAAGTTATGAAAGACCACCTCCTTCTCTCCCTCCGTGTGTGTGTGTGTGTTGCACACTTGTGCTTGCTTGCTGGTGGCAGGCGTCCCAAGACACCAGGAGTCACTGAAAATAGAGGGTAGGAAAGGGGGAAAGGATTTGGTGTCAGGGCCATCTTGTGTTGAAGTAGCTGTTGCCCCCTGTCCTCATTGTGCGCCGCTAGGGGGAGCACATGGTGACCCTCTGCCCCTCTCTACGTGACAGGGATATTCAGGACCGCAGTATTATCAAGATCTATAGGAAGGAGCCACTTTATGCTGCTTTTCCTGGCTCACACCTCACCAACGGGGACCTCCGGGTATGTCTGAGAGTCCCCAGGGCACTGGTGAGATTGGGCAGGTGGTCTGGGCACAACTAGGACGGCTTTGGAGTTGGGAACTTAGTCCTCATTAGTTGTGAGGTTATGGAGGCGCCACCTCTCACCGGCTACCTTCCCCCCTGTCTACCAAGAGTTCTCTAAAGGGCTTTAGACACTGTAAGGCCTCTCTCCCAGCCACTCCCTTTTCTCTTCTCCTTCCCGGTCCCCACCAAGCGTAGGCCTTTCTGATGTCTTTCCATCTGCCTGTTTACCCCCATGCTGGGAGTACTGATGGGCAAGGGGCCCAGGATAAAGTAGGAGATGGGGTGAGGGAGGGGAACTTCCTAAACCTGGTTGGGGAGGGGGTGAGTTGCTGACTCAAACAAGGGGAAAGAAGTCCCCTTTGTGACCAGCTCCATGAGCTTTGGGGGCTGTTTTCTGCGCAGAGAGAGATGGTGTATGCGTCACGGGAATCGTCGCCCACGCGGCGCCTCAACAACCTGTCGCCCGCATCACACCTAGCATCTAGCTCACCACCTCCAGGGCTTCCATCGGGGCTGCCGTCGGGGCTGCCGTCGGGGCTGCCGTCGGGACTGCCGTCGGGCTCGCCCTCGCGCTCACGCCTCTCCTACGCTGGGGGCCGCCCGCCCTCTTACGCTGGCAGTCCCGTGCACCACGCGGCTGAGCGGCTGGGAGGCGCCCCGTCCAGCCAGGGCGTGAGTCCCAGCCCCAGCGCCATACTGGAGCGGCGCGACGTGAAGCCGGACGAGGACCTGGCGAGCAAGGCGGGCGGCATGGTGCTGGTGAAGGGCGAGGGCCTCTACGCCGATCCCTACGGGCTTCTGCACGAGGGCCGCCTGAGCTTGGCCGCCGCTGCGGGTGACCCGTTCGCATACCCAGGCGCAGGCGGCCTGTACAAGCGGGGCTCAGTGCGCTCACTCAGCACCTACTCGGCCGCCGCTCTGCAGTCCGACCTGGAGGACTCGCTGTACAAGGCAGGCGCCGGTGGCCCGCTCTACGGCGATGGTTACGGCTTCCGCCTGCCGCCTTCGTCCCCGCAGAAACTGGCCGACGTGTCGGCGCCCTCTGGGGGACCCCCGCCCCCGCACAGCCCCTACTCGGGGCCGCCCAGTCGTGGCTCGCCAGTGCGCCAGTCCTTCCGCAAAGACTCGGGCTCCTCGTCGGTCTTTGCAGAGAGTCCCGGAGGCAAGGCCCGCAGCACCGGGAGCGCCTCGACGGCCGGAGCACCACCTTCTGAGCTCTTCCCTGGACCTGGGGAGCGCTCCCTAGTAGGGTTCGGGCCGCCAGTGCCAGCCAAGGACACAGAGACCAGGTGAGGGGACATAGAAGAAGGAAACACTGAAAGTGGCAGGTTCTCTCTGCACCTAGGTCACAGGGGGTGGCCGGAGTGCCTTCGATGTGACAGGGAGGACACTGGATGGATGAGTGATGAGTGTAGAGACCCGAGTTTGTGTCTATTCCCCAAGCCTCGGTTTACCCGGAGGGAAAATGGAGTGCTGACTCAGCCCGTTTAGTGCCCTGACTGTGAGAACTGTCCAGCACGGGGCTCAGCTGAAATCCACTGGAGCAGGCTCGGGATCGGGGGAGTTGGGCTTTTTGTGTTTATGCTTTGTGTTCTTGAAACAGGGTCTTGCTATGTAGCCCAGGCTACTCAAACTCTCAGCAATGCTCCTGCATCAGAGTGCCCTGTGGGGGCAGTGGCGAGAGAGGCGGCGGAGAGCTGGGAGTCTGATCCTTAGCTTTGTGTCCCGGGTCTGTGTGACAGCCAACGGAAGACTAGCTGTCTGTCTGTCTGTCTTCTGGCTGCTAGTCTTAGGAGTGGGCAGTGGGGTGGGTAGGGGGGACCACAAGCTCACAAGAGCGCCTGCTCAGAGCCACCCTCCTCCCCAGGGAGCGCATGGAGGCCATGGAGAAGCAGATTGCCAGCCTCACCGGGCTGGTGCAGAGTGCCCTACTTCGAGGTTCAGAGCCTGAGACCCCGAGGTGAGAACCCCCCTCCCAACACTGCTATCAGGGCTTGGTCTTGGGGCAGCGATGAGGACAGTGAGTTAAATTGGAAGTTCTGCACTCGGTTCTGCCTGTGTCTACTTTTCTGTGACTCTGTCCTGAGACCAGGGAGCTGGGGTGACATTTAAAGGTCCCATTCAGCTTTGATGGTCTGAGGCCAGCCCAAGCTCCTATGACCATTCTCTTCCCACCACAGTGAGAAGATTGAAGGCTCCAATGGAGCAGCCACCCCCTCAGCACGTGAGTGACCCTTCTCTTCCTCTCTGAGTCTTAGGATTCGTTTTCTAATCCTTAAACCGGACTAGTAGCTCTACTAGTAGCGGCATCACGGGGCTTTCCATAGATAAACGAGTAGTCATCTTACAGAGCCCAGGCACTTTTCTCCTGCTAGGACTTGCCGCCACTTAGCGTAGACAGCCGTGCCTCTCTGGCTGGGTGTGGGACCACGAGTGGGGAGGATGGCTCCTTCCCTCCCTCACTTTTTGTTCTGCTTTCCTTATGGCTCCTCCTTCTGGTCCCTCCCAGCAGCCTGTGGATCAGGTAGTCGGAGCAGCGGGGCTACTCCAGTGTCAGGCCTTCCCCCACCGTCGGCCAGCAGCACCCCTGCAGGACAGCCCACTGCCGTCAGCCGCCTGCAGATGCAGCTGCACTTGCGTGGTCTACAGAACAGCGCTAGCGACCTTCGAGGCCAGCTTCAGCAATTGCGAAAGCTCCAGGTACACACACACTCACTCACTCACACACACACACACACACACACACACACACACACACACACACACACCAATGGCTGTTACTTCTCTCTCGAAGCTCTGCGCCACCTTTCCCCACCTGGTGAAGGCCCTTATTGCTCAGTGGTCTTTCTTCCGACCCTCTCTCGTTTCCACTTCCTCATTAAGCACCGGTCCTCTTGCTAAGCCCCAACCCTTCACTGATCCCCAGTCAGTCCCCTTCTCCCTCCCTGAGCCTTAGTCTCCCGCTCCCCCACGCACTATCCCCGGAGGCTGTCCCAGTTCCTTCAGGCCCTGCCTCATATTCTCCCCCTTCCTGAGCCTGGAGTGGCTGTCTTGCCCTGCTGGCAGATGGTCCCACCTGTCAGGAGCCTGGCATCACTGTGTCGGCTCCTCAAGAGGGGCTCAGGGCTTGTCAGGTGAGGATAATGAGCAGAGACAGGCGGGGGCGGGGCAGGCAGAGAGCTGCCATCTGGGGCACGGGTAAGATCTCGCCCACCCACATCATTTGGGCTCTGAACTGGACCTTCATCTTGTAGTCCCAGCCACAGTTGGAGACCTACCAACCACAGAGTTTGAGTCCTTCACCTCAGGCCCAGTCTGCACTCAGGGCTACTTGAGACCATAGCCACAGAGTCACACTGTCGTCAGAGTCCTACCTAGTGTTACCCCTTGGCCACACAAACTCTCATCCCGTTCTCCTGCCTCTATACTCCTCCAGAATGTCAATCCTGATCTCTGCTCCCAGCCGTCCCACCCTTCGCTGCGGCTCACGGCTGCAGCCAAAGCCATGCATGCCGCTGTAACTTGAGCGAAACCCATAATAACTTTGCTCTCCGTCTGGATCTCTGCACTCGGCTCACCCTTTCCCATCATCATGATGTATCCTCCTCCCACCCGGTCCACGCGTGCATCCTTGCCCACGCGGACAACCTTGCGTCCCGCAGCTCCAGAACCAAGAGTCGGTACGCGCGTTGCTGAAGCGCACCGAGGCGGAACTGAGCATGCGCGTGTCGGAGGCGGCGCGGCGGCAGGAGGACCCGCTGCAGCGGCAGCGCACCCTGGTGGAGGAGGAGCGGTTGCGTTATCTCAACGATGAGGAGCTCATTACTCAGCAGCTCAAGTGAGGCTGGGCCCCTGCGCGCAGAGCGGACGGGGAGGCGGCAGCCAGGGTGAACTAGCCTGATTTGCATGGGAGTCACAGTTCCTTTACTTCGGAATCATAGATGACGTTGCTCTGTTCTGAAGTCTGATTTCACATTCCACCGTGGCCTGATTTCTCCATGACCCACAAACCTTTGGCCATCTGGCATAATTCCTGATTTCTCTCTCTCTTTTTTTTTTTCTGGCTTGATGCCTGCGTCTGCCATGTTATTACATCCTGCGCCCTGCACCCTACTTTCATGAAGCCGGCGGTCTGTTTTCCCTCTATCCTCTGCTTTCCTTTTGACTTAAGACTTATGCAGCTTCACCCTTGGATCCAGCAAGAAGGTGGAGTGTCAGGGGTGTTGTCACCTGCCCAGCTGGTTGCTGATCCTTTGTCACCCTGATCCCTGAGACCAAGAGTCAAGGAAACCCTCTCCCTTCTCAGCATAGTGAAGCTAGGCTCTAGAAGTCTTGCAAGAGGAGGAACAGAGAATAACCCACTTAGTGCTTAGACACAGAAGGGTTAACAAGACAGCCTGATCCACATTTAGCAGATGGCTGTCTGACCACAATTCCATTGTCTGGCACCTGTGAAGAGATGTGCTGCTGTTTTTCCTGTGTCCATTCAGGAAGCAGCTCCGCCATCCACTGCAGCTTTTTCTCCTGAGTTACTTGGGCTGAGGCAAAGGCCCCACCCCTTCATGTGGTCCCTACATGACACAGGGCAGCAGGGGATCCAGAGACAACTCCAGAATCAAGGGACCATGTGGTCAGGACAGCTGCTACCATCTCTGCTTCAGTGTCCTCATCAGTACTAATTTTTTTTCCACACAGGGTTTCTCTGTGTAGCCCTGGCTGTCCTGGAACTAGCTCTTGTAGACCAGGCTGGTCTCCAACTCACAGAGATCCGCCTGCCTCTGCCTCCCGAGTGCTGGGATTAAAGACGTGCGCCACCAATGCCCAGCTCAGCCTAAGATTTTTTTTGCAGTTTTTTCTGAAGCAGTTGAGGGCTTGTTTCATACTAAGGGGCTTGAGACCAGGGAGCCAAGAGAGCTGCTGGACAGTGCTACCCTACATAGTCATATTTGGAGCCCTCACCAGGGCCTCCATGAAGAGACAACAGTTCTGCCTGGGGGCCCGTGCAAACCTGGTAATGTATTTTTGACAGTGTTTAAGGCAAGGAATCCTATAGTCCTGTGACACCACGCAGCTGAGATGTAGTAAGGGGTCATCTCACATCAAAATAAGCCAGCAGCAGCAACCCCAACCTTCCATTATGTCCAGGTGGGGTGACAGTGATGGCCCAGCCAGATCTCTAAGACACCAGCTGCTTCCAGGGATTCTGTTCCCCCAATTCCCTGTCCCTTCCTTGTCTCTTTCCATTCTGCATAGAGGAGCTGGGCCAGGATTTTCAAAAGAAGTTAGACTGAGACATTAAAGGGAAATTAAGAGAACCATCAAAGAACCCAGGCAAAAGAGATAAAAGGACTGATTTACGCTCTGATCTTCATGAGTGTCTGGTCCCTGCCTTCCTGGGGACCTCAATTCTCTAGGAGCACTGAGAATCCCCATCCTCTATGCCTTGTCACACCCATTACTCAGACTGCTCACTGAGAACCCAGGAGCTGCAGGTGGGATTTCCCAGCCTTGTGCTTGCCTCTTTTGAGAGAGAAAGGCACCGGACCCTGTGATGGCTCTGGTCTGGCCTTCAAGACCATCCCCTGCCTCTGCCCTAGCCACCCACAATAGCCCTGCGGCCCCTACATGCTCGCCGGCTCTGTCTATCTGTCTCTCTCTTTCGCTCTCCCCGCTCTCTCATGTTCTCTCTCTCTCATGTCCATTTTCCTTTGTTCCTTCCTCTTTTCTGGCATCCCGCAGGCACCTGAAGCTGGAATTTGGTTTCATTCCTGCTGGGCTCACTCACCTGTCTGTCTAGCCAGAGGCTTGGGCTTTCTCTGGATATTGTCCCCACTGACTGAAGCCTGTTGACTCCCGAGTCTGTCTGCTGACCCATCGCTAGCTGTGAGAAAGGGCTGGTTTTTCCCATGTGGTAGAGTGAGGGCTGGGAGGGACAGCAGGTAGGTGACATCATTCAGTTTGGAAGTGAGACACATCAGAGCCAATGACTGAAGTCCCACACGAGTAGATACTGTTGTGCCACAGAATAGCTGTATGACCTTGAATTAGTTCAGAACCTCTGCCATCCTCCTTAGTTGGGGTTTCTTATTTATTTAAGGCAGCTGCTACAAGAAGAAGCTCCCAAATCATTTAATGGTTTTAAAATAAAAGGTATTAAGCTGTGTGTGGCAGTGTAAGCCTGTAGTCCTAGAACTCAGGAGGTAGAGGCAAAAGCATCATGAGTTCTAGGTCATCCTCAGCTACATATCCTCAACCAGCCTGGGATATATTGAGATCCTATCTGAAACACTTAACTAAAGGGGGTAGAGAGATGACTCAGGGCTTAAGAACACTTACTGCTCTTGTAGTTAAAAAAAAAAAAAAAGACCCAGATTCAGTTCCCAGCACCCACGTGGTGGCTCACAACCAAATGTAACTCCAGTTCCAGAGGCTCTGATATATGCTTCTGGCCTCCGTGGGCACCAGGCCTGCACACCATACACATACACACAAACAAAATACTTACACACCTAAAGCCCAATAAATACAACTTTCTAAAAAAATGACAGATCTTTCTTTCTTAGAAAACACTAGATGGGTTAGCAAGTTTCTCTCCCATATGCAGTCAGTCAGGGATCCAGGCCGGAGGAGTTTCTGCCATGTTTAGCACGTGCCTTCCAAAATCACGCAGACAATCATGGTCTTTATAACCAATCAGAAAGGGAAAGGGGGTAGCAGGAGCTTGTGTAGGAGGTCTTTATGGACTAGATTTGGGAACAGCATGCACCCTCCCCACCCGTTTCACTGGATGGGCATAGCTGAACATCCACTTCTAAGCACAAGGAAAGCTGGGAAATGCAGTTTAGTTGTTGAAGCACTATTTGCCCATGTGCTAGATGAGAGTAACGCTCCTCCCTCCAGGACCTGTTTTAAGGTTAAAATGAGGAAATGAATGCACAGGACTCATGTGGCATCCGATGAGCAGGAAGTGGCTAGTGCAAAGCAGCTCTTTAACCAGCGGCGCTGAAGCTCGGGGTTTTGCCTTGGGGTCTGCCTGGCTTGTCTTGTCTTTTCACCTGCTGTTTGGATGTCCAAGGCATGCTGATGAGCTAGGCTGATGACACCAAATGGGTGTGTGTGAGAGAGACAGAGAGAGAGAGAGAGAGAGAGAGAGAGAGAGAGAGAGAGAGAGAGAGAGCAGACACATCACGTGGTAGAACAGATTCAAGTCACTTATACCTGCGTGGTTGAGTTGCAGTCCAACTGGTGGGACTTGACTTGAGTGTATGTGAAGTCCTGCATGTGGGTGAGGGATGCCACTGACCCAGGTCCAGGATGAGATGACGTACCTCCCTGTAGCAATTCTTTCTCTCGCTTCCTCATCCTACAATTAAAAAAATTAATTTTTAAAAAATTATTTTTAAAAAATTACGTATAATATCCGTGTCTGTGCAGGCAGGTGTGGGGAGTATATGCATGTGTGTCCTGGTTCCCACCAAGGCCAGAGAGTCAGATCTCACCGAGATGTGGGTGCTGAGAATCCAACTCAGGTCCTCCGCAAGACACAGAGCCGTCTCTCCAGCCCCAAATCCACAGTCATTGACCTTGTAGCTTCTCTGAACCAGGCACCGAGCTGGGTGCTGGGAACAGAGGTGAAACTGGGAGACATGGTTTTTGCCTGTTTTGGGTTAGTAGCACGGAGAGTTAACAACTCAGTGAAAGGGGGCCTAAGGGAGTTTGGGAGGCAGGCGAAGACTCCCAAACCTGAGTGGGGAGGCAGGGCAGAGCTTCTTTTTGAGACGTGAGATGAAATGCGCATGGAAATTAGTGAGCATGTACAGGCAAATGGAATACACCAGGCTGAGAGTATGGTGTTTTTTTTGTTTTGTTTTGTTTTTTTTTACGAGACAGGGTTTCTCTGTATTGTTTTGGAGGCTGTCGGTCCAGCCCGGCCTCGAACTCACAGAGATCCACCTGTCTCTGCCTCCCGAGTGCTGGGATTAAAGGGGTGAGCCACCACCGCCCGGCTAGTATGGTATTCTTAAAGGGCCAGAGAGGGCAGTGTCTATAAGGGCTTGGGAGAAATTCTGAATGGTCTAAGCAGAAGCAAGCAGGGAAGGCGGCGATGCAGAGGGAAGGGAGCAGGAGCAATCTCCAGGGACCATCGCTCACGAGACTCCTAGCACACCCACTTCTTTTCTTAAATATGTTTTTAAGTTGGGTGTGCTTGGATGAGTCTACATAGTGAGTTCCACCTGGAACTTAGAACTTTTGCTATCCTGTCAATGAAATTACGTTTATTTATCATTTACTGGGTGTGTATGTGTGAGTGCCACAGTGCGAATGTCCATTCAGTTTGATTGTTCTACCATGTGGGTCCTGGGGATAGAAGCCAGGTCTTTAGGCTCGGCCGCAAGTGTGCTTCCTTGCTGAGCCAGCTCACCAGCCCCAGCATGCTCATCGTCTGAGTGAGAAGACTGAGCTGGAGAGCCCAGGGACATGAGGTGATTGCACAAGAGCAGAGAAGGGACAAGATTCAGATCTTGCTGACTGTAGAGCTAAGTTTGGGATTTAGCCTCAAGATGATGGTTCTACTTAGGATTTCATTTTTAGTCATCTAATACATATATATGTATATGTATATTGTGTGTGTGCTTGTGTGGTTACACAAGTGGCTGTGAGTGCACACGTGTCTGTGGTTGCACATGTGGATGTGAGAGGTTACTGTCAGGTGTCTTCTCTATCACTCCACTTTTTGAAAAGATCTATGCAGGTTATTTTATGTGTATGCTTGCTTCCATGTATCTGTGTGCACCGTGTGTATGTGCCTGGTGCCCAGGGAGGTCAGAAGGTCCTTGAAACTGGAGTTAGGATTCTGAACCACAATGTAGGTGTAGAGAACTGAGCCCAGGTCTTCTGCAAAAGCAACAAGTGCTCACTAGCTGCTAAAATATATCTCCCACTTCTGTACCTTAATTTTGGAAGTAGGGTCTCTCACTGACCCTGGAACCAGTCAGTGAGTTCCCAGGATTAGTCTGTCTCTGCCCCCTCCTCACCCAACGCTGGGTTAAAGTTACTCACCCTTGTGCTCATCTCTTAGAAGGGTGTTGGGGATCTGAACTCAGGTTCTCAACTTGCACAGCAAGCACCTTACCCACTGAACTGTCTCCTCAGCCCCCCACCCACCCACGCATTAAGAGCATAACACAAAGGGTGACACCTTTGTTTGCTTTTGCTGGGTTTTTGGTTTGTTTGATTTGAGGCCTTAAACTTGTGATCCTGTTCCCCAGTCTGTTCCCTCCCAATTGCTGCGATTACATGTATGTGCCGCTACGCTTGGCTCCCAATTTACTTTTTAGGAAGATGCGGGATCATAAATGTTTACAATGAACCAGCTGAAAACCTGAGGTGGTTTTGTCGTTTGACAAAAGGTGATGGGCATGACTGCTCTCAGACATGGACAGCTGCCTCTAGGCTCTGTAAGGTTCTGTGTGGCTGCCATGTTCTCTATGCTTCTGTGGAAGAGTTAGTCTGGGGTTTCACAGTATAGGGTGGCAGGTGAGTGCTGATGTTACTGTAGATTAGGGCTTGTGGGGAGGCCTGGAGACCTCTTAAGGAACTATGTGAAAGTGTCATCTTTTAGATCTAGCATTTCCAATTTTACTTGGGCATGCAGCCTGGTGGATAGCTAGCTTTTGATTTTGTGATTTTTTTTAATGTTTTGTTTGAGTCAGGGTCTTACTATGTAGCTCAGGATAGTCTCAAACTTTCAGCAACCCTCCTGCCTCAGCCTCCCAAGTGCTAGGATTACAGGAGTAAGCCATTACACCCGGCTGTAGCTTTTAATTTTGATCTGATTGGTGGCATAATTTCTTTCCAGCTGCTCATTTCAGGGGGCTAGGCTGGGGCCAGAGGGGCTGAGAAGGGTCTCTCTGTGCCTGCAGTGACCTGGAGAAGTCCGTGGAGAAGATCCAGAGGGATGTGGCCCATAACCACCGGCTGGTGCCTGGTCCTGAGTTGGAAGAGAAGGCTCTGGTGCTGAAGCAGCTTGGGGAGACGCTAACGGAGCTCAAGGGTGAGTCTGCCCTGGTACAGGTGATCCTGAAGGGGTCCCTGCTGTGCTCCCCTGCAGTGTGCCCACTCCTGGGTGCTCCTGGTGCTCCTTCCCAGCCAGCTTACTCTTCCCGGCCTCTCAGCTCATTTCCCAGGCCTGCAGAGTAAGATGCGGGTGGTTCTGCGTGTTGAGGTGGAGGCCGTGAAGTTCCTGAAGGAGGAGCCTCAGCGCCTCGATGGACTTCTCAAGCGCTGCCGGGGAGTCACTGACACGCTGGCCCAGATCCGCAGGTCATTCTCTCCTTTGTCTCTAATTTCCCATGGGATTACACACTGGGCCCAGACCCATAGGAACACCTGACCCTTTATCCTGGTTCCTCAGAGGTGAGCCAGCAACATCTCTTCTTCTATTCTGACCTGTGACCCCTACATGCAAATGCCTTGGCATTCTGTCACATGCCTTCTTAGGCTCTCCCATCTCTTCTGCAAGATCCCAGAGCCTTCCTCAGATCTGCAGCACACACACACACACACACACACACACACACACACACACCCGCCTGCAGGGGTTACCACCTCTCACTAGCTGCTCCTAACTCTCCCAACCATAGGCAAGTGGATGAGGGTGTGTGGCCACCCCCCAACAATCTCCTGAGCCAGTCTCCCAAGAAGGTGGCAGCTGAAACAGACTTCAGCAAGGGCTTGGACTTTGAAATACCACCCCCCAGTCCTCCACTGAATCTCCATGAGCTGAGTGGGCCTGCCGAAGGAGCCCCTCTGACCCCAAAGAGCAGCAACCCCACCAAAGGCCTGGATGCTCCCGGCAAGAGAAGCATGGACAAAGCTGTGTCTGTTGAGGTGATGGGCCAGGGCGGGGCACGAGCTAGGCTCAGGCTTGCTGTCACCTGGAATGACAGGTACCGAAGGAGCATGTGGGCCCTTTAGGAGGAGGATCAGAAGAGCATAATATTGGTGACATTTACCCTTCTCTATAGAACGTATACTATAAAGTCAGAAATATGGTGTTGGTGTAAACATAAGCTGGCTGGTCAATGAAACAGAGTAGAACATCCAGAAAGAAACCTAATGATGTTGTATTTAATGAAAGTCATCTGTCTAGGCTACAGGGATGGAGTGTAACGCCCAGTAGGAGGGGTTAATCCTCCATGAAGTTCTCTTCTTGTTCTTAGCACATTTGGCAGGGGAAGGGGCTGATTGCCAAAGCCCAGGGGGTCCTGAGCAGGACTCCTGACACCATCTCTGCTTCCTCTCTCTAGGCTGCGGAGAGAGACTGGGAAGAGAAACGGGCAGCCCTGACCCAGTACAGCGCTAAGGACATCAACCGACTGCTGGAGGAGACACAGGCAGAGCTGCTCAAGGCCATCCCTGACCTGGACTGTGCCAGCAAGGCCCACCCAGGACCCACCCCCACCCCAGACCACAAGCCCCCCAAGGCACCCCATGGTCAGAAGGCAGCCCCCCGGACAGAGCCCAGTGGGAGAAGAGGTTCAGGTATGGGGATTTAAGGCTCCATCCTCAGAGCTTAGCTCGTAGGGGAAGCATAGGGAGTGAGCATCATGGTAGCCAGGCTGTCAGAGAAATGGGGTGTTAGCCATTAGCAGTCACCAGAGGAACAGGGTAAGCTGGAGTTCATCCAGTTTTCTCCTCGCTATTTCTGGAAGGCTGATGCAGGAGGTACATCCAAGCAGAGTGATCCTTGCTTACTCAGAGAGAGAGAGAGACAGACAGACAGACAGACAGACAGACAGACAGACAGACAGACAGACAGACAAAGAGATAGTCTGACATCCTAAGCTTGCGAAGCTTGCAGGATGGCGGGAGGCAGCATCTGAAGGAGAGGTGTGGTCATCATTGGCTCGTGTATTCCTTCCAGAAACCCTGACTGTGAATGGGGCTTCAGAGAGCTCAGAATTTATCTTTATATTTTTGTGTGTATAGATGTTTTGCCTGTGTGTGTGTATGTGTGTATCACGTACATGCCTGGTGCCTGAGGCCCGAGAGTGTTGAATCTCCTAGAACTGGAGTTACAGGTGGCTACGCGCTGCCACGTGGTGCTAGGAGTCAAGCCTGGGTCTGGGAGAGCAGCCAGTGCTCCCAGCCAGTGCTCCCAGCCAGTGCTCCCAGCCAGTGCTCCCAGCCAGTGCTCCCAGCCAGTGCTCCCAGCCAGTGCTCCTAATTACTGAGCGGTCTGTCCAGCCCCAGAGCCTTTTTATTTAAAAGATTTTTAACTAGCCTGGCGCTGGTGGTGCACACCTTTAATCCCAGCACTCGGGAAGCAGAGACAGGCGGACCTCTATGAGTTTGAGGCAAGCCTGGTCTACAGAGTGAGTTCCAGGACAACCTCCAAAGCAATACAGAGAAACCCTATCTTGGAAAAAAATTTTTAATTAACTTATTATTTGTGTGTGTGTGTAAATGCATACATGTCAGGGGACCACTTGTGGGAATTAATTTTCTCCTTCTAATGCGGGATCATATTTAGGTCATCAGGTTTATATGACAGGCACCTTTAGCCTCTGAGTCATCTCTACAGGCTGTGCTTAGGATTTAATGGTGGGACAAATTGTGACGTTTGTCGGGCACTTACTACACGATGCTTTCTGATTTTGCAGCAGTTGAAGAAGGCAGACACAGTAATTCCCTCCTTACAAAGAGGAGAGTCTCCAAATGTAATGTTATGTAATCTGTCCCAGGCCACATTTAATGAGTCCCTAGAACAAAGGGGCTAAGTGTGGCTCCTGACCTGTGCTGGAGTATACAGTCTTAGGAGGGAGGACGTGCTCTCCAATGGAGACCTAGGCCAGCAGGCACTCGCCAGCCAATGCGCGCACCTGGGGGGGGGCAGAGCCGCAAGTGCCACTTGGCTGCAACAGGGTCCGAGCTGGGCCTCGGTGCACAGCAAGGCTGAGAGGTTGTGGAAGGTGCTGGACTGGGAACCTGGATTGTTCAGCTTGGTGGAAAGCCACAGGAGAATCAAAGGCAAGGGTGTTATGGTTTGAGTGACCTTTTAGTGGGTTGCCGTGGAAACCAGGCTGGAGGAAGGGGGATGGTGAGCCAGACCAGCCTCCTCAGAGAAAAGATGGAGCTCTGAATCTTGTGGGACTGAGGAACGGCTGTGGCCATGAGACAGATCAGAGGGCACAAATCCCGGGCTTGAATGTAACCACGAACCCCTGGGGACGTTAGGATGCCCATGCTGGGTCAGCAGCTCAGGGCCAAGGGCCTGGCAGGTGCTGCAGTGTTCCTGGCTCCCTGACAGCACCGAGTGCTGTTGGAGGCAGTGGGGCTGGGCGAGCCGGTGGCAGGCATGGGGAACTGGAAAGAGAGGGGTCCTGTCTGCCCCTCCCCTGAGCTGCCCTCTTGGTCATTCCTGGAGGAACGAGTACTTGCGGACACTGCTGTGGTGGGTCCCTGACCCCAGATCCCCACTGCTTGCAGATGAGCTCACAGTGCCCCGATACCGCACAGAGAAGCCCTCCAAGTCGCCCCCACCACCCCCTCCCCGCCGGAGTTTCCCTTCCTCCCACGGCCTGACCACCACTCGCACTGGAGAGGTGGTGGTCACCAGCAAGAAAGACTCGGCCTTCATCAAGGTACACCCCCAACTGGGGGCTCAGGGGTGCTTGAAGGGGGAGCTTGAGATGACCTCTGAGAGGTCAGCTGTCCCAGTTTGACTTCTAGCTTGGAATGTAGGGCTGGGTGTTGCTCTAATTCACAGCGGGTTCTGGCAGGGTTGGGGTGGGTCTTCCTGGCGGGGAGCTGGTGGAGCTAGGGGTGGAGCTGGAGGGAGGGAAGGACCTCAGCTTGATAAGACACCCGGGCTTTACAGAAGGCTGAGTCTGAGGAGCTGGAGGTCCAGAAGCCCCAGGTGAAGCTTCGCCGGGCTGTGTCTGAGGTGGCCCGCCCTGCCTCCACACCACCCATCATGGCCTCTGCCATCAAGGATGAAGACGACGAAGAGCGCATCATCGCTGAGCTGGAGGTGGGTCAGGCGTGACTGAACAAGGCCTCTGCCAGGCCAGGCTCCCTGCCAAGCCTTCCTCAGGGCTGGGCAGCCAGCCCCAGGCAGCTGGAAGAGTGCTAGCCCAGGACCCATGCTTCTTAGCTTCCATTTCTTCTCCACTCTGAAATGGAAGGAGACAGTCTAAAGTTCCTCCTGGTAGGTTTGAGTTTTCAATATAATCTCTCAGCTCCCCCGACGAGCCAAAAACCCACTGTACTCTGAAAGCCCCAGGCCTGCATATTCTGAGCTTACTGAGACCATACCCTCATGCTCCAAACCCTCAGGCCTCAGTATTCTGGGACCAGAATCTTGGAGCCCCTCATGCCAAAGGGCCTAGCTTATAGGGTTCCCAGAAACCTTTGTCCCAACGCCAGAGTCCCTGAATATCAGTGCCCAGTGGGTCAATGACCATGGTGAGGTGCCGAGGGGTGACGCTGGGGCTCATGCCATCCTGGGCCACTCCCCATAGGTGTCTGGGTACTCAGCCAGTACCTGGGACCTCACCAGAGCCCCGTTCTCCAAACCTGCCCCTGCCTTCTGCTCCCCAGGTGTTTGAAAGAAGCTCAGTATCTTCCCTTCCCCCTACGCCCCACCGCCAGCCGCTGTCCCCCCAGGACCTGGGGTCCCCTGGGGGCTCAGCTCTGGGCCCCCCATGGAAGGTAACGGCCGCCCGGCCTCCCCGCACCTCTTACTGGCTCGCTCTCTGCTGTTCCTCCACAGCTTCCTTTGCGGCACCTTTCACGCTAACCCGCTAACACGCAATCCACGCCAGCCCCTCTGCCACTGCCCCAGCTTCATGCCCGTGGACTCACCCTCCTGCACAGCTGCACAACTTGTCCCTCCCTGAGGCTTCCCCGGGGGCCTTCCTTGGAGGCTGCAACCTGGGTGTCTGGTGTGACCCTTGAGTTCCCTTCCAGGCCTGATTCCATCTGGCTCTTGGATGGTTCTTGTTCCCATTTGTGGCCTGAGTTTAGGCGGGCTCCAAAGCCTGTGCATTGTCTTGGGCCAAGACTGGAATTTGGATGTTGTTCAAGAAATGACTTAGAGCCCAGCTCAGCCTGACCTTGTCCTGAGACCTCACCTGGTCTGGTCCCTGCCTTATGCCCTGCTCTGCTGCTCATGCCAGGGAAGGGGCTCTGCTTCTCCCACTGAAATCTGTGCCTCGCACTGGGGGAGGGGTCTAGACAGACAAAGAGGGATGGCTTCCCTCAGCCTCTCCCTGCCCTGTGGCCATTCTTGCGGCAGGGCAGGGAGCTTGGAATGAGAGAAGCCCTTGGCCTTCCTTGGCTGCTGGGTTTCCCTTTCAGTGTTGAAATTCTCTCTTCTGACTCTCCTGCTGCACTTACTTCCTCTTGGGAGTGTGGGGGCGGGACCGCTGTCTGCACTCCGGTGGACTGCACTTGAGGAGGGGGCTGGGGAAAGGCCTGGGGATCTCTCCCTCTGACAGCCAGGAACCAGGTTGGGGTAAGAGGACCTGGGTCCTCACTTCCCACATGCGCGTGCCCTCCCCTTCCTTGTGTGGCTTTTCCCAGCCCACAATGGGGTCCATGATGGCAGCCACTGGCATTGTGGCCTGGCTTGAGGCCTGGTGGCCTTGGTTTTCTGGCAGGGGTGCAGACAGGCATCAGAAGGTGGACAGTGCTGTCTGCAGTGCGCCCCAGCTCTTCTCAGGGCTGAGCAGTGTGAGGGAACACTTCCTGACTGGTTTTGTCCTCAGCACCCAGCTCTGCCTCTTTCTGGTTCTGGGGCTCAGTCATGAGGGGACCCAGCAGGCAAGCCCCTTCCCTGGCTGCCTCTCTGCATCCTGAGGCGCTGCCAGGCCGCGGAGCCTGGTGAGCAGGGGTCCCTCTCTGCCTTCCCTGTGTGTACCCTACTTCCAGGTAAGCAGTGGCAGGGCTGGGTGGCTTGCCCTGGGAGGTACAGGAGGGGTCTCCTCACAGCTTGTTTAGTGAAAGAGCGCTGGACTTGAACCCAGGCTATCTGGGTCCACATCCTGGCTCCACCACTAACGAGCTGAGGATTGGACTCCTGACTTGTGAAGTGGGGACCAGGAGAGTGATAGCCACTTCAGGGTTTGCAGATGGGATTGAAGATGAAGCAATAGTGGTCGCCATGGGCTGGTATTTAGAGTTAGGGCAGAATCCGCTCAGGTTCACAGGGTCCCTGAGGCCTCTGGGTCTATTCCAGAGCCATAGCCAAGAAGCTGACATAGAAACAGGCGCCTAACGGGAGCATTGCAGGTGTGTGAGACCAAGGAACTGATCATGGCCAAGCTCCTCCCCTTTATAGATAGCTGTGTTCACTGGGGAAGGCCTCACAGGTGTGAGTCCAGGACCCAAGATGAGGAAGATGGTCCCTTCCTTGAGGAAGATGGTCCCTTCCTTGAGGTAGAGGCCAGTGTCTAATCTCTGCTCATAACAGCAGAAGGCCTCAGCTGTTTGGTTCAGTTGACCCAGTAGCTTGTGCTTACTCAAATGATGCCAGGCACTCAATGGAGTGTCCTCATGCACTCATTTAATTCGCTGCCCACCCCATGTTACAGTCCCGTTGTGCATGGGATGAAGCCTGAGATTTACTCCCACGTGGGTGATGGGTAAGGAACACACCCCTGGGCTTCCGCCATGGGCCTTGATACCACAAAGATACAGTTACGCAGGATGGAAAGGCACCTGCCCTCTAGATTCAGCTTTGCCTCCAGTTTATTGGGTGACATCATCAAGACTGTCCCTGACTCAGTTTCCCCATCTGGGACAGGAATGGAGTGGGGTCATCTCAGCTCAGGATTCGGTCTGCAGGGATCACACTCCTCGTTTTCTGTCCCCCCAGGCTGCCTCAGGTCCCAGGGTCCTCTGTATCCCTCAGATCATCTTGACAGAGTGCACTTCCAGCTCTCCCTCCCTGCCAGAGGCCAGCTTAGAGGAACTGGGTCCCAGGACAGTCCCCAAACCAAGACCCCGGACCCTGGCTGGCAGCGGAAGGGTTTGGAATGGCCCAGGGGCTTTGCCGGGACGAGCTGCTGAGGTGCTCTGGCCTAGAAGCAGCTCGCTGTCCAGAAAGGAACTAGCAGAAGCCGGAGTTCTCTGTCCTTGGGGACCATCCCCAGATGAGACTCAGAGGCCTTTTACTGCTGAGACCCACTCAGAGGAGACCTCTCAAAACCCTGAATGTGACGCGCAAGCTTGCAGTAGAGGACAGCAGGCCATCAGCTCAGGCAGCATGGACAGCCTGGAGGAGATGATCCAGGAGCTAGAAGCCACCCTGAGCGAGATGGGAGCCAACACGACTATGAAGTGTCCAAGCAGCCCCCAGCCCCCACTCCCCAGCCCCCAGGTGGCTGCCTCCGCCTTCTCTGCTGCTGCCTTCCTGCTCTGGTCTTTGGGCCTTCAGAGTGGAGAGAGTGGGGCCCCGGGAGCTCTGCCCACCTCTCTCATCCCCACTGCCTTTGTTTCCGTCCACCACCCTCTGGGAGCCTGTTTCCAGGCCAGGGCCTATGGGCAGAGCCAGGGGCGGCCGGGAAGCCGGCCCACCCAGGACTCAGCTCTGCTGCTTGGGCATGGACCGGGTGGGCTCTGTCCCTGTCTGATCTCTGTAAGCCAGAGAATAAAACTTTCTCTTCTTCTCCACCCCCTTGCCCCCCTCCTGTCTCTGACTCTTTCTGTCACTGTCATTTCACTGCTTGCGCCTCTGGGTCCCCAGAGTCTCTCTGGGAAGGGCTGTTTCATGAGGGGGTAGCCAGGGGGCCAGATATGCCCATCTCTGGGGGGAAAATTTCACCGCTTGCCTTCCGTTCTGGGGCTAGTGTAGATCTGGGGATGCTCACTTATTAGAGACCCCCCAGTTCCAACTCTGTCTCCTGGACCAGGATGGTGTTGGTGTCCTTGGCTGACAGTTGAGTGGTATGGGGGCCTTCCCTGTAGAAGAGGCTTCCTAGGAGGGTACTAGCTGCCCCTGGGCCACTCACGAAAGTCACAAATGAGCTCTCATGCAGGACAGGGTCTAGTGATCATCTCCTGCAGGGAGTCCTTGAACCTGGCCTCAGAGGGACTTAAGTTTCAGGGATGCTTATGTGGAATCAGGGAGGGGTCTCCAGGCCTCCAAGGACCTCTCTGAGGAGGTCCTAACCCCGGAGACTCCACCCAGTGCTTAGAGTTGCACACAGAGCTGTCCCACCCCAGCACTGTCTCTCTCTCCACAGAGTGGTGGTGGCAGCGTGCCACCCATGAAGGTGGTGACTCCAGGAGCCTCTCGGCTGAAGGCGACCCAGGGCCCAGCAGGCAGCCCCGACAAAGGCAAACACAGCAAGCAAAGGGCGGAGTACATGAGGATCCAGGCCCAGCAGCAGGTGAGGGGTGGGTTACTGGACTCCCAGGCCCCTGGAGGGTCACACACCAAGCCTCCGCTGTGCTGTCCCCGCCACAGTTCCGATCATTGTGGGTCCCCCCTGTCATGATGCTCTCCATCTTGTTCCTCCTTGCAGCCCCGGGGCTTTGGATCTGGTTTAGATGTGAGTCTCTGAACTCACAGCCAGTTTCCTGCTCAGGGGCAGAGGAGCCTAGCTCCCTGCCTGTGCAGTGCCTGCCCTGTGCAGGTTCACTTCCTTCCTGTGGTTGGGTGGCTTCTAAAGCCAGCCCGCACCCTGGCTTCCGTCTCTCCTGCCCGCCTCTCTCCTGTACATGGCTCCATCTGCTCCGCATCTTTCACTCAGCTCAGGAAGAAGCTGCTCTGCCTGCTTTTCAGCTGCAGGCTGGGGGGCTCAGCTGACCTCTGTAAGGCAGATGAGGTGTGGCAGGGATCCTGCAGGTGCACCGAGCCCTCTGGACTTCATTTGTAGGTTTGGAGTTGACAGACCTTACACGATTTGTAGGTTTGGAGTTGACAGACCTTACACGCACGTAGTACCTTGTGGCCTTGGAGCCTGCACCGGGTGTGGTGCACCCGGTCAGAGAGTAGAGGAGGGCCCTGGGTGTAGCCGCTCAGTTCAGAACCTCTCCTGAGTAGCCCCTGTGTGCCAGGACTGTTTGAGGTCCCGGGTAGGCCTTACTCCGTCTGTCCAGATGGAGATCCTAAGCTCAGAGGTAGAAGGTTAAGGATGACCAAGGCTATGAGGTTCAGTTTATAGCAGCAAAGACGCTTTCCAGACATGCATAGCAAATGGCGTTAGAGCCAAGACTGACCTGGCCATCTTAAAACCCCTCCCACCACAAGGCCCGGAGAGCACACAAGGCCCGGAGAGCACACAAGACCTTGTCGACCTGCTGGCTCCTAGGAAGCAGCATTCAGTCCTCCACTCGCCTTCCTTGACCCACTTTCTCATGAGCCCTAGGCCTACCTAGTGAGACTTTTTCCCAATTCTCTTCCGACACCACCGGGGGTACCTTTTGTCTTGTCTGTGGTAGTGGGGTCCCCTCATTCATTCCCACAAAAACAGCTGGTGGCTATGGTTTTTTCTTATGCTGGGCATATAGTGTCTGCTTCACAGCAATCTGAGGTAGGGCCTTACCTCAGTTGGAGAGGTGAAGAAACGGAGCGTGGATACAGTCCACGCCATTTGACAGGCCTCGCCACGCACGCGCTTGCTCTGTGCAGTCAGTACCCTCCCTGCAGTTCCGCATCCCCACCCCCATCATGCTGTCTAGCTCCCCTGAAGCCCTGTGGGTCAGCTTTGTACATTCCGGGCCTCCCTACCTCTCCACAGGGTGTAGCAAGGTCTGCAAGGGCCATGCAGGCCCTCTCTCCCTACCTCTGGGCCCCAGGGCTATCTAGACATCCCCCATAGCTATGCCTCTGTAGATGCTGACTTCGCACCCTCCACCCCCAGCTCTCCCTTCAGCCCTGCCTCGTTCCCTTGTGAACCTCGAAAGCTTGTTTGAAGGTTTGACGGAGAGTGTATCTCCTTGTGTGCCCTTGGCCCAAGCATGGTCTTCTATGGAGGGAAATCTGCTGGAGAAGTTTGTCCTCCTGGACCAACCGTGCAGCCTCGGGAGGGACACATATGGAGCTGTGAAGAAGGAGGGGACACCCACCTAGCCAGACAGATCAACCAGGTCAATCCTGACAGTCAATGAGGTGGCAGATGTCCCCTCCAGATCACTGTCACATACCTGGCTCCTTTCTGTTCCTACTTGACCCTGCCTGCCTGGGCCCCTGTGGTGAGCTCCTAACCTCTGTCCCTTCTCTGTCAGTGCCTCCAGCCCCTCCATTGACAGCCTCTCACCTTCCAACCCGTGGCTTCTCCAGTTTTAACCCCTCAGAGCCACCCCTGTCTCCAAACCCCACAGCTGCTGGCCACCACTGGTCCTTTCCTGCCCCTCCCTTCCCAAGGCTGGGCCTCTTCCCACCCTGCTGCCCTGTTCCAGCCGTTCCTGTCGCTTGTGCTGTGCCAGGGTGTGTCCTGTTGCTTTCTGACAAAGCAATACATGTTTCTTAGGACGTGTTTTAAATAAAGGAAACAGCAAAGAAGCAGATGTGGGGAGGTTTGGCTCAGTGGAGGATTGCCTGCCTGCTGAGGGGTGGGGATCAGGTTTGATCCCCCAGTACTGTAGGAAAAACAAACAAACAAAGAGAAAACCAAACCAGGTGGTGTCACCACCTAAATTCATGGTCTTCTAAGGTCATTTGTGACTACTGTCGTCTCTTGTCAATTTTCTAAGGCCTGTGAGGACTTTCTAAAACATATATTTGATGCTAACGCACACACATAGCAGTTTGAAGTCTGTGCCCTCAAACCCCAGACTGAACCCTTCACTGCAGCTCGGTCCACACAGCTGATCCTGGGTTCCTCTGCTCCATTGAGCACATGCTCCGGCCACCAAGACCGGGTCTCACTCAGCTTCCCAGGCAGACTGTGACCTGTGAGTTCTGCGTCAGTGTCCTCAGTCTGTGGGATGACAGGCCGTGGCACTAAGCCTTACCTCAGAGCTCTCATGTTCATGAGATGGAGAGAATCGGAAGGGTGGGGACCAGGGATGCAGGCAGAGGAAGGAAATGCGTAGAGGGCTTGCATGGCAATGGGCGTGACGGAAGAGGCCTTACATGCTGTGCATAGGATCTTAGTGTAGCCTAGAAGCCAAGGACGCCTCATGTAGGCCAGTCACTCACTGTCTTTCGATGGCTCACATGAAGGAACCACCAGAGTGCTGAGGGAACAGATAGACCAGGGACTGATACCAGCTGGAGCTGTGAGCCCCCTAGGGGGCAAGAGTGGGGTTAACAGCACCTTCCTGTTGTCCCTGGGTAGCAGCCAGCAGGGTGTGCGGCTCCAGCTTGATCCCCTCATAGGGAACTCTGAGTCAGAGCCTGGAGGGACGCGTGTCCCGTCGTAGCCTGAGCTGAGGTGCAGTGTGGTCTAGCAGGAGAGAGGTGCTGGCATGGCCTCTGGGTCCAGAATTGTCCCGATTCTCCCAGAGGAGTGCTGAAGCTCTCTGAGACGTCTGTCTTGTCACAGAGGTGGGGAAGTTCTGCTTCTTTTAACAAAATCAAGACCCATGGGTGGAGGGAGGGCTTGAGAGATGACTCTGGTTAAGAGTAATCACCTCTGTCACCGAGGACCCAGGTTCAATTCCCAGCGCCCACATAGTGGCTCACAACCATCTGTAGCTCCAGTTGCAGCGGATCTGGTGCCCTCTTGTGTCCTCCATGGGCACCAGGCATGGATGTGGTGCACAAACATACATGCAGGTAAAACACATACACATAAAATAAAAATAATAAGTCTTAAAAGACAAAAAAAACTCACAGGAGATTGTTGGCAGGTGACATGGACATGACAGAAACCCTCAGAGACCAGGGAACTCAGAGAAGCGTGGTGTTGCCAAGCAGCTTTTGCTTTAGTGGATGCTGGATGGAGCTACAGCCAATGTATCCCCAGATGAAGGCTGGCTCTTAAGAACTTCACAAAATGTGCAAGTTAGGGGTGGTCACCATGGGGAGAGACCATCCCCATAAACATTTGAATGCAGCTAGATGTGGTGGCGCATGCTTTTAATCCCAGCAGAGGTGGGAGGAGCTCTGAGTTCAAGGCCAGCCTGGTCTACAGAGCCTCTACCTTCTGAGTTTTGGGTGTGTGTCACCACTTGCCAGCTTAATTTTTTTATTAATGTGCACGTGTGTGAGCCTGAGTAAGTGTGTACCTGTGCACCACGTGTGAGCAGGGACCTGTAGATGCCAGAAAGGGGCTTTCACACCCAAGGTAATTGGCAGAGAGCACTTGGGTGCCCGTTTTGAGTTTGTTCCCAGGCCCAGGTACTGGAGCCAGGAGGGCCGAGTCACACCTGATTCATGGCAATGGACAAAGAATGCTGAGGGGTAGTTCCCTGACTGAGGATGAGGGCCACAGTAGAGGACACATTACTGACTCCATGGCTTGCTTTGAGCTGGTGGGTCACTTGCACACAGGTAGAAGAGAACACAGTTACAGTGTGGCAGCCTCCTACTTTTCTGAAGGCTGCGGTGGGCAGGGTTTGCTCGAGATGACAGCACTCCACCCCAGGGCACTTGGGAGAGCCTTCCTAGCAGCTGGGTGGCCCCACAGGTCCTTAGGAAAGGACAGGCCCAGCGTTGATCTCACGGACCTCCGGCAGGCCACTAGAGGGCACCACATGACTCTCTCTGCTGTTTTTCTCTATAGTGTCCTTTGTTGTTGGTTTGGTTTGTTGAGCTGGTCTCACTATGTAGCCCAGACTGGGTTGGAATTTGCTATGTTCTCGCCTTAGCCTGTTTTGTTTTTTCGAGACAGGGTTTCTTTGTGTAGCCTTGACTGTCCTGGAACTAGTTCTGTAGACCATGGTGACCTCAGACTCACAGAGATCCACCTGCTTCTGCCTTTCAGTTACCACACTGGTAGCTAAACTCCAGGTGAGTCATTAGATTCAGTTACAGGGTCGAGCAGTCAAGTCTGTCACCCTCGCCCACTAGTGAGTGACACCTGCTTAAAATGTTAAAATGCACATTCCCACCCCAAAGTAGAGATGATTCTGGAAGTGGCCCCAGGAATCTGCATTTGATACATGCCATGGGTTGTCCTGTAGAGATGATTCTGGAAGTGGCCCCAGGAATCTGCATTTGATACATGCCACGGGTTGTCCTGTAGAGATGATTCTGGAAAGGGCCTCAGGAATCTGCATTTGATACATGCCACGGGTTGTCCTTTGGAGATGATGCAAGTGACTTGGAAGCAATGTTCTGAAGACCCTGACTCTAAAGGACAAGCCCGGGGGCAGGGGGATCGATGTCAGGCGAAATAGAAGTAAGCAGGGTGTATGTATGTGTGCAGCGTGTGTAGGGGCTTCCGACTGGGCGAGTTAGCCCGGGAGCACACCCTGGTCTCCGGCTGTGTTAGAAGCACGCAGAACTGGGGGACATGAGCGGGGAGGGCTACATGCTGGGCTGGGGGGCATGCTGGTGGAGGGTGCTTCCCGAGTTTCCGCTCACCCCTGCTTACACCAGGGGCCTTCTGGTGAGGACCTGAGGCGGGTCTGAGCTGGGCTGAGCTACTGACCCCCATCTGCCCGGCTACAGATGCACCCCTGCTGCTGCTAATATTTCACTTCTTTTCCTTCCCTTGCCCTCCCTCCCACCCCTTGTCCCCTTTGCCTGTCCTGGGCTGGGTCTCTCTGGCATCTCCTCTGTCTTCTGTCTTTCCTCTCAGTAACCATGGACTGAAACCACCCCCACTCTTGTTTCCAGGCCTCTGATCCAACCCCACGCTTCCCCCCACCCTTCTTTCTGCCCCCACCCCACACCACCCCACCCTGTCCCCAGTTCAGAAGGCAGTCTCTCCAGACATCCCCTCTGGTTTCTCGCCTTTGCAGTTAATTTTCTCTCGGACTCGTGGAATTTTTCCATTTTTCAACACTCCAGCCAGGAGCCAGCATGGAGGCCTCCCTTGCTCTCTCTGACCCCGACCCCTGTTTTTGTTCCAGGCCACTAAACCATCTAAAGAGATGAGCGGGTCAAATGAGACCTCGAGCCCAGTCTCAGAAAAGCCCTCTGGTTCCAGAACCTCCATCCCTGTATTGACTTCCTTTGGGGCAAGGAATTCTTCCATCTCCTTCTAGAAGGCCCTCGTGCCACCACCCAGTCCTCCCCCCACTCCTGCCATCGGTCCCTGCTTCCTTTCATGCCCTCCCCACCCTCCCCACTCTCACGCCTGGAGGGTTTGGGGCCCTGGCCCTCAGCTCTCTCTCATCTCCTTCTGGTGTCTTGGTTTTTTTAGTGATTCTCTTTTAGTTATCTCTTCCTTCCTTCCTTTCTTTCCTCCTTCCTTCCTTCCTTCCTTCCTTTCAAGAACAAAAGAGAAAACTAAAAACCAAACACACCAACTTCCCTTGACTTCCTGTTTCCTAACAGGCCCCCTCGGCCTGCTTCCTGTCATCTTCTCTCCTCTACTCTCTCACCCTCTTCCTCCCAAGTCCATCCAACCTTTCCTAACTTCCCAAGAACACTTGGAACAAACTCTGAGCCACGGAGACTTGCAGCGGAGAGAGACCCCCCTCCCGTTACTGGGTTCCTTCCTGGAAGGACAAATGGACATGGACTGACCCAGCATCAGGCTGGACAATGGACAAGATAGACCCTGGCCTGGGAGACACTCCACTGCCTGTCCAGCCTTCGAAGAGACACAGATCTGCGTTGGCCTGCGGTTTCCTCTTGAACCAGGGTGGGCCTGTAAGTGGGCCTGCTGGATAGGATTTCCCAGAGAAGATGCCAAGGCTGCGGAATGGGGGGGCACTAGGTACTAGGGGAGGAGCCAGCTCACTGTTGCTCAGTGTCTGGCTGGTGCTAGCAAGGGACAGAAGGAGGGAGGCCCCTCGTTCGGGGGGGCTCCTGTGGGCAGCCTGCCCCGGGGCTCTGCCTTGGGAGAGGGCAACCCTAAGAGGGGCATTTGGTACTTTTAGTTTTCTAATTTAGCACTTTAAATGCCATTAACTTATTTTATGGGGGTGGGGTGGGCAAGATGGAAGGGCCTAGAAACAAGTTTGGAGGGTGGGACGGGTCTGGTTGTGAGGGAAATAAGAGGGGGGGGGTGGGTGCTGTAAGACTCTGACCCTTAGCTGGGGGCAACTTGGCCTTCAACAAGCCTTTATGATTTGAGGGTTTTCAGGGAAGGGGTGAGATGTGATTTGTCTATGGGGATCTGGTGACCACTATGAGGTGTTTGAGGGTCCCCAAGGCAGAGCCAGTAGTTGGTATGAATACCTTGCAAGGGTCCTGAACAGGGCAGACTAGCTTTTGGGTGGGCCCTGGAGGCAAAGGGAGAGGCTGGCTTGGTCCTGGCCTGGTCCCCAGCAGGCACAGAGGGGCCAGAACAAGAAGGGAGATCCGGGGAGGGGCTAGAAGGCTGGAGGGGCTCCATTTGGAGCACAAGGCAGAGTAAGCACAGAGATGTGGTCTTGGGACCAGTCCCCCAGTAAGCACAGAAGGAACCATGGAAGGGACAGGACCACAAGGCCTTGGAGCCTGGCAGGGGAGGCCAGCAGCAGTTGTTGAGTTTGGGGAGGCAGGGAAAACTGGGTGTGTTTCTTTTCTTTTTTTAATTTCTGCTTCTGTTTTGTTGATTCACCCTTGTTTTCTAGCTTTGGGTCATTTTTGTACCAAGGCAAGCAAGCCTTTTTTGAAAAATAACAAAAGAAGAAAAAATCCCTCCCAGGAAAACAAACAAAAAAATTAAAAAAAAAAAACAAAAAAATAAAACAAACAAAAAAACCCCTAGAAAATAGGGGGTTAAAAAAAAGGACCTCACAATGATGCAATTACTTTTAATTGCAAGCAACTCTTTACATTTAAGTGAAGTGTCTTAACATTTTATATTGTTTTAAAAATATATTTACATATTATATATATATAATATACGTAATATAAATATATATAAATATTTAAAAAAGAGAAAAAAAGAAAACCACAGCGCACTCTCCCTGGCTGCTGTCTGGCAGGGGGAGGGGCTGGGGGATAGGTGTGTGGCTTCTGTAGTTGGTGAAGCAGTTTGGTTTGATTGGGCTGTACAGAGATCCCTGGCTTGGGAGGGGAGGGGGCGGGGCCCCTCCCCTCCATTTCTCTTTGCTTGCTACTCTTTGCTTGCCCCCAGACCCCCTCAGCCCTGTGACTTGAGTGTGCGCCCCTCTGTCATTGTCCTGAGTTGAGTGTCCTCTGTGGAGGGAGGGAGAACTGGGAGAAATGACCATCCATACAGGGGCTGCCCAGGCTCTCAGGCAGGGCCTGTGGGATTTGCATAGTTCTTCACTTTGGTTCCTGCGCATGTGTGTGCTGGGAGGCATTTGTATGGGATTGTGTGCGGCCTGCGTGTGTGCACATTGGCACAAGCCTACATAACTTACGTGTGTGCACATGCATGGAGTGTGTGTGCATAGGCAAAATTTATATTGTATGTGTGAAGCTGTGTACATGTATGTGCATATAACCTGCCTGGGCATCAGCATGATTGTGTGAAAGGAACCTTGGCAGTAAGCACATGTGTAATGTGTGTGCAGACGTGCCTGGCTATTCATGTGAGGACCATATGTGGACGGATAGAGATCACGAGAGCTGTGGGTATGGCTGTGTACAGGTGCTGGCAGGCGTGTGAGAGGGCCTCTGTGTGTGTCAGTGTGCGTGTGCATGTGTGTGCGCTCCGTCACCCCTGCACCACTTGCCCGCCTCCCCCCCGAGGCCTCCCTCCCCACACCTTCACAAAGCCCACAGCACGTCAATGCTGCATGTGCCCAGACGCTCTGTCCATCAGTGTGTGCTTGACAAGAGAAACTGCCACATTGGGGACCCTGTACCTGGTCCCCTCACCCCTGCCCGCTGTGCTGTGTTTACTCGCATGGGGGTTCTCTCTGGCCCCTTCCACAATAAACTGTTTCCCCAGGGGCTTCAGGGCCCAGGCTTTAGTGGGGTCCCAGGTGGGGCCCCCAAGGCCAGCCTGGCTCCACACCCACCCCACCCACCCTGTAGGGCCTGTGTTGGTGTAGCAGTGATGGCTTCTGTGGATATTCTGTGACCTCTGTCAGTGTAACTTGACAATTTCTAAATGGAAAGGGTTGCTGTGTTTTCTGTCTCTTTTTTTTATTGTCCTTTTTCTTCCCTTCCTCCTTGCTTCCTTCCCTTCCTCTTGGTTTTTCTAGCCAAGTGTTGGGGCTTTAATAAAACTTGTTTCCTTTTTCTCTCCTGGATCCTCTTCTTCTGGGCTCCTGCCTCGTTATTTCCCTTCTTCACTTTCAGGGGCCTGGAAGAAATTGGGGTGTCTAACAGAGGGGTGGAGACTCCCCAAGCCAGCATACCTCGTGTCAGAGGGCATGCACAGAGAAAGGACAGGCAGGACAGGAGTCATAGACTGGCACTACCAAGGACACATGATTACTGATACCCCAGGGTATGGAAGAAGGACCCCACTAATTATTTATTTATTTGTTTGTTTATCTATTTATTTATTTGAACTTTAAAGGCAGGGTTTCTCTGTACTCCTGGCTCTGGAGACCAGGATAGCCCCAACCTCAGAGATCTCCCTGTCTCTGTCTCCTGAATGCTGGGAGGCATCACACCCTGCTAACCCCACTAAGAAGCCAGCTCCCGACTGGATGACACAGGAGAGGCCCCATCTCATCCTCATGGCCACCAATGAGGTGACTCTACACCTGTGAGTGACAGAGGTGTCACAGAGACACTGGGCATCTTTCCTGAGTCATGGAACTAGCAATCTGTGAACTCACAATTGGAATTCAGCTCTACCTGGCCCCCAAAAGCAATGCTTGGAGGTGGAGCAGCCCCAAGTTGGGTTTCAGCCTCTGGCCCTCTTTGAGGAGCCACCCTTCATGGCATTTCTAGAGCAGTCCTTTCAGACTTGTGGAACTAGCAGGCACTCACACTTGAATCACCCAAGATGCAGTGAAATCTACCTGCTACCCACAGTATACAGGGAATGGGCAAAATGTCCTGCTCAGGGTTTTGGGGGAACTAGAATCGAAAAGTCTTGCCATGGTTCCTGCATGTTCTGACTTAGAGGCTTCCCTGCATTCTACTTGGCAAAGCCTGGAATTGCCAGATCTTTTCTACCAGTCATTCTCCAGTTACCCCTGTCCCATGAGGTGGTAGGGTCCTGCAGCTACAACCTGGCAGTCGTTTTTGAAATCCTTAGTCTCATTCTCTTCTAAGGGCCACTAACAAGCCAGCGTTGAGAAACTGCTCACTGTTGACTGAGAGTGACGCTTCATGAGTCACCTCCTGCCATTGCCCCCAAAGACCTCAGATGCCAGCGCAGCCTCTTTCTACCTAGAGGCTGTCCCTGTGTCTCTTAGAACATCAGCAGGTCCTGATGTCAGTTTCCCTTCATATGCCTGGACAACAAGAGAACGTCAGCCCTCCTCCTTCCTCCTCCCTTCACTGGCAATTTAGAGTGGAGAACAATAGAGCTGTCACCTGCTTGCCAGAGATTATGCCAGGCACTCCCTCACTCTCAAATGGCTTCCAAATAGCTCTGGCTACTGTGCCTCGGTGCTCCCAGGACTAAGTGCTAGCCTCCGGCAGGGGAGCCAGCCAGGAAACAGGCACACACCTACAAGCTGTGGCTCACAGCAAGCAATGGAATAAAGGGACAGACAACCCTGTAACTGCTGTGCAATGAGCAAAGTGGACATGCCCAGGATGACCAGACCCTGAGGTCCCCTGGTTCAGAGACCTTAAATATGAAGAATGGAGGAGCTGGAGAGTTGGCTCTGTAGGTTAAGTGCCTCCCATTACAAGCATGAAGATTTGAGTTTGGATTCCCACTGCCCATATAAAAGTCAGGTAAAGCCGGGCGTTGGTGGCGCACGCCTTTAATCCCAGCACTCGGGAGGCAGAGGCAGGCGGATCTCTGTGAGTTCGAGGCCAGCCTGGTCTACAGAGTGAGTTCCAGGACAGCCTCCAAAGCCACAGAAAACCCTGTCTCGAAAAACCAAAAAAAAAAAAAAAAAAAAAAGTCAGGTAAAGTGGTTCAGATCTGTGACCTTAGGGCAGGAAGAGGATTCTGGGGACAGCCATGGTATCCAATAGGTGAACTCCAGGTGTCTCAAAAGAGAGGTTAAAGAGCAATAAAGACAGAAGACACCTACTTCTGGCCTCCACATATGTGTGGCTGAGCACACACCCACAATACTAACACAACTTTAGAAAGTGAATCAGATTCCCAATAAAGGTGGACCTCTGTGAGTTTGCGGCCAGCCTGGTATACCCAGTGAGTTCCAGACTTCCAGGGTTACATAGTGAGACCCAGTCTTCAAAAACAGTAACAGAAAGAGGAGTGGAGTTGGGAGTGGGCACATGCCTGTCAGCCCAGCACTCGGAAAGTGGGAGCAGAAGAATTAAGAGTTAAAGTCAGATTGGGACATATGGTGAATTGGAGGTCAGAAAAGAAGCAAAACCCGAGAAACGGCTTAGCAGGTAAAGGTGGAGCCCACGTGGTGGAAGGAGAGCTGGATCCTGCAAGCTGACCCCTGACTGCCGTGTACACACTGTGCCCTGCATTATTTATATAATATGTAAATCAATAAATGAATGCAATGTACAAAAAGTGAGTAGCATGCGTATAATCCAAGCAACGGGGGGGGGGGGGGGTACTGAGTCAGGATGTTCTAGAGTCAATCTGGATTAGAGAGAGAGACCTATTCCCCCCCCAAAAAACCCAAAAGTCAGACAAGGCTCACACCCGTAATTCCCATACATGGTGCAAGAAGATTACCTGGAGTTGAAAGCCTGGGTTATGGAGTGGGATGTCATCTCAGTAAATTCAACCAACCAACCAAATAGATGAATCACTTTGTGAAGTTGATAACTGAGAGTCCTAGACAGGGCTGGGGGAGAAGTAGCTTTGGGTTCTAGGAAATCAAATCCAAGCAGCTCAAGGGGGGGCAGTCAGGGAGATGGGCAGGGTCACGGCCAGGGACTGGAAGCCGTGGCAAGTGATGGGGAGGTTTCTTACATTTTTATACCTCACTCTCAATGAAATGTGTATGCCGTGGGTGGGAAGAGGAGTTTGTGCACGTGAGTGAAGGTTCCTGAAAATACTAGAAGAAGGTACAAGATCCCCTGGGACGGGCGGTTGTGAGCTGCCTGATGTGGGTGCTGGGAACCGAACACAGGCCCCTGTGGGAGCAATACACTCTTTAGTAGGAAAGTGTCCAAGACCAGCCCAGTTGCTGCAGAGATGGCTCCTGCTGTAGCTGTCACAGTGTGGGTGACAATTCAGTGTCTCAGGAGAGGAGAATGGAATGTCAAGAGTCTTGGTGGTGACATTAAATGATGGTCCAGAGTGAAATCCAGAACACCCTTCAATGGGTGCTATCTCTGACCCCGGTCACTCATCTGACTACTTTAGTTAGGACAGGTAACCATGATTCCATCCTCACCTATGCCAGAAAAGTGGTAGTTGTTTGTGTGTGGTGGGGGACAACAGCATTTCTCTCCCTCAACACTAATGGAATTGGAATTTTTCTTCCTCTTTATTTTTGGTTTTTCCAGACAAGGTTTCTCTGTTTAACAGACCTCTAGCTGTCCTGAAACTCTCTTTGTAGAACAGTTTGTCCTCAAATTCACAGAGCTCCTCCTGCCTCTGCCTCCCAAGTGCTGGAATTAAAGGCGGACGCCACCATGCTCAGTAGAATTGAAGTTTTTCTGAGAAACTTTTCCAGGAAACAACAAACTTTATGGGCAGGGGAACAAGGTCCGAGTGCAGTTGGCTTGTCAGTCTTTATGGCTTTATTCAGGTGCATTTCACATGCTATAAAATTCCCACCTAAGGTCTGCAGCTCAGTGGGCTTGCAGCCAGCGCTGTAATCTAATTTTAGAATATCTTCAATACCTGAAAAAAGTCTGACCCCCAACTGTCGTTACCCATTTCAGCTTCTTCCTCTGTGGCACCCTGTCCCCAGGGATGACTCCTCTCCTTCCCCTGTGTGGACCCCCAGACTTTCCCCTGTGGATGGAATCTCAGCAGCCTGGCCGCTTTTCTCACACCCTGTTAGCAGAGGCAGCTGTGGTGGAGCAGGCATCAGGACTTCATTCCTTCCCAGCCCTTCTCCATCACACACACACACACTACGTGATATTTGTGTGTGTATCAACCCATCTTTAGATCATTAGGACATGAATGGTCCAGTAACAAGTGTATGTCTGGCGGCAAACGTGTGTCCCGGGCTGTGTGTGGAGGTCAGAGAACAATTTTGGGAAGTAAGTTCCTTTCTTGTACCTTTATGTGAGTTCTGGGGATCAAATCCTGGCCAGCAGGACCCAGCACGTGGCAAGTGCTCTTCTGGCAGAGCCACAGTATCCTGGAGCAGCAGCTCTGGTTTCCATTCCCACCAAAGAGGTTTCTAGTTTCTCCAAGACTTTTTCAGCTCTTGTTATTGTATTGACATTGCTCAATTTATGTCGTCCAAACATCAATGTTGCTATCGTTTTTTTAAGACAGGGTTTCAAGCTCTTTGTGTAGCAGAGGCTGATGTTCCTCTTCTCCTCTTCCTGCCTTTACCTCCCAGCTGTTGAGATCACAGGCATGCACCACCCAATCTGGCTTATGTGGTACTGGGCATTGAGCCCGGTACCTGAGCTGCACCCAGGCTCTGAGCCATATATCTTGATTGTTGGTAAGTCTTTTTTTGCTTTTCTGTATGGCCTGTGCCACAGTGAGTGTGTGGAGATCAGAGGACAATTTTCTTTCTTTTTCATTTTCTTTCTCTTTTCTTTTTGTTGTTGCTTTGTTTTGTTTTGTTTTTTTTAGAGACAGAATTTCTCTGTATGTAGCCATGGCTGTCCTGGAACTCATGTCTCCTGCGCTCTGGGATTAAAGCTCAGCCTCAGAGGACAACTTTCAAGAGCGGTTTTCAACCAGGTGTGTTTGGTGGTGCACGCCTTTAATCCCAGCACTCAGGAAGCAGAGACAGGTGGATCTCCGAGTTTGAGGCCAGCCTGGTTGGTCTACAGATCGAGTTCCAGGACCGCCAGGGATGAACAGATAAACTCTGTCTCAAAAAACAAAACAAACAAACAAACAAACAAAAAAGAGTAGTTCTTTTTCCACGTAGTGGGTTCCAGAGATTAAACTCAGGTTGTAAGGTTGGGTTGCAAGCACCCTTACTTGATGAGTCATCTCAGTGACCCCAAACCTCTTAATTTCTACCTTAATCACATTGTGACTGAGAACAAGATTATGGTACTCCTCTCCTTTGACATGCATGGGGACTTGCTTAAGACCTACTATATGGTCTACCTCAGAGAATGTTCCACGTGTACCTGAGAAGGTGTGTTCTGTCCTTTGGAGTGTTCTTCAGAACCCTTGAGTACAGCTGGTTTACAGTGGTGGGCTTTCTGCTGTATTAACCACTCTCTGTCCACCAATGAGTATGTGATGCTGAAGTCTCCAACCAGCATACCAAATTGTAGAGTTTTCCTTCAAGGCTGTTAGACGCCCTGCATCTGGGCTGTCCTTGGGAACACACCTGCTTTATTTTCTAATTGGCTGGCTTATAGATTGTTACAAAATGTCCTTGTCCCTAGTTACAATTTCTGTCTTGTACTTGGAATAGTTACCCTAGCTCTCTCTGAAACTGCTCACATGGTTTCTTAGTCTAAACACCCGTTTTCAAATTTATTCTATTTATTGCTATGACCAAATATCTGAATCGACTTAGTAAACAAAAGATTTATTTTGCATCACACTTTCAAGGGAGTTTTGCTCCACGTGGAGAACACACTGTAGCTGGATGAGGACGGTACGAGGTGGTGTGGACTTCAAAGGCTTGCCTCTGCCAGCCAGGCCCCACAGACTTCAAAATAGTGCTAGAGTGCGTTGGAGACCACGAGGTAAAGATCTGAGCCTGTGGGAGACAGTTTAGAGTCAAATTGTAAACCAGGCATGGTGGCACACATCTGTAATCCCCAGCACTCAGGAGGTCGAGACAGGAGGATTGCCATGAGTTTGAGACCAACTTGGTCTATGCTGTGAGTTCCAGGCCAGTCAGGATTATACAGCGAGACCCTGACAAAAACAAAACAAAACAACAAAACCCAAAACTTTGCTCCAATGTAGATCTATCTCCTCCCCCTCCTTCGTGAATTAGATTCATACACATCTCACCTCCATGGAGAAGTTTCACAATTATTGCTTTGTGCAGTGTTTTTGTTTTTTTTCCCGTTTTTGTTTTTCAAGAGTTTCAAACTTGGAGATATGTCTGCCTTTGCCTTCTGACTTCTGGGATTAAAGGTGTGCACCACTTCCCGGCTGAATTAACGGTTTTTCTTATCTAGAAGTATCTTAGCATGACCCTCTCATCTTTAGAGTCTATTGTTGTCTGCAGAAATTACCCTGTGAGGAAGGGGTCCCACCCTCACCCCTACTCTGTGTCACCCTCACTCCGTGTCTTCTCTCTGGCTTCATAGCTTATGAACAGGGTGATGTCAGCAAGATACATTCTGCCCCATGCCTCGGTTTTCCAGAAAGGACATAATGATGGCGCTGGGCTAAGGGCTGGAGGTGGAATTTAGAGCAAAGCTCTCAAAATGGGTTCTGAGCCCTCAGAGATATCGGTTCTGAGCCCCTAGAGATATCGGTTCTGAGCTCTGAGCGGCAGCCACAGAGCCTTGATTGACACATGTGATTGAAAAAATGGGCAAGTCCCACGCTGCCCTTTGGTAATGCTGCCAGGATTGAGGTGCCTATGGTGACAGCTAAATCTCTTGCCTGTGGCCACTCTGAAGGCTTGAGAAACAAGGAGCCTCATCGAGTGTTGCAGACTGGACGCCTGGAGGCCCCTTGCTGATGTAGGGATGGAGGTGTAGGTGTGAGACAGCACACCACCTGGTCTGCGTGCCTGTCTATGCTCATACGGTCTCCTAGGACGCAAAAAGCCACCAGAGAGATTTCCTCCACCCTGCCACTCAGCGTAGCCACTCTCCTTCAAAGGACGTGGACCTCACCCATCTCCATCCCAGCACTATGTCCATCTCAGCATCCAAAGCAAGTGAGAGGCTGGTTCTTGCCCAAGAAAGGTCATTTATTTCCAAGATATAGACTGTACTTTAGACAGGACTTTCAGAAGCAGGAATCTTAGTTATCGCCTAGAGAGGTGGTGTGTCAGGGACACGTGGGAGGAGCCATGCAGACATAGGGGGCTTTATCCAACACTGTTACAACACTTTTTAAAATGAGCAAAACATCTTTAAAAATCCTTATAAATTCTTTATAATATGTTACACATTAGAGACAATATTTACAGTAAAAGGGAGAGGAGGGAGAGAGACTTTACAGCAAATCTTTGCATAAACCAAGGAGGCTGAAGGACTTGGGGTGCAGGGCTGGCAACCCCACTGGGGGTCCCCTGGAATGAGGGAGGGAGGTGGAGGCAGGACTGGTACTCCAAGGGTTATTTACAGCGTGGGGGAAGGGGAGCTGGGTCCCACCCGCCCCTCAGGAACAGCCCAGCTGAGACCCCATAAATCAACGAGTTCTTCCCGACTGTTCTCTAGAAGGAAGGCGGGTCTGCGTGCTAAACTGGAAGGCGCCAGCTGCAGGCGATCCTGGGCACCCCGAAAACGGGGGAGCAGACAGGTCCACAGATCAAAGAGCTTAGAGAGGTGCCTCAGGTGGCAAAGGGTACGAGGAGTGACCTGGTAGTGGTGGGGTTCAGTCCTGCCCCTGGAGGGGGCCCCAACCCAGCCTCGGGCTCTGACAAGCTTGGGGATAAGGTGCCTGTGTACACCAAAGGCAGGGTTCTGGCTTGGGGACAGGTGGGGAAATGAAGGGGTTGGGACAGAAGTTGCTACTGGAAACACATTTGCACAGTGACTACACACACTCACACACACAAGCCCAGCCCCCTCTCCCGTGGACACCAAACCCTACACATCCACGCCCCAAACACACCCTCCTCCTTGGCTAGGAGCTAATGAGGGCAGGAGGAGGGCAGAGCACAGACGCAAAAAACAGCCTGTATCTTTCCTTCAGTACGAAACTTAGGTGGTCCACCCACACTCCATTGTCAACAAGGGCCCTGAGTGGACTCAGAAATGAGCCACTCAGTCCTTCATCCAAGGGACATGTATCCCAGCAGCCCCTTCCCTCCCCTGAGGACTCCCCCTTTGCTTCTCCTCTGCCCACCCCACCAAACTCTAGCCTGCGGCACCAGCACCGCCCTTACTCCCAACCCGATTCCAGGACGAGGGAGGGTGTCACAGACACTGGTGGAGGCGGGCAGCAGTCGAGCGGCGTGGGGGCAGATTCCCTAGGTCTCCCGACGGCAGTGAGGCGGCGGATGAAGCCCGTGCCTTGGTGGACTCCAGGCTGCTGAGACCTGAGTCCTTGTTGTCACTGTGCGGTCGAGCGCCCGTGGGCTCCGGGGCGCCCCCTCCGCCCAGCTCCTTCCACTCGTTGAAGTTGAGGTCGGTCAGCGGGCTCTGCACCACCACCGTGTGGCGGCGCCAGCTACTGCGGCGCCGCCGGGTCTCAGGTGACAGCGGGCGCCGAAGCCGCACCGCCAGCATGTCGTCGGCGGTGCCGCGGAGACGCAGCCGCAGGGCTTCCACGCGCGACGGTCGTGATCCGAGCGCCGGGGCAGCCGCCGGGGGCCGAAGCGACTCCTGGCTGCTGGACGACGCCGAGCCTGGGGGCTCGGGACCGAGGGGACCCGCCCGGGCCGTGCCCGCACCCGGACTCTCTCCATCCGCGCGGCTGCGAGACAGGCGACGGCGTGCCAGGGTGTCGCACGGCATAAGGTGGTGTGAGCTGAAGGACGGCCGGCGCGACAGGCGTCCCCCAGGGCCCGCGCCGCCCTCCGTGTCCGTCTCCACGTGGCTCAGCTCGCTGCGCTCGTCGTCCGCCTCGTCGCCTGCCGCGCGCCGCCCACCGGTGCCGGAGCACACGCTGCGGTCCATGGTGGACAGGGTGGAGTAGCCCGAGACGATTGAGCGCGTGTCCGCCGCAGGCCGCTCGTCGGGTGCCGTCGGGGGGCTGAGGCGACCGGGGACCTCCACGGCTGCGGGGTCCGGCAGCTGCTCCTCGGATGGCTCCTGCGTCCCCGCCGCGGCCTTGTGTGCCTCTTGCTCGGAGTCATCATCGGTGCTGCTGCCCAGGCCCCGCGCCTCGCGCCGCTTTTTCCGTTTGCGGTTGACCGCAGAGATGAAGGAGATCGCCAGCATCTCCCGGGCGTAAGGCTCTTTCTTGGGGACCCACGAACCCTGTGCCAGGAGACAATGAAGGTAAGGAAGGACTCATCACCTTGCAGGTTCCTACTCCCCACCCCATACATACCATGGCACCCAATCGCCATGTCCAAAACAAGCAAGTCCCCCCACACCAGCTGGCGAGAAGTTTCCCACCCACTCGGTGCCTGCTGGAGTGTCA
This sequence comes from Mesocricetus auratus, assembly GCF_017639785.1. Lineage (NCBI taxonomy): Eukaryota > Metazoa > Chordata > Mammalia > Rodentia > Cricetidae > Mesocricetus > Mesocricetus auratus. The sequence goes on along the minus strand of NW_024429191.1, from coordinate 75,321,846 downwards.
TCACCACCCAAGGATCACTACCGCGTGTTCCTATCTATAACTCAGCATCCTCTCTGATCTGGGAGCCGGGGAGGGTCTTCTCTAGTCACTTCCGGACAAATCCTTCAGACATACTAGAGACAGTCCCTGACAGTGTATCTGATACGGGATGCCCTCGTCCCGGTTGTAAAAGCATTCTTCGTGCTGGTCTTTCCTTGGCTACAAGCACCTGCCCTTCTCACTCTCCATCCACGGCCCTTGAGAAGCCTTCCTCTTCAGGGCACCGCCCTGGCCACTTCTCCCTTTTCACCTGCCAATCCCCAGCCCTAGATCAGTTCAATAACTTCTGTGTAGCTCTAGCTGACCTCACTCTATACCAGACTGGCTTTGAACTCAGACATCTCCATGCCTCTGCCTCCCCAGTGCTGGGATTAAAGGTTTATGCCCCCACACCCAGCTTCCAACTCTTGATTTCTTTCTTTTCCTTTTTTCATATTTATTTTAAGTGTGTGTGTGTGTGCATGAGTGTGTATGTGTGTGTGTATGTGTGCATGAGTGTGTATGGTTGTACACAGCTGAGTACAGGTGCCCGAGGAGGCCAGAGTTGTGGGAGCCCCTGAAGATGGACCTTTTGGTGTTTGTTAGCCCCACAATATGGGTCTTAGCAAATTCTTTTAAAATGTATTTTAGATTTGTTTTCTTGCTGTGTTTGAGTGTGTTGCCTGTGTGTATGTATGTGCACCATGCTCATGCCTGTTGCTGCGGGGGTCAGAAAAAGGCATTGGATCCCCAGATCTGGAGTTACAGTCATGTGAGCTGCCATGCGGGTACTGGGAACTGAACCCAGGTCCTCTGCTCTTATCCACTGACCCATCTCTCCAGCTCCCCACCCCTCCCACTCCAGCACTGCTGTCTTTTTTTTTTTGGTTTTTACGAGACAGGGTTTCTCTGTATTGTTTCGGAGGCTATCGGTCCAGCCCGGCCTCGAACTCACAGAGATCTGCCTGCCTCTGCCTCCCGAGTGCTGGGATTAAAGGCATGCGCCACCAACACCCGGCAGCACTGCTGTCTTTAGACGCTATGTGATCAGAAAGAGCACCCCACGGGCTTAGTGGTGGCTGTTGATGTGGCTGGGTATTTTAAACACAGACATCAGTGATAACAGAAGGCAGCACTGAGAGCTGAACTTAGAATCAAAACTGGGTCCCCAAGGCATTTGCTGAGGACAGAGGACACCTGAAGATCCCCACCCCGCGATGACCGAGACCATGTCTAAACTTCTAACTGCTTGAACTGAGCATCGCCTTTCCATCTATAAAGCGAGGATGGTGCAGAGCCCAGAGGTCTCGTAAAGATGGCATGGAGTGGGTGTGAGTGGCTGACTGTATGTGTGAACCCATACACTCGTCACTCAGTAACTCACTACAGTCTCAGATGGCCAAGTCAGTCTCCACGGACACTTTCTGAAAAATATACTGTGTGTGTTCGAGGCTCTGTGGCTAAGCTGAAGCCTCCAAAGAAGCGGACAGGCTGACACGGGGATCAAGGAGGCCCAAATCTGGAGAAGCTAGAATCCTACAGCGGGAGGTATTAGGGAGGTGTCATGTCTACTGCAGACAGGTGTGGCCATAGGGGACAATGAGGAGGACTTTTGTCCAGGAGCTCTTACAGAGGACATCGCTATCTGGCACTGAGCTACCTGAGCAGAGCAGCCTTCTGGGGCCTTCTCAACCCACTTCAGACTTTGACTCAGTTGAGGCCCTCATGACCCCACCATCAGGGCCCAGAGGCTTGCCATCTATTTCCTCTTTGTTGCTACCCCTTAAGGTACCTTCTCCTGCCTCTGGGGGTGGGGTGGGGGATGGGGTAGGGGATGGGGGGAGCCTCAGTCCCATCTTTTCTCATACAAGCTTCCCTCTACCCACAGGGCTTTGCATTTTTGCTCTGATGTCTCAGGTAGGCTTCTCATGTCTGTTCATGCATTCTCCCTTCCCTCATAGAGATCTGGCTGGTAAACTACACCCAGTTTCTGCTTCCACAGTGTCCCAGTACCCTACTAGGTAGTGTTGTTTGCTCATTAGCACAATACTGGAATCCATTAGCTGTTTTAATTCTTGTCGTGTGTGTTTGTGTGTGTGTGTGTGTGTTTCTATTTTCCTTTTCTTTCTTTTTTAAGATTTATTTATTATCTATACTGCATTCTGTCTGCATATATGTCTTCAGGCCAGAAGAGGGCGCCAAATCTCACTACGGATGGTTCTGAGCCACCATGTGGTTGCTGGGAATTGAACTCAGGACCTCTGGAAGAGCCGTCAGTGCTCTTAACCTCTGAGCCATCTCTCCAGCCTCCCCCCTTTTTTCGAGACAGGGTTTTTCTGTGTAGCTTTGTAGACCAGGCTAGCCTTGAACTCACAGATACCCGCCTGTCTCTGCCTCCTGAGTGTTGGTACCAAAGACATGTACTGCCGCCGTTACTACCACCACCCGGTGTGTGTTTCTTTTTTAAGATTTATTTTTTACTTTATGTGTCTATGTGAGAGCATGCATGTGTGTTCAACACAAGTTCAGTGCCCAAAGAGGGCATCAGATCTCCTAGGACTAGAGTTACAGGCACATGAGTTACACCCATGTGAGCTGCCATGTGGGTTCTGGGAACCAAATCCAGGTCTTCTGCAAGAGCAGCCAGCACTTCTAATCTCTAAGATCTCTCTCTCTCTCTCTCTCTCTCTCTCTCTCTCTCTCTCTCTCTCTCTCTCTCTCTCTCTCTCTCTCTCTCTCTCTCTCCCCAACCCCTATGGTAGTATTCCTATGTAAGCAGTTAAATAACATTATTTTTAGATTTATTTTTATTTTTTGTGCATGCCTTTGTGTGTGCGCGCTTATATGTGCATGCATGCACGAAGGGCCTGGAGGACACAAGAGAGTGCTCGATGCCCTGGAGCCATCAAATGTGGGGTGCTGGGAACTGAACTCTGGTTCTCTGCAAGAGCAGCTCATGCTCCACAGCTGAGCCATCCCTCTCTCTAGTCCCTAAGTATGCATAAATAAATATTTAAACACTAGGCAAATATAGTTGTCCATCACTTCCTAGTGGGGATGAATTCTAAGAAACATATCATGAAGTGATTTCATATTGTTTGACCATCATGGCGTGTACTTACATAAACTTTGCAGTATTAACCTTCTACACATGTAAGGCTGTACTGGACCACTTTCATATATTACCCACTATTGGCTAAACTATCATTGTGAAACAGACTTTTTTTTGAGACAGGGTTTCACTGTGTAACAGCCTTGGCTGTCCTGGAACAAGTTCTGTAGACCAGGCTGACCTTGAACTCAAGGAGATGCATCTGACCACCACTGACTTTTAAATTATATTATTGTGGTGGTTTGAATAAGAATGGCCCCAGCAGCTCATGACTTGAATGCTGAGTCATCAAGGAGTGGCAGGATTTGAAAGGATTGTAAGGACTAAGAGGTGTGGCCTTGATGGAGCAAGTTGGGTGAGTTTCCAAAGCCTATGCCAACCCCATAGTTTCTCTCTTTCTGCCTGTGGATCAGGATGCAATTCTCAGCTACTGCTCCAGTGTCTGCCTGCTGCAGGCTTCCTGTCATGATGATAATGGACTGAACCTATAGAGGCAAGCTCCAATTAAATGCTTTCTCTTTATAATTATCTTTGCTGCCGGGCGTTGGTGGCGCACACCTTTAATCCCAGCACTCGGGAGGCAGAGGCAGGCGAATCTCTGTGAGTTCGAGACCAGCCTGGACTACCAAGCGAGTTCCAGGACAGCCTCCAAAGCCACAGAGAAACCCTGTCTCGAAAAACCAAAAAAAAAAAAAAAAAAAAAAAAAATTATCGTTGTCTTGGTCATGATGTCTCTTCACAGCAATAGAGCAGAGACTAAAACCACTATTTTCTAACTAAGATTCTATAAAACTGGATAAATATATGAATTATTTAAAATTAAAACAACTAAGTCAGTTGTGATGACATACACCTCCAATCCCAGTACTCAGGAAAAAGGCAAGAATTTGGACTACATAGAGAGACCCTGTCTCAAAAACAAACAAATGATTTGGCAGGTAAAGGAATTTGTCACCAAGCCTGAGGACCTGAGTTCAACCCCCAGGATTTGCATAGTGAAAGACAAGAATGCACTCTCAAAAGTTGTCCTCTGACCTCCATACACACACCATAGCATATGCCTTGGAATGCTCAAGTGTGTGCACATATACACAATATATAAATGTAATTTTCCAGGTGTTGGTGGCACATGCCTTTAAACCCAGGACTCGGGAGGCAGAGGCAGGCAGATCTCTATGAGTTTGAGGCCAGCCTGGTCTACAGATCGAGTTCCAGGACATCCTCCAAAACAAAACAAAAAAAATGTAATTTTAAAAAATAACAACAAAAAACCCAAAACATTTTCCCCTTGAAATATTTGTTACAAATTACCAGTGAAGCCATCTAGACCCGGCATTTTCTCTGTTGGAAAGTTTTTACACTAAAATTAAATGTCTTTAATACATGCAGGACTATTTTTTTAATTTGTTTATTTATTATAGATACATTGTTCTGTCTGCATGCAGATCTCACTATGGATGGTTGTGAGTCATCATGTGGTTGCTGGGAATTGAACTCAGAACCTTTGGAAGAGCAGCCAGTGCCCTTAACCTCTGAGCCATTTCTCTAGCCCCACGCAGGACTATTTAGGTTATCTATTTCTTATGCAAATTTTGACAGTTTGAATCCTTCTAAGTATAGGTCTATTTCTTTTAAGTCACCGAGTTTATGGACACAGAGCTGCTTATAGTATTCTCTGAGTATTTGTGGAGTCTGTAGTGATGTCCCTGTGTTAGTAGTGTCTGTCTGTGTGGTCTGTACTGATGTCCCTGTGTTAGTAGTGTCTGTCTGTGTGGTCTGTAGATGTCCCTGTGTTAGTAGTGTCTGTCTGTGTGGTCTGTAGATGTCCTTGCGTCATCCTTAGTATTGGCAATTTGTGCTCTCTTTATTCTGTCAGTCTGGTTAGAAGTTTATCAGTTTTATTGATTTTTCCCCCACAGAAACAGCTTGTAGTTTCATTGATTTTTTCTTACTTGTTTTTAATTTCATTGATTTCTCACTCATTGTATTGTTTCCTTTTTTTTACTATGTTAAATTCCCAGATAGCCCTCTTTTTGTTTATCTGTTTGTTTGTTTGGTTTTGAGACAGGATCTTGTAGGTAGCCCTGGCTAACCTGGACCTCAGTATGTAGCCCAAGCTGTCTCCCAAATGTTGGAATTACAGGCATGAGCCACCATACTCAGCTTTCCCTAGAAACCTTAAAACATACTTATCACAGCAGACATACTTGCTGTTATTTTCATTTCACAGAGAAGGAAGCTGCAATCCAGAAAGAATACCCAAACATCCTAAAACTAAGTGGCAAAGCCAGGCCCCAGACTTGGGATTTTCTGCCTCCTGAGTTACTCTAGTGATGCCAGCCTCTCAGCTACCCAACGGAAGCCAGCCCTTCTTTTACATCAGAGGCCTCTCTGAGCACCAAGGTTACCATCTCCGCTTCCTCTCAACACTCAGTATCCCCACCTTCCTGCCCGCAGAGCCTAACCATTCTAATTCTCTTGATCAAAACCCAAAGTGAGCTGCCTTGTCCAGGCAGAATGCATTTAGGACGCCTTGGCACTAACCTTGGACTTGGCTGAACTACAGGTGGTGGAATCTGTTGACAAAAGAAAGGAAACTAAATGTTAGACCAGGAAGGCTAAGCTGGGGTCACATTAACGCATCTTCCTTGCCTCAAAGGTTCAGAGATGAAGGTGTTCTCCCCAGGCCCCAGCAGTGCCATTGGCTGACAGCATAGTCTATGGGAGTGACCCAGAGCATAAGATGATGTCAGCCACCACATCTTTTAGAGGCAGGAAGTGACATCAGGCTGTGGGCTCCTGAGTCTTCACTAGCCCAGGGTTAAGGACTAAGGACAAAGGAGGTTTTACTTTGGGCCTGGCTCCTCTCCCCACGCCCCTCCTGCCCCGTGACTCTGAAGCACTGGAGAGAAAATGCCAGTATCGGATGCAGTCCACAGAAGTCACAATGGTGCAACACAGCACGTCACAGACAGTCTGAAGAGCATGGAGACCACACAGTGCAGAGAGGCGTGTGCCCCACCCCCACCCCACAAGAAGGAAAAGGGACCACATTAAGTGACCACGTAAGAGAGCAGAGATGAGGTGGATAAGACGCAGGGGCAGTGGACTGGTGACAGAGCCAACATCGACCTGCCCTTAAGGGGCAAGGACCCTTTTTACAGCCAGTCAAAACCGGTACAGCTGAGGGACCAGAGTCCCCCTCCTTAGTGTCTCCAGAGTGGAGAAGGAACCAGATAACAAGACCCGGCAGTGTCCTCTCCACAGCTGGAGAGGGAACAGGTTGGTTCAAAGGCCTGGGATATGGAGCAGGTGCAGTTAATCCACACTCTGGGCAGGCAGGTTAGAGGCCCCTCCCCAGCCCCCTCCCCCCTGCAAATGGTAAGAAGAGCAAGAATGGCCGACCACACTCGACACACACGGGGCAGGCGGCAGCAGGTGATTAGAAGAGACAGGGGGCTTCCCTTTACCCACCCCATCTCACGACTAGGGCTGCTGCTGGGTCCCCTCTCTTTGGGACAAGAACTGGACATGCCAGGGCAGTGTGGCCAGACATGAGAAGAACTAGAGGCTGGGACCAAGAAGAAAAGGGCCATTCATTTAAAATGCCTCACCCTGCCTCTGGAGCAGGGCTGCCAGGATGGGCCTGAACTGAGGTAGGAGCTGTCATTTTAGAATGATGTCTAGGGGTGATATCACTGGTCCCGGCAGAGGCTGGATCCACACACAAGCTTCCCTCGTCTTGGTCGACCTGAAATGCTTGCTCTGCACACAGAAGGCCACAGAGCTGGGGGCTGGCAAGGGGTCTGGCTTCCTTCCAATAAGGGAGCACAGGGACAGGAGGAGGCAGCATGGGACCACCGGCCACTTGTGGACCTGCACTGCCAACTGCTATGTCAGGCTGGGGTCCTCACGGCTGGGGACATGTCTACCACTCTGGCCTGCCCAGCCTTCTTATAATCACCCGCCACTGTTAGTGACCGAGGCCGCGACACCGCACTATACCCTTTAAATCTCCAACAGGTCCGCTGGAGGAGGAGGGCAGGAGAAGAAGAGGGAAGGGAGGACAGAGGAGGTGGGCAGAGATTGAGGGGAGAAGAGGGACAGGGTACAAGGAGAGAAGGAAGAGAAGTTATAAAGAGGAATGCACCCAGAAGAACACTGCCAGCTGTGAGACTTAGGAACGTGAGGATGACTGAACACGGGCCTGCCCGCTCCTGGGGATGCTCAACACACACCTGGATTTTTCCCAGAGAGGGAGAAACCACTATGGTCATCTTGGGGTGCTGCCAGGCCAGGATCTTGGGGGGAGGTAGGGAAGATAAACATCTGGCCAGGCACCTGGGATGCTCAAGAAGGCAGAGCCACCCCCCATCTCTCCCCTCCCAGGCCCCTGCACTTACCTGAGCCTGGATCACTGGGGGGCACTGTCCTGCCAATGTTGGGCAGGAGGTACTCAATGTTGGGCACTGACTGTGGCTCCTTGTCATCAACAGGAGTCTGCAAACGGGGGGAGGGCGTCAGCCAGCAGCCTCCCGGATGGCCAGCCCTCAGGCTCCCCCCAATGTGGTGGCCTGATGACAGGATTCAGTCTCTTCAAGGGTGGGGCTGGCTCCTCAATGGGAACATCCCACAGTGCCGCTAGGTGTCACACCACCAGGACGGAACCCTGAAGGCTCCCTCAGCTAATAACAAGGGCCTTGTCTCTCCCCTCAGACTGGACTATCCCACAAGCTAAATACTGGGTTTCCTCGGGGTTTGACCGTGTCTCCCCATCGGATTGGCACTTCTGAAGGGAAGGGCTGTGTCTCCTCCATCAGACTGCAGGTGCCTTGGGTCAAGGATCCTCCTTTACTTCAATCTCTTTGTTTTGTTTTTAAGATTTTATTTTAACGCTTTTTATGTCTGGATAGTTTGACATTATGCATACCGGTGTATCAGATACCACTGGAACTGGAGTACACATGACTGAGTAGCCATGTGGGTCCTCTGGAAAGGCAAAGTACTCTTAGCTACTGTGCCGTTTCTCCACTCTGTTATTTTATTTTTTGAGTCAGGGGTTCTCTGTGTAGCCCTGGCTGTCCTGGAACTCACTCTGTAGACAGGCTGGCCTCGAACTCACAGAGGTCTGCCTGCCTCTGACTTCCAAGTGCACCACCACTGCCCAGCTGCTCTTTTCTTTTTAATTATGTGTGGTTATTTATGAAAGTGTGGGTTTGTGTACTTGAGCGAGTTCCTGTGGAGGCCAGGGGTGGGGCATCAGAAGTCCTGGAGCCAGAGGTGGCTGTGAGAGCTGAATGTGACCTCTGGCCATCTCTCTACTGCCACAACCCTTTGAGGCCTGCCACACCCCCCCTCCAGGACAGGTGGGTCACCTCAGACCACACCCACCCACCCTCTCGGCACTTACTCTCTCTCCTTTGTCCTCATCATCACTGAAGAACCAGTCTGACTGAAGAAGAGACAAAAGACAGGAGTGAAATTAGCATGGGGAGAGGGTAGATGGGGTTCCTCAACCTTTGGGCCAAAGGACTCACAGTCCCGAGGATGACTCCTCTTTTGAGAGGGTTCAACTTGATAGCTATGAGAACCCTTAGGGGGAGACAAAGTGGGACCACCATGTGGGAGAGAAGCAGACCAGGCTAGGGAGAGCCCACCACAAGCAGGTGACAGTTTTTCACAAACTGGTCCTGGGTGCCTCACTGGTGTATATCTCCAGAGCCAGCCAGGAGGCCTTGGCGGCAGCACCCTCTAGTGGACACTCGGTGCACTGACGGTGTCGAGGAGCCAGACAGCAGCTGCTGCGCCTGCTGGGCAGTGTTTCCCACCATCCATCCCTGGCTCCACACTAACACCTGGGTGTCACACTCTATCCAGTGAAGGAAACACCTGGAAACAGGTGTTAGCATCCCTCAGGGACACACAGGCAAGAGCTTTCTCATAAATGCCAAATACACGGCCTGGTGGCTCACGCTGTAAGGGAGCCTGTGGCTAGAGAGTTGAGTCCAAGGGCAGCCCAGGCTACACTGTGAATTCCAGTCCTTGTCAAACAAAACAGGTTAAAAGATAAAAACAACCGCATGCGAGAATCCAGAGGTTCAGACTACTTACAAATGGCCAATTACATGGGGCTTCCAGCAGCAGGAATGGAGGAGAGCAAGTAACTATCTGTGCTGACGGAGCACCATTTTGAAACCAGAATTTTGTTTTGTTTTTTAAGACAGGGTTTCTCTGTGTACACGCCTTGGCTGTCCTGGAACTCACTCTGTAGACCAGGCTGGCCTCAAACTCACAGAGATACACCTGCCTCTCAAGTGCTGGGGTTAAAGGTCTGCGCCATCACTGCCTGTCTGAAACCAGAAATTTTATATTCTGCTAAACTCTCATTTATATTGAAGAATGAGCCCAGGCATACTGGTGCAAACCTACAATCCAGCACCAGGGAGGCAGAGGTAGGAAGATTGCCACAAGTTTGAAGCTAACCTAGTCAGGCCAACGAGGGCTCCATGAGACCTCGTCTCAAAAAAAAAAAGTAAATGAATTGTAGCATATATGCTGTCCTTTTTTATTTTATTTTTTGAGACAAAGTACCATGTATCCCAGACTGGCCTTGAACTCCTGATTCCCCTGCCTCTACCTCCCAAAGGCTGGGATTATAGGTGTGAACCACCACACATGGCTCTAAGATATCTGAAGATATTTTAAGGACAATTGGGGGCTCTGTAGATAAAGTCCTTGGACATACGAATGAAGACCAGAGCTTAGATCCCAGCACTCGCGTAAAGAGACAGGCACAGCGATAAAGCTTTAAGCTCCAGCACCGGAGAGCAAAGACAGGTGGCTCTGGCTTTGTTGACCAGCCAGCCTAACTGATACAGTGAGCTCCGGTGAGAGGCCTTATTCATAATATGGAGAGTGACAGAGGAAGACACTGGACGCCTGTCAACTTCTGGTCTCCAGATGTGCACACACAGGCAGTGCACCAGCACACACATAACAATTCATAGATCTGCAGGAGACTAGAAAAATATACTTAGGTGCTATGGGGATGGCTCAGTGGCTTGGTGCTCTCCCAGAAGACCCAAGTTTGATTCCCAGCACCCACATGGCAGCTCACAATCTGCTATAACTACAGAATCTAGTGCCCTCTTCTGGCCTCTGCAGGCATAGCAACACACATGGGTACACATGAATGCAGGAAATACCACACACATAAAATATTAAAATATATCTGTAAAAATATTGATTTCTTTAGCAACTCAACAGACAAATCTGAACTAGTGAACATACTTTGAACCTTGCCCTCAGTCATTAGAGAACATACATTCTTCTACAACATTTACAATAATTCAAAAGTCAAGCCTGCCCTGGGCCGCCATGGGATTCTGAAAGCTCTTCAGAGTCTACACTGCACAATCTCTGTCCTCTACTCACAATGCAGTAAAATGAGAACCAGTGGTAATTTTACAAGAGCTAGCCCCTCCCAGACTTCACACAGAGCAGTATCACAACAGTGGTAATTTTACAAGAGCTAGCCCCTCCCAGACTTCACACACGGAGAACATGTCATAGCACACAGAGCAGGATCACAACTCTTCAGAAGTTGTTGAGAGTAGGCAAAAGCAAACCACAGAGTAGAAAAACACATTTTCAAAGAGACAGCCAATAAAGACCTCATAGGCAAAATACACAAAGAGCTCTTAGAACTCAAAACTGGAAAACAAACAAAAATGGACCAAAGACCTGGACATCCCATCAGAGAAAAAAACATGACAAAGCAGAATACGAGGGTTGGGGCTGTGGCCCAGTGGTAGAGCCCTTGCTTAGCATGTGTGAGGCTGTGGGTTCAATGCCCAGTAGGCAAACATGTGAATGAGGCTCTACATCATACACATCTAGGACATGCAAATTAAACAACACACTACCACTATGCAGCCAATGACCTTGACAACACCAACACTGACAAGAACTGGAACAAGGCTGGGTGTGGTGGGGAGGCTGAGGCAGGGGGATCTCTGTGAGTTTTGTGAGGCTATGGAGTTCCAGACCAGACAGGGCTCCACAGTACTAAGACCTTGTTTGTATCAAGGGAAAAAGAGAAGAAAGGAAAGGACAGCGACTTTCAGCTCTCATCATTACTGGGACAGATGACAGGCCACTCTGGGGTGTACTCATGGCTGTCCACTAAGCTAACTACACTCTTCGTGTGACCTGGCAGGTGTGCTCGTGTGTGCTAACCCAAGGGACGGAAAGCTTAAGTCCATACACAGATGGGCACAGAGCTGTCTGGAGCAGCTCTGTTTATAATGGTTAAGACTTGAGGGCACAGCTGTTTGCTGTGGTCTGGACAAGTCCCTCAAGGGCCCATGTATTAAATAAAGGCTTGGTCCCAGGTGACTCTTCTGGAAGGCACTTTAGGAGGTGGGGTGTTGCGGGCGTACCCCTAAGGGCAGGGTGGGACCCAGTCTACCATCCTCCCTCTTCCTCTTTGCTCCTTGGCCGAGCAGGTGAGCAGTTCCAGCTGCAATCACACTGTGGTACCTCACCAGAGGCCAATGGCAGCCAGAGACACACATGAACCGGGAGCGAAAATGAACTTTTCTCTCAAGTCAGTTATCTCTGGTATTTCCCTACAATGATCAAGAGCTAACTAACAATCCTTTAGCATAGGAAACCATTACACAAACCATCATCTGGCCAATGGGATTTTATTCAGTATCAGAGCCAGGGATGGTGGTACACACGTGAAATCTCAGCACTTAGGAGGCAGAGGCAGGAGGACTGATTCAAGTTCCAGGGCAAACATCAAGATGTGGTTTCGAAAGCAAACAAAACAGCACAGACTCATGAAATGCCTCGAGGTGGCTGCCTTGCACCCCACGAGTGGCCTCCATATTACGGTGGATACAGTGTAAGAACCTGGAGTCCCAGGGCAAAGCTGACAGGATGGTTATGGTTAGGGCTGTGTGGATGATTCGTATGACAAATGAGGGACACATGCACATCTGTCCAGGCCCACAGGATGAACTCTAATGTCAACCGTGAATGCAGCAGATGGCGGACATGAGCTGTCAGAGTCTCAGTGGTGCTGGGTATGGAACCCAGGGCTATGCATAGTAAAGTCTGTGATCAGCTCTCTATCATGACAGAGTTCCCCTTCGGGGATGTGGGTAATGGGGAAGGAAGGGTTCCCGTGGAGAGGTCAGAGGTATTTCTGTGTCTTCTGATTAATTTTGCTATGCATCTAAACCTCTCTGAAAATGTTAAGAAAAAAATGTCCTCGATAAGAGGTAAAATGAGGAACTGGATAGATGGTTCAGTGGTTAAAAGCACTGATTGTTCTCTTAGAGGACCTGAGTTCAATTCCCAGCACCCACATGGCAGCTCACAACCCTCACACAGGCAAAACACCAATGCACATAAAAATAAATTCCTAAAAAGTAAGAGAGGTAAAGTGAACTCAGAAAGTTGTGACCTTGCATCCAATTGTCAAAAAATAGAGACAACTGAAGCAGATGAGCTGAGAACTAACTTATGGAGCTAAGGTATAAAAACCAGAGACTGAAGATACACAAGGTAGGTAAAAAGACATTGAATTTTTATTGTGGTGGTGGTGGTTGAAACATGGTCTTACAACATATCCCAGGCTGGCTTCAAAGTCACAGAAATCTTCCTGCCTCTGCCACTGGAGGTCTGGGATACAGATGCGAACCACCAAACCATACCGAAAGGTGTTTAAAGCCATGCTTTGCAAAAAGAGATACATAAATCCTTGACATGTGTGGTCAAGACAAATGAAAGTAGGTCTGGAGAGATGGCTCGGTGGTTAAGAGCACCAGTTGCTCTTCCAAAGGACCTGGGCTCCATTCCCAGCACCCACATGACAATTAACAACCACCTGTAACTCTAGTTCCTGGAGATCCAACACCCTCTGCAGACACCTGGTGCACAGAACATCTATACGTATAAAATATAAACATCAGAAAACAACTGAGCTATGCTGGGATGCATCTCTGTTGGAGTACTTGCTTAACATGGTAAAACCCTGGATTTGATCTTCAGAATACCATAAACCAGGAGGCAGAGGATCAGAAGTTTGACATCATCCTGAGCTGCTTAACCTGGAGACCAGTCTGCTTACGGGAGATGAAGTCTCAAAATGCAGACACCCTAGCAACCTCAGGAAGCCTGAGAACAAGGAGCAGTACCAGTCAGGGAGGCTGAATTTGACCCCTGGTCCCAGGGAGTTTTAGAAAGGCAGCTGTAGAAAGCCAGAGAGTTAGCTGTTAACAGTCTCAAAAGGGGCCACAGTCCAGAGGCAGAGGCAGGCACATCTCTGAGTTCGAGGCCAGCCTGGTCTACAAGATGAGTTCCAGGACAGCCAGGGCTACACAGAGAAACCCTGTCCTGAAAAGCATTAAACAAACAGCCCTGAGTCTGAAAAGTGAAAGTGTGGGCAGCTAGAGGCTCACTTCAGGCAGGAAGCACAAGCCCCCCCTGGGTGGGAGCAGATCCTATGAGCTGAGAATAGCCCGAAGCCTCACATTCATCAGAGAATGGTCTCTGCAGCCACCTATCGGAAGTCACTGCTACAGGACCCGAAAACTCGAACCCTGCAGTGATACTCTATCAGGGAGAGTATCCCTCAGGAAGCCTTAAAAGGTGGAAAACAGTCCTCACTACTGCGGATCTCTGTTACTTCCCATACCCCCAACACGTCTGGGAGACCCCCCACCCTAGGGGGTCTCAAGAAGGCCAGAAAAATCTTCCCATCCCACACAGTGTGGCCACAGGGGTCCCTGGCACACACAGAGGGAGGTCACTAAAACAAAGATGCTCTGGCAAGGGCTTGTCCAACACAGAGCTGACACCAGCACAAACCCCGGGAAAGGGGGTTGATCACAGAGTCAACAAATACCTCCTGCCCAGTGCAGAGAATTGACAAGATCCAAGTTTTGGGGAGGTAGGAAGTGCTCCAGCACCTCAGTTTTTATTTTTTCCCCTTTTGTGCATCCTGCCAGAGTCCTCATCACCCTCTCTTTTTAAAAAACAAACAAGCAAAACAAAAAATCAAGACACAAAATAAAGCAAAAACACTATCAAAAAACATAGAAGAAAGGAAAAGAGAACAAAAGGAAAAAAGGAAAAAGATCACTCATAATAAAAACAATGTGCAATCAAAATTAGAAGAATGTATGAAAAGGAATAAAAGATAAAGCATAATTTTAAACACAATGAGGGATGAATGCTGCTGAAAGTGTCACAGAGGAGAAGGGACGGACAGACAGGCAGCACTCTGCTGGCTACTGCCCAGCTCCCTTGGTGAACTCAGGAATCTGTTGGGAGAGGGCCTAGGGCAGTGGCTCACGCCCTTTGAAAGAACAAAGCAGGGTAGTCACTGCGAGCTTGAGGCCAGGGCTACACAGCAAGACCCTGGTTTTTTGGTTGGTTGGTTGGTTGGTTGGTTGGTTGGTTGGTTGGTTGGTTGGTTGGTTGGTTTGGGTTTTTTAGATAGGGTTTCTCTGTACACTCTGTAGCCCTGACTGTCCTGGAACTCACCGTAGACCAGTCTGGTCACCATAGACCAGCCTGGCCTGGAACTCAGAGATTTACCTGCCTCTGCCTCCTGAGTGCTGGTATTAAAGGTGTGCATCACCACCACCCGGCTTCTAGCATGGTTTGACAATGTTGCTTTTACAGTAGTTTGTTTTCTCTTCTCTGAGTGGTACTGGGGATTGAGCCCTCAAGAGTAGGCTGCTCAACAGGCAGATCTCCAAATAACACAACAAGCGACATCCAAACTACAATACAGAAAGAAGCCAAGAACACGAGAAACCTGCCAACAGGCTCTCCCAAATCACAGGTTCTGAAAAGGGGCTGAGATGGCTCTGACTGAGGGCACTTGCTACTCGTGCAGAGGATCCAGGTTCACTTTCCAGTACCCACATGCCTCACACCTCTGTAGTTCTAGTTCCAGAAGCTCCCACATTCTCTGCAGGCACTTGGTGACATACACACACACAGGCAAAACATATACATTACATATATGTGTATATTCGTACATATATATGAATGAGATACTGTAATAGCAAATTCTAGATGAAAATTTCAAAAGCTTACTAGTAAAAATAATCATTGACAGAGGACGAATAACAGGCAGATAAAGTCAGTGTAGATCTGGTGAGGAAAGTCAGCAAAGTAGAGGAAAAGGTCAGAAAAAAATAGACTTGGAGAAAAACATTAAAAATGTTGGAAATTAAAACCTCAGCGACTCCAATAACGGCACAGCAGTGCCAATAGACTCAGTGGAGCAGAGAAGGAATGCCGGGATGGAGGGTGTGCTGGCTAGCTTCATGGCCACAGACACAAACAGAGGGACTCTCAATTGAGAAAATGTCTACATAGGATTTCGTATAGGCAAGTCTGTTGGGCAATTTCTTCATTAATGATTTGATGTGGGAAGGCCCAGCCCATTGTGAGTGGCACTGCTCCTGGGTTCTTTAAGAAAGCAGGCTGAGCAAGCCACAGGGAGCAAGCCAGTAAGCAGCATCCTCCATGGCCTCTGCTTCATTTCCTCCTCCATGTTCCTGCCTTGACTTCCTTCCATGATGAACTGTGACATGGAAATGTCAGCAAAACAAGCCCTTCCCTCCCCAGGTTGGTCATGGTGTTTCAGCTAGCTCCTGACTAAGACAGAGGACAGCTGGACAAAATACAACAGTCTAACAATAGAGAAAAAAACGTGAGCATGACCACAACAGTGATCAAGAGACCATACTGAAGCAGTCACAGGATAGAGGGAGCTCAGATTAAAACTAAGGGCATCCAGACTGTATTCCACGAATAAGGAAGAGAAACTGCCAAATCTAGAGAACAAATGAACCCCCAAAGAGAACCCAAACAATCTTGAAGAACCTCTTCAAGGCAGATTACAGGCAAGGTGTAAAAAGAAAAAGAAACAATATTATACGCTGTAGGGGAAAAGTGGACTCATCTTCAAACACAGATCTGTCAGAAATACACAAATGCTCTCACCAGCGAGCCAGAGGCAGCAAAGCATGGTTTGCAAGCCAAGTCTGGGAGGTATGGAAATAACAGCTAACTGGGATCCAGCAGCTATGGTCTGACACTGACAGGAAGCTAAGACTATTTCAAGATGATAACAGAGGTTCTTGACAGATGAAGTCAGCACAGCAGAAGCCGCTGACTGGAGTCCTCTACACGGAGGACAAGAAAGCCTCCATCATGAGGATGCACCAGAGAGTAAACCTCATGAGGAAGAAGAGATAGACAGCAATAGAAGAGGAAAGACAGAAGAAGAGATAGTCCAGCAATAAACCGAAAATTCCTCCATACTACTGGGGAGAAAAGGACAAGCAATAACTCAAGCTGCCAAATGACAGGAATTAGTAAATACCACTTAGTTATGCCCTTTCATGTAAATGCTATCAACCCATCAATAAAGAGACACAGACTAGCTGGCTGGATTAAAAAAAAAAAAAACAACCCAGTTATCTGTTTCCAAGAAACACACTTCATCAGCAAAGATTACCACAGACGGAGTCAAAGGATAGAAGTCAGGCTAGCAAGCAATGGGAGCTGAAATCACATTGGTGTAGCAATTCTAGCATACCCTAAGTAAATGTCAAAACAGAATTAAAAGAATGGAGAAGGAGCTACACACAGTAAAAGGAACAGGCTGGGTATATGACTTGGTTGGCAGTGTGCTTACCCAACACACACAAGGCTCTGAATTCATTTCCCAGCATGGAAAAAAAGTTAATAAAATTAATAATAAAAGTTATTAGAACGGAGAATACAGCTCAGTTGGTAGGGTGCTTGCCTAGCATCTATGAAACCCTGGGTTTCATTTCCAGTACCACAAAAAACAGACATGTCATACACATGGAGGTTCAATGTCATCTTGGCTATATAGTGAGTTTGAGGGGCAGCCTGGGCTACGTTTTCAAAAGGTCTAACACTCTCTTCTGAGCTCCAAGGGTGCATAGACATACATGCAGGCATAACTCCCATACACACAAAAATTTTTTTAATTGAAAAAGATGGTCTAGCCGGGTTGTAGTGGTGCACACTTAATCCCAGCACTTGGGAGGCAGAGGCAGGTGGATCTCTTCCAGTTTGGGGCCAGCCTGGTCTACAGAGTGAGTTCCAAACCAGGAATGCAAAGAGGTGCATTTTCAGCATTCTCATTCAGTACAGAGGTTGAAACCTTCACTAAAGCAGTGAGAGAAGCCGGGCGTTGGTGGCGCACGCCTTTAATCCCAGCACTCGGAAGGCAGAGGCAGGCGAATCTCTGTGAGTTCGAGACCAGTCTGGACTACCAAGCAAGTTCCAGGACAGCCTCCAAAGCTACAGAGAAACCCTGTCTCGGAAAAAAAAAAAAAAAAAAAAAAAAAGCGGTGACAGAAAGAAATGAAGGGCACAAACATGAGCAGAAGACATCAGAGAGCTACTGTTTACAGACAACAGATCCCATACTTAAAGTCCCAAAGGTCCCACTGGAAAACTCTTGGATCCAATGAACACTTCCAGCAAATAACAAAATCAACAGACAAGAATCAATAGCCATTCTATATACCAGTAACGACCCTGTTGAGAAGAAACCACAAAAAAAAAAAAAAAATCCATTAACAGCAAACAAAACAAAAAGAAAACCAAAACACCAACTAAATCAGCAACCCTAGGGGGCCAGTGAGGTGGCTCAGAGGGTTAGTCACCAAGGCTGCAGCCTGAGTACAGTCCCAGGGACCCACTTGGTGGCAGGAGAAGACCGACCTCAGCAAGCATTCTAACCTCTACACCCATGCAGTGACACACATGCTATCTCCCGCCCCAACACACACAAGTAACAGTGAATGAATAGATAGGTAAATAAACAAACAAAATCCAGGGGAAAAAATACCCTAGCAATTGGAGCCAGTGGGATGGCTCTCAGTGGGCACAGGGGCTGGCTGCCAAGCCCAACAACCTGGGTTCAGCCCTCAAGTCCCACATGGTGGAAAGAGAGAGCAGATTCCTTCGAGCTGTGCTCTGACTTCTATACACATGTGCTGTGGCACATAACTGGGGCACACACGTGCCCATGTGCACACACACACACACACATTAATTAATCATTCTTAAAACTCTATGAAACATCTCTACAATAAAAATGGCAAAACACTGAAGAAAGAACCTGAAGATACTAGGAGATATTAAAAGTCTTCTCATAGCCGGGCGGTGGTGGCGCACGCATTTAATCCCAGCACTCGGGAGGCAGAGGCAGGCGGATCTCTGTGAGTTCGAAGCTGGGCTGGACCGACAGCCTCCAAAACAATACAGAGAAACCCTGTCTCGTAAAACCAAAAAAAAAAAAAAAAAGTCTTCTCGTGCTGATAAACTGGCAAAATTAATACTGCAAAAATGGATGGATCACCAAAAGGTGTGTATAAATTCAATAAATCACCATCCAATTTCCAATGCCATTCTTTAAAGAACTATTAAAAAAAAGTATAAAATTCATATGCAAGTACAAAAGACTCCAAATAGCCAAAGCAAGTCTAAAGAAGAGTGAGCAATGTTGGAGACATCACAAAGCCTGATCTCAAACTATACTACAGAGCGCTGGTAACAACAGAGTAGTGCAACAGAACGAGAGGAGCCACGAGGGGCCATGCGCAAACCTACTCTCCCAGCACTCAGGAAGTAGAGGCCGGAGGATTAGGAAGTCAAGGCTGTCTCAAAAGAAGAAAGAAGAAGAAGAAAGGAGGAAGGAGACTGTGGAGGATGTAGGGACTGAGGAACGCTTACTCACTGCTGGGGCGGTATAAACCGGTGCAGCTACTACAGAAGTCAGTGTGGGGGGGTCCTCAAAAAACTCAAAACTACTTGCATAGCCGGGTTTACTGATGCATTTTTTCATGATATCTAAGAAAGGAACAAGCCTGGATGTCCACTAAAAGAAGAATGTATAACAAAAATGTAATACACACACATAAAATGGAATTATATTTAGTCATAAGGAAAATCAGGATCATGACATCTACCAGAAAATGGATAGAACCATAGATCTTTTTTATGCTTGTTTTTTTGTTTTTGTTTTTGTTTTTGTTTTTTGAGACAGGGTTTCTCTGTAGACCAGGGTGGCTTGAACTCAGAAATCTGCCTGCCTCTGCCTCCCCATGTGCACACATGCATGCACTCACACATGTGCAGGAATACACACACACACACACACACACTCACACACACACACGTATCCCATGAAAATAGAAAGGGACCATGTTTGGGAAGAAAGAGGTGTTAAGGGACGGGGAGCTAGGAAAAGGGACAGAGTAACGGAGTACTTGTGGCATGAGAGCAGAAAAGAGAGATTAGGACAGAGGAAGGAGACCAGCAGAATAGGGCTCAGTGGGGAAAGACACTTACTGTGCAAGCCTGGTGAGTTCAAGCCCCAGGGCCCGCAAAAAGTAGAAGAGAATCATCTCCAGAGCTGTCCTATGATGTCCACACACATACATGGAGTGTGTACCCCCTACACACTATGCACATACACACTACTAATAATAAATAAAAGGGGTGTAAAGAGGATGGGGCCAGTGGGGAAGTAGACTGAGCAATAACACATACGTATGAAAATGCCATTATGAAACCCATTACTTTATACCACTTTAAATTTTTTAAAAGAATTATAGGGGGAAAGTGGGAAATGAACTATACATACAAAATATAGACAATTAAAGTAGCACACGCCTTTAATCCCAGCACTTCAGAGACAGAGGCAGAGGCAGGAGGATCTGAGTCAGCTTGATCTGACTACTAGGCTAGGATTATATAGTGAGAGCCTACCTCAAAATAAACACACATACATAATATAAAAAAAAATAGCCAGGCAGTGGTAGCGCACGTCTTTAATCCCAGCACTCGGGAGGCAGAGGCAGGCGGATCTCTGTGAGTTCGAGGCCGGGCTGGACCGACAGCCTCCAAAACAATACAGAGAAACCCTGTCTCATAAAAAAACAACACACACACACACACACACACACACACACACACACACATATGTATGTAGTTCTAGAAAGAGACCAAAATTCACATAAAGAGAAACAAAAATACTTGACTAAAGACATTTAAATTTGCTGAAATAATTGTTCAAGCACATAGTATCCCAAGTCTAGTCCTTTCACTGTATTGAACTTCCCTAACAGTCTAAGGAACATATAACCTGTAATGTGTCACTACTAATAGGTACAAAGTGTGGAATGGGGGAAACTGCCAAATGCAATAGGGAGTTGCAAATAGGCCTCGCCCTGTCACTGTGGCTGTTCTCAAACTCTATGAAGTCCAGGCTGACTTTGAACTTGTTCTTCCTGCCTGGCGCAGGCCTATTTCCTATTGTCACAACTGAGGAGACAGTCTGGCATTGAGGGTTAGGGGCCAGTAGTGGTGTCAAATACGCCCCAACACACAGGAGGGCGTAGTCTGAGAATACTGACCTAGCACACCAAGGCCCTGGGCGCATCCCTAACACAGGAAAAAGACAAAAGTCCCAAGGCTGAGAAGTGCCCGGGTTCTGTGTGTGCTGAATAAATGATGAAGTCTTCCACCATGGGCTCGGATGCCAGATGACTTGGGGGACTCACAGGGCTGTGGTGATTTCCGCCAAGCACCTGGGTCTGTGCTCCTCTGCTCCACAGCAGCCTTGTTCACACTTCACTGCCCACCCTTTACCTCATGAAGTCTGGCCTGGGGACCCCTTACTGCGGGCTGCCCTTGGCTTCCCTTTGTGACAGGAACCCCTGTTGGAACCCATTTTTTGGTGTGTGACCTACCGCAAGTCATCACCTCTCTGAGCCCTGATTTCATCTATAAAGTGGAGGTTAACAGGGCTCCCTTCCTGGACCAATGGCTAACCCTACTCCTTCTACAGAAGGGGACTCTGGGTCCACATTCTGTGGCTGTCACAGGTGGGTAAGGAGGGAATCTTTTGATTCATAAAATCATCCTGAGTCCCCAAAAGAAGGCAACTGCCTTTTGGGTGGACTTCACAGGATAGAGGCCACTACCACCCTCTGCTGGTCACTATGGTTTCTACATCCTTCCTAGACAAAACCAAGAACCTACCAGAGAGGTTCTTAACCTACAAGCCACAATCCTTTCACAGGGGTCACCTAAGACCATCAGAAAACACACATATTTACATTATGATTCATAACCATAGAAAAATTACAGTAGCAACAGAAATAATTTTATGGTTAGGGGTCACCACAACATGAGGAACTGTATTAAAGAGCTGCAGCATCAGGAAGGTTGAGACCCACTGATCTAACAGGGTACAGGGGGCTCCTTGGACCCTCTAGGAGTCAGAAGGGAGGTGAAACAGTGACTTGCACCAGAGAACCTTGGAGGATGTGGCCTTGGCCCCTGCTCCGTGCGCTATTCCATCTGTGCCCCCTGACCCAAGGGCCTATGGGTGTTGGAGCCCAGACCTCCTGACACCCAAACCACACACCTGTATGCCCAGTTCTGCCAGCCACCTCCAGTGGACAACTCACTAAGGACCCCCTGCAGCCAGCCTCCACCCAATGGTGCCCTCCCTGCTCCTCCCGGACTCTTCTTTCGGTCTTGTTCCTCTGCTAAGGACTTGGAAGCATTGCTGTTTTGCCTCGAGGGCAGCCTGTCATTGCTGAAGGCAATGCGTCTCCCATCAGTATCCTCTTGGGCTGCAGGTGCCGTTGCAAGTATCTTGGGGCACCCAGGCTGGGCGGAAGCAGCGCCTGGTCTTGGTTTTTCAGGACGCAAACACACAATGGGCACTTACATGCTGGATCAGTGTCTCCACGATTTTGTAGCGGTCTGGCATGTGGGTCACCATGTCTGTCATGTTGTCTTCAGATGTCCTTACCAACGTTGGCCCGAACACCAGAGCCAGGTTCCGGGGCTCCATCTGGGTTGGCAAGGGAAATTCCCAGGATCATTGCTTTGAGCATGACCTCTAGTACCCTTCACTCTTCCTTCACTGAGGTCAACCGAGACCACCATCCCCAAGCCTGATATGTTCTGATACTAGGGGCTGAACACCCACATGGGCCTGGAGAGGTTTGCCAAGTAAAGTACAAGCCAGATGGAAAGCCTCACTCATTTCCAGACCTGGCAGCCATGAACGGTGCCCACCTCACACACCCGACCAGGTAGCCCTAGAGGTTAGTGATAGCAGTGGAGATTCTGGTGTGGAAGACATGTTGGATATCTAGGGTGGTCTAGAACAAGGAGGGATCCCGTCATTGCTGTTTCTCCACTGCAGAACCAAAAGACAGAAAGAACTGGATGAGGGGATGTAAGGTGAAGGCATTGGAGCAGGATCAGAGGACAGAGGCCACCCTGCACGGGGGTGGGGGGGTGGGGGTCGGGGGTGGCTCTTGGCCTTACATAGCCCTCAGCAACTCAGCAGCTGGGTCTCTGGGGACTGGCACTGGTCCAGCTGCAGGCTGGGGCACTGGCCCAGTGTGGTGGGAGCAGAATAGCCTTAGGAAGAGGGAGGGCTCTGTAGGAGGAAGTCTGTATGCCACCATTAACCATATGACTTACTAGAGGCGCATACAGATGAGGTAATAAAAGGGCGGTTTACCACACCCAACTAACTTATGTCAATGAACAAATGGGCTCAAATCATGCTGAGGAAGCACGAATTCCGTGCAGCCAGTGCTTCCCAGGCTCCACCAGGGAGCTACACACACCTTGTTTTTCTCTGAGTGGTCGGCAATGGTCTTGAGATGGCCCACGAGGAATTTAAGTGTTTCATAGTAGTGTCCTGGGAGATCCCGGATCTAGAGAACAGGAGGAGGGAAGAGGGACCAGGCTGTGACAATCTCCAAGCCAGACTCCACCATGCTCCAAAGAGACTCCCACTGCCCCACCACAGGGAGATGGACTCCATCTTCTAACCCCCTTCCTTGGTGCAGATGGGGAAACTGAGGCTATTGGTAGAGAAAGGCTTCTCTGTTGCCTCTGGGGGTGGCACCAGGCTGCCCCTCTTGCCTGACAGGGCTTCTGTTCTCACCAGCTTCCGCAGGGTCTTCATCCTCTCCCTGGAGTCTTCTATCCGATTGGCCTCGATGAAGTCATTGTATTTGTCTAGGACACAGGAGAGATCCTCAGAGGTGGGAGGCAGCCACTTCCCTACTCTAGGGAACTGAGAGTTCCAGCCAGGAGAGGAGGCTGCTTCCCGAGTGGTCATGCAGGAAGACTAGAGCTTTCCCCCATCCTTGCAAAGTTCCCTACTCCTGTCTTCAGGTCAAGATCTCAAGGCTCAGTAGGTAAGAAAAAAGGAGGCGGGCCTTCAGACACCTCACCTGCCTCAACAGTCCCCAGCTCTTGAGGTTCCCAAAGATGCTCCAGAAACTTGAATAATGAAGGTAATAAGCCCTTTTCCCCATGCTCCTTGGGGCTGCAGCCTCCATCAGGTTGGCTGGGATGGAACTTTCAGCAAATAGGAATTTATCATGGCCAGGCCCTCAGTACCATCCCCAACACCATCAAAATAGAAAACACAGTTCACCCAGACAAGCCAAGAATGAGATTTAGGGCTGGAGACATGGCTCAGTGGGGGAAGTGCTTGCTGTACCAGCATGAGGACCAGTGTTTTTGATCCACAGCACCATATAAAAAGCTTCCTGTGATGGGGCTGGAGAGATGGCTCAGAGGGTTAGAGCACTGGCTGTTCTTTCAAAGGTCCTGAGTTCAATTCCCAGCACCCACACAGCAGCTCACAACTGTCTGTAATGGGCTCTGATGCCCTATTCTGTGTGTAAGCATACATGCTGGCAAAGCACCCATATTCATAAAGTGAACAAATAAATAAACCTTTAAAAAAAGCTGGGTAGTGGTGGCGCACACCTTTAATCCCAGCACTAGGGCGGCAGAGGCAGATGGATCTCTGAGTTTGAGACCAGCCTGGTCTACACAACAAGTTCCAGGAAGGCCAGGACTACACAGAGAAACCCTGTGTCGCCCCCCCCCCATCACCCTTGTCACCCCTGAACTGGGAGAGGGGATAGGAGGATCCCTGGAGCTCACTGGCTAGTCAGTCAGGCCAACTGGCAAGCCCCCGTCCAGACTCAGTGAGAGACCCTGTCTCCAGAAGCCACCAGATGTCAACCACTGGCTTTTGGAGATGTACACATGGGGCAGTGAGAAGGACTGGAATTCCACTAGAGGACAAGGCATCGAGGAAGGATGCAGGCATGCCCACATGCCTGTGACTGGAGAGCGTCCGTTTCTACCTCACACAGCACAAACTAGTTTAGCTATGACAGAGCCCAGTATGTAAATCAAAATATCAAAGGTGAGCCTGTGAGGTAGCTCTGTGGGTAAAGGGGCTTGCTGCCAAGTCTAATGGCCTAAGTTCAACTCCTGGGTACCACATGGTGAAAGGAGAAAACTGAATCCTGCAAGCTGTCCTTTGACCTTGACATGAATGACTTGGCATGTTTGTGTACTCTTTCCCCATACTAAATAAATAAATGTAATAATAATTTTTAAAAGACCAAAGGCAAGCTGGGCATACTGGCTCATGCCTATAATCTCAGCACTGAGGAGGCTGAGACAGGAAGATTTCCCTAAATCTGAGGCCAGCCTACATTAGTAAGAACATGTCTTAAGGGGGGTGGCATAGGGGGAAATATTTTTACAATCACAAGGTCTAAACATGAGATATTCAACCCATTAAACAAATAGTGTTTAGGCACTTAAAAATATTGTTTTCTCTGGGCAGTGGTGGCGCACGCCTTTGATTCCAGCACTTGCAGGGCAGAGGCAGGTGGATCTCTGTGAGTTCACGGCCAGCCTGGTCTACAGAGTGAGTTCTAGGACAGCCAGGGCTACACAGAGAAACCATGTCTCAAAAAACAAAGAAGAAGAAGAAAATAATAATAATAAGAATTTTGTAAGACTTTAAACCCTGTTTTCAGTTTCTAAACTGAAAGTTCAAGGGAAATGGCAGCTGGCTGTGATGGTATAACCCTGAATCCCAGCATCCAGAAGACTAAGGCAGGAGGATTACTTCAAGTACAAAGTTATCCTGGAGTACATAGCAAGACCTTGTCTAAGAAAAAAGTAAAAAGGCAGGGAGAGGAGGCTACAGCAAATAGTTGCAAAATCAACAAAGGTTAATGCATACCATATGCATACCAACAAAAAATTTGTTCCCACAAATCAAGAGGAAGAAGATGACTGAATAGAAGTACAGGTGCAGGGCATGCAGAAACAATCACAGGAGAGATGGGAAACGCCAGTAACTAATGAAAGGAGGCTGGCTCTCCCTAGAGATGGGGCAATAAACCCTAACGAGACACCATCCCCTCCTGCTGACCAACAAGCTTCACACACTAATAACAAAGCTGTGTTGTGATCCAGTGGTGGAGTGCAGGGCCTTGTGTCTGATGCCCAGACTGCAAAACAGGAAAAAAATAAACAAACCAGGTGTGGTGCTATGATGAGGGATGTCGTTCTGCATGCTGCGAATATGTGTTGCTTTTATTGGTTGATAAATAAGGGTGATTTGGCCAATGGCCAAGCAGGATAGATCCAGGCAGCGAATTCAAAAAAAGATTCGAGAAAAAGGAGGTGGAGTCAGGAAGACACCATGTAGCTGCCTAAGAAGATGTGAGAAATGGGTTGACTTAATTGTGAGAGCTAGTCAGTAATATGCTTGAGCCATTGACCAAACAATTATAATTAATATTAAGCCATGGAGTATTTATTCGAGAACTGAAAAAACTCCATTTTTTTAAAAAGAGTTATTTATTTATTACATATACAGTGTTCTGCCTATATGCCAGAAGAGGACACCGGATTGAATTGTAGATGGTTGTGGGCCACCATGTGGTTGCTGGGAATTGAACTCACGACCCCTGGGAGAGCAGTCAGTGCTCTTAACCTCTGAGCCATCTCTCCAGCCCCGACAAACCTCCATTTACAGTGGTACCTACTTGCCTGTAATTCCACATACTCAGTAGGTGGAGGAAGGAGACAATCAGACATTCGAAGCCAATCTGAGTAACTTATTGTTGTCTCAAATAAAACAATAAGGGGCATTAAAAGCACTAGCTGCTCGTACAGAGGACCCAAGTTCAATCCCCAGCACTCACACTGCAACGCCAATTCCAAGGGATCTGGAGCCCTATTCTAACCTCCTCGGGCACCAGACACAGACATACATGCAGGCAAACACCCATGCACACAAGATAAATAAACAAAAGAAGATGAAGTAAAGTAAGAACCCTGACGAGACGGCCAAGCCTGATGACCAGAGTTCAGTCCCCAAAACCGACAGGTTGGAAGGAGAGGACCAACTCCTGTCCCTCACCACAGTCACACCTGCGCCACCTCCCACAATAAAATAAAATACAGAAAGTAAAAATAAAGCAACAAAAACCAGTGAAACCCTATTGAAAAGTATGTCAGGGACACATTTGCTTGTGCTACTACCGGGAGTATGAACTTAGCCTCCTCAGAGTGTAATCTACACAGCTTTCACAGGGAGACACTGACTTTCCACTCCACATGTAAGCATGCACCTGCAGAACACATCCAGTCTTGTAAGGACAGATTCAAGAAGCCACGGAGCCTTAGAGGGTGATCCAAATACCCACCAGCAGAGAGCAATCAGAATAAGCGCAGCCTAGAGATTCACTTTTATATGTATGCCTGTTTTGTCTGCATGTATGTCTGTGCACCACGTGTGCCTGGGGCCCAGGGAGGCCAGAGGAGGGAATTGGATCCCCTGGAAGTGGAGCTGCAGATGGTTGTGAGCCACTATGTAGGTTTGGGGAATCAAACCGGGGCCTTCTGGAAGGGCAACAAGTGCTCTTAACCTCTGAACCATCTCTCCAGCCCTGAGAACTGGCTCAATGGTGAGGCCGCAGTCTGTTCACACTGGCTCTGCAGATATAAACGCAGGTCTCTTTCCTATTCTGTGCTGGGGACACCATGCCAGTGGCTTGAAATAAGTCACAGTGAGAATATTTACACCACGGAAATTGGAAAATGCTGCAAACCAGAACTTTTTTCTCCTGTAGAACTAGTTGTGAACATTCACCAGCATGCCACTAAACTCACCCACTCTACCCCATGTGGTCTGGGTGTCTCACTCACAGCATAAGGGTCAGAAAAGAAACACAACAGCATGGCAGTCGGTTTGTCTATCTATTCATGATTTTTGTTTTGGTTTGAGTTTTGAAACAGGGTCTCTCTACATAGCCCAGGCTGTCCTGGAACTATAAAGATCAAACTGGCCTCCAACTCACAGAGATCTGCTTGCCTTTGCCTACACCAACACGCCTAGCTTGTGGTTTTTTTTTTTTTTTTTGAGATAGGTTTCTATTTACAACTCTTTATGTAGCCAAGGATAGCCTCAAAAGCATTATCCTCTTGCCCCAGCTTCCTGAATGCTGTGAATGAAGACACGCACTGCTCTACCCTCTCAAGCTGTTAGCAACATGCACCTAAGCACATGGACTAGAGACGCATTTGTGGCCAGAAGACTGTGGTGGCATACTGGCTGTGCCACTTATAGGCTGGGTGACCTCCATGTCTTGGCCCATGAAGGAGTTTGATAACAGTCCCTATTTGGGGAACCATTAGAGGGGGCAGGGCTAGGCTATAGTGCATGCT